>NC_092708.1:288586061-289186194 GCF_047496885.1 Scyliorhinus torazame
CCACCCACAATCCCCCCCCTCACCCACCCACAAACCCCCCCACACCCACCCGACAAACCTACCCCCCCACACCAGCACCCACCAAACCCCCCCACACCCACCCACAAACCCCCCACTCCCACCCACAACCCCCCCCACACCCCCCCACAAGTACCCACCCTCAACCCCCCCCACTACCCCCACCCACTAACCCCCCCCTCACCCACCCTCTACCCCCCCTCCTCTCCCCTCCACAGTCCCCCCCTCACCCCTCCCTCTTATCCCCCCCCTCACTCCCTCCCTCTATCCCCCCCCCACTCCCTCCCTCTTTCCCCCCCCTCTCCCTCCTCTTTCCCCCCCCCTCCCTCCCACTAACCCCCCCCTCCCTCCCACATACCCCCCCTCCCTCTTCCCCACCCTCTAACCCCCCCCCCCTCCCTCCCTCTTTCCCCCCCCTCTCCCTCCCTCTTCCCCCCCTCTCCCTCCCTCTTTCCCCCCCTCTCCCTCCCTCTTTCCCCCCCTCTCCCTCCCTCTTTCCCCCCCTCTCCCTCCCTCTTTCCCCCCCTCTCCCTCCCTCTTTACCCCCCCTCTCCCTCCCATCTTTCCCCCCCCTCTCCCTCCCTCTTTCCCCCCCTCTCCCTCCCTCTTTTCCCCCCCCCCCCTCCCTCTTTCCCCCCCCTCTCCCTCCCTCTTTCCCCCCCCTCTCCCTCCCTCTTTCCCCCCCCTCTCCCTTCCTCTTCCCCCCCCCCCTCCCTCCCTCTTTCCCCCCCCTCTCCCTCCCTCTTCCCCCCCTCTCCCTCCCTCTTTCCCCCCCTCTCCCTCCCTCTTTCCCCCCTCTCCCTCCCTCTTTCCCCCCCCCTCTCCCTCCCTCTTTCCGCCCCCTCTCCCTCCATCTTTAACCCCCCTCTTCCCTCCCCTCTTTCCCCCCCTCTCTCCCTCCCTCTTTCCCCCCCTCTCCCTTCCCTCTTTCCCCCCCCTCTCCCTCCCTCTTTTCCCCCCCCTCCCTCCCTCTTCCCCCCCTCTCCCTCCCTCTTCCCCCCTCTCCCTCCCTCTTTCCCCCCCTCTCCCTCCCTCTTTCCCCCCCTCTCCCTCCCTCTTTACCCCCCTCTCTCCCTCCCTCTTTCCCCCCCCTCTCCCTCCCTCTTTCCCCCCCTCTCCCTCCCTCTTTCCCCCCCTCTGCCTCCCTCTTTACCCCCCCTCTCCCTCCCTCTTTCCCCCCCCTCTCCCTCCCTCTTTCCCCCCCTCTCCCTTCCTCTTTCCCCCCCCCTCTCCCTCCCTCTTTCCCCCCCTCTCCCTCCCTCTTCCCCCCCCTCTCCCTCCCTCTTCCCCCCCTCTCCCTCCCTCTTTCCCCCCCCTCTCCCTCCCTCTGTCCCCCCCCTCTCCCTCCCTCTTTCCCCCCCCTCTCCCTCCCTCTTTCCCCCCCTCTTTTCCCCCCCCTCTCCCTCCCTCTTCCCCCCCCTCTCTCCCTCCCTCTTTCCCCCCCTCTCCCTCCCTCTTTCCCCCCCTCCCTCCCTCTTTCCCCCCCCCGCTCCCTCCCTCTTCCCCCCCTCTCCCTCCCTCTTTCCCCCCCCCTCTCCCTCCCTCTTCCCCCCCTCTCCCTCCCTCTTTCCCCCCCTCTCCCTCCCTCTTTCCCCCCCCCCTCCCTCCCTCTTTCCCCCCCTCCCTCTTTCCCCCCCCCTCCCTCCCTCTTTCCCCCCCCTCTCCCTCCCTCTTTCCCCCCTCTTCCCCCCCCTCTTTACCCCCCTCTCCCTCTCTCTTTCCCCCCCCTCTCCCTCCCTCTTTCCCCCCCTCTCCCTCCCTCTTTTCCACCCCCCCTCTCCCTCCCTCTTTTCCCCCCCCTCCCTCCCTCTTTTCCCCCCCCCTCTCCCTCCCTCTTTCCCCCCTCTCCCTCCCTCTTTCCCCTCCCCCTCTCCCTCCCTCTTCCCCCCCCCCTCCCTGCCTCTTTCCCCCCCTCTCCCTCCCTCTTTCCCCCCCCCTCTCCCTCCCTCTTCCCTCCCTCTCCCCCCTCTCCCTTTTCCCCCCCCTCCCTCCCTCTTTCCCCCCCTCTCCCTCCCTCTTCCCCCCCCTCTCCCTCCCACTTTCCCCCCCCTCTCCCTCCCTCTTTCCCCCCCTCTCCCTCCCTCTTTCCCCCCCCTCCTCTCCCTCCCTCTTTCCCCCACCCCTCTCCCTCCCTCTTCCCCCCTCTCCCTCCCTCTTTCCCCCCCTCCCTCCCTCTTTCCCCCCCCGTCTCCCTCCCTCTTCCCCCCCCTCTCCCTCCCTCTTTCCCCCCCTCCCTCCCTCTTTCCCCCCCCCTCCCTCTTTCCCCCCTCTCTCCCCCCCCTCCCTTCCCCCTCTCCCTCCCTCTTTCCCCCCCCTCCCTACCTCTTTCCCCCCCTCTCCCTCCCTTTTTTCCCCGCCCTCTCCCTCCCTCTTCCCCCCCCCCTCTCCCTCCCTCTTTCCCCCCCTCTCCCTCCCTCTTTCCCCCCCCTCCTCCCTCCCTCTTCCCCCCCCTCTCCCTCCCTCTTTCCCCCCCTCCCTCCCTCTTCCCCCCCTCCCTCTTTCCCCCCCCTCCCTCTTCCCCCCCCTCTCCCTCCCTCTTCCCCCCTCTCCCTCCCTCTTTCCCCCCCTCTCCCTCCCTCTTTCCCCCCCTCTCCCTCCCTCTTTCCCCCCCTCTCCCTCCCTCTTCTCCCCCCCTCTCCCTCCCTCTTCCCCCCCTCTCCCTCCCTCTTCCCCCCCTCTCCCTCCCCATCTTTCCCCCCCTCTCCCTCCCTCTTACCCCCCTCTCCCTCCCTCTTTCCCCCCCCCTCTCCCTCCCTCTTTCCCCCCCCTCTCCCTCCCTCTTTCCCCCCCCTCTCCCTGCCCTCTTTCCCCCCCCTCTCCCTCCCTCTTTCCCCCCCCTCGTCCCTCCCTCTTCCTCCCCCTCTCCCTCCCTCTTTCCCCCTCCCTCTCCCTCCCTCTTTCCCCCCTCTCCCTCCCTCTTTCCCCCCCTCTCCCTCCCTCTTTCCCCCCTCGTCTTTCCCCCCCTCTTTCCCCCTTCTCTTTCCCCCCCTCTCTTTCCCCCCCCTCTTCCCCCCCCTTCCCCCCTCTTCCCCCCCCTCTTCGCCCCCCTCTTCCCCCCCCTCTCCCTCCCTCTTTCCCCCCCCCTCCCTCTTTCCCCCCCTCCCTCTTTCCCCCCCCCCTCCCTCCCTCTTTCCCCCCCCCTCCCTCCCTCTTTCCCCCCCCTCTCTCTCCCTCTTCCCCCCCCCTCTTTCCCCCCCTCTTTCCCCCCTCGACCTCTCTCTTTCCCCCCCTCTCCCTCCCTCTTTCCCCCCCTCTCCCTCCCCTCTTTTCCAACCCCCCTCTCCCTCCCTCTTTCCCCCCCTCCCTCCCTCTTCCCCCCCCCTCTCCCTCCCTCTTTCCCCCCCTCTCCCTCCCTCTTTCCCCTCCCCCTCTCCCTCCCTCTTCCCCCCCTCTCCCTCCCTCTTTCCCCCCCTCTCCCTCCCTCTTTCCCCCCCTCTCCCTCCCTCTTCCCTCCCTCTTCCCCCCCTCTCCCTTCCCCCCTCCTCCCTCCCTCCTCTTTCCCCCCCTCTCCCTCCCTCTTTCCCCCCCCTCCTCTCCCTCCCTCTTTCCCCCCCCTCCTCTCCCTCCATCTTCCCCCCCTCTCCCTCCCTCTTTCCCCCCCTCCCTCCCTCCCTCTTTCCCCCCCTCTCCCTCCCTCTTTTCCCCCCCTCTCCCTCCCTCTTTCCCCCCTCCCCTCCCTCTTTCCCTCCCATCCCTCCCTCTTTCCCCCCCTCTCTCCCCCCCTCTCTCCCCCCTCTCCCTCCCCCTCTCCCTCCCTCTCCCTCCCTCTTTCCCCCCCCCTCCCTACCTCTTTTCCCCCATCCCTCCCTCTTTCCCCCCCTCTCTCCCCCCCCTCTCTTCCCCCCCTCTCCCTCCCCCCTCTCCCTCCCTCTCCCTCCCTCTTTCCCCCCCCTACCTCTTTCCCCCCCTCTCCCTCCCTCTTTCCCCCCCTCTCCCTCCCTCTTTCCCCCCTCTCCCTCCCTCTTTTCCCCCCCCCCCCTCCCTCCCTCTTTCCCCCCCTCTCCCTCCCTCTTTCCCCCCCCTCTCCCTCCCTCTTTCCCCCCCTCTCCCTCCCTCTTTTCCCCCCCCTCCCTCCCTCTTTCCCCCCTCCCTCTCCCCCCTCTCCCTCCCTCTTCCCCCCCTCTCCCTCCCTCTTTCCCCCCCCCTCTCCCTCCCTCTTCCCCCCCCTCTCCCTCCCTCTTTCCCCCCCCTCTCCCTCCCTCTTCCCCCCCCTCTCCCTCCCTCTTCCCCCCCCCTCTCCCTCCCTCTTCCCCCCCTCTCCCCCCTCTCCCTCCCTCTTACCCCCCTCTCCTCTCCCTCCCTCTTTCCCCCCCCTCTCCCTCCCTCTTCCCCCCCTCTCCCTCCCTCTTTCCCCCCCTCTCCCTCCCTCTTTTCCCCCCTCTCCCTCCCTCTTTCCCCCCCTTCCCTACCTCTTTCCCCCCCTCTCCCTCCCTCTTTTCCTCCCCCCCTCTCTCCCCCCCTCTCTCCCCCCCCCTCTCTCCCCCCCCTCTTTCCCCCCTCTCTTTCCCCCCCTCTTCCCCCCTTCCCCCCTCTTTCCCCCCCTCTTTCCCCCCCTTCCCCCCTTTCCCTCCCCTTCCCCCCCTCTTCCCCCCCTGTCCCCCCCTCCTCTTTCCCCCCTCCCCCCCTCTCCCCCCCCTCTCTCCCCCCCCTCTTTCCCCCCTCTCTTTCCCCCCCCTCTTTCCCCCCCTTCCCCCTCTTTCCCCCCCCTTCCCCCCTTTCCCCCCATCTTTCCCCCCCTTCCCCCCCTTTCCCTCCCCTTCCCCCCCTCTTCCCCCCCTTTCCTCCCCCCTCTCTCCCCCCTCTTTCCCCCCTTTCTCCCCCCCTCCTTCTTCCCCCCTCTCTTTTCCCCCCCCTCTCTTTTCCCCCCTCTCCCTCTCCCCCCCTCCCTCCCTCTCCCCCTCCCTCTCCCCCCTCCCTCTCTCCCCTCCCCCCCTCTCTCCCCCCCTCCCTCTCTCCCCCCTCTCCCCCCCTCTCTCCCCCCCTCTCCCCCCCTCCCCCCTCCCTCTCCCCCCCCTCCCTCTCCCCCCCTCCCTCTCCCCCCCACCCTCTCCCCCCCCCTCCCTCTCCCCCCCCCACCCTCTCCCCCCCACCCTCTCCCCCCCTCGCTCTCCCCCCTCCCTCCCCCCCCCTCTCCCCCCCTCCCTCCCTCCCTCTCCCCCCCCTCCCTCTCCCCCTCTCCCTCTCCCCCCCACCCTCTCCCCCCCCTCCCTCTCCCCCCCACCCTCTCCCCCCCCCACCCTCTCCCCCCCCTCCCTCTCCCCCTCTCCCTCCTCCCCCCCTCCCTCTCCCCCCCCTCCCTCTCCCCCCCTCCCTCTCCCCCCACTCCATCTTCCCCCCCTCTCTCTCCCCCCCCTCCCTCTCCCCCCCTCCCTCTCCCCCCCTCCCTCTCCCCCCCCTCCCTCTCCCCTCCCCTCCCTCTCCCCCCCCTCCCTCTCCCCCTCCCTCTCCCCCCCCTCCCTCTCTCCCCCCCCTCCCTCCCTCCCCTCCTCCCTCCCCTCCTCCCTCCCCCCCTCCTCCCCTCCCCCCCCTCCTCCCTCTCCCCCCCTCCCTCTCCCCCCTCCCTCCTCCCTCTCCACCCTCCCTCTCCCCCCTCCCTCCCTCTCCCCCCTCCCTCCCTCTCCCCCCCCTCCCTCTCGCGCCCCCTCCCTCTACCCCCCTCCCTCCTCCCTCTACCCCCCCTCCCTCTCCCCCCTCCTCCCTCTCCCCCCTCCTCCCTCCCCCCCTCCCTCTCCCCCCCTCCCTCTCCCCCTCCCTCTCCCCCTCCCTCTCCCCCCCTCCCTCTCTCCCCCCCTCCTCCCTCCCCTCCTCCCTCCCCTCCTCCCTCCCCCCCCTCCTCCCTCCCCCCCCTCCTCCCTCTCCCCCCTCCCTCTCCCCCCTCCCTCCTCCCTCTCCCCCCCTCCCTCTCCCCCCCTCCCTCCCTCTCCCCCCCTCCCTCCCTCTCCCCCCCTCCCTCTCGCGCCCCCCTCCCTCTACCCCCCTCCCTCCTCCCTCTACCCCCCTCCCCTCTCCCCCCTCCTCCCTCTCCCCCCTCCTCCCTCCCCCCTCCCCTCTCCCCCCTCCCTCTCCCCCTCCCTCTCCCCCTCCCTCTCCCCCCCCTCCCTCTCCCCCTCCCTCTCCCCCCCTCCCCTCTCCCCCTCCCTCTCCCCCCCTCCCTCTCCTCCCCCCTCCCTCTCCTCCCCCCCTCTCCATCTCCCCCCTCCATCTCCCCCCTCTCCATCTCCCCCCCTCTCCCTCTCCCCCCCCTCCCCTCTCCCTCTCCCCCTCCCTCTCCCCCCCCCTCCCTCTCCCCCCCTCCCTCTCCCCCCTCCCTCTCCCTCCCCCCCTCTCCCTCCCCCCCCTCCCTCTCCCCCCCCCCCTCCCTCTCCCCCCCCCTCCCTCTCCCCCCCCCCTCTCCCCCCCCCTCCCTCTCCCCCCCCTCCCTCTCCCCCCCCTCCTCCTCACTCCCTCCTCCCTCCCCCCCTCCCTCTCCCCCCCCTCCCTCTCCCCCCTCCCTCTCCTCCCCCCTCCCTCTCCTCCCCCTCCCCCTCCCCCCCTCCCCCTCTCCCCCCCTCCCCTCCCTCCCTCTTTCCCCCCCCTCCCTCTCTTCCCTCCCTCCCTCTTTCCCCCCCCCTCCCTCCCTCTTTCCCCCCCCTCCCTCCCTCTTTCCCCCCCCTCCCTCCCTCTTTCCCCCCCCCTCCCCTCCCTCTTTCCCCCCCCCCTCCCTCTTTCCCCCCCCCTCCCTCCTCCCCCCCTCCCTCTTCCCCCCCTCCCTCCCCTCCCCCCCTCCCTCCCTCCTTCCCCCCCTCCCTCCCTCTTTTCCCCCCCTCCCTCTTTTCCCCCCTCCCTCCTTCCCCCCCCCTCTTTCCCTACCCTCCCTCTTTCCCCCCCCTCCCTCCCTCTTTCCCCCCCCCCCCTCCCTCCCTCTTTCCCCCCCCTCCCTCCCTCCCTCTTTCCCCCCCCTCCCTCCCTCTTTCCCCCCCCCTCCCTCCCTCTTTTCCCCCCCCTCCCTCCCTCTTTTCCCCCCCCTCCCTCCCTCTTTCCCCCCCCCCCTCCCTCTTTCCCCCCCCCCCCCCCCCCGAACTGACTAACATTTGCCATTCTCCTGCTAGTCAACACATTTTTTATTGAGAAAATTGTTTGGAAAACTACGGGTAGTGTTTTCATGCTATATCCTGTAATATTGTGGGACTCATAGAATCCCGTTCCAGTGACGTATTATTTAATTCAAAGTTTAGGTAAAACGAGTGAGTCTCCTTTCAGACTCCGACAAAGTCCGTCAGTACTTTGTGTGCAAGTCGTCTGCAGGGCCGCTTTCAGGGCTATTACGGTATGGCGCAGAACGCGAGCCGGAACTGCCACGTCATCCTGAGCGGCCTCATCGAGCCAAAGTAAAAATGGCGGCGTCCGTGCGAGACAAGCAAACTGGTGAGTAGCCGCTTGACAACAGTCTGTGTCAGTGTCTGCACAATTTGGAGGTCGTGATTGGAAATCTTAACACGCTGACAAAGCTATGTTGTGAAAAAGTAACAATGACAGTGTAGCACCGCTCGACTGCTGTGTCAGGCCTAAGACAGTGACATGAATTGAGATTGATGGTCTGAATGTGAAGGCAGAAGTGGAGTTGCTGACGTTGGCAGCAGGCGCATTTGTGCATTATTGTATCACGTCTAAAGACGTTGGTTCTTTAGACATATGTATATTTCTATGGATGGCGGTATTTGTGTGTTAACAGGAAAGATTACTTTGTTCGACATAATCTGAGTTAAGACCATAAGACACAGGTGCAGAATTTGGCCATTTGGTCCATCGAGCCTGCTATGCCATTCGATCATAATTGATGTTTTTCTCATCCCTGTTCTCCTGCCTTCTCCCCATAACCCCTCATCCCCTTATTAATCAAGAACCTATCTTGTGTTTATTGACCCTGGGGCAACACGGACTGCAACTGGATGCAGTAAGACTGTAAAGCAGACACCAAACTTAGACGTTGGTTCAATACGATTTATTGAACTTCTGTAACAAGGCACACAGCTTGCTGTGGGTTGACACTCTACTACTCTAAGTGTGCTAACTCTTAACTAATTCGACCAGGCTAGCCCTGAGCCACGTGTAGATGGTGCTAACTAATATACACCCACTGACTGTCACTACAGTTGTCACCAGTGGAAAGCGGTGGAGTGTTGATGCCTCATGTGTTTTTATAGTAGGAAGCCCCCCTCTAGTATTCTGTCTAGTGATTGGTTGTGTTCTGTCCTGTGTGTTGATTGGCTAACTTGGGTGTCTATCACTGCCTGTCTTTACCTCATGATTTGTGAGTGCATATTATGGCATGCCCCATTTAAAAAAAAAATGTTGTTGGTTGCTTAGGAGCATATACGACATATTGAATTTACAGTGCAGAAGGAGGGCATTCGTCATGTTACAGTATTCATGACCCATACGCCTTTACTTGGCCTGTTCAAGGAGGATACTGCCGATAGCTTCGGCCAGGATCCAACGGTGGACTTTGCTGTTGACGGAAAACGTACAGATATAACTATTTACAGCGAGTGAATGCATATGTACATGTAAGGTGTCTAGCGTGCAGATACAGAACAATATGTACAAAATAAATGTCTGCAAGTCCAATCTCTGCGGCTGGCGCCGGATCCGTGTCGATCGCCGGAGAGGTGGAGGTAGGGACGACGGCGCCTTGATAGGCAGGATTGCAGCCAGAGTGGTGCCCTCGTGGAGCGAGGTGTCCGGAAAAGGCATAACGACAGCTGGAAAAGTGAGATTCGGTGGTGGGCAGGCAAGTTTGCGTCGTGCCCTTCTGTTGTGCCTGACAATGGAGCCATCAGCCATGCAAACCACGAACGACCTGGGAGCAGCCTGTCGAACAACAACAGCTGGAGATGACCCAACCTCCATCAGGTAACTTGATTTTAACAGCATCTTCCAGAGAGAGCACGGGCAAATCAGTAGCATGAGCATCGTATGTCAGCTTTTGCCGGTTTCTGAGTTGCTGCACCTTTTGCAGCACTGGGAGGTGATCCAGGTCTGGTAAATGAATGGCTGGAACAGTCGTCCGCAGGTCACGATTCATAAGGAGTTGTGCTGGAGACATACTGGTGGACAGAGGGGTTGCTCTGTACGCCAGGAGTGCAAGGTTAAAGTCAAAAGCTGAGTTTGCAGCCTTGCAGAGCAATTGCTTCACGATATGGACCCTTTTTTCAACCTTCCCGTTAGATTGCGGCTGGAGGTAATGTGCTTGAACTGATACAGCTTTGCGAAGTTGGACCAGTCTTGGCTGTGGAAGCAGAGACCGTTGTCACTCATGACAGTGAGCGGAATACCATGCCTGGCAAATGTCTCCTTGGAGGCCTTGATGACAATCCTTGATGTGAGGTCGGACAGTTTCACCACTGGTTCGAAAAGTAATTGATAATGAGCACATAGTTGCGACCATTGGCGTGAAAAAGGTTGATTACCACCTTGGACCAGGAAAAGGTCACAAACTCGTGTTGCTGGAGTGTTTCTTTTGTTTGAGCAATCTGGAAACGCTGGCAGGTCGCACAATTGAGGACCATGTTGGATATGTCCTGGCTGATTCCAGGCCAATAGACACCATGCCGGGCCCTGCGCCTGCATTTCTCGATACCGAGGTGTCCCTCGTGGATCTGTTTGAGCACTAAGCTCTGGAGGCTGCGAGGAATAACGATACGATCTAGCTTGAGGAGGATCCCCTCGACAACTGTTAGGTCGTCCTTGACATTAAAGTTTGCAAGGTGATGCATGACCCGTTGCAGAAGAGGGTCCTTGGCAGCCTCTTCTTGAATGTTGACCACTCTTTCGTCTGAGGCCGGGAGGTTGCTGGCCCACAGTTGCACCTGTGCCTCAATTTGGTGGATGAAGTCGATCTGTTCACCGGGTGAGGTGATGACGCGCGACAGGGCGTCCGCAATGATTAGTTCCGTACCCGGTGTGTAAACCAACTCAAAATCATACCTGCGGCGACGAAGGAGAATGCGCTGAAGCCTGGGCGTCATGTCATTCAAGTCCTTATGAATGATATGGACTAGGGGTCTGTGGCCAGTCTCTACTGTGAAGGTTGGTAGACCGTAGACGGACCATAGACGTAGTCATGGAACTTTACAATGCCGGTTAGGAGGCCCAGGCACTCTTTTTTTCAATCTGAGCATACCTCTGCTCAGTGTGAGGAAATGAACAGAAAGGCATGATGGGTAGTTAGGCCAAATTAGGAGTAAAATCTTAATGTGCAGCCTGCAAGTGGGATTCAAGGCAGGAAGAGGGGGATGGGTAGTCATTAGGACCGGTTCTTTGTGCAAAAGATGCTGCAAAGGATGCTGGGTGAGAGGGGACACCCCTGCCTCGTCCCTTGGTGTAGCCGGAAATACTCTGACCACCTTCTGTTCGTGGCCACACTCTCCAAAGGGGCCTCATATAGCAGCCTCACCCACCTGACTAACCCCTCCCCGAACCCAAACCTTTTCAACATGTCCCACAGGTACCCCCATTCCACCCTATCAAAGGCCTTCTCCACATCCATCGCCGCCACTATCTCCGCCTCCCCTTCCATCGCCGGCATCATTATAACATTCAAGAGCCTCCATACATTGGTATTCACTTGCCTCCCTTTCACGAACCCCGTCTGATCCTCGTGTATGACCTGTCCTCTATCCTCATGGCCAAAACCATTGCCAGCAACTTTGCATCTACATTTAGGAGTGAGATCAGCCTATATGACCCACACTGTAGGGGATCCTTGTCCCGCGTCAGGATCAGGAAAATCAGCGCTCTAGACATCATCGGGGGCAGAGCCCCCTCTTCCCTTGCCTCGTTAAAGGTCCTTACCAACAGCGGGCCCAGCAGGTCCGAATACTTCTTGTACAATTCAACCGGGAACACATCCGGCCCCGGTGCCTTCCTCGCCTGCATGTTCCCTATCCCTTTGACCAACTCCTCCAACGCAACCGGCGCCCTCAACCCCGCCACCTGCCCCTCCTCCACCCTCGGAAACCTCAGCCAGTCCAGGAAACGACCCATCCCTCCCTCCTCCAGTGGGGGCTCAGACCGGTACAGTTCCTGTAGAAGTCCCTGAAGACCCCATTGATACCCACCGCACTTCGCACCATGCTCCCTCCTCCATCCCTAACTCCCCCGATCTCCCTAGCTGCCTCTCGCTTCCAAAGCGGGTGCGCCAGCATCCGGCTCGCCTTTTCTCCGTATTCATATACCGCCCCCTGCACCTTCCTCCACTGCGCCTCCGCCTTCCTGGTGGTCAACAAATCGAACTCCGCCTGGAGGCTACGCCGCTCCCTAAGCAATTCCTCCTCCGGGGCCTCCGCGTACCTCCTGTCCACCCTCACCATCTCCCCCACCAACCTCTCCCTCTCTCTCCTCTCCCCCCTCTCCTTGTGTGCCCTAATGGAGATCAGCTCTCCTCTGACCACCGCCTTTGGCGCCTCCCAGACCACCCCTACTTGCACCTCCCCATTGTCATTAGCCTCCAGGTACCTCTCTATACACTTCCGGACCCGCCCGCTCACCTCCTCATCCGCCAGCAACCCCACCTCTAGGCGCCACAGCGGGCGCTGGTCCCTCTCCTCCCCCAACTCGAGGTCCACCCAGTGCGGAGCATGATCAGAAATGGCTATCGCCGAGTACTCCGTATCCTCCACTCTCGGAATCAGCGCCCTGCTCATGACAAAAAAGTCAATCCGGGAGTAGGCCTTGTGGACATGGGAGAAGAATGAAAATTCCCCGGCCCCCGGCCTCACAAACCTCCATGGATCCACCCCTCCCATCTGGTCCATGAACCCCCTCAGCACCTTGGCCGCCGCCAGCCTCCTGCCCATCCTAGACTTAGAGCGATCCATTGCCGGGTCCAGCACCGTGTTGAAGTCTCCCCCCCCCCCCCCCCCTTGTCAGGCCCTCTGTCTCCAGGTCCGGAATCCGGACCAGCATACGCCGCATGAACCCCGCATTGTCCCAAATCGGGGTGTATATATTGACCAACACCACCCGCTCTCGCTGCAGCTTGCCACTGACCATCACATACCTACTGCCAGTGTCTGCCACAATGCTCGACGCCTCGAACGACACTCTCTTCCCCACCAAGATCGCCACCCCCCGATTTTTTTGCATCCAAACCTGAATGAAACACTTGGCCTACCCACCCCTTTCTCAACGTTACCCAATCCGTCGCCCTCTGGTGCGTCTCCTGGAGCATGGCCACATCCGCCTTCAGCCCCTTCAGGTGCGTGAACACCCGGGCCCGCTTGCCCGGCCCATTCAGTCCCCTTCCAGGGTATCAGCCGGACCAGGGGGCTACTCGCCCCCCCCCTCCCCTGCCGGCTAGCCATAGCCCTTCCTAGGCCAGCCACATGCCCGCGCCCCCCGCACGACCCGTTCCCCACAGCAGCAGACCCCTGCCCCGACGACCTCTACCAACTCCAGCAGCAACCCGTGTCTCTCTCTCTCTCTCTCTCTCTCTCTCTCTCTCTCTCTCTCTCTCTCTCTCTCTCTCTCTCTCTCTCTCTCTCTCTCTCTCTCTCTCTCTCTCTCTCTCTCTCTCTCTCTCTCTCTCTCTCTCCCTCCCTCCCTCCCCCCAAGCTAGGTCCCCCCCCTAGCTGCATTGTTCCCCACATTGCACTCCCGTAAGACAGCTGATTCCTCCTGACCCCGGCCACTCCTGCCGCTCCATCGACCCCCCCCACTCCATTCCACTCCCAGCACGGGAGAAAAGCCCACGCTTCCCAGCTCCAGACCCGCACCTTCAATCCTAAGCGCGGGAGAAAGCCCGCGCTTTCCCCTCGCCCGGCCCCACCACCTCTGGCGCAGCTCCCTTTCTAGGCCCGGTCCCACTACCCCAACTCAGGCCTCTCTCTTTCGCGCTCTTCCCCCCCCCACCCCCTGCGGGGCCCCATCACCCATACCGACCATCAACCCCCCAAGCAGTTTACCTACTCCACGAGCCCGCCCGGCGGACCTAATCAAAACAATGCCCAATCAACCCCCGAAAAACAAAGAACCCCCCCCCCTCGAAACACAACACAACAATCCCCAACCATCCCTCCACCGCGACCCCTCATCCCCGACCCTTAGTCCGAGTCCAGTTTTTCGCCCTGAACAAAGGCCCACGCCTCCGGGGACCCACAGACGCGCCGGCTACAGCATACCGAACTTCGCCCCCTTCCTGTGCAGCACTGCCTTCGCCCGGTTGTAACCAGCCCTCCTCTTCGCCACCTCCGCGCTCCAATCCTGGTAGATCCGGACCTACGCGTTCTCCCACCCCCTTCTTGGCCCACCTTAACACACACTCTCGATCAGCAAACCGGTGGAACCGCATCAGCGCCGCCCGTGGCGGCTCACTGGGCCTGGGCCTCCTCACCAGCACTCGGTGGGCCCCCTCCAGCTCCAAGGGCCCCTGAAAGGCCCCCGCTCCCATCAGTGAATTCAGCATGGTGACCACATAGGCCCCCAAGTCCGTTCCCTCCAGCCCCTCCGGGAGACCCAGGATCCGCAGGTTCTTCCGCCTCGACCGGTACTCCATCTCCTCGAACCTCGCCTGCCATATCTTGTGGAGCGCCTCGTGCGCCTCCACCTTCACCGCCAGGCCCAGGATCTCGTCCTCGTTCTCCGAGACCTTCTGCCGGACCTCCCGGATTGCCACCCCTTGGGCCGCCTAGGCCTCCAGCAGCTTATCCATTGAAGCCTTCATCGGCTCCAGAAGCTCTGCTTTCAGTTCCTTAAAACAGCGCTGGAGAAGTTCCTGCTGCTCTTGCACCCACTGCCTCCACGCTGCCTGGTCTCCGCCCGCCGCCATCTTGGTGGTCCTCCCTCGCATCTTTCTTTGCTTCAATGCCACTTTTTTAATCGCCCCACTCCTGGTCCAATCCACTATCGGGGGAATGTTGCTGTCCCCTTCCCACACTGGGAAACGTCGAACAAGCGCCGTTACGGGCCCTAAAAAGAGCCCAAAAGTCAGTTTTTAGCGGGAGCTGCCGAACATGCGACTTAGCTCTGCTTAGCCGCAACCGGAAGCCCCCCCCCCCCCCCCCCCCCCCCCCCCCCCCCCCCCCCCCCCCTCTAGTGTTCTGTCTAGTGATTGTTGTGTTCTGTCCTGTGTGTTGATTGGCTAACCTGGGTGTCTATCACTGCCTATCTTTACCTCATGATGTGTGTGAGTGCATATTATGACATATCTCTGTCTTATAGACACTCAGTGATTTAGCCTCCACAACCCTCTGCGGCAAAGAGTTCCACAGATTTACCATCCTCTGGCTCATCTCGGTTTGAAAGATCGTCCCTTCAGTCTGAGGCTGTGCTAGATTTAAAAAATGTTTCAGTCACGTCTCTATGGTGCCTAGTAATTGTCAGTTATTTGTGTATGGTATGATTGGTAATATCACACTTCTCTGACTAAAATTGAATTTCACTTTCATACTCATTTGCAAATATGCACATCCACAACAGCACATGTTACACCAAGAAAAAGTGGTCCTTTATGCAGGGGCCCCACCAATTTCCTCCTTTGCCTCCCTCAGTATTCTGGGGTAGATCCCATCAGGCCTTGGACTTCTCCACCTTAATGTTTTTCAAGATGTCCATCACCTCCTTTTTGATATCGACATTACCCAGACTATCGACACACCCTTCCCAAGACTCATCATCTACCAAGTCCCTCTTTTTGGTGAATACTGATACAAAGTACTCATTTAGTAACTCACCCATTTCCTCTGGCTCCACACATAGATTCCCTCCTCTGTCTTTGAATGGGCCAGCCCTTTCTCTGGCTACTCCCTTGCTCTTTATATACGTATAAAAAGCCTTGGGATTCTCTTTAGTCTTTTTTGCAAATGACTTTTCATGACCCCTTTTATCATAGATTATCATAGAATTTCCAGTGCAGAAGGAGGCCATTCAGCCCATCGAGTCTGCACCAGCTCTTGAAAAGAGCACCCTACCCAAGCCCACACCTCCACCCTATCCCCATAACCCAGTAACCCCACCCAACACTAAGGGCAATTTTGGACACTAAGGGCAATTTATCATGGCCAATCCACCTAACCTGCACATCTTTGGACTGTGGGAGGAAACCGGAGCACCCGGAGGAAACCCACGCACACACGGGGAGGATGTGCAGACTCCGCAGAGACAGTGACCCAAGCCGGAATCGAACCTGGGACCCTGGAGCTGTGAAGCAATTGTGCTATCCACAATACTACCGTGCTGCCCCTCCTTTTAGCCCTCCTTAAGTTCCTTCCTACTTTCTTTATATTCTTCAAGGGTTTCATCTGTTCCCAGCCTTCTAGCTCTTACGAATGCATCCTTTTTCTATTTGACGAGGCTCACAATATACCTTGTTATCCAAGGTTCTCAAAACTTGCCATGCTTATCCTTCATCCTCACAGGAACATGCTGGTCTTGAATTCTTATCAACTGATGTTTGAAAGACTCCCACATGTCAGATGTTGATTTATCCTCAAACAGCCACCCCCAATCTAAATTCTTCAGTTCTTGCCTAATATTGTTATAATTAGCCTTCCTCCAGTTTAACACCATCATCCGAGGACTACTCTTATTCTTATCCACAAGTACCTTAAAACTTACTGAATTCTGGTCACTGTTCCTGAAATGCTTCCCTACTGAAATTTCGACCACCTGGCAAGGTTCATTCGCCAATACCAGGTTTAGTATGGCCCCTTCCCTCGTTGGACTATCTACAGATGTTCCAAGAACCCTCCTGGATGCCCCTTACAAATTATGCTGCATCCTAGTCGAGCAAGGGAACCGTGGTTTACTAAGGCAGTCGAAACACTTGTCAAGAGGAAGATGTGACATGAAGGTTCAGTTAGAGCGCTTGAGAGTTACAAGTTAGCTAGGAAGGACCTAAAGAGAGAGCTAAGAAGAGCCAGGAGGGGACATGAGAAATCTTTGGCAGGTAGGATCAAGAATAACCCTAAAACTTTCTATAGATATGTCAGGAATAAAAGAATGACTAGGGTAAGAGTAGGGCCAGTCAAGGACAGTAGTGGGAAGTTGTGCCTGGAGTCCGAGGAGATAGGAGAGGTGCTAACTGTATTCACACAAGAAAAAGACAATGCTACTAGACTAGAAGGGCTTGAGGTTCATAAGGAGGAGGTGTTAACAATTCTGGAAAGGGTGAAAATAGATAAGTCCCCCGGGCCGGATGGGATTTATCCTAGGATTCTTTGGGAAGCTAGGGAGGAGATTGCTGAGCCTTTGGCTTTGATCTTTAAGTCTTCTTTGTCAACAGGAATAGTGCCAGAAGATTGGAGGATAGCAAATGTTGTCCCGTCGTTCAAGAAGGGGAGTAGAGACAACCCCGGTAACTATAGACCAGTTGCTTCTGTTGTGGGCAAAATCTTGGCAAGGTTTATAAGAGATAGGGTGTATAATCATCTGGAAAGGAATAATTTAATTAGACATAGTCAACACGGTTTCGTGAAGGGTAGGTCGTGCCTCACAAACCTTATTGAGTTCTTTGAGAAGGTGACCAAACAGTTGGATGAGGGTAAAGCAGTTGATGTGGTGTATATGGATTTCAGTAAAGCATTTGATAAGGTTCCCCACGGTAGGCTACTGCAGAAAATACGGAGGCATGGGATTCAGGGTGATTTAGCAGTTTGGATCAGACATTGGCTAGCTGGAAGAAGACAAAGGGTGGTGGTTGATGGGAAATGTTCAGACTGGAGTCCAGTTACTAGTGATGTACCACAAGATTCTGTTTTGGGGCCACTGCTGTTTGTCATTTTTATAAATGACCTGGAGGAGGGCGTAGAAGGATGGGTGAGTAAATTTGCAGATGACACTAAAGTCGGTGGAGTTGTGGACAGTGCGGAAGGATATTACAAGTTACAGAGGGACATAGATAAGCTGCAGCGCTGGACTGAGAGGTGGCAAATGGAGTTTAATGCAGAAAAGTGTGAGGTGATTCATTTTGGAAGGAATAACAGGAAGACTGAGTACTGGGCTAATGGTAAGATTCTTGGCAGTGTGGATGAGCAGAGAGATCTCGGTATCCATGTACATAGATCCCTGAAAGTTGCCACTCAGGCTGAGAGGGTTGTTAAGAAGGCATACGGTGTGTTAGCTTTTATTGGTAGAGGGATTGAGTTTCGGAGCCATGAGGTCATGTTGCAGCTGTACAAAACTCTGGTGCGGCCGCATTTAGAGTATTGCGTGCAATTCTGGTCACCACATTATAGGAAGGATGTGGAAGCATTGGAAAGGGTGCAGAGGAGATTTACCAGAATGTTGCCTGGTATGGAGGGAAGATCTTACGAGGAAAGACTGAGGGACTTGAGGCTGTTTTCGTTAGAGAGAAGAAGGTTAAGAGGTGACTTAATTGAGACATACAAGATGATCAGAGGATTGGATAGGGTGGACAGTGAGAGCCTTTTTCCTCGGATGGTGATGTCTAGCACGAGGGGACATAGCTTTAAATTGAGGGGAGATAGATATAAGACAGATGTCAGAGGTAGGTTCTTTACTCCGCGAGTAGTAAGGGTGTGGAATGCCCTGCCTGCAACAGTAGTGGACCCGCCAACACTAAGGGTATTCAAATGGTCATTGGATAGACATATGGACGATAAGGGAATAGTGTAAATGGGCTTTAGAGTGGTTTCACAGGTCGGCGCGACATCGAGGGCTGAAGGGCCTGTACTGCGCTGTAATGTTCTATGTTCTAGCAGTAAGTGAGAATCCCTGTCAATGTAGGGGAAGTTAAAATGATCAACCACTATAACCTGTTGCTTTTACATCTTTACAAAATCTGTCTACATATCTGCTCCCCTATCTCCCACTGGCTGTTGGGATGCCTGTAGTAAGTCTCGAACATTGTGACTGCACCCTTCAGATTCCTGAGCTTTACCCATATTGTCTCATTTCATGAGCCCTCCGATGTGTCCTCCCGCAGTACAGTTGTGATATTATCCTTAACCAGTAATGTAACTCCCCCACCACTTTTACATCTTCCTCTATTTCGTCTGCCGCATCTAAATCCTGGAACATTTAATTGCAAATCCAGTCCTTCCCTCAACCAAGTCTTCGTAATAGCAACAACATCATAGTTCCAAGTACCAATCCAAGCTCGAGGTTCATCTGCCTTACCTGTTATATTTCTCGCATTGAAACAAAGACACTTCAGACCACCAGTCCCGCTGTGTTCAGCAACATCTCCTTGTCTGCTTTTCCTCTCAGTCTTACTAGCCCTATTCTCTAGTTCACCCTCCGTTATTTCACCTTCTGATCTATTGCTCTAGTTCCCACCTCCCTGTCACACTAGTTTAAACCCTTCTGGGTGACGCTAGCAAATCTTGCGGCCAGGATATTTGTGCCCCTCCGGTTTAGATGCAACCCGTCCTTCTTGTACAGGTCCCACCTACCCCAGAAGAGATCCCAATGGTCAAGAAATCTGAAAACCATCCCTCCTACATGAGCTGTTTCGCCAGGTGTTTAGCTGCACTATCTTCCTATTTCTAGTCTTAATGGCACGTGGCACAGGGAGTAATCCTGAGATCACAACCCGAGAGGTCCTGTTTTTTCATTTACTACCTAACACCCTGAGTTTCCCCTGCAGGACCTCGTCCGTCTTCCTGCCGATGTCGTTAGAACCAATGTAACCTCTGGCTGATCACCCTTCCTCTTTAGAATGCCCCTGCCCGTTCAGAAACAACCTGGACCCTGGCACCAGGGGGGCAACATACCATCCTGGAGTATCTTTCATGTCCACAAAAGTGCCTATGTCTGCCCCTGTCTATAGAGTCCCTTATAACTATTGCTGTTCTGCGCTTTGTCCCTCCCTGCTTAACAACAGAGCCAGCCGTGGTGCCACTTGCTGGCTGCTGTTTTCTCCTGATAGGCCATCCCCCCCAACAGTATCCAAAATGGTATACTTGTCAGCGAGGACAGCCACAGGGATTTTTGCACTGATTTCCTGCCCCTTCTAGTGGTCACCCATCTATTTGCCTGCACCTTGGGTGTGACCACATCACTAAAACTCCTGTCTCTGATGCTTTCCGCCACCTTCATGTTCCTGAGTGCATCGAACTGCTGCTCGAACCGATCCATGCGATCTGCGAGGAGCTGCAATTGGGTACACTTCCTGCAGATGTAGTTGTCCGGAATGCTGGAAACTTCACGGACCTCCAGCATCTCACAGGCGAAACACTTAACTCATCTCACTGACATTTTTAGCACTTATTAATGAATTGATTTGAAATAAATACTTATTAAATTCCTACTAAATTAAGTTACAATTAACTGTATGGTCTCTCGCGCTAATTCTACTAAAAGTATTAAATGTGAAATATAGTAATCTCCTACCTCCAGTTTAGTTACTCCTCTAAGTTAATTAGTTAGGCTTAATTAGTTTATCAATGTTTTATTTTCAAATTCAGTGCAGATTCCCTACCATCCAATCAGGTCACAGCTTTATGGTGATGTCACTTTTTCAGTTTTGTTTTCAGTTTTTGTCACGCGAGTTAAGTTCCTCGATACTCACTGCTCTATTACTCCGCCCTCCAAGACTGCACCCCGGAACTAGGCCGCTTATCTCCACCCACCTCGCGCTCTTTTACTCTGTCTCCGCCATTCTCTTTTACTGTGTCTCTGCCGCTCTCCTCGTGCTCTTTTACGCTTTGTCTCTGCTGCTCTCCTCCCACTGTTTTACTCTGTGTCTCCGCCACTCTCCATGTGCTCTTTTACTCTGTGCCTCTGCTGTTCTTCTCACGTTCTTTTACTCTGTGTCTCTGCTGCTCTTCTTGTGCTCTTTCACTTTCTGCCTCCGCCACTCGCCTTGCTCTCTTTTACTCGACTGAAATTTTTGTATCCTCATTGGCTACAGGTGAGGTCGCAGAGGACTGGAGAATAGCCAATGTCGTTCCTTTGTTAAAGAAGTGCAGCAAGGATAATCCAGGAAATTATAGGCCGGTGAACCTTACGTCATGGTAGGGAAATTATTGGAGAGGATTCTTTGGGACAGGATTTATTCGCATTTGGAAACAAATGGACTTATTAACAAGCGGCAGCATGGTTTTTTTGTCAGGTCTCACTAACTTGATTGAATTTTTTGAGGGAGTGATAAAGATGCTTGATGGAGGTAGGGCAGTGGATGTTGTCTACATGGACTTCAGTAAAGCCTTTGACAAGGTCCCTCATAGCAGACTGGTACAGAAGGTGAAATCATGTGGGATCAGAGGTGAGCTGGCAAGATGGATAGAGAACTGGCTTGGCCGTAGAAGACAGAGGGTCGCAGTGGAAGGATGCTTTTCTGATTGGAGGGCTGTGACTAGTGGTGTTCCACAGGGATCAGTGCTGGGACCTTTGCTGTTTGTAGTATATATAAATGATTTGAATTTTTTTTTAGTTTGCGGATGACACAAAGGTGAGTTGCGGATAGTGATGAAGATTGTCAGAGGATATAGCTTAGTTGGAGACTTGGGCGGAGAAATGGCAGATGGAGAGAATCTCGGACAAATGCATTTTGGAAGGTGGGAAATATATAGTAAATGGCAGAACCCTTAAGAGTATTGACAGGCAGAGAGATCTGGGTATATAGGTCCAAAGATCACTAAAAGTGGCAACGCAGGTGGATAAGGTAGACAAGAAGGCATACGGCATGCTTGCCTATATCTGTTGAGGCATTGAGTATAAAAATTGACAAGTCACGCTGCAGCTGTACAGAACCTTAGGCCACACTGCATACAGTTCAGATCGCCACACTGCCAGGAGAATGTGGAGGCTTTGGAGAGAGTACAGAAGAGGTTTGCTTCGTCTGGAGGGTATTGGCTATGAGATGCGGTTGAATTAATTCGGATTTTTTTCACTAGAACCACCTGCTAGAAGTTTATAAAATTCTGAATGGCATGGACAGAGTGGATAGTCAGATGCTTTTTCCCAGGGTGAGGAAAAGTCAATTATAAGGGGACATAGGTTTAAGGTGCGAGGGGCAAAGTTTAGAAGAGGTGTGGGAGGAAGGTTTTTTCACAGAGGGTGATAAGTGTCAGGATCTCACTGCTGGTGGAGATATCTTCTCAGACTGAAGGGACGATCCTTTAAAACTCAGATGAGGAGGAATTTCTTCAGCCAGAGGGTGGTGAATTTGTGGAACTCTTTGCCACATAAGGCTGTGGAGGCCAAATCACTGAGTGTCTTTAAGACAGGAGTAGAACCTATGGGGGGAAGGCAAGAAAATGGAGATGAAAAACATTATCAGTCATGATTGACTGGCAGAGTAGACGCGATAGGCCGAATAGCCTAAGTCTGCTCCTATGTCTTATGATAGAAGAAGGTACGATAATGATGTTTATGAAGCAGCTTGACAAATACATGGAATAGGTTAGCAATAGAGGGATGTGGACCCTGGAAGTACAGAAGGTTTTAGTTTAGACAGGCATCAAGATCGGCACAGGCTTGGAGGGCCGAAGGGTCTGTTCTTTGTTCTTTGTTGTTCATTGCATAAAACAACAAGCTATTGGAGTTTAAAAAAATACATCCAATTTGCCTTTCGTAACAATTGAATTCACCTTATGCTGTTTAAATTTAAAACTGCTTTCTACAAGCAGGTAATTTTGCTGTTGAGTGGCAGCACAGTAGTACAGTGGTTAGCACTGCTGCCTCATGGCGCCGAGGTCCCAGGTTCGATCCCGGCTCCGGGTCACTGTCTGTGTGGAGTTTGCACATTCACCCTGTGTCTGCGTGGGTTTCACCCACATAACCCAAAGATGTGGACATGCTAAATTGCCCCTTAATTGGAAAAGAGAATTGCTTAAAATAATTTTGCTGTTGAGAAAAATTCCTTTACCTGCTTTATGGACGTTACTCAGGTTGATGTTCAGCAAGGAAAGCTTGATACTCCATTTTATTCAGTTCACAAATTTTATTTTTATTCTTCAGACTCCCATTTGGTTGAGAAACATGGAAATAGGAGAATGAGTAGGGTATTCGGCCCTTCGAGAAAGCTCCACCATCATTATGATCATAGTTGATCACCCCCCCCCCCCGACCCTTTTGCCCCAAGAGTTACATCTTGGATAGAAGAGGGGCAGAAATGGTTGTTGGAGGTCCCTGGTTATAGATGTTTCAATAAGATTAGGGAGGGTGGTAAAAGAGGTGGGGGGGGGTGGCATTATTAATTAGAGATAGTATAACAGCTGCAGAAAGGCAGTTCGAAGAGTATCACCCTATTGAGTAGTATGGGTTGAAGTCAGAAATAGGAAAGGAGCAGTCACCTTGTTAGGAGTTTTCTATAGGCCCCCCAATAGTAGCAGAGATGTGGAGGAACAGATTGGGAAACAGATTTTGGAAAGGTGCAGAAGTCATAGGGTAGTAGTCATGGGCGACTTTAACTTCCCAAATATTGAGTGGAAACTCTTTAGATCAAATAGTTTGGATGGGTTGGTGTTTGTGCAGTGTGTCCAGGAAGCTTTTCTAACACAGTATGTAGATTGTCCGACCAGAGGAGGGGCAATATTGGATTTAGTACTGGGTAATGAACCAGGGCAAGTGATAGATTTGTTAGTGGGGGAGCATTTTGGAGATAGTGACCACAATTCTGTGACTTTCACTTTAGTAATGGAGAGGGATAGGTACGTGCAACAGGGCAAGGTTTACAATTGGGGGAAGGGTAAATACGATGTTGTCAGACAAGAATTGAAGTGCATAAGTTGGGAACATAGGCTGGCAGGGAAGGACACAAGTGAAATGTGGAACTTGTTCAAGGAACAGGTGCTACGTGTCCTTGATATGTATGTCCCTGTCAGGCAGGGAAGAGATGGTCGAGTGAGGGAACCATGGTTGACAAGAGAGGTTGAATGTCTTGTTAAGAGAAAAAAGGTGACTTATGTAAGGCTGAAGAAACAAGGTTCAGACAGGGCATTGGAGGGATACAAGATAGCCAGGAGGGAACTGAAGAAAGGGATTAGGAGAGCTAAGAGAGGGCATGAACAATCTTTGGCGGGTAGGATCAAGGAAAACCCCAAGGCCTTTTACACATATGTGAGAAATATGAGAATGACTAGAGCGAGGGTAGGTCCGATCAAGGATAGTAGCGGGAGATTGTGTATTGAGTCTGAAGAGATAGGAGAGGTCTTGAATGAGTACTTTTCTTCTGTATTTACAAATGAGAGGGGCGGTATTGTTGGAGAGGACAGTGTGAAACAGATTGGTAAGCTCGAGGAAATACTTGTTAGGTAGGAAGATGTGTTGGGCATTTTGAAAAACTTGAGGATAGACAAGTCCCCCGGGCCTGACGGGATATATCCAAGGATTCTATGGGAAGCAAGAGATGAAATTGCAGAGCCGTTGGCAATTATCTTTTCGTGCTCACTGTCAACAGGGGTGGTACCAGGGGATTGGAGAGTGGCGAATGTCGTGCCCCTGTTCAAAAAAGGAACTAGGGATAACCCTGGGAATTACAGGCCAGTTAGTCTTACTTTGGTGGTAGGCAAAGTAATGGAAAGGGTACTGAAGGATAGGATTTCTGAGCATCTGGAAAGACACTGCTTGATTCGGGATAGTCAGCACGGATTTGTGAGGGGTAGGTCTTGCCTTACAAATCTTATTGAATTCTTTGAGGAGGTGACCAAGCATGTGGATGAAGGTAAAGCAGTGGATGTAGTGTACATGGATTTTAGTAAGGCATTTGATAAAGTTCCCCATGGTAGGCTTCTGCACAAAGTAAGGAGGCATGGGATAGTGGGAAATTTGGCCAGTTGGATAACGAATTGGCTAACCGATAGAAGTCAGAGAGTGGTGGTGGATGGCAAATATTCAGCCTGGATCCCCGTTACCAGTGGTGTACCGCAGGGATCAGTTCTGGGTCCTCTGCTGTTTGTGATTTTCATTAATGACTTGGATGAGGGAGTTGAAGGGTGGGTCAGTAAATTTGCAGACGATACGAAGATTGGTGGAGTTGTGGATAGTAAGGAGGGCTGTTGTCGGCTGCAAAGAGACATAGATAGGATGCAGAGCTGGGCTGAGAAGTGGCAGATGGAGTTTAACCCTGAAAAGTGTGAGGTTGTCCATTTTGGAAGGACAAATGTGAATGCGGAATACAGGGTTAACGGTAGAGTTCTTGGCATTGTGGAGGAGGAGAGAGACCTTGGGGTCTATGTTCATACATCTTTGAAAGTTGCCACTCAAGTGGATAGAGCTGTGAAGAAGGCCTATGGTGTGCTCGCGTTCATTAACAGAGGGATTGAATTTAAGAGCCGTGAGGTGATGATGCAGCTGTACAAAACTTTGGTAAGGCCACATTTGGAGTACTGTGTACAGTTCTGGTCGCCTCATTTTAGGAAGGATGTGGAAGCTCTGCAAAAGGTGCAAAGAAGATTTACCAGGATGTTGCCTGGAATGGAGAGTAAGTCTTACGAGGAAAGGTTGAGGGTGCTAGGCCTTTTCTCATTAGAGCGGAGAAGGATGAGGGGCGACTTGATAGAGGTTTATAAGATGATCAGGGGAATAGATAGAGTAGACAGTCAGAGACTTTTTCCCCAGGTGGAACACACCATTACAAGGGGACATAAATTTGAGGTGAAAGGTGGAAGATATAGGAGGGATATCAGAGGTAGGTTCTTTACCCAGAGAGTAGTGGGGGCATGGAATGCACTGCCTGTGGAAGTAGTTGAGTCGGAAACATTAGGGACCTTCAAGCAGCTGTTGGATAGGTACATGGATTACGGGAAAATGATATAGTGTAGATTTATTTGTTCTTAAGGGCAGCACAGTAGCATTGTGGATAGCACAATTGCTTCACAGATCCATGGTCCCAGGTTCGATTCCGGCTTGGGTCATTGTCTGTGCGGAGTCTGCACGTCCTCCCCGTGTCTGCGTGGGTTTCCTCCGGGTGCTCCGGTTTCCTCCCACAGTCCAAAGATGTGCGGGTTAGGTGAATTGGCCAATGATAAATTGCCCTTAATGTCCAAATTGCCCTTGGTGTTGGGTGGAGGTGTTGAGTTTGGGTAGGGTGCTCTTTCCAAGAGCTGGTGCAGACTCAAAGGGCCGAATGGCCTCCTTCTGCACTGTAAATTCAATGATAATCTATGATTAATCTAGGACAAAGGTTCGGCACAACATCGTGGGCCGAAGGGCCTGTTCTGTGCTGTATTTTCTATGTTCTATGTTCTAACTTCTTTTTGAAAATCTTGTGTTTTGGCCACAAATTCTCAGGGTGAAGACATTTCTCCTCATCTCTAGTCTGAAATGGTCCACTCCATATCTTCGGACGGTTAATCCTAGTTCTGGACTCCTCCTCCATCGGGAACATCTTCCCTGCATCTACTCTGTCTAGTCCTGTTAGAATTTGATAGATTACTATGCAATTCCCCCATATTCTTTGGAACTCGAGGAATATAATCTGAACCGACTCAATCTCTCCTCCTATGTCAGTCCCACCATCCAAGGAATCAACCTGGTAAACCTTCTTGCACTCCCTCTGCAGCAGATAAGGAGACCAAAATTACACATCAGGTGTGGCCTCACCAAGGCCCTGTATAATTGCAACGAAACTTCCCTGTTCCAATACTTGAATCCTCTCACTTTGAAGGGCAACAGATTATTTGTCGCCTGCTGCACCTGCATGCCACACTGTCAGGATTCTGTGAGTTACCTTCAGCGGCTGGTGCACGAGGACAACCAGGTCACGTTACACATTCCCCTTTCTCAATTTATCACCATTCTGATAATCTGCCTTCCTGTTTTTGCTACCAAAGTGGATAACCCCTGATTTATCCACATTATACTGCATCTGCCCTCTCAGCTTGTCCAAATCACACTGAATTATCTCTGCCTCTGGCTCACGGCTCACCCTCCCACCCGGCTTCCTGTTATCTATAAATTTGAAGATATATTTAGTTCCCTCATCTAAATCATTAATATATTTTGGAATATCTGGGGTCCAAGCACTCTGGGGCACACCATTCGACACTGCCAGCCATTTGAAAAAAGATCCGTTTATTCCTTCTCTTTGTTTCCTGTCCGCCAACCAGTTTTTAAAAATCGAGAATTCCAGTAGATTTGCAAATTCTTTTTGTAAATCCATGCTGACTCTGTCTGATCTTGCTACTGTTTTCCAAGTGTTTTGCTAATAAATCTTGGATAATGGACTCTAGGATTTTCCCACTACCAACGTCAGACTGACTGGTCTATAAACCCCTGTTTTCTCCCTACCTTTTTTAAACAGAGGGGTTACATCTGCTACAGTCCAATTTGTAGGAACTGTTCCAGAGTCAATAGAATCTTTGAAGATGACTATCAATGCATCAAGGTGGCGCAGTGATTAGCACTGCTGCCTCACAGAGCCAGGGGCGCAGGTTCAATTCCAGCTTTGAGTGACTTTCTGTTTGAGTTTGCACGTTCTCCCCATGTCTGCGTGGGTTTCCTCCAGGTGCTCTGGTTTCCTCCCACAGTCCAAAGATTTACAGGTTAGGTGGATTGGCCATGCTAAAATTATCCCTTAGTGTCCAGGGATGTGCCGGTTCCGAGGTGTTACGGGGCTGGGGCAGGATGGTGGGCTTCTTAAGGGTGTTCCTTCAGAAGGGCAGACTCGATGGGCCGAATGGAATTCTATGGTTCTATTTCTAGGGCCACTTCCTTCCGCACACTGGGACGCACGGTAGCATGATGGTTAGCACAATTGCTTCACAGCTCCAGGGTCCCAGGTTCGATTCCCGGCTGGGTCACTGTCTGTGCGGAGTTTGCACGTTCTCCCCGTGTGTGCGTGGGTTTCCTCCGGGTGCTCCGGTTTCCTCCCACAGTCCAAAGATGTGCAGGTTAGGTGGATTGGCTATGCTAAATTGCCCATAGTGTCTAAAATTGCCCTTAGTGTTGGGTGGGGGTCCTGGGTTATGGGGATAGGGTGGAGGTGTGGGCTTGGGTAGGATGCTCTTTCAAAGAGCCGGTGCAGACTCGATGGGCTGAATGGCCTCCTTCTGCACTGTAAATTCTATGATAACTATGATAACTGCATATTACCAGGCCCTGGGGATTTATCCTTCAATCCCATCAATTTCCCCAACACCATTTCCTTGCGAATACTGATTTCCTTCAGTTCCTCCCTCTCACTAAATCCTCTGTTCACCATCATTTCTGGAATGTTATTTATGTCCTCCTTTGTGAAGATGGAGCCAAAGTATGTATTTATTTGCTCAGCCATTTCTTTGTTCCCCATTATAATTCCCTTGCTTCTGACTGTCTTCACCAATCTTTTTCTCTTCATATACCGAGATAAACTTTTACAGTCAGTTTTTATGTTTCCCGCAAGCCTTGTACTCTATTTTCCCCTTCTTAATTAGTCCCTTGGTCCTTCTTTGATGAATTCTAAATTGCTCCCAATCCTCACATCTGTTGCTTCTTCTGGCCAATTTGTGTGCCTCTTCCTTGGATCTAATACCAGCCCTAATTTCCCTTGTAAGCCATGGTTTAGCCAAGTTTCCCATTTTACATTAGCACCAGACAGGAATAAACAATTGTTGCTGTTCACCCATTCTCTCTTTTTACCATTGCCTATCCACCGTCATCCCTTTAAATACGTTTTCCAACCCATCATAGCCAACTTGCACCTCATACCATCATAGTTTCCTTTATTAAGATTCAGAACTCGAGTCCCAGAATTATCCATGTCACTCTCCATCTTACGAAGTCTTACAACACCAGGTTAAAGTCCAACAGGTTTGTTTTGATGTCACTAGCTTTCGGAGCGCTGCTCCTTCCTCAGGTGAATGAAGAGGTATGCCTGAGGAAGGAGCAGCGCTCCGAAAGCTAGTGACATCGAAACAAACCTGTTGGACTTTAACCTGGTGTTGTAAGATTTCGTACTGTGCTCACCCCAGTCCAACGCCGGCATCTCCACATCACTCTCCATCTTGATGAAGCAACTCGATTACCAATCATTCCTTTCTCATTAAACGATACCAGTCTAGGATGGCCTGTTCTCTAGTTGGTTCCTTAACTCATTAGTCCAGAAAACCATCCCGTATAGACTCCAGGAATTCCCCCTCTATGGTATTGTTACTATTTTAATTTGTCCAATCTGTATGCAGATTAAAGTTACTCATAATTAAAGATGTTCCTTTATTTCCTGTTGAATGCCATTCCCAACATCGCCACTACAGTTTGGATTGGATTGGTTTATTGTCACGTGTACTGAAGTGCAGTGGAAAGTATTGTTCTGCATGCAGCTCAAACAGATCATCCCGTACATGAAAAGAAAATGTATAATAGGGCAAATATAAAATACAAAATGTAATTACATAGACACAGGCATCGGGTGAAGATGTGTGAAGAGATCAGATCAGTCCATAACAGGGTCGTTTCGGAGTCTGGTAACATCAGTGAAGAAGCTGTTTTTGAATCTGTTAATGTGTGTTTTCAGACTTTTGTATCTCCTGCCCGATGGAAGAAGTTGGAAGAATGAGTAAGCCGAGTGGGAGTGGTCTTTGATTATGCTGCCCGCTTTCCCAAGGCAGTGGGAGGTGTAGACAGAGTCAATGGATGGAAGGCGGGTTTGTGTGATGGCCTGCGCTGTGTTCACAACTCTCTGTAATTTCTTCCGGTCTTGGGCCGAGCAGTTATCTGTATACAACCCCCACTGATGTATTTTGCCCCTTGGTGTTTCTCAGCTCACCCATACAGATTCTACATTTGATGTGGTTAATTTTGTTCTAGTTTTAATTAACGTTCAAGGACACGTATCCTTCCTCTCAATTTTACGGTATCGTCATTGATTCCAGTTTTTCCACTCTTCAAAGCAAATAGTCATTTGATGGTACAGAGCTTGATATTACTGAAAAAAGAGTCATGGTGAAGTTATTCACCTTGCACTCATCTGGACAATATGCAACAATGCTAGTATAAGGGAAACACAATTTGTATTGGGTGAAAAGAAAATGCTGATTGGTTGGCAAGTGGACTCTGGTAGAGGCATTGCCATGGAAAATGTTTGGAATCTATCCCATTTAATGCTGTAGTGTTGCCACAAAACGCAATGGAGGGTAGCCATAGAATCCCTACAGTGCAGAAGGAGGACAATCTGCCCATCAATTCTGCACCGATCCTCTGAAGGAACACTCTGCCTATGTCCATTTTCCCACCCTATCCCCGTAACCCTCGCGTGTTGATCATGACCAATCCATCTAACCGGCACATCTTTGGACTATGGGAGGAAACCAGAGCACCCGGAGGAAACCTACGCAGAAACGGGAAGAATGTGAAAACTCTCACAGGCAGTCACCCAAGTCCAGAATTGAACCCGGATCCCTGGCGCTGTGAAGCAGCAGTGCTAATTACTGTGCCACCGTTCTGCCCTTAAATGTGTCTCAATGTGAAGGTATGACTTTGTCTCCAGAAAGACTGTACGATGGTCAGTCCCACCAGTACTATCAAGGACACATCTGCGACAGATAGATGGGTTGGTGCAGATGAGGTCAAGTAGGTGTAATGATATGTAGACATGTAACCAATGGGTAATCAGAACCAGACATGTAACCAATGGGTAATCAGAACACCCAGCTGTGCATCACCGCTAGAGGGCATTGAAACACAACACACACAGGGTCTCGGTCTCACTCCCTGGCAGAGACCGAGAGAACAGGACGAGTGTAGCAAGTTTACAGTCAGGCCAACACGTGATCTAGAGTCAGTTTATATAGCTGGTCAAGTTTGCTGTGTTACTAGAGTCAGATCAGCAGAGTGTCAAACTCATTTAGTAGCTATGTTGATTGCTCAATAAATACTTTCAACTTACCAAGAAGACAGGAGTATTCTTCAACATCGTCTACAGCAAGTAACGACTTATGTTACACAAGCAAAATAACAATACATGGTACAGGAGTGGCTGCTGCATCTACCTAGTTAAATTCAGTAAGTTTAGAGACAAAATCAGACAGCTCTTTGGCAACAGAAGCGCCGCCTCCGGAACAAAGCGCCTCCATATCTCCGACGGCAGCCATCTTGCGTGCTCGTACTCTGGGCCCTGCGCATGCGCAGTATGGAATAAAACACGAAACGGCCGAGAACCGCGCATGCGCACTACGACCAAAGGTACGAAGCGGTCAAGAACCACACCGCGCATGTGCGATGACGCACGGAACGTCATGACATCGATGTGATGACGTGTCCAAAGTGTGGAATCGCCCACTTTCGAAAAAAATGCCCTGCAAAAGGCAAACAATGGCTCCAACGTGGGAGACTCAACCATTATGACCGCATTTAAAGCAGAATCGCATCAGAAGTGTGCAACACCAAACGGATGACTCTGATCAAGGCAGTGCACCGATCCAGACGATGACTACCTGGATAAAACATTCCAAGTGGGAATCATAACAAAGTTCGAAAACTCCACACAAGACACCTCGCAAGTTAAATCAATCCATGCCGTTGATTCCGAGGCTGAATGGAACGCAGTGCTGGATGTCAACCGATGCCCCATCCAGTTCAAACTGGACACAGGTGCCTCCGCTAACCTGATCTCAAAGCGTGACTTTACAAAGATCAAGAAGGCTCCCAAAATCCTTCCAGCTGCCTGCAAACTCCAGGACTGCAATGGCAATGCAATCTCGTCACTGGGGTCATGCCACTTAACAGGTCTAACAGACACACAGAGACGAGCCTGAGATTTGAGATTGTCCAACCAGACAGGTCACCGCTGCTAGGTGTGCAAGCTTGCAAGCAACTGAACCTTATTCAAAGGGTCTACACCATGACGTCATCTCATCAAGATCTTCACTCCAGCATTGAAGACATACTGAACCAATACCCAGACGTCTTCAGCGGAATGTGCACACTTCCATACGAATACAATATTCTGCTGCGGGCTGATGCAAAACTAGTGGTCCACCCACCAAGGAGAGTTTCTGCTCCACTGAGGGACCGGTTAAAATCAGAACTCGCAAGCCTACAGAAGAAAGGCATCATCTCCAAAGTCACTGAACCGACTGCCTGGGTCAGCTTGATGGTGTGCGTAAAAAAGCCTTCGGGGGATTTACGAATCTGCATCGGCCCCAAGGATCTAAACAAAAACATCATGCGGGAACATTACCCGATCCCAAACGGGGAAGAAATCTCGAGCGAAGTGGCACACGCGCGCTTCTTCACCAAGCTAGATGCATCCCAAGGATTCTGGCAAATCCAACTAGAAGAATCCAGCAGAAAGCTGTGCACCTTCAACACGCCCTTCGGCAGATTCTGCTACAATCTAATGCCATTTGGGATCATCTCGGCATCTGAAATATTCCACCGCATCATGGAACAGATGATGGAAGGAATAGATGGCGTTCGTGTCTACGTGGACGATGTTGTTATCTGGTCTTCGACTCCGGAGGAACATGTGTCGTGACTAAAGAGAGTATTCCGACACTTACATGAGCATGGCCTCAAGCTAAACAAATCCAAATGCAGCTTTGGAACGTTCACGCTCAAGTTCCTGGGTGATCAGATATCGAAACACGGTGTACGCCCGGACACGGACAGATAAAAGCCATTGAGGCAATGAAAGTCCCCGGGGACAAGAAAGCAGTACTGCGCTTCCTTGGAGCGGTAAACTTCTTCGGCAAGTTTATCCCAAATTTGGCCACCCACACAACAATTGATAAAGAAATCGACCGTGCTCGAGTGGATGACGGAACATCAGAAAGAGTGGTTGGAGCTAAAGGCGAAACTCACCACTGCACCCGTCCTAGCGTTCTGAGACCCAGATCGCGAAACCAAGATCTCGACCGGCGCAAGTAAGGATGGCATTGGAGCAGTACTGGTACAGAAAGATGACATGTCATCTTCGGTCTCAATTGTGTATGCATCACGTGCAATGACACCGACAGACACTCGGTATGCTCAAATTGAAAAGGAATGTTTCGGTCTTCTCACCGGCATTTTAAAATTCCATGACTACGTCTATGGCCTGCCAACATTCACTGTTGAAACGGATCACAGACCTCTGGTACACATCATCCAAAAGGACCTAAATGCCATGACTCCCCGACTACAGAGACTTATACTCAAAATTCAGAGGTACGATTTCAATCTTGTGTATACGCCTGGCAAAGAGCTAATCATTGCAGATGCATTGTCTCGTTCCGTCACCTCACCGAGTGAAGCACTAGAGATAATCCGGCACATCGAATCTCAGGTACAAATGTGCGCAAACAACCTTCCTGCAACGGACAAAAAACTCGTTCTCATCAGAGAAGAGATGGACAAAGACCCCCCTGCTGCGAAGAGACGGACAAAGACCCCCTTCTGCAATGAGTCATTCACAACCTCAACAATGGGTTGCCGAAAGGGCAATGCCCGCAATTCTACAACGTCAAAGACGACCTAACGCTGATCAATGGAATACTGATGAAGATGCACAGAATAGTGATCCCGCTGCGTCTCAAGCCCATGGTATTGCATCAAATTCACGAGGGACACCTTGGCATAGAAAATGCAGAAGCAGGGCTCGACAAGGCATCTACTGGCCCGGCTTCAACCAGGACATCACGGACATGGTCCTGGGCTGCGAGACCATGGTCCTGGGCTGGAGAAGTTCCAACCAGCGGAGTGTAAGGAGACGTTTCAACCACAAGATAGGCATTGACCTCTTCCATTCGAATGGTCGTGACTACATACTTCTCAAACTACCCGGAAGTACTGAAGCTGTCTGACCTCACCTCCAAGACCGTGATCAAAGCATGCAAAGAAACGTTTTCTCGACATGGTATACCGGATACTGTCATGAGCGACAATGGACCGTGCTTCCACAGTCGAGAATGGACCATGTTTGCAAAAGGCTACAACTTCAAGCACGTCACCTCCATTCTGCACTACCCGCAGTCCAAAGGCAAAGTTGAAAAGGGGGTGCACATAATCAAACAGCTCATTAACAAAGCCTCGGATTCCGCCTCCGACATTCACTTAGCACTACTTTCATGTCGTGCTACTCCCTTATAAACTGGCATGTCACCAGCTCAACTGCTGATGAACAAGGACCTGAGAACAATGCTTCCGGCCCGACACCTGCCTAACCCAGATCACCTACTGGTAATAAGAAATATGCAACAGCGCGTGATGGTCACAAACATCACTATGACGCACATGCCACCCACATGGGTCCATTACATCTCCAGCAGACACCGTCTGGATCAAAATACCTGATGGCGGGTGGTCTGCTCCAGCTGTCATCATTCGACAGGTCGCGCCCAGACCCTACATGGTAAAAATGGCTGATGGCACCATCATTCGAAGAAATCAAAGAGCACTTCGGAAATTCACACACCCACGACTAATCTCTCCTCCACTGTTGTTTGCTGAAGTGACACCTCCAGACGCCACGACCCACGATTACACGTGTCGTGATTCCCACATGACTATCAAGCCACCGGCGTCTCCACCGCCACCTCTCAGAAGGTCGAGACGGAGACCTCAAAGACTGGACTTATGAACATTTGTCTTCCCATGTCTACTGTGTATCCAAGTCATACATATCATGTTATTACCTTTAGTACTGTCAACCATTTTTCTTATTACCACATTAGAAATGTAAACACAACAAAAAAAAAGGTGGGGGGAGATGTTATGATATGTAGACATGTAATCAATGGGTAATCAGAACACCCAGCTGTGGCATCACCGCTAGAGGGCATTACACTACGGCATTACACAACCACTATAAAGCACAACACACAGGCTCTCGGTCTCACTCCCCGGCAGAGACCGAGAGAACCGGACGAGTGTAGCAAGTTTACAGTCAGGCCACCACATGTGATTTAGAGTCAGTTTATATAGCTGGTCAAGTTTACTGTGTTACTAGAGTCAGATCAGAGTGTTAAACTCATTTAGTAGCTTTGTTAATTGCTCAATAAATACTTTCAACTTACCAAGAAGACAACATCGTCTACAGCAAGTAGCGACTTATGTTACTATACAGTAGGCTTTTCCCTCTTGTTGGTTCCCTTAACACCTGTCGCAGACCCAGTCTAGCAGATATGTCCTTTAGGTCATTAGTGGTGCTATTGAGACACTCTTGGTAATGGATATTGATGTCTCCCCACCATGAGTACATCTGCGTCCTGGCCACCTTCCAGCCTCCCCAAAGAGGCGCCGGAATGTGGTGACTAGGGGCTTTTCACAGTAACTTCATTTGAAGCCTACTTGTGACATTAAGCGATTTTCATTTTCATTTCAGTGTTTCTTCCAATTGATGTTTAACGTGGAGGAGTACTGAACAAACAAAGAACAAAGAAAAGTACAACACAGGAACAGGCCCTTCGGCCCTCCAGGCCCGTGCCGACCATGCTGCCCGACTAAACTACAATCTTCTACACTTCCGTCCGTATCCCTCTATTTCCATCATATTCATGTAAATCTGATTCATCAGCTGAAGGATGGAGTTGATGGGTGGTAAACAGGACCGTGCCCATGTTTGATCTGATATTATGAGACTTCCTGTGGTCTGAAGTCCAATGTTAAGGGTTCACAGGGCAATTCTTCCTGAATGTATACCACTGCTGGTAGTGTGTCTCCTGCCAGTGGGTGGGACAAGACATGTCTGCAACATCGTCATACTCACGGAACTATACATTAGAGACAATGTCAGGCTGTTGCTTGACTAGCCTGTGGGACAATTCTCCCAGTTTTGGCACAAGCCGTAAGGACGACTTGGCAGGGATGACAGAGCTGACTTTGCCATTGTCATTTCCGGTGCTGAGGTTGATGCCAGATGGTCTGTCAGTCCGGTTTCATTCCTTTTAGGATTTGTAGTGGTTTGTAAGGTAAATTCGCCATAGTGCCAGATGACCGTAGACTGCTTTCCCCCTTGAGGGAGAGCAGACTGGTGATGATTTAATCTGAGGATCATCACACCTCAGGTGAAGGGCAAGGTTGCGAAGGCGAACCTTCATAAATAACCTCAACCGGACTTCCGGTGGTGGCCATTGAGGAATAGGTCACACATTTGATAGCTCCCGGCTGTGACGGACTTTTGGACCTTTTTCTCCCGTTTTTCCCCGTATTTTATTGGATAAATCGGCGAAGAGTGAGACAGTGAGGACCCCCCCCCAAGTGGATGGAGAATTGGACCAGAAGTGGCCGTGTGAGAAGACAAAGTCCTATAAGGGAGACGCGGGCAGTGCTGGCAACGTGAGACAGGATGGCGGAGAAGCAGGGCCGCGGGGAGACGGCACAGTGGTCGCCGGAGCAGCTGGTGACATTTTTTGAAGATTGCTTCGCCAAGCTTAAGAAGGACACGCTGGACCTGATCAAGGCTCCGATTGATCAGGTGGTGCAGAATCAACAAACCCACCGCCGTGCGATCCAGGAGGTGGAGAAAAAGGTGTCCGAGCACGAGGAATACTTAACCGTGCTGGAAACCAAGATGGAGATGATGAATGACTTGCAGAAAAAAATGCAGGAGAAGGTGGAAGACCTGGAGAACAGGTCCAGGAGGCAGAACCTGAGAATCGTAGGCCTCCCTGAGGGCAGTGAGGGATCGGATACGAGGGCCTACGTGACGAAGGGGAGGGGGGAGGGGGAACGCCCCCCGACCAGGCTGATTACATGGAACGTTAGAGGGTTGAATGGACAGGTCAAGAGGGCTCACGTGTTCGCGCATTTGAGGGGGCTGAAGGCGGACGTGGCAATGCTACAAGAGACACACCTAAAGGTTATAGGCCAGACTAGATTGAGAAAGGGATGGGTTGGCCAGGAATTCCACTCGGGGCTTGACTCAAAGACCAGGGGGGTAGCGACCTTGATCAGTAAACGAGTGGCATTCGAGACAGGGAGAATCGTGTCAGACATGGGTGGTATGTACATGATGGTGAGTGGAAAGCTGGAGGGGGTGCGGGTGGTACTCATGAACGTATATGCTCCGAATTGGGATGATGTGGAATTTATGAGGCGGGATAAGATGCCAGGCTTAGAGTCACAAAACCTGATCATGGGGGAAGATTTTAACACAGTCATTGTTCCGCAATTGGACCGGTCAAAATCCAGGACAGGGAGGGTGCCAAGGAATTGAAGGGGTTTATGGAACAGATGGGGGGAGTAGACCCATGGAGGTTTGCACGGCCAAGATTGAAGGAGTTTTATTTTTTCTCCCATGTCCACAAGGTATACTCTCGCATCGACTTTTTTGTTCTGAGCAGGGCTCTAATACCGGGGGGTGATGGATACTGAGTACTCGGCAATCGCAGTGTCAGACCATACCCCACATTGGGTGGATCTACAGATAAGTTTGGAGAGAGGACAACCCCCGTTATGGAGGCTGGATGTGTGATGAAGCGATCTGTGGGCGGGTGAACAAGTCCATCCAAAACTACGTGGAAACAAATGATATGAGGGAGGTCTCTGCAGCAAAGGTCTGGGAAGCTTTGAAGGCAGTGATCAGAGGGGAATTAATCTTGATATGGGTGCACAGAGAAAAGGCGCTGTGAGGGGCAGGTTAGTTGAGATACTCCAGGTGGACAGGAGATACTCGGAGGCCCCGGACGCGGGGCTATTGAGAGGGGGAGCGGTGGAAGTTACAGGCGGAGTTTGGGCTGTTGACTTCAGGGAAAACGGTGGAACAGCAGAGGAAGGCAAGGGGGCCGGTTTATAAATATGGGGAAAAGGCAAGCAGAATGTTAGTGCACCAGCTCAGAAAAAGGGAGGCTGCCAGGGAGATATGGAGAGTAAAGAGTAGAGGTGGGATTACGGTCCTGGACCCAGTGGGGGTGAATGAGGCGTTTTCGGCCTTTTACAGCAAATTATATGAGTCGGAACCCCCGGCGGGAGTGGAGGGGATGAGGCAGTTTTTGGGTCAGTTGAGGTTCCCGAGGGTGGATGAGTATCTGGTGGAATGGCTGGGAGCCCCAATTGAAATTGAGGAAATAATTGAGGGGCTGGAGGGCTTGCAGTCGGGCAAGGCCCCGGACCGGGCGGCTACCCGGTGGAATTCTATAAGAAGTTTTCAAGAGATATTGGGTCCACTGCTGGTAAGGACATTTAATGAAGCAAGAGAGAAGGGGGTCCTCCCCCCAACAATGTCGCATGTCCTGAAACGGGAGAAGGATCCGGAGTAATGTGCGTCACACAGGCCATTTACTCTACTGAATGTGGACGTCAAACTGCTGGCTATGATTCTGGCCACAAGGATAGAGGATTGTGTCCGGGGGTAATTGGGGAAGACCAGACGGGATTTGTAAAGGGCAGGCAACTCTCGGCCAATGTTCGAAGGCTTTTAAATGTTATGATGCCCTCAGAAGGAGAGGAGATGGAGGTGGTGGTAGCGATGGATGTGGAGAAGGCTTTTGATCGGGTGGAGTGGGATTACCTGTGGGAGGTGTTGCGAAGGTTTGGGTTTGGTGAGGGCTTCATTGACTGGGTGCGATTGCTCTATCAGGCACCAGTAACGAGTGTGCGTACGAACCGGCTGAGGTCGGGGTATTTTAAACTACACTGCGGGACGAGGCAAGGGTGCCTCCTCTCCCCGCTACTGTTTTGGCAGGGTTTCGCTCAGGCAATGTCCACGGTACTAAAACCACGGGTGGTGCCGAGTCCGGAGGTTGCGATCTTTGGAGTGTCGGAACAGCCGAGAGTTCAGGGGGCAAAAGAGGCCGACGTCTTGGCCTTTGCCTCCCTGGTAGCCCGGAGACGGATCTTATTAATGTGGAGGGACTCAAAGCCCTCGAGTGTAGAGACCTGGGTTAGTGACATGGCTGGGTTTCTCAGTCTTGAGAAAATAAAGTTTGCCTTAAGAGGGTCAAAGGTTGGGTTCACCCGGAGGTGGCAGCCGTTCGTCGACTTTCTCAGGGGAAATTAAAATGTCAGCAGAAGCAGAATTCCAAAAAGGGGGGAAGGGGGAGAGAACCGGATTGTTGTTTTATGGTCCGGGTGTGTGAAGATTGAGATGGGGGTGGAAATGTTTATTGTACCAAGTTTATGTCGCTGTTATTGTTATTATTATAAAAACTTGCAAATACTGTAATAAAAATATTTTTTAAAAAAAAATGAATAACCTCAACCGGTACGGGATTTGAACACACGCTGCTGCCCTTGCTCTGCATCATGAACCGCCATCTAGCCAAGTGAGCTAAACCGCCCCTGACAGTTTTGTACAATTGAGTAGCTTGCTAGACCATTTACAGAGAGCATTTACAAGTCAACTGCAGCACTGTGGGTTGGAGTCAACCAGGTTGCGGCAAGCAACAAGGATTTCATGGTTACCAGTACTGAGACTTGTTTTGGTTTAAATTCTTGATATGTTGAATAAAATTGAACGCCTGTTCCAGAGCGTTTGTCTGGGCGTCTGGATTACTAGCCCAGTGACATTAGATGCCACAGCCTCCCCAAACCTGCTCCACCATCCACGTAGACTATGGATGCTCTAAGTCTCTAATCTACTCTACTTTTACTCCATTACTCCATATCCCTGATACTCTTTCTGACCAAAAACCTGTTGACCTCAGCCATGAAAACTTCAATTGACCCAAGCTTTTGTGGAAGAGGACAGTAAGAAGTCTTACAACACCAGGTTAAAGTCCAACAGGTTTGTTTCGATGTCACTAGCTTTCGGAGCACTGCTCCTTCCTCAGGTGAATGAAGGTGAATACATAGCTTTAAACTGAGGGGTAATAGATATAGGACAGAGGTCAGAGGTAGGTTCTTTACGCAAAGAGTAGTGAGGCCGTGGAATGCCCTACCTGCAACAGTAGTGAACTCGCCAACATTGAGGGCATTTAAAAGTTTATTGGATAAACATATGGATGATAATGGCATAGTGTAGGTTAGATGGCTTTTGTTTCGGTGCAACATCGTGGGCCGAAGGGCCTGTACTGCGCTGTATCGTTCTATGGTCTATGTTCTAAGAGGTATGTTCCAGAAACATATATATATAGACAGATTCAAAGTTGCCAGACAATGCTTGGAATATGAGCATCACCGTTAGTAGGATTTCGCAGGCCAGATGGTGGGGGATGAATGTAATGCGACATGAATCCCAGGTCCCGGTTGAGGCCGCACTCATGAGTCGGAACTTGAGGCATGGACTATTTTCTAAACGGTGACAAAATTCATAATGCTGAAGTGCAAAGGGACTTGGGAGTCCTAGTCCAGGATTCTCTCAAGGTAAACTTGCAGGTTGAGTCCGTAATTAAGAAAGCAAATGCAATGTTGTCATTTATCTCAAGAGGCTTGGAATATAAAAGCAGGGATGTACTTCTGAAGCTTTATAAAGCACTAGTTAGGCCCCATTTAGAATACTGTGAGCAATTTTGGGCCCCACACCTTAGGAAGGACATCCTGGCACTGGGGCGGGTCCAGCGGAGCTTCACACAGATGATCCCAGGAATGGTAGGCCTAACATACGATGAACGTCTGAGGATCCTGGGATTATATTCATTGGAGTTTAGGAGGTTGAGGGGAGTTCTAATAGAAACTGACAAGATAATGAATGGCTTAGATAGGGTGGACGTAGGGAAGTTGTTTCCATTAGCAGGGGAGACTAGGACCCAGGGGCACAGCCTTAGAATAAAAGGGAGTCACTTTAGAACAGAGATAAGGAGAAATTTCTTCAGCTTCAGCCAGAGTGGTGGGTCTGTGGAATTCATTGCCAAAGAGGGCGGTGGAGGCCGGGACGTTGAGTGTCTTTAAGACAGAAGTTGATAAATTCTTGATTTCTCGAGACTCGTCCCGTTACAGGACTTCATCTCTAATCTTTTCCACGCCGCTCCCTCTCCCTCCATCATCCATTTACGGATCATCTCCACATTGGCGGCCCAGTAGTAGTCACCCAAATTCGGCAGCGCCAGTCCCCCTCTGTCTCTACTACGTTGTAAGAACCCCCTCCTTACCCTCGGAACCTTCCCTGCCCACACGAAGCTCGTGATGCTCCTGTCTATTTTTTTACAAAAAGGCCTTAGTGATCAGTATAGGGAGACATTGGAACACAAATAGGAACCTCGGGAGGACCATCATCTTAATTGCCTGCACTCTGCCCGCCAGTGACAGTGGCTGCATGTCCCACCTCTTGAAGTCCTGTTCCATTTGTTCCACCAGTCGTGTCAGATTAAGTCTGTGCAAGGTTCCCCAGCTCCTGGCTAACTGAATCCCCAGGTATCGAAAGTTTCTTTCCACTCTCCTTAACGGTAGGCCATCTATCCCTCGACTCTGGTCCCCAGGGTGTATCACAAAAAGTTCACTCTTTCCCATGTTAAGCCTATATCCCGAGAAATCTCCGAACTCCCTCAATATCTGCATGACCTCTGTCATCCCCCCCACTGGGTCCGCTACATATAGCAGTAGGTCATCCGTGTAGAGTGACACTCGGTGTTCCTCTCCCCCTCTAATCACCCCTCTCCATTTTCTGGAGTCTCTCAGCTCCATGGCCAGTGGTTCAATTGCCAACGCGAACAGTAATGGAGATAGCGGGCATCCCTGTCTTGTTCCCCTGTATAGTCGGAAATACTCCGATCTTTGCCGACCCGTGACCACACTTGCCGTTGGGGCCCCATAGAGGAGTTTGACCCAGCTAACAAACCCGTCCCCGAACCCGAACCTCCTCAGCACCTCCCATAGATACTCCCACTCCACCCTATCAAATGCCTTCTCTTCATCCATTGCCGCCACTATCTCTGCCTCCCCCTCTGCTGGGGGCATCATTATCACCCCGAATAGCCGTTGCACGTTGACATTTAGTTGTCTCCCCTTTACGAATCCTGTCTGGTCTTTGTGCACCACCCCCGGGACACAATCCTCTATCCTCGTTGCCAGCACCTTTGCCAGCAATTTGGCGTCCACATTTAGCAGTGAGATAGGCCTATAGGACCCGCACTGCAGCGGATCTTTATCCCGCTTCAAAATTAGCGATATCGTCGCCTCCGACATTGTCGGGGGTAGAGTCCCCCCTTCCCTGGCCTCGTTAAAAGTCCTCACCAACAGCGGGGCCAGCAAGTCCACATATTTTCTATAAAATTCCACCGGGAACCCATCTGGTCCCGGGGCCTTCCCTGCCTGCATGTTCCCCAGCCCCTTGGTAACCTCGTCCACCCCAATTGGTGCCCCCAGGCCTTCCACCTCCTGCTCCTCCACCCTCGGGAACCTTAATTGGTCCAAAAACTGCCGCATCTCTCCTTTTCCCTCCGGGGGTTGGGACCTATAAAGTCTTTCGTAAAAGGTCTTAAACACCTCGTTTATCTTCCCTGTTCATCTCTAATTCCCCCTATTTCCCTCGCCACTGTCCTCTTTCTCAGCTGATGGGCCAACAGACGACTAGCCTTTTCCCCATATTCATATCTCATCCCCTGTGCCTTCCTCCACTGCGCCTCCGCCCTCCTAGTGGTCAGAAGGTCGAACTCCGTCTGGAGTCGTCGTCTCTCCCAGTATAGTCCTTCCTCCGGGGCCTCCGCGTATTCTTTATCCATCCTTAAAATCTCCCCCAGTAATCTTTCCCTTTCCTTGGCCTCTATTTTCTCTTTGTGGGCCCTGATGGAGATCAGCTCTCCTCTGACCACCGCCTTTAGTGCTTCCCATACTACTCCCACTCTGACCTCCCCGTCGCCATTGGCCTCCAGGTATCGCTCGATACATCCCCGCACCCTTTCACAGACTCCCTCATCCGCCAGCAATCCCACATCTAATCGCCAGAGTGCACGCTGCTCCCTCTCCTCTCCTAGTTCCAGGTCCACCCAATGTGGGGCATGATCTGAGACAGCTATGGCTGAATACTCAGTTTCTTCCACCCTCGAGATCAGCGACCTTCCCAAAACAAAAAAATCTATCCGGGAGTACACCTTGTGAACATGGGAGAAGAAAGAGAACTCCTTGACCTTCGGCCTAACAAATCGCCATGGATCCACTCCCCCCATTTGGTCCATAAACCCCTTAAGCACCTTGGCTGCTGCCGGGCTTCTTCCGGTCCTAGATCTAGATCTATCTAACCCTGGGTCCAACACGGTGTTGAAGTCTCCCCCCATTATCAAGTTTCCTACCTCCAGGTCCGGGATACGTCCCAGCATCCGCTTCATGAATCCCGCATCATCCCAATTCGGGGCATATACGTTAACCAACACGACCTCCGTTCCCTCCAGTCTGCCACTCACCATCACATATCTGCCTCCGCTATCTGCTACAATGCTCCTAGCTTCGAATGATACCCGTTTCCCCACCAGTATGGCCACCCCTCTATTCTTTGCATCCAGCCCTGAGTGGAACACCTGTCCCACCCATCCTTTCCTTAACCTAACTTGGTCCGCCACCTTCAGGTGCGTCTCCTGAAGCATGGCCACGTCTGCCCTCAGTCCTTTCAAGTGCGCGAACACTCGGGCCCTTTAAATCGGTCCATTTAGGCCTCTCACGTTCCACGTGATCAGCCGCACTGGGGGGCTACCTGCCCCCTTCCCGTGTCGACTAGCCATCACCCTCTCTAGGCCAGTCCCACGTCCCGGTTCCGCGCTCCCACCCGTTCCCCAGGTGGTGCATTCCAGCCCCGACCACCCTTTCTTTAACCAGTTCCTCTTTGATTTCTGCAGCAGCAACCCAGTTATCCCCCCCCCCCCCCCCTGCTAGATCCCCATCTAGCGTGATTGCTCCCCCCATATTACTTCCGAAAGTCAGCTGACTTCAACTGACCCCGGCTTCTCCCGCTCACTCCTTGACCCCCCCCCATGTGGGGAACTCCCATCTACCTTGCGCCTATCTTCCCGCCATCACCTTTCTGGCGCGGGAACAAGGACAGTAGGCCCCGTATTCTCTATAGTTGTCCCGCCCCTTGTGGCGCAGCTCCCTCTACCACCCCACTCCCATTCCCCATCCCCCACCATCTTTCCCCCCACCGGTGCCCACATTTCTTAGTGTCCCCCCCTTCCCAATTTACATCCCTATATACATCGACAGTGTCATTTCCCCTCTAAGATCAGTCCCTCAGTTCCGATCCAGTTTCTAGTTTTTGATAAAGGTCCATGCTTCTTCCGCCGTTTCGAAGTAGTGATGTCTCTCCTGGTACGTGACCCATAGTCGCGCCGGCTGCAGCATCCCGAACTTCACCTTCTTGTGTAGCACCTCCTTGGCTCGATTAAAACTCGCCCTCCTTCGCACTCCAATCCTGGTACTCCTTCGCACTCCAATCCTGTTACACCTCCGCACTCCAATCCTGGTACACCCGTACCACCGCATTCTCCCATCTACTACTTCGTACCTTTTTGGCCCATCTCAGAACCACTTCTCTATCATTGAAGCGATGAAATCGCACGATTGTCGCCCTAGGTGGTTCTCCCGCCTTTGGTCTCTTCGCAGGGACCCGATGAGCCCCTTCCACTTCCAAGGGGCCCGAAGGGGCCTCAGCTCCCATCAGCGAGCTTGGCATCGTGCTCACGTAAGCCCCGCAGTCCGCTCCTTCCACTCCCTCGGGGAGACCCAGGATCCGAAGGTTCTTTCTTCGTGCTCTATTTTCTAGGGCTTCAATCCTTTCAATGCACTTTTTGTGGAGCGCCTCGTGCGTCTGCGTTTTGACCGCCAGGCCCAGGATCTCGTCTTCATTATCCGTCACCTTCTGCTCCACCACGTGGAGCTCCGTCTCCTGGGTCCTTTGTGCCTCCTTAAGCCCCTCAATTGCCTGTAGCATCGGGGTCAGCACCTCCTTCTTAAGTAGCTCCACACACCGTCTTAAAAATTCGTCTTGGTCGGGCCCCTATGTCGCCTGGGCTTTCTCCGCCGCCATCTTGCTCCTTTTTTCCTCCTGTCCCTATCCTCGAGGATTCTTCGCGATGTAGCCGCCGCCGCCGATATTTTTCTCTTTCGTTGGGGGGGACTCCCTGTTAACTCACCCCACACCGGGTTTCGTCTTGAAAAAATTCCCCGTTGGGGCTCTTAAAAGAGCCCGAAGGTCCGTTTGAGCTGGAGCGCCGAAACGTGCGGCTTAGATGGGCATCGCCGCAACCGGAAGTCCCTCCGCTGCTACTTTTGAGGGCAGGCCAAGCACTGCCCGGCCCGCGCATTCACCTGCAAGGGATGCGGTAAAAAGGGCCACTTCGTTGTGGTATGCCAGGCCACCGCAAACCTCTCGGTCCCCATGCAGTCAGCGGGCGCTGCCATCTTCCAACTCCAAGGCCACGTGCGGCACGCAGGCGCCGCCATCTTGTCCTGCGGACGCCACGTTTTGTGCACCCCCAGCCATGTGCGACCAATGGGAGCCGCCATCTTGGTTGGACTCCCAGGACCCCAGCTCGGCTGACCACTCACGGCCCGAAGAGAATACTCAACTGCTGAGATTAGCCTCGGTGACCCTGGATCAGTCCCGGCCTCGAACACTCTCAACTGCTACAACAACTGTGCTAATCAATGGGCACGAGATGTCCTGCTTAATCCACTCTGGGAGCACTGAGAGCTTCATACACCCCGACCCGGTAAGGCGCTCTCCTCGTGCACCCCGTTAATCAAAAAATCTCCCTGGCCTCCGGTTCCCACTCAGTAGAGATAAAGGGGTTTTGTGTCGCAAACCTCACAGTCCAGGGAAGGGAGTTTAAAAATTACCGGCTCTACGTCCTTCCCCACCTCTGCGCGGCCACACTCCTAGGTTTAGACTTCCAGTGTAACCTCCAAAGTCTAACTTTCAAATTCGGAGTCCCTATACCCCCCCTCACTGTCTGTGGCCTCGCGACCCTCAAGGTGGATCCGCTTTCCCTGTTTGCGAACCTGACCCCGGATTGCAAACCTGTCGCCACCAGGAGCAGACGGTACAGTGCCCAGGATTGGATCTTTATTAGGTCAGAGGTCCAAAGGCTACTGAGGGAAGGAGTCATTGAAGCTAGCAACAGTCCCTGGAGAGCTCAAGTAGTGGTGGTAAAGACCGGGGAGAAGCATAGGATGGTCATCGACTACAGTCAGACCATCAACAGGTTTACGCAGCTGGACGCGTACCCTCGCTCCCGCATATCCGACCTGGTAAACAGGATCGCGCATTACAAGATCTTCTCCACGGTGGATTTTAAGTCCGCCTACCACCAGCTCCCCATCCGCACTAGTTACCGCAAATACACTGCCTTCGAGGCAGATGGGCGGCTCTACCACTTCTCAAGGGTTCCCTTCGGTGTCACCAACGGGGTCTGGGTCTTCCAGCACGAGATGGACCGAATGGTTGACCGGTACGGTTTACGGGCAACGTTCCCATATCTCGATAATGTCACCATCTGCAGCCACGACCAGCAGGACCACGACACCAACCTCCGAAAATTCCTCCAGACCGCAAAGATCCTTAACCTTACATACAACAAGGATAAATGCGTGTTTAGCACCGACCACCTAGCCATCCTCGGCTACGTAGTGTGAAATGGAGTTATAGGCCCCGACCCTGAACGCATGCGCCCCCTTATGTAGTTCCCCCTCCCTCACTGCTCCAAGGCCCTTAAGCGCTGCCTAGGGTTTTTCTCTTACTATGCCCAGTGGGTCCCCAACTATGCGGACAAGGCCCGGCCCCTGATCCAATCCACAGCTTTTTCCCTGTCGATAGAGGCCCGCCAGGCTTTCAGCCGCATCAAAGCAGACATTGCAAAGGCCACGATGCATGCCATCGACGAGTCCCTCCCCTTCCAGGTCGAGAACGACGCGTCTGACGTAGCTCTGGCGGCCACCCTCAACCAAGCGGGCAGACCCGTGGCCTTCTTCTCACGTACCCTCCATGCTTCCGAAATCCGCCACTCCTCAGTCGGAAAGGAGGCCCAGGCCATAGTAGAAGCTGTGCGACATTGGAGGCATTACCTGGCTAGCAGGAGATTCACTCTCCTCACTGACCAACGGCCGATTGCTTTCATGTTCGATAATGCACAGCGGGGCAAGATAAAGAACGATAAGACGTTTCGGTGGAGGATCGAACTCTCCACCTCCAACGACGAGATCTTGTATCGTCCCGGGAAGCTAAACGAGCCTCCTGATGCCCTGTCCCGCGGCACATGCGCCAACGCACTAGTGGACCGCCTCCGAGCCCTCTACGAGGACCTCTGTTACCCGGGGTTCACTCGCTTTTTCCACTTTATCAAGACCTGCAACCTGCCCTACTCCATCGAGGAGGTCAGGACAGCCACAAGGGACTGCAAAATCTGCGCGGAGTGTAAACCGCACTTCTACCGGTCAGAGAAAGTGCACCTGATAAAGGCTTCCAAACCTTTTGAACGCCTCAGCATGGACTTCAAAGGCCCCCTCCCCACCACCGATCGCAACACGTACTTCCTGAACGTGATTGATGAGTACTCCTGGCTCCCATTCGCCATCCCCTGCCCCGACATGACCGCAACCACCGTCATCAAGGCCCTCCATAGCATCTTTGCACTGTTCGGGTTCCCTGCTTACATACACAGTGATAGGGGGTCCTCCTTTATGAGCGACGAACTGCGTCAATTCCTGCTCAGCAAGGGCATTGTTGCTAACTTTTGGTTGGTTCAATTGGCTCTGTTTTATAACCTTTGCTCTAGAGTCGCCAGGTATCTTTATGATACCGCCACAAGGTTCAAGTAATGATCAATAACTCAACACACCAATTCGTAAGATTCAAATCAAAACACATTTATTAGACATAGTAAATCGCTACTCATGCATAAACTCTACTTTCTAGGCTATTTCTATCACTAACAGGCCTATACTTAGCTTCGGACTGGCACACCAGGTCAGGGGAACAAATGGCCTTTTGTTCAGGTCCTGCGTCTGCGGGATTCAAAGCTGGTATGGACTGGTAGCTAGGAGCGCCTATCTCATAGCGAGCGTTGACTTGCGACTTTCGTGCTTGGAGGCAACAAGACAGGTCACTGTCAAGGGTTGGTTCAAGTTGCTGAGTGACCCTGCCAAAGAAGGACGATTTGAACTTGGGGGCTTTGTTTTATAGCCCCCAGGGGCTTCCCGCCCTTCGGGGCGGACCCCGTACCTGGTTCCAAGTGATTGGACTACTTTCCGATCACTTGAATCGATTTCCCCAATGCTGGAGCGGTTCCCTGATCGCTAGGCGGTCCCAAGTGTCCGTTGGCCTTCCTTTGTCTTGGCTCCTGCTGGCGCCGTGGAGTCTGTCTTGGCTTTGTTTACCTTTACTGTTGCCATTGTGCCTGGGGATTGCACATTACTATGTAGATGGCTGCTACATTACTATGCAGATGGTTGCTGGTTTCGGTGCTGTCTGGTTGTTTTGCAGGTTCCAATATACATGATTCCTGTATTTGCTAGTCTTTGCCTGTGTTGGCTGAATTTCCCTTCAGCCTTTGCAGTTCTCCATTTTAAGTCGGGAAGTGGCCAACTCAGGTGGCTACAGCATCGCCTTGAGCAGGACGACCAGTTACAACCCCCGGGGTAACGGACAGGTAGAGAGGGAGAACGGAACGGTCTGGATGACCGTCCTACTGGCCCTGGATAAGGGAATAGTGAACATCGAGGGCCGAAGGGCCTGTACCGTGCTGTAATGTTCTATGTTCTACGGTCCAGGAATCTTCCAGTCTCCCGCTGGCAGGAAGTCCTCCCGGATGCCCTCCACTCCATCCGGTCACTGCTTTGTACCACAACCAACCAAACACCTCACGAACGTCTCCTTGTCTTCCCCAGGAAGTCCTCCTCTGGGACCCTGCTCCCGACCTGGCTGGCAGCTCCCGGACCCATCCTGCTCCGAGAACACATGTGGGCACACAAGTCGGATGCGTTGGTCGTGAGGGTCCACCTTCTCCACGCTAACCCCCAGTACGCCTACGTGGCGTACCCCGACGGCTGACAAGATACGGTCTCCCCACGAGACCAGGCGCCCGCCGGAGCCCCACGCACACCCCAGCCACCAGTCCCACCCTCCCTCCCACCAGTGCTCCTCACAGGAGGATCGGTCCTTTCGTTGGCACCCACCGTCGCACCCCGAAGACGCTCCCTTCCCAGGTCAACCGTTTTCCCCACCAGCGCCGTCTAGGGGTGTCGAAGCTGCCACAGAGATCGAGGCCACGCTCCCGGAGTCACAGACGCCCGAGTGTAGAAGCCAAGTATTTCAAATACAACTAGTATAGGTAAAAGATAGCTGTTTAAGCATAAATGTTGAGCCCCACTTTTAATACCCATTTATACAGCATAATTCACTTTTACTGAAGTCCGTTGTTCTGGCAAATGCATATTTTCAAAGACAGTGTGACATTAAAACAGCAAGATAATTTGACACTGCTTGTGCTAATTGTCAAGGACAGGGACTGAATACACAGCAACATTGTTCACAATGCAGATAACAGCTGGGTCAGAAAAGCTGATGTTGCACATTGAAGATGGACGGCTTGCCATCAAATCAAATGTGTTTGAGTCTAACCCAAACCAATTAGGATTATATTGGGGTGTAATTAGACGATTTAAGACAGATATGAAAGTGTATAACTAAAAAGTTTCTCCCGGCCATTTTAGGTTAGGTTGGGGTTTTTGTTGTCTTTGTGAGTATTGTCTTTGTAGGTTAAGTTTAGTTTTTAGTGTGTTGTCTGTGGTTTTATTGTCTTTGAAAGTGTGTTGTCTGTAGTGTATTGTCTTTGGGGGTGTGTGTGTTGAGGAGATGTCTTTGTGTTGTCTTTTCTGTTAGTTTAGTCAGTTTTGTCCTTTATAGTCTCCATTTTAGGTTAGGTTTGGGGGTTCTGTCAGTCTACCAGTCTGTGTCAGTGATGTTAGTCCACTTTTGACTTTGAGTTTGAGTTTAGCTGAAGATTAGCTTTCTCTCTCTCTTCATGTTTCATTGCCAGACTTTGACCTTTTAAAAGTTACTTTCGAGCTGTCTGCCTTAGCAAAGAAAGATAATGTCTGTAATTCTCTGAAAGCTTCGAATTGTCTACGAATTGCCTTTTAAATGACTTTCAAATTGTAATCAAGCGACTACAAATAAAACAATTCTTTTTGGCACCTGAGGAGTTTATACTGCAAATTTCTGCTGAGTTCCAGTATTCGCAAAGTGCTACTGATAACCGAATAGCAGAGATGATATAAATTCCTTCAACTATACACAGTCGAATAATAGAATGAATCGAACAACTTAACACAGTCTACAAATAGTACAAATCTTACAACTTGTCGTATTGCGCCAGGACTTGATTCATCAACTAAGCTTCCCCCAAACTTGGCGTGGTTCGACAGGTTAAGATCCCATAAATTAAAAATTCCTTCACCGAGCCTCCACCGGAGTCACCACCGAAGCTTCGACGATCACAGAGGACGACCAGGGCCCCCGATCGACTGATTGCTTCATTTTAAAGTGTATAGTTAATTATGAATCATAAATTATAAATAGTAAATAGAATTGTAAATAGTTACAAAACGCTGTACGGAGGTATTACGGTACCTCCATAACTATACTTTCTACCACGTTACCATGTTGTAATATCAGGCCACCACCCGCGCCGGACTCTTTTTCAACAGGAGTGAATGTGGTAATGCTGGAACACCATTGGTAGATATTGTTTGTTTCTTATTGGTCAAACTGTATGGTAGCTCTGCCCTGCAAGGCGGGGTATTAGAGCCCGTGCCGTCCTAGCAGCCTTCATTCTGTACCTGAGCTGCTGGGGGAAACATCTAGCTTATTAAAGCTTTCAGTTGGACTACAACCTCGCTTTAGTGGTCATTGATTGTGCATCAATCCGCTAACAGTTTAGTTTCCCCCGAAGAAGTCGATAAACGGCTGCTACCTCCGGACGAACCCTAACATTGACCCTCTCAGGGCGAACTTAATTTTCTCAAGCCTGAGAAACCCAGCCATGTCGCTAAACCATAAACGATTTTGGGGGCTCCGAGTCCCTCCACGCTAATATGATCTGTCTCCGGGCTACCAGGGAGGCAAAGGCCAAAACGTCAGCCTCTCTCACCCCCTGGACTCCTGGGTCTTCCGACACTCCAAAAATCGCCACCTCTGGACTCGGTGCCACCCTCGTTTTTAGCACTATGGACATGACATCATCAAATCCCTGCCAGAATCCCGTAAGCTTCGGACATGCCCAAAACATGTGGACATGATTTGCGGGCCCTCCTGCACACCTCACACACCTGTCCTCTACCCCAAAGAACCTGCTCATCCAGGCCACTGCCATGTGTGCCCAGTGAATCACCTTGAATTGTATCAGACTGAGCTAACACGTGAGGACCTGTTGACTCTACTCAGAGCCTCCTCTCACAGACCTGCCTCTAGCTCCTTACCCAGCTCATCTTCCTACTTGCGCTTTACCTCCCCTATCTGGATTCTTCCCACTCCATGAGCTCTTTATAAATTTCCGAGACCTTCCCTTCCCCCACTCCCATTTTTGTAACTACCTTGTCCTGTATCCCTTGTGGCGGTGGAAGCGGAAAGGTCGAAATCTGCCTTCGAACAAAGTCCCTTACTTGCAGATAGCGAAACCCATTCCCACCCGGCAATTCGAACTCCTCCTCCAGATCCTTCAAACAAGGAAAGCTCCCATCAATAAACACATTTCCCAGTCTCTCAATACCTGCTCTCTGCCACCTCCGAAACCCCGCCATCCAACCTCTCTGGGACAAACCGGTGATTGCCATAAATTGGAGCCCACAGCAACACTCCCTCCATTCCCATATGCTTCCGCCACTCCCCCAAACTCTCAGAGCTACCACTACCATCGGGCTTGTGGAGTACTGGGCCGATGAGAACGGCAGAGGTGCCGTTACCAGTGCTCCTAAACTTGTACCCCTACATGATGCCCCTCTACTTGCTCCCATACCGACCCCTCGCCCACTACCCACTTCCTGATCATAGCTATATTAGCCACCCAGTAGTAATTCCGAAAGTTCGGTAGGGCCAAACCACCACTGCTCCGCTCCAACCATACTTTCCTTACTCGCGGGGTTTACCCGCCCACACAAACCCAGAGATCACCCGCATTAACCCGCTTAAAAAAGGCCTTTGGTATAAAAATAGGTAGATACTGTAAAACAAACAAAAATCTCGGGGGAACCGTCATCTTTACGGTCTGTACCCTCCCGCCAGTGACAACGGGAGTATGTCCCACCTCCGAAAGTCCTCCTTCATTTGCTCAACTAACCGGCCAGATTTAATTGATGTAACTGCCCCCATCCCCGTGCCACCTGTATTCCAAAGTATCTAAGACTCCCTCCCACCACTTTGAACGGCAACTCGCCCAGCATCCTCTCCTGCCCCCTCGCCTGGATCACAAAATCCTCACTTTTCCCCATATTCAATTTATACCCCGAGAACTAGCCAAATTCCCCAAAGATCCGCATCATCTCTTCCAACACCCCAATGGGTCAGAAATATACAGGAGTAGGTCATCCATATACAACGAGACCCTGTGCTCCTTCCAGTTCTTTGACGCTCTCAGCACCATCGCCAATGGCTTTCTGGCTAAGGCAAACAACAGTGGGGAAAGTGGACATCCTTGCCTTGTCCCCCAGTGTAGTCTAAAGTAGTCCGAACTCACCCGGTTCATCTGCACACTCGCCACCGGCGCCTGGTACAACAACAGGACCCAGTCTACAAAGCCCTGCCCAAACACAAACCACCCCAGGATCTCCCACAAATACTCCCACTCCACCCGGTTGAAGGCCTTCTCTGCGTCCATAGCGACCACTACCTCCACCTCCCTCCCCTCGGAGGGCATCATGATGACATTCAAGAGCCTCCTGACATTAGCCGTTAACTGCCTGCCTTTGACAAATCCTGTCTGGTCCTCCCCTATCACCCCTGATACACAATCCTCTATTCTTGAAGCCAAAATCTTGGCCAGCAATTTGGCGTCAACATTTAGAGGGAGAATGGCCTGTATGACCGGCTTTGTTCTGGGTCCTTCTCCCGCTTCAGGATTAATTTGAAACCTGTTACATTGTTGGGGGAAGGACACCCCACCCCCTTGCCTCATTAAATGCCCTCACCAGCAACGGACCCAGCATCCCTGAAAACCTCTTATAACATTTCACTGGGTAACGGTCCAGTCCCGGGGCCTTGCCCGACTGCATGGCCTCCAATCCCTCTACTACTTCCACAATCCCGATTGGAGCTGCCAGCCCCTCCACCAACCCTTCCTCCACCCTCGGAAACTCCAAAATCTCCAAGAATTGTCTCATCCCCTCCACCCCAGCTGGGGGCTCCGACTCATACAGCCGACTGTAGAATTCCTTGAACACCCCATTCACCCCTGCTGGGCCCAAAACCGTGTTTCCCCCTTCTATCCTTCACTCTTCCTACCTCCCTGGCCGCCTCCCTTTTCCTGAGCTGGTGTGCTCGCATCCTACTGGCCTTCACCCCAGACTCAGGTACCACCCCTCTCGCCTTCCTCAACTGCCCCATCGCCTTCCCTGTGGATATCAGACCAAACTCCATCTGCAGCTTCTGCCGCTCCTTCAACAGCTCCCCTTCCGGGGCTTCCGAGTACCTTCTATCCACCTGGAGTATCTCCCTAACCAGCCTATCCATCTTTGCCCGCTCCACCTTCTCCCTCTGAGGCCGTACCAAAATCAGCTCCCCCATATCTACCGCCTTCAGCGCCTCCCATGCCGTTGCCGCCGAACCCCCCCCCACCCTGTGTCATTTATCTCCAAATAATTCTGGATGGCCTCCCCCACCCGCCGCATACCACCTCATCTGCTAGCAGTCCTCCATCCAATCTCCATTGCGGGTGCTGGCCCCCTCTCCTTGCTCACCTGTAAATCTACCCAGTGTGGGGCGTGGTCCGACACATCAATCGTCAAATATTTGGCCTCCACCATCCCTGCCAGCAAGGCCCTGTTCAAAACTAAAAATTCAATCTCGGGCGCCCGCCGTCATCGACCTCCAATTTGTCTCCACGTGCCAGTCCCTCTCCTGTCAGCAGAACAATCCCCCCCCCCCCCCCGCCCAATAACAAAATAACAATGCCAACCCCCTCACCAAACTGATCACCTGATCGCCCCCCACTGCGCTTCCGTGAGCTAGCCCGCCCAGCTATGCTGTTAGCGCCCGCCCACTGATCCCCTCCCCCCGCTTGAATATACATATGCAAACATTACAATGCCCAACAAACACAAAGAAGAAAATTCCACCCACCATGCCCCATTAAGAACAAAGTTAACCCGCATACAAAACTTGAGTAACGGCCCAAAACCTGGTGCAAAAACAATACATACAAAACCCAAAGAGAAAAAATAAATTTAGTAGCATAATAAGAACACAGCTACTTGCCCCCAAGTTCACTGTCCTCCATCACCTACTAGTCCCCTGTCCTTAACAAAGATAGGTTCTTGATTAATAAGGGGATCGGGGTTATGGGGAGAAGGCAGGAGAATGGCGATGAGAAAATATCAGCCATGATTGAATGGCGGAGCAGACCTGATGGGGCGAGTGGCCTAATTCTGCTCCCATGTCTTATGGTCTAAGTTCATTGCTTCATCTGACGATACAAAATAAAGTTCTTGGTCCTCATAAGTGACCCACAAACGAGCTGGGTACAGCATGCCGAACTTCACCCCCTTCTTAAAGAGGGCCGATTTCACCTTGTTGAAACTCGCCCTTCTTTTGGCCAGTTCCACACCCAAGTCCTGGTAAAAACGCAGCTCACTATCTTCCCATTTGCAGCTCCTCGTCTGCCTGGCCCACTTCAAGATCTGTTCCTTATCCAGGAACCGGTGCATTCGTACCACTATCACCCTCAGCGGCTCATTCTTCAGCGGCTTCCTCATCAGTCCCTGACCCTCCGCCATATTTTTCTGTGCTGCAGACTCTCGCTTCCTATTCCTTGCTGCCCTCCAGGAGGCCAACAATCCTCAGGCTCTGCCTGTGCGATCTGTTCTCCAGATCCCCAACTTTCTCTTGCAGCCTTTTCTGGTGGTCCTTCATCAGTTTCATCTTCGCCGCCATCGCGGCTAGCTGCTCATCGTGCTCGGCAACCGCCTCTTCCACCTTCCACCCCTGTCCCTGGGCTTCCAATCTCTGCTCCACACGGTCAATTCCTGTCTTAATCGGATCCAGGTATTCCTTTCTTTGCTGAGCAAAGTTCTCCTGGAGAAAGTCCACCAGCTGTTCCGTTGACCACTGGGCTGGCAATTTCAGTCCCTGACCCTCCACCATACTTTTCTGTGCTGCAGACTCCATCCACTCCCTTCTTCGACCAATTGTGTCTCCTTTTCAGACCACTTCTGGTCCACTAATCCATACACTGGTGGGTAATCCCTCTCCTCTACCTCACCAACCTCCTGTTTTGTCAATCAAATCCACCGCAAATTGGGAAAAAGGTACCAAAGGTCCACCACCAGCGGGAGCTACCAAATAAGCGCCCACTCACTCCATGGCCGCCACCGGAAGTCCCATCAGTTGTCTTTTAATTATTTACATCGGTTGTAGCTTCTTGTTTTGCATTTTCCAGCAGATGCTTACTTCCAGCTGAGTCCCCAACCTTCCCCTCCCCCTTTTCTTTTTGTCCCTCTCTCCCCTCCTAGTCATCTGGTGTGCCCTCTTCAGCTCTTATATCTTGTTCCTGTTTGGTTGGTGTGACGCCGTGTAGTTTGTTGTTTGCTGAGCCTGGTTCGGCTTCATGTTTCTTTGTTCCCTCCTCCCCTCTCCTTTCGTTGGCAGTCGTTGTTGTGTCGTGGCTTTCATCTCCCTCTGGCTTACTGGCTGTTGGCTGAAAACTGGTCTTGGAACAACTGAGTGAATGGCTCCCATGTTTTGTGGAAGCCTTCTTCCGACCCTTGGATAACAAAATTGATTTTGTCCATCTGCAGAAATTCCAATAGGTCGGGTAGTCAGTCTGCAGCTTTGGGCGGTGCTACTGATCGCCAGCCGAGCAGGATTCTCCGACGGGCAATTAGGGATGCAAAGACAAGAGCGTCAGCCCTCCACCCCATGAATAGATTTGGTTGTTCTTAGATCCTGAAGACTTCCACTCTTGGGCATGGCTCCACCCTCATCCCCACCACCTTGGCCATTGCCTCGAAGAAGGTTGTCCAGAACCCGACAAGTCTGGGGCAAGACCAGAACATGTGGGCATGGTTGGCCCGGCCTCCTTGGCACTTACCCTCCACCTCTGGAAAGAACCTAGCATTCGGGTTCTGGTTAAGTGAGTTCTGTGTACAACTTTCAGCTGCATTAGCCTTGCTCGTGTGGAGGTGGAATTGACCCTGTCCAGTGCTTCGCTCTAGAATCCCCACCCTATTTCAAACCCCACGTTCTCCCCATTTTCCCTTGTCTCGTCCAGTTGTGTGTTTGCCTTTCCCTGTAGTTGCCCTTCCATGTTGCCGCAGTTCCCCTTTCCTAAGATGTCCACGTCCAGTAGGTCCTCTAGCAATGATTGTTGCGGTGCTGCTGCGTATAGAACATAGAACGATACAGCGCAGTACAGGCCCTTCGGCCCACGATGTTGCACCGAAACAAAAGCTATCTAACCTACACTATGCCATTATCATCCATATGTTTATCCAATAAACTTTTAAATGCCCTCAATGTTGGAGAGTTCACTACTGTTGCAGGTAGGGCATTCCACGGCCTCACTACTCTTTGCGTAAAGAACCTACCTCTGACCTCTGTCCTATATCTATTACCCCTCAGTTTAAAGCTATGTCCCCTCGTGCCAGCCATTTCCATCCGCGGGAGAAGGCTCTCACTGTCCACCCTATCTAACCCCCTGATCATTTTGATGTATGTCCTTGTTTCCCTACGTAAGAGGTTTTGACCTGCATATATCTTAGCTTGTTCCCCGCTGTGAGCTGGTGTTTCTCTGTTAGCTCCTCTAGTGTTGTCAGTCTGTTGTCTGTGAGGACGTCCTTAACTGTCAGTGTCCCCCTTGTCCAGTCTCCACCTTTTGAAGGTGACAGCTATTGTACCGGGCGCAAATCTGTGGTTATTGCGCCTTAATGGACATGGTGAAGTAAATGTTGCTCTCTTGGGTTGGCTCTGAATATGGCAGTCAATATGGTCTCCTTCCTTAATTCTAATTACGTTTGCTCTAGAGTCGCCAGTTATCTTTCGATACCGCCACAAGGTTCAAAACCGAATACTGATCAAAGACTCGGTACACCAGTTAGTTAGTTCAAAGTCAATACTATTTATTTACACACAAAGTAATATCTACTCATGCACAAATACTACAGGTTAAACTATCCCTACTGCTAAAGCCTATATTTAGCTTCAGGCGCCCACTCGGTTAGAGGAACAATGGCCGTTGTTCGGATCTGAGGCTTCTGGGATCGAAGTGGTGAAGGGGAACAGCTAAGGTCGTCCGTCTGGTAGCGAGAGTTGACCTTGGACTTACTTGCTTCTCGTGCAGCTGGAGAACGGGTCTCTCCGTTGTGAGAGCTGAGTCCAAGACAGCGATTCTCTCTTGGGGGCTCCTTCTTATTCCCAAAGGGGCTTTGCGCTCCTTTGGCTTGGCCTTGAACTTGGCCCCAATCAATTGGGCCGTTTCTTGATCATTCCTATTGATTTCATCCAATAAATTGGTGGGTGCCCTGATGGCTGGGCATGTCCTAGGTGGCCGTTGGCCTGCTTTGTTTCGGTCTCCTCTGGCGCCGGGGTGTCTGCCTTAGAATCGGGTACTCAAATGTTACTCTTTTGTTCCTGGAGATGGGCCATTAGTATGCTTAATGGGCCTACAGTTTTGGTCTTGTCTGGGAGCTGCGGCTCCAATATACAGACAAGCTCTGAACCTGCTTGTTTTCTCAGTATTGTCCATTGTCCCTGCAATCTTTGCAAAGTGTCCATTTTGTAATCGGGAAGTGGCCATCCCAGATGGCTACAGTTGGCCACAAGCATAGTTCAGAAATTAAATGCACCAGATTCAGTGTATCCTACAATCCTCAAACAAATTGGTGGCATTCCACTGGCTGTTGTTAGGTCAACTAACAATGGAACAGCATGCAATGGCGAGATTTGTTATTTAACAAAAAGGTCGCAAAATGGGAACTGTAAAATATTCAGTCTCTTGAGTCTAATTTCCGCATTTAGGAAAGTACTTAACAGCATTACATAGAATGTGCACTCAGCAGAATGAGCAGAGGATAGAAATAACGGGTAGCAAACAATTCTTCCACTTATAGGGAAGTCCAAAACTAGGGGTAATAAATCCAAGTTAGTCACTCAGACGTTGACTAAGGAATTTGGGTAACATCTTTCCTCAGTGGTGGGAATGTGGTATTCACTACCACAAGAAGTGGTTTAGGAGAATACCGTGAAAGCATTTGAAATGAAGCTAGACAAGTACATGAGGGAAAAACAGTAAGAAGTCTTACAACACCAGGTTAAAGTCCAACAGGTTTGTTTCGATGTCACTAGCTTTCGGAGCGCTGCTCCTTCCTCAGGTGAATGAAGAGGTATGTTCCAGAAACATATATATATAGACAGATTCAAAGATGCCAGACAATGCTTGGAATGCGAGCATTAGCAGGTGATTAAATCTTTACAGATCCAGAGATGGAGTAACCCCAGGTTAAAGAGGTGTGAATTGTATCAAGCAAGGACAGTTGGTAGAATCGCGGAGCAGAAGCTTATAGCCAAGTTCCGCACACATGAGTGCGGCCTCAACCGGGACCTGGGATTCATGTCGCATTACATTCATCCCCCACCATCTGGCCTGCAAAATCCTACCAACTGTCCTGGCTTGACACAATTCACACCTCTTTAACCTGGGGTTACCCCATCTCTGGATCTGTAAAGATTTAATCACCTGCTAATGCTCATATTCCAAGCATTGTCTGGCATCTTTGAATCTGTCTATATATGTGTTTCTGGAACAGACCTCTTCATTCACCTGAGGAAGGAGCAGCGCTCCGAAAGCTAGTGACATCGAAACAAACCTGTTGGACTTTAACCTGGTGTTGTAAGACTTCGTACTGTGCTCATCCCAGTCCAACGCCGGCATCTCCACATCATGAGGGAAAAAGGAACAGAAGTATACTGCAATGGGGTGAAATGAAGTAAGATGGGAGGAGGCTTCTGTGGAGCGTAAAACACTAGCATAGACCTTTTAAGGCAAATGGTCTGTTTGTGCTACAAATGTTATGCAACGTAGTTTCTGAGGCATGTGTTACACTTAATCTATTAAAATTCTTTAGAGGATGATGTCTTTCTACTGAATAGAACCAAATTGGATTTTGAGATAACATTCAATGTGAGTTCTGATACGAGTTCTAATTTAGTACTTCAGTAAGGCCTTTGACAAGGTCCCTCATGGTAGACTAGTACAAAAGGTGAAGTCACACGGGATCAGGGGTGAACTGGCAAGGTGGATACAGAACTGGCTAGGCCATAGAAGGCAGAGGGTAGCAATGGAGGGATGCTTTTCTAATTGGAGGGCTGTGACCAGTGGTGTTCCACAGGGATCAGTGCTGGGACCTTTGCTCTTTGTAGTATATATAAATGATTTGGAGGAAAATGTAACTGGTCTGATTAGTAAGTTTGCAGACGACACAAAGGTTGGTGGAATTGCGGATAGCGATGAGGACTGTCTGAGGATACAGCAGGATTTAGATTGTCTGGAGACTTGGGCGGAGAGATGGCAGATGGAGTTTAACCTGGACAAATGTGAGGTAATGCATTTTGGAAGGGCTAATGCAGGTAGGGAATATACAGTGAATGGTAGAACCCTCAAGAGTATTGAAAGTCAAAGAGATCTAGGAGTACAGGTCCACAGATCACTGAAAGGGGCTACACAGGTGGAGAAGGTAGTCAAGAAGGCATACGGCATGCTTGCCTTCATTGGCCGGGGCATTGAGTATAAGAATTGGCAAGTCATGTTGCAGCTGTATAGAACCTTAGTTAGGCCACACTTGGAGTATAGTGTTCAATTCTGGTCGCCACACTACCAGAAGGATGTGGAGGCTTTAGAGAGGGTGCAGAAGAGATTTACCAGAATGTTGCCTGGTATGGAGGGCATAAGCTATGAGGAGCGATTGAATAAACTCGGTTTGTTCTCACTGGAACGAAGGAGGTTGAGGGGCGACCTGATAGAGGTATACAAAATTATGAGGGGCATAGACAGAGTGGATAGTCAGAGGCTTTTCCCCAGGGTAGAGGGGTCAATTACTAGGGGGCATAGGTTTAAGGTGAGAGGGGCAAAGTTTAGAGTAGATGTACGAGGCAAGTTTTTTACGCAGAGGGTAGTGGGTGCCTGGAACTCACTACCGGAGGAGGTAGTGGAGGCAGGGACGATAGGGACATTTAAGGGGCATCTTGACAAATATATGAATAGGATGGGAATAGAAGGATACGGACCCAGGAAGTGTAGAAGATTGTAGTTTAGTCGGGCAGTATGGTCGGCACGGGCTTGGAGGGCCGAAGGGCCTGTTCCTGTGCTGTACATTTCTTTGTTCTTTGTTTTGTTCTTAAGTGCACGGACTTCAACTCAGCATTAATCCTTACATTTAATATTGCAAAGGATGCAGTCAACTAATAATGTGACTAAACTAGAACTAATTTGAGCAAAATCCTGGCCATTAATATATATTGTTTTACTTTTCAAATAAATATTTAAAAATAGGAATGCTACATTTACCAAAATAGTTACCTGATTTGTACACAATATCTCTACACTCAGGGCACTCCCAATTTTCCATGTAGCTTTCCAACAATGAACAGGCCAGATGAGTCCCGCTGGAGCCACAGTACTTACAGAGTACAATATCCCATTCACTAAAATAGAAAAATTGAACAGCTATTAATTTCTTGCCAAAGTATCTTCTTCCACAACATTTAGGGTGGCACAGTGGTTAGCACTGCTGCCTCAACGCCAGGGACCTGGGTTCAATTCTGACCATGGGTGACTACCTGTGGGGAGTTTGGTGTTCTCCCTGTGTCTGCGTGGGTTTCCTCCGGGTGCTGCGGTTTCTCCCCACAGTCCAAATATGTGAGTGTTAGGTGGATTGGCCATGATAGATTGCCACTTACAGTCAAGGGATGTGTAGGTTAGGTTATGGGGTTATTGAGATGGGGAGGGGGAGGCATCTGCATATCTCCTGTCCATCTGCTGGATTTCTTCCACTAACCTTTCTACCGCCACCTGCTCCGCCTTCTCCCTGTGCGCCCAAATCGAGATAAACTCCCCCTGACCACTGCCTTCAGTGCCTCCCAAACTGTACCTGATGAAACCCCCCCCCGTGTCTTTAATCTCAACATACCCCCGGGCGGCCTTCCTCACCCGCTCACACACCTCTTCCTCCGCTAACAGCCCCACACCCAGCCTCCATTACGGGTGCTGCCCCCCCCCCCCCACCCACCCAGTGCGGGGCATGGGGACACCACTATTGCCGAACACTCAACCACTATCACCCCTGCCAACCACGTCCTGTCCAATTTGAAGAAATCTATTCGGGAGTACACAAAAATTCTTTCGCTTTCGGCCTTCCAAATCTCCACGGATCCACCCACCCCCAAAGCTCCTTATCTGTAACCGACCTCCTCTGCAATCTCGAGCTCCACCAGTCCAGTCTCGGATCCAGGACCGTATTAAAGTACCCCCCCATAATTAGCCGATGAGAGTCCAGGACCGGAATCTTCCCCGTGCTGGGTGGCAACTTATATTTTTCTTCTAGCGCTCCCAGACTTGCAAACGTCCCGTCTATAAACAGGTCTCTCAGCTTCCTAATTCCCGCTCGTTGCCAACACTCGAACCCCCCATCCATCCTCCCTGGGACAAACCTGTGGTTATTCCTTATCGGGGACCACACCGAGGCACCCGTCACTCCCCTGTGTCGCCTCCACTGCCCCCAGATCCTCAAGGTTGCCACCACCACTGGGTTTGTGGTGTACCTTTTCGGGGAGAACGGCAGCGGCGCCGTCACCAGCGCTTTTAGGCTCGTTCCCTTACAGGACGCCATCTCCAGCTTCTTCCACGCTGCTCCCTCTTCCTCCCTCATCCACTTACAGACCATCGACACATTGGCGGCCCAATAGTAGTCGCTCAAACTCGGCAGCGCCAGTCCCCCTCTGTCCCTACTGCGCTGCAGGAACCCCCTCTTTACTCTCGGGGTCTTTCCTGCCCACACAAAGTTCGTAATGCTCCTGTCTATTTAAAAAAAAAAAGGCATTTGTGATCAGAATGGGGAGGCACTGGAACACGAAAAGAAACCTCGGGAGAACCACCATTTTAACTGCCTGCACTCTGCCCGCCAGGGACGCAACTGGAAGTTGATCAGCTTTTCTAATGACTTGAAGAAGGCCTTGGGGATGTAGATTAGTGAATGTACTGCCCAGGTTCCTCTGAACAGGAAGAGGAACCTGGGCAGTACATAGAACATAGAACAATACAGCACATAGAACAATACAGCGCAGTACAGGCCATTCGGCCCACGATGTTGCACCGAAACAAAAGCCATCTAACCTACACTATACCATTATCATCCATATGTTTATCCAATAAACTTTTAAATGCCCTCAATGTTGGCGAGTTCACTACTGTAGCAGGTAGGGCATTCCACGGCCTCACTACTCTTTGCGTAAAGAACCTACCTCTGACCTCTGTCCTATATCTATTACCACTCAGTTTAAGGCTATGTCCCCTCGTGCTAGCCATCTCCATCCGCGGGAGAAGGCTCTCACTGTCCACCCTATCTAACCCTCTGATCATTTTGTATGCCTCTATTAAGTCTCCTCTTAACCTTCTTCTCTCTAACGAAAACAACCTCAAGTCCATCAGCCTTTCCTCATAAGATTTTCCCTCCATACCAGGCAACATCCTGGTAAATCTCCTCTGCACCCGTTCCAAAGCCTCCACGTCCTTCCTAGAATGCGATGACCAGAACTGTACGCAATACTCCAAATGCGGCCGTACCAGAGTTCTGTACAGCTGCAACATGACCTCCTGACTCCGGAACTCAATCCCTCTACCAATAAAGGCCAACACTCCATAGGCCTTCTTCACCACCCTATCAACCTGGGTGGCAACTTTCAGGGATCTATGTACATGGATACCTAGATCCCTCTGCTCATCCACACTTTCAAGAACTTTTCCATTAGTCAAATATTCCACATTCCTGTTATTCCTTCCAAAGTGAATCACCTCACACTTCTCTACATTAAACTCCATTTGCCACCTCTCAGCCCAGCACTGCAGCTTATCTATATCCCTCTAACCTGCTACTTCCTTCCACACTATCGACAACACCACCGACTTTAGTATCGTCTGCAAATTTACTCACCCACCCTTCTGCGCCTTCCTCTAGGTCATTGATAAAAATGACAAACCGCAACGGCCCCAGAACAGATCCTTGTGGTACTCCACTTGTGACTGAACTCCATTCTGAACATTTCCCATCAACCACCACCCTCTGTCTTCTTTTAGCTAGCCAATTTCTGATCCACATCTCTAAATCACCCTCAATCCCCAGCCTCCGTATTTTCTGCAATAGCCTACCGTGGGGAACCTTATCAAACGCTTTGCTGAAATCCATATCCACCACATCAACTGCTCTACCCTCGTCTACCTGTTCAGTCACCTTCTCAAAGAACTCGATAAGGTTTGTGAGGCATGACCTACCCTTCACAAAGCCATGCTGACTATCCCTGATCATATTATTCCTATCTAGATGATTATAAATCTTGTCTCTTATAATCCCCTCCAAGACTTTACCCACTACAGACGTGAGGCTCACCGGTCTATAGTTGCCGGGGTTGTCTCTGCTCCCCTTTTTGAACAAAGGGACCACATTTGCTATCCTCCAGTCCTCTGGCACTATTCCTGTAGCTAATGATGACATAAAAATCAAAGCCAATGGTCCAGCAATCTCTTCCCTGGCCTCCCAGAGAATCCTAGGATAAATCCCATCACGTTCACCTTGATCGTCTTCACTTTGCCTGAAAGGGAGAGTGTGAGTATGCCCCATCTCTGCAGGTCATTTTTGACTTCCTCCGCCAGGCAGGTCATGTTTCATTTGTGAATCCCTGTCCAGTCATGAACGATTTGGATTCCGAGGTAGAGGAATTTGCGTCGGGCCTGTTTAAATGGCATACCGTCCAGCTTTGCTCCTCTCCATCCGGGCTTGGAATACTGTGTCCAATTCTGGCCACCACACTACCAGAAGGATGTGGAGGCTTTGGAGAGAGTACAGAAAAGGTTTACCAGGATGTTGCCTGGTATGGAGGGCATTAGCTATGAGGAGAAATTAAATAAACTGGGATTGTTCTCACCAGAGAGACAGAAGCTGAGGGGCAACCAGATAGACGTTTATAAAATTCTTAGGGGTATAACCACTGATAGGGTGAACAATTGGAGGCTTTTTCCCAGGGCGGAATTTAAAATTACAAGGTGGCACATGTTCAAGGTGAGGGGGGGAAAGGTTTAATGAAGATGTGCGGGGAAGTTTTTTTACAGGGTGATGGTGGCCTGGAATGCACTACCAAGTGAGGTGGTTGAGGCAGATACATTAGCGATCTTTAAGGCTTATTTGATAAACACATGAACAGACTGGGTACAGAAGGGTACAGGCGGTTGGTCTAAATAGGGCACGTGATCGGCTTGGAGAGCCAAAGGGCCTGTTCCAGTGCTGCACTGTTCTTTGTTTGTTTGTTGTTCACCTGGAAGATCTGTGTATATACGTTGTGTACCTGGGAGAAGAAGGAGACCACCTCCCCTGGGTGGGTGAACCTCCATGGGTCCATAGCCTCCATCTACTCTATGAATATGCCGAGTTCTTTCACCATGTTGGAGGTCTTTTCCATTTTGGGTTTCGACCTGTACGTCCGTGGGTCCTAAACACAGTGAAAGTCCCCCCTCATGATAAGTTGGTGTGAGTCGACGTCGGGGATTTCAGCCATGGTCCTCTTTAGAAACTCCGTGTTGTCCCAGTTGGGTACGTACACATTGACCAGGAGTGCGGGTGCCACGTCCAGGACACCGCTGACCATGGGTCCGTAACCGTCCTCTTTGCAGTAAACATCATCCTCTTATTTAACAGTCTGGCTACCCCCATGGGCCTCGCCCCATAGCAGGGATGTTAGGCCTGTCCCAACCAACCCTTCCTTACCCGTAGTCAGTCCTTCTCCCTCAGATGCATCTCCTGGAGGAGGACTATGTCGGCTTTCAAACTTTTCAGGTATGCATAGTCTTTTCACTGGGCCGTTAAGTCCCCTGATGTTCCAGGTGAATATCCTTTTGGGGGATTTCTGTACCCCGCTTCCTGCAGGATCAACCATACTTACCTGGTGGATGCGCCCCTGCACTCCGTGGTTTCCCTTCATTAGGGTGCCGTCCAAGATGGGCATGGTCACCGTTCTCCCTATGAGGCCGAGCCCCAGCCCTCCGGGATTTCCCTTTGTCCAGGAGCCACCCAACACGGCCACAACTGTGTGTGTACGCCATGTGGGTAAGCCTAAAAGGAATCTTTAATTTAAGGGAATCTTAACCTGTCGAACTACGCCAAGTTTGGGGGAAGCTTAGTTGATGAATCAAGTCCTGGCGCAATACGACAAGTTGTAAGATTTGTACTATTTGTAGACTGTGTTAAGTTGTTCGATTCCTTGTATTATTCGACTGTGTAAAGTTGAAGGAATTTATATCATCTCTGCTATTCGGTTATCAGTAGCACTTTGCGAATACTGGAACTCAGCAGAAATTTGCGGTATAAACTCCTCAGGTGCCAAAAAGAATTGTTTTATTTGTAGTCGCTTGATTACAATTTGAAAGTCATTTAAAAGGCAATTCGTAGACAATTCGAAGCTTTCAGAGAATTACAGACATTATCTTTCTTTGCTTAGGCAGACAGCTCGAAAGTAACTTTTAAAAGGTCAAAGTCTGTCAATGAAACATGAAGAGAGAGAGAAAGCTAATCTTCAGCTAAACTCAAACTCAAAGTCAAAAGTGGACTAACATCACTGACACAGACTGTTAAACTGACAACCCCCAAAAGACATAAACTAAAATGGAGACTAGAATCAAAGGCAAAAACTGACTAAACTAACAGAAAGACAAAACTTAACCTAAAATGGCCGGGAGAAACTTTTCAGTTATACACTTTCATATCTGTCTTAAGTCATCTAATTACACCCCAATATAATCCTAATTGGTTTGGGTTAGACTCAAACACATTTGATTTGATGGCAAGCGTCCATCTTCAATGTGCAACATCAGCTTTTCTGACCTAGCTGTTATCTGCATTGTGAACAATGGTGCCTTCATGTTGCTGTGTATTCAATCCCTTGGCCTTGACAATTAGCACAAGACAGTGTCAAATTATCTTGCAACTGTGCTTTTTTTTTAATGTCACACTGTCTTTGAAAATATGCATTTGCCAGAACAACGGACTTCAGTATAAGTGAATTATGCTGTATAAATGGGTATTAAAAGTGGGGCTCAACATTTATGCTTAAACAGCTATCTTTTACCTATACTAGTTGTATTTGAAATACTTGGCTTCTACAGTCGGCCCTTTGATAAATCGAAAAATTGAGATATATCAGGAAAGATTAAAATACATCATTAATGCGATAGGATAGGTAAAAGCGCAAAGAATCATTGCAGTTTTAAACAACAAAATGGAATTAACATTGCAACAGGCATTTCAAAATAATTATTATAATTAATAGATTAATCAAATTTGACCCTACTGATTCAGTATTAATAAATTATACAATGTTAATAATACAGTCAAAATAATTATTATAATTAATGAATTAATCAAATTTGATCCTACTGATTCAGTATTAATAAATTATACAATATGTTAATAATAGTCAAATAGTTGATTGATCAGTAATATTTCAATAATAGTATTTCAGCTCAAGTTCATCAATTGCGGGTACAGTTGGGTTAGTTTGAATCATTCTGATAGTTGGTCCCCTGCGTTTAGCGAATAGGTTTTTTATGCACTTAGCACATTGGTATGTTATGTAAATGGTGAATACAGCTACACAGGAGAATGAGATTATTCTTATTGTGGACATTCCAGTGGGTCCAAGCCACCCACAAATTTTATCCCAGAGAGAGACAAATTGGGGTGGATCAAGTTTTTTGATTTCGTTTTGGATATGTAATGCCAAATCTTTAACTTCTTTCGAGTTATCGGGAATGAAAGTGCAACACTCTGCACCAATCAGGGCGCAGGTGCCACCTTTTTCAGCTAGCACATAGTCAAGTGCCATTCGATTTTGTAATACCACGGTTCTAATTGCTCGCATTTCGTCAGAAATTTTATCTAGGGCAGTGGCGGTGTAATCGGCTACGTTTTGTATGATGGTTGTTATTTTATTCAATTTATTCTCCATCCTCATTTCCTGATAGAATGGAATCATTCTATCAAAAATTGCATCTTTTAAGAAAATGGAACGTTTGTTCCTTCGAGCAACTGCTTCTGAAGCATGAGGAAGATTAATCACATGACGAATGGCCGGTACAATGTATCCTAAATAGCAAGATCCTGACCAGGATGTTGGGAGCCAAGGATATGCTTTATTACCACAAATAAAATAAGTTCCATTATAAGCAGAATATAAGTAAATATTTTCTAAGAACCATCGGTCTTCGAATGTTTTATTATTTTTGAGATTAGGTATGCCTGTTATCTTTGAGGACCGCAGAACTCTTTGTAAGAGATCGTTTGTACATTTATAAGCTGTGTTAACATCTACATAATTAGTACAAATACTATTACCCATTTGTATCCCTTTAGGGTTCTTACTCATGAAGCAAATTGATCCGTTTTGTTTACCATTAGTTGGGAGGTTGAGATGTTGAGGTTTTTGGTTAGGGTTATATTTAAGTTGGTGCCATCCTAAAAAGGTATTTAGTGGATAACCTGCAGATTTCCATAGTTTAATATATTTTTGGATGCGAACCTGGAACCTCCCTTTTTCACATGAATATGCTCCAGAACGGATCACCACAGAGTGAGGGACACTTTGATAGATGTACCATTCTGCCGTTTCTGAAGCATTAAAGGGAATAGTTAGAAAGGGAATACCCTCCCCTGAGTTAGTTGGGGTTGCAATGCATACCCAACAATTAGAAATATTAAAGTTTTTAGCATATATCGTAGATGTGTAAAGGAATGTGTTCTTATTCAGTTCTGATACAACGTTCACAAAGCCAATCAAATAACTGAAAATTAAAATTGCGGCAAACATTTTACTTGTACGCGCGCTTCACGTGTGATGCGTGAATCCAACTTTTCTTTCCTTTTAACTTCACAGCGGATTGGGTGGTGAGAAGGATTATGAAAGGACCTTCCCACTTTGATCCTAAGGGTTCCTTTTGCAGCTTTTTAACGTACACTTCTTCACCTGGCACCAGGTCGTGCCCACCTTCTGGAGGATCTCCCCACGCAGCTAACACCTGTTGAGAAGCAGAGCTAACAGCATTTGTTAGATCTTGACAGTAAGACAACAAAGCATCACTCATTAAATGACAGTCTGCTTTCCGCAAGTCAATAGTTCCTGGCAGAGACATTGGTCTGCCTGTGATGATTTCAAATGGACTCAGGCCTGTTGTTCTGTTTGGTGTAGCTCTAATACTGCAGAACACTATTGGCAAAGCTTGGACCCAGTTCATGCCTTCCTGGCTGTATTTAGACAGTCTTTCTTTCAAAGTTCGATTCATACGTTCCACTTGTCCCGATGATTGTGGATGATAAGGACAGTGTAAATTTCAGTTAATGTTTAGTAGTTTACAGACTTCCTTACAAACAGCACCTGTGAAGTGGGATCCATTGTCTGAGTCAATGCTAGCTGGAACTCCCCATCTGGGGATAAAGTCTTTGGCTGTATGGGCAGCTGTCCCTCTTCTAGCTGGAGCAGCTTCCACCCATCTGGAGAATTTATCCACTATTACAAGGACGTCATTGTATTGTTGACATTTAGGAAGGCTGATGTAATCTACCTGTATATCCTGGAATGGTCCTGCAGGAGCAGGAGCTCTTAATTGAGGCATTGATGTTATGGGTCCCAAGTTATTCTTTTGACAGGTTACACAGCAGTTTGCTACCAATTGTGCATGTTTTTTGAATCCTTTACCACACCAACTTCTATGGAATCGATCCATCATTTGTTGAGGTGATATGTGTCCCCATGAATGAATTTGTTGAGCTAAAAAAAGGCATTAGCGATTGTGGTGCAACTGGTTTACAAGTTTGAACTTCTCTCCAAATGTCATCATCATCACCTGGTTGAATACCTGATTCTAACCATGTCCATTTTTCTTCCTTTGTACAATCATTCTGCATTTCACGTAAATCATGTAATAAGGTAGTTACTCCCAATTTGTAAATGTGACTGGATTCCTGATGCCACTGAGAGGCACAAAGGGAGGCAGCTTCCCTTGCTGCTTGGTCAGCAAGAGCATTTCCTCTTGCTTCCATAGAGTCTCCATGAGTATGGGCTTTGCATTTTAGAACTGATACTTCTTTTGGTAAAACCATAGCTTCTAGAAGATTTTGTACTTCCTGTCCATTTCGGATAGGTGTACCTGCCGTTGTGAAAAATCCTCTTTTTCTCCACAGATGGCCAAAATCATGTGCTACTCCAAAACCATATCTGGAGTCAGTATAGATGTTAGCAGTTTTATCTCTTGCCACATGACATGCTTCTGTTAGTGCCTTTAATTCGGCCTGCTGAGCTGATGTACCTGGGGGCAAGCTTCCTTCAGCTAATACTTCGTATGGGCTTGTGACTGCCCACCCAGCTTTTCTGATACCCTTGTCAATAAAAGAGGAACCATCAGTGAATAGGATTAAATCTGGGTTCTGTAGTGGCTCTTCTTCTACTAAGCGTACTTCTTCCATTTCCTCTATTATTTTCACACAGTCATGCCCTTCTCCCTCCCCTCCCTTTTGTTCCTCGGGAAGCGGGAGCAAGGATGATGGGTTTATAGGACTAGCTTTGTGAAAATATAGGTTGGGAGCTTCCAGTACTGCTGTCCACCTAGTCCATCTCGCTGATGTAACTTGTGACACTCTGTTCATGGATAGTAGAGAATGGACTGAGTGTGGACATTTAATGATTAATTTTTGGTCTAGAACAAGGCCTGATGTCATCATTACAGCTCGACATGTGGCTTCCATGGCTCGTAAACAACTGCCAAATGCTTGTGCCACATTGTCAAGTTTAAGGGAATAGCACCCAACTGGTCTTAACTGATCACCATGTTCTTGAGCTAGAACTGCAGTCATGTAACCATCTCTTTCATGAACAAACATGGTAAAAGGTTTTCCGTTGTTTGGAATACCTAAGGCTGGTGCCGAACACAAGACCTTTTTCAAATTCAGAAATGATTGTTTTTGTTCTGAATTGAGTTTAACTTGATCTTTTGATTTTCTGTTTCCTTTTAAAAGATCATTTAATGGCTGACATAACTGAGTATAAGAATCAATCCAATTTCTGTTAAAATTACAGAGGCCCAAGAAAGATCTGACTTCCTGTACAGTTGAGGGTTCTTTAGCTGCTTTGATGGCAATTGTTCTGTTCTGAGTAAGTTCCCTTTTTCGTTTGGAAATTTTCTGTCCCAAGTAAACATCTTTCTGGGCAATTTGTGCTTTGTGAAAGCTAGCTTTGCGACTGTTAGTACTGAGGTGGTTCAACACCATCCGTAAATCTTTGTCATGATCATCTTTATTGATAGAGGTTATCAGAACATCATCTTCATATTGGATAATGGTGGAAGGCCGAACAGGCAGTTGCCTGAGATGATTCTGTAAAGCCATGTGGTAAACAGTTGGGCTATTATGATACTGTTGTTGATTAACTGTAAAAGCAACCCATGGTTGTAGTTGCTTAGCCAGTAGGGCTGACCAGAAGCCATACTGGGTGTGTCTTGTTGGTACGTGTTACATGGTTGACCACGAGGTGGAGATGTATTGTAGTGAACATTGTCTACTTCATTATCATCTCTTGAATCCATCCGTTGTTTTTGATAGCATTTTGCCATCCAGTGTCCTACTCTACCACAGGAAAGGCATTGTGGTATTTTCTTACGTGATTTTAATGGAGCAAGGGTACATGTTTGCTCTGGCGCTGGTGGTGAAATTGTAGTTACTGCTGATATTCCTGCAGGTGCTGCAACAGCCGCCGCTGGAGCAGCAGGTAACATGGGCTGGATTTGAGCAATAGGCTGCATTTGAGCAGCTGCAGTGTTAAAAGTTGCCTGATTGTGCAAACCACGATCTATCTGAATGCATCGGTCAACTATGTCTCGGTATGTGCCAGCTGTGGCCCAAGCTGGTAAAACCAAATTCAAGGCAGCAGAAACTCCAGGTTTAACACCGGCTATAAAAGCCGTTTTTAATGGACTTAAAGTGCTTGCATCCCATGTGTCATTTTCCTGGTCGAGTGTCATCCCTGAATATTCCATCCAAGTACGTAAAAATCTTTCCTCAAAATCCTGAATATCTTCATTCTTTTTTTGAAAGCAAGCTGTGATCTTAGACCAATTGGTCCTCGGGGGGCGAAATTGTAATCGCCAATTCTTGATTGTTAGCCAACCAGCTTCTAAATTTTGCAAATCGTCTCCAAGGGCAACTTCTACTTCATTTTTAAGGGTTGAACTTATACGAGTACCTAGCATGATAGTCAGAATTCGTACTCCATCAAATGGGTGGAGACTGTAAATGGCTTGTAATCTGTGAATTCCATCCCATGTGGTCTTACCACCCTTTTTAGGGTGTGGAAGACCCTTGGACCATTCGTCAATTTTAGAAGGATCAATTTGTTCATGAACCCATTGGTGGTCAAATATGTTTCTAGTGATAGTTTCACCATCTTCTTCTATTTTTTTGCTTCCAACTCCAACCCGTTTGTGTTTTAAAGGGGCTAGTCGAATTGCTTTAGTATTTTGTATTGTAGGAACACTATCTTCGTCTGATTCATCCGACAGAGAAAATGATTTATGTTTAACAATTGATCTTGGCTGTGCAATTGCCGATTGTGCCACTAGGTGGGTGGCTTGGACTGCTTTCTGAGTTTGTTCAATCTTTTGTACAGAAAGCATGTTTGTCAAAGAATTGCAATGTTCAGTCATGCTGGTTATATTTCTTTCTAAAACACATCTTTCTTTCACTAACTTGCAATTTTCAAGTTCAATTCGCTCAGTTTTTAATTGCAATTGTCGGTATTTTGACTCCACTTCAAAGACTTGATTTTGGAATTCTGTTATTTGAAAAGATAACTGCTGGAGTTCAGAGGTTTTGTTTCGCAAATCTGTTTTAATTTCATCAGAATGCTCAAGTTTGGATTTTGCATCTTGTAATTCTTCAACAACTGCAATTAGTTGCTTTTTAGTGGACCTATACTCATCATCGCTTCGCTCAGTAGTTAATTGCAACTGTTGGTATTTTGACTCCACTTTAAAAACTTGGATTTGAAATTGCTGGAGTTCAGAGGTTTTGTTTTGCAAATCTGTTCTAATTTCATCATAATGCTCAAGTTTGGATTTTGCAACTTGCAAATCTGTTTTAATTTCATCATAATGCTCAAGTTTGGATTTTGCAACTTGCAAATCTGTTTTAATTTCATCAGAATGCTCAAGTTTGGATTTTGCATCTTGCAAATCTGTTTCAAGTTTGGATTTTGCATCTTGCAATTCTTCAACAACTGCAATTAGTTGCCTTTTAGTAGATCTATACTCATCATCACTTCGTTCAGTATTTAATTGCAGCTGTTGGTATTTTGACTCCATTTTAAAAACTTGATTTTGGAATTCTGACTCCACTTTAAAAACTTGATTTTGAAATTCTGCGATTTGAACATTTAACTGCTGGAGTTCAGAGGTTTTATTTTGCAAATCTGTTCTAATTTCATCATAATGCTCAAGTTTGGATTTTGCATCTTGCAAATCTTCAAGAACTGCACTTAGTTGGTCTTTAGTGGACTGAAGCTGATGATCACTTTTATTTTTAACAATGATCTCTTGCTGACTGTGTATCTGTCCCGTAATTACCAGGGACCATTTTACACGTTCTGCACCGTGTAATCGTGTGCATTTTCCCCATGCTCTCTTGATATTATTGAAGGACCACTGTCCTCTGGGGATATCATACTTTGATTCAATTTTTTTTGAGGTTTCACATAGGTTAAAATGTCTACGAGTGAAAGATCTACAATCCCCCAACATATCTTCAACAGAAACATCTGGTATTCCAGCACCCCCCTTGGATGTAGTGGGGAGTAATTTTCTGTCTGCTAAAGGCTCTGAATCTACACTTTGAATTGGATCAGCCATAACTTTTCTTGATCGCTGACTGCCGTTTTATTTTAGTTACTGCAGTGACTAATCTTCCAGTCACGCCTGATAGTCTGACCGACTGGCACTTGATTTATTTAACACAGTCTATAAAAAAATGTTCTTTTCAAGGGTCGAAGTACTGATTGATGCGGCTTTAAGACTTTTAATGGGTGAAAAAGATATTTCTTACCCCAGTCTAGCCATGGGTTCCGGCTGTCTTCTGGGCCTCCTCCGATTATCTCCGAAGCTTCCCGAAGGTTCCCGACCTCCTCCGATTATCTTCGAAGCTTTCCGTCGTCACCTGGGCCTCCGAAGGTCGTCCTCAGTACTCCCCCCCGATGTTCAGGGATCCTCCAAAGTGGTTGCAGTGCTTTTGTATTCCAAGTTGCCACGTGTAGCCCTTGCTATCTTTGTTCCTATGCCGCCTGCTGGCTCCGCCATTTGCTTCTCCTGGCTTTTTCCACTTCTTGTTTCTCCACGGCCTCTGGAATGGCTGTTGTTCGGCATCTCCTTTCGTATTGATGTTGGTTGAAGTGCAGGGATTTTGTCTTTGTATTAGCGGGCTATTTCGGGTGAAAGAGCCTATTTTCAGTTTGTAGGTGGAGAGCCACCTGATGGGTGACTTCTCAGCCATCCCAGTCACCAGAAGTCTACAAATTGCAAATTATTTGGTGTTTCTCTTCTGGTATCCTAACAAAAATTAGAGTCTGGTCCGATATCCTTTTTAAAAAAAAGATTTCCAATTAAGGGGCAATTTAGCGTGGCCAATCCACCTATCATGCACATCTTTGGGTTGTGGGGGTGAGACACACGGGGAGAATGTGCAAACTCCACACAGACAGTGACCCGGGGCGGGATGGAAATTGGGTCCTCCGTGCCATGAGGCGACAGTGCTAACCAACGTGCTGCCCCGTGGTCCAGTATTCTAATGGAGTGGATAACGAGATGACAGATGGAGTATAATGTCGGGAAGTGTGAAGTTGTTTATATGAAATGAAAAGCAGAATATTAAAAAAAATATATATAAAGTTGTAAGCATTGATGTTTAAGTAGACTTGGGTGTGTTTGTACAAAGAATGCAGAAAGTTAGCATGCAGGTGCAGCAAGCATTTAGGAAGGTGAATGGAATGTTTTCCTTTCCTGCTCGGGCAGTGTTTTTCAAACTTTTTTTTCCGGGGACTCATTTTTACCAACTGGCCAACCTTCGGGACCCTACCGGGCCGACCTTCGCGGCCCACGCCGGCCGACCTTCGCGGCCCACGCCGGCCGACCTTCGCGGCCCACGCCGGCCGACCTTCGCGGCCCACGCCGGCCGACGTTCGCGTCCCATGCCGGCTTGGGGGGGGGGGTGACCTGCTCTCTGCCTCCCTTCAGACAGGAAGATTACTTAGAATTTAAAAAAAAATCTTCTGCATCTCCAATTGTGCAAATTCACGGGCAACAGCCGTAGCAGCCGGCTTTACTTTTACAAGTTCAGGAGGGGGTTTATTTGATACAGTTTCATAGAAATTACAGTGCAGAAGGAGGCCATTCTGCCCATCAAGTCTGCACCAGCTCTTGGAAAGAGCACCCTACCCAAGGTCAACACCTCCACCCTATCCCCATAACACATAACCCAACACTAAGGGCAATTTTGGACACTAAGGGCAATTTATAATGGCCAATCCACCTAACCTGCACATCTTTGGACTGTGGGAGGAAACCGGAGCACCCGGAGGAAACCCACGCACACACGGGGAGGATGTGCAGACTCCGCACAGACAGTGACCCAAGCCGGAATCGAACCTGGGACCCTGGAGCTGTGAAGCAATTGTGCTATCCACAATGCAACCGTGCTGCCCACTGCCCACGGTTTAACAGGAAAAAAATGCAGAAACTGAAAATGTTTTCATCCTCTAGAAATTGGAGGTTCACCACATTTCACCTAAACATTACAATTAAAAATGTAAAAAAAAAAGACACTTAAAAATCAATTAATTGATAAAGCTTTCAAATACGACCTGCAGGGACTTTGTTTAGAAATGTTTAAAAATCAAGATTAAAAAAGTTGACATCTCTTGGTTGAAGTTACAACTGGGGTGAAACCATCGTTGGATCACTCACCATTCTTGGAGTAAGAGACTTTCACTTCATCAGCATCAAAGTTCAGAAAGCACCCAATCACATTCTCCCCAAACATTTTGCAGCCGGCTTGTAACAATGCTGGTTGCGAACGGCCTTCAAAAAGGCTGCGACCAGATTTTTAAAAATGCGGCCGCACTACGCATGCGTGCCCGCTCATCGGTGCGCATGCGCAGAGTTTTGCACTTGTGCACCAATGAGTGGGCACGCATGTGCAGTGCGGCCGCATTTTTCTTAAATGTTCGTGGCCATTTTGAAGGCCGCTTGCAGCCGGCATTATTAAAAGGCGGCTGTTGCACGGATTTGCGCGATCGGGAGCGCCGTGACGGATGGCTCCGCGACCCTCCCGACACTCACCCGCGACCCACCTGCAGGTCACGCCCCCGACTTTGACAGTGCCTGTGCTAGGGGACTGCAGTACTGAAATAAAAAATGTCTTGCTACAAGTGTACAGGGTTGTGGTGTGACTACATCTGGAATACGGCGTGGAGTTTTGGTCTCCACATTTAAGATATGTTTGTATTAATTGATTCACTCGATTGGTTCTTACAATGAGGGGGATGTCGTAAGATGTGAAGCCGAATAAATTCTCTGGAGTTCAGAAGAGGTGATCTCATTGAAAACCTACAAAATCTGAAGGGGCTTGAAAAGCCAGTCTCTGAGAAATGTTGTGCGGGGGAGCAGCACAGTCTCAGGATAAGGGGCCAATCATTCAGGACTGAGATGAGGACAAATTACTTCACTAAAAGTAATTTAGTGAAGACTCTTTTTAATGCTGTTCCATCATTGAGTACATTTAAAGCTGGAGTAGACAGACTTTTGGAGCGGCATTCTCCAGACTCCCAGCTGGATGCCTCTTGGCAGCGGGATTTGTTGGCGGTGGGATTCTCTGTTCCTGCTGCTGTCAATGGGAATTCTCATAAAAGCCACCCCACACTGTTGGAAAACCACAGGCAGGGGTGTGCTGCCAGTGGGATCAGAAAATCCCACCGCCAGCGAACGGCCAGAGAATTCTGGCCGTGGGTGCTGGCAGCCTGGCACCCGGGTGCTGCCCTGCCCCCAACTATGCGGGCTGGGCTCCAGTGGACCCTGAGCCTCTCCATTTTCGGAGACCAGTACTAACTCGCGCCAGCATCAGGCTCCGCTGGTGGGGCTAGTGAATACTGGGAGCTGGGAGACTGCGACTTTGAATGGACAGTGCATATTTAAATGACTTTAATGACTCATTTAAATATGCTGATCTGGATCACGCCATCGCTGGGATTGCGTTGGACCTTGTGAATCGGGTGCACCACACGTGGCTCAGCGGCTGGCGTGAAACCCGGTTTTGGCCTCTGCTATGCATCTGATGTAACGGTTTGGCGCCAGGTGCAACTCGTTGGGAAAGTCGTGCCTGTAAACTCAGTTTCTCGCCACAGATGTTGCCTTAACCTGCTGACTATTTCCAGCATTTTATGTTTTATTTGAGATTTTGTTTGGACTCCTTTGGTTTTTAAATGAATTAGTTAGTTATTAAGCAGACTAGGTCTGGAATAACTTTTAATTATACATACCGGGTCACCACTGAAAGATTATGTCACATGTAAAGAGGAAACAGAACAATTGTGAAGTTTGATTGGTCTGTTGAATTGATCAAGCAATCGGCAATAGTGGACACTCCCTGGAATGCAAAAGAGTTGAAAGAGTTAAACATGAAGCCGAAAAAAAGTGTAAATGACAGATATCATGTCGATCATACAGTTGCGAATCAGGCGCAATACAGAAGTTTCAGAGGAGAATTGAAAAACAAATCCAAGAAGCAAAGAGAGAGTGTGAGAGGAGACTGGCGGCGAAAATAAAAGATAATGCAAAAGTCTTGTACAAGCATACAAATGGTAAAAGGAGTGAGGCTTATTAGGGGTCAGAAGGAGATTTACAAGTGGGGAAATGGCTGTTGTACTAAATTATGATGTGGAGATGCCGGCGTTGGACTGGGGTGAACGTAGTAAGAAGTCTTACAGCACCAGGTTAAAGTCCAACAGGTTTGTTTTGAATCACTAGCTTTCGGAGCACTGTTCCTCCTTCATCTGAGGAAGGTGTTGTAAGACTTCTTACTGTACTAAATTAATACTTACTTTCAGTCATGAAAGAGGAGATTGTTCAGACACTTGATTGGTTAAAATTGATAAGGAAGAAATATTGGGCCGGTTGACTGTGCTTTAATTTGATAAGGTGGAGCAGATGAGGTGCACCCAAGGATACTGAGGGAGAGAAGTAAGAATGGAATTTATGGAGGCACTGGCCATAATTTCCCAATCCTCCTTGGATACAGGGATGGTGCCAGAGGGCTGGAGAATTGCAGATGTTACACCCTTATGCAAAAAAGGATGTTAAGGTATTCCTTCACTATAGGCAAGTCAGTTTAATCTTGGCGATGGGTAAACTTTTTGACCCTAACCCTAACCCTAATTCAGCATAAAATTAATAGTAACTTGGACAAATGCAGGTTACTTAAGGAAAGCCAGCATGGATTTGTTAAAAGTGTTAACTAACATTACTTGAGGTAACAAAAGATTAATGCTATTCTGCCTTGAATAAATTCAATGATCCACCCTCTACTGCTTGATGGGGGAAAAGAATTCCACAGACTGACAATCATCCGAGAAAATATTTCTCATCTTCATCTTAGAAGGGAGACCTCTTGTTCTTAAACACTATTCCCTAGTTGGAGACTATCACACATGAGGAGCATCTTCCTTTATCCATCCTATGAAGTCCCCTCAGGATCTTTTATGCTTTAGAAAGATCACCTCTCATTATTCTAAACTGTAATGGGAATTGGCCAGACCTATTCAACTTTTCTTCATAAAATAAGCCCTTAATCCCAGAAATGAGTCGAGTACATCTTTTCTGATTTTTCTCTGATTCAGTTGTATCCTTTTTCAACTAAGGAGACCAAAATTGTACACCATACTCAAGATGTGGTCTCACCGAGATCCTTTACAGCTGCAGTAAAAGTCATCTGTTTTTATATTCTATTCCCCTTTCAATAAATGCCGTATATAAATGCTCTTCATATGTGAAACCACCATGCTAGAGTTTTTGTTGTATTCCTGCAGGTTTTGTATTATTAGTAGTGTTAAATGGAATAAATAAATATGCCATCAGGTCAATTAAAAATACTGTTGAAATGTACAAAGTTAATTCAATTTTTTTGAGCTTTATTGGCGTTTAAAATTCAATGAGGAATTTTCCTTTATTTTATAGCTGCTTTAAAACGGATGTTAAACTTCAATGCCATTCCTGTTAAAAACAGCATCACAGAACCTGTTTGGAAGGTGAGGAAATATTCTATCTAGATTTTCAGCAAATGTACTTAAATCAAAAAAATAACTTCTGCTAATGCTTCAGCTAAGCTTTTTAAAATGTTCCCTGAAACTCCAGACATGTCATCATCATTAGATATGAAAAATAGAATATGCAAATCATGGTAGTAGTGGAATGCAGCGTAGGATATATTCGCCCGCATCGAATTCAAATGAATTGTGGTTGTGCAGGCTATATTTCTGTACAGTGTTAAAACTACATGAATCACTATAGATGTGAAACAGAATGGGCCTGAATTCCCACAACGTGGCAACCAGAGTCAGATTGCCACTCTGCTCCTCATTTTCTACTTCAAAATCCAGCTGATGCGTTCTGAAACAACCTTCCAACTCAGGCTAGGCAAGAACTGTGAAGGGCAGCGTGTTTCTGAGGTTTTCAGTTGAGGGCTGTGGAGTCAGAGATAAGGAAGTCATGCCCCTATTTTATGGCACTAGTTGCTGTAAAATTGGGCAGCTTTTCATAGGTTTAGGAAACAATGATCAGTCCATGGAGGAATATATCATGAACTTTGACAAATGATATGAGACCGAAGAGATTTGAACTTGACATCCCAGAGACTGTATTTGCATTTAAGTTACTTGATTGTGCACTCACTTCTCATGTTGATCGACTTATATATATTTTTTTAATAAACATTTTATTGAGGTGGTTATGGTTTTATAACAGTGACAGAAGAAACAAATATAAACATATGCAAAAGCCGTCTTCCTCTCTCACATGTCCCACCTTTTCTAGCCTCCTACTCTACACTAAACTACCCCCCCCCTCTTCTGCTGACGGTTAATTTTCCCTAAAGAAGTCTACAAACAGCTGCCACCTCCAGGCGAACCCTAACATTGGCCCTCTCAGGGCAAACTTGATTTTCTCCAGACAGAGAAAGGTAGCCATGTCAGTTAGCCAGGTCTCTGACTTCGGGGGCTTTGAGTTCCTCCAAGCTACTAATATCCGTCTCCGGGCTACCAGGGAGGCAAAGGCCAGAACGCCTGCCTTTTTCTCCTCCTGGAATCCCGGATCTTCCGACACCCTGAAAATCGCCACCTCTAGACTCGGTGCCACCCTTGTGTCCAACACCTTGGACATGACATCCGCAAACCCCTGCCAGAATCCCCTAAGCTTCGGGCATGCCCAGAACATATGAACATAGTTCGCTGGTCCTCGCGCACACCTTGTCTTCCACCCCAAAGAACCTGCTCATCCGGGCCACTGTCACGTGAGCCTGGGAAACGATCAGGCTGAGCCTGGCACATGTTGTGGACGTGTTGACCCTACTCAACGCATCCGACCAGAGACCGTCCTTTAACTCTCCACCTAACTCCTCTTCCCATTTGTGTCTCAGCTCCTCGGTCTGTGTTTCCTCTGCCCCCATAAGCTCCCTATAAATGTCCGAAACCCTCCTTTCTCCCACCCACACTCTGGAAACTACCTTATCCTGTATCCCCCTTGGTGGTAGGACTGGGAAGGTTGAGACCTGCCTGCGTAGGAACCTAAATTCATTCCCTCCCGTCAGTTCAAATTTCACCTCAAGCTGGGAAAGCTCCCTTCTATAAACATATCGCCCATCCTCTCGATCCCTGCTCTCTTCCACCTCCGGAACCCTCCATCTAACCTCCCTGGGGCAAACCGGTGATTATTGTACATTGGGGACCAGACCGATGCTCCCTCTGCTCCCACATGTCTCCTCCATTACCTCCAGACTCTCAGGGCCACCACCACCACGGGGCTGGTGGAGTAGCGTGCCGGTGGGAACAGCATAGGCGCCGTTACCAATGCCCCCAAACACGTGCCCTTACATGATGCCGCCTCTACTCGCTCCCACACTTAATCATGGCTATATTCGCCGCCCAATAATAATTACTAAAGTTCAGGAGTGCCAGCTCGCCCTCCCCCCGGCTGCGCTCCAACATCCCCTTTTTAACTCGCGGGGTCTTACCCGCCCATACAAAGCCCAAGATCAACTTGTTGACCCGTTTAAAAAAGGACTGTGGAATAAAGATGGGGAGACACTGAAACACAAACAGGAATCTTGGGAGAACCGTCATTTTCACCGTCTGTACCCTCCCAGCCAGTGACAGCAGGAGCACGTCCCACCTCCGAAAATCCTCCTTCATTTGGTTGTCTAGTAGGGCCAGATTAAGCTTATGCAGCCGTTCCCATTCCTGCGCCACCTGGATGCCTCGGTACCGAAAGCTTCCCTCTACCACTCTAAACGGCAGCTCCCCCAATTGCCTCTCCTACCCCCTTGCCTGGATCGCGAACATCTCGCTTTTCCCCATGTTCATTTTATAGCCCGAAAACCAACCAAAATACCCCAGAATCCCCATAATTTCTTCCATCCCTTCCAATGGGTCCGACACATATAAGAGCAGATCATCCGCGTATAGCGAGACTTTGTGTTCCACCCCTCCCCCGGACCAGTCCCTTCCAGCCCTTTGAGGCTCTCAACGTAATTGCCAGCGGTTCTATGGCCAGTGCAAACAACAGCAGGGAGAGGGGGCATCCCTGCCACATCCCCCGGTGCAGCCTAAAATAGCCCGATGTCAGCCTGTTCGTCTGAACACTTGCCACGGGCGCCCGATACAGCAGCCTGACCCAGTCAATGTAGCCCGTCCAAACCCAAACCGCTCCAGCACCTCCCACAGATAATCCCATTCCACCCGGTCAAATGCCCTCTCTGCGTCCATTGCGACCACTACCTCTACGTCCCTACCCTCTGGGGGCATCACGATAACATTCAACAGCCTACTTACGTTGACTGCCAACTACCTCCCCTTAACAAATCCCGTCTGGTCCTCCCCAATCACGTTCCTCAATCCTTGAGGACAAGATCTTAGCCAACAATTTGTCATCTACATTTAGTAGGGAGATCGGTCTGTAGGACCCGCATAGCTCCGGGTCCTTATCCCGCTTCAGGATCAATGAGATAGTGGCCTGTGACATCGCCGGGAGAAGCCCCCCTCTCTCCCGTGCCTCATTAAATGTCCTCATCAGCAGTGACCACAGCATCCCAGAGAACTTTTTGTAAATCTCCACGGGGTACCCATCCGGTCCCGGGGCTTTACTCGACTGCATGGCCTTCAATCCATCTGCTATCTCTTCCAACCCGATCGGGGCCCCCAGCCCTTCTACCAAGTCTTCATTAACCTTCGGGAACTTCAGCCCTCCTAAGAATTGCCTTATCCCCTCCGGCCCAGCTGGGGTTTCCGCTGCATATAGCCTGCTGTAGAATTCCTCGAACGCCTTATTGACCCCAGCTGAATCTCCGACCAGGTCCCCATCTCTGTCCCTTACTTTCCCAATCTCCCTGGCCGCCTCCCGCTTTCTAAGCTGCTGCGCAAGCATTCTACTGGTCGTCTCCCCATATTCATAGATCGCCCCCTCGCCTTCGTCAGCTGCTCTACCGCCTTCCCTGTAGTTAACAAGCCAAACTCCACCTGTAGCCTCCGTCGTTCCCTTAGAAGCCCTGCCTCTGGGGTCTCCGCATACCTCCTGTCAACCTGTAGTATTTCCTGTATCAGTCGGTCCGTCTCTGCTCTGCCTGCCTTCTCCCTGTGGGCCTGTATCGAGATCAGCTCCCCTCTGATCACCGCCTTCAGCGCCTCCCAGACCACCGCAGCAGAAACTTCCAGATAGTTCTGGATATATTTCGTCAGCCACCCACACACCTTCTCATCAGCTAAAAGTCCCACATCCAGTCTCCAGTGCGGGCGCTGGCTACTCTCCTTGCTCACCTGTAGGTCAACCCAGTGCGGGGCATGATCCGAGATCGTGATCGCTGAGTACTCAGTGTCCACTACCCCCATCAGTAAAGCCCTGTTCAGGATTAAAAAAGTTGATCCGGGAGTACACTTTATGCACGTGCGAGTAGAAGGAAACCTCCTTCACTCTCGGCCTTCCAAATCTTGATGGCCCCCCCCCCCCCCCCCCCCCCATCTGCTCCATAAACCCCTTTAGCTCGTTTGCCATTGCTGGCACCCTGCCTGTCCTTGAGCTAGATTGGTCTAGCCCTGGGTTAATGACTTGTGTTGAAGTACCCCCCCATAACCAGCTTATTCTTGGGCCAGTCTCCAGCCTCACGGCAGCCTCCGTCCCAGACCTCCCTAAGGGGCTGGTTTAGCACAGGGCCAAATCGCTGGCTTTGAAAGCAGACCAAGGCAGGCCAGCAGCATGGTTCAATTCCCGGATCAGCCTCCCCGCCCCGAACAGGCACCGGAATGTGGCGACTAGGGACTTTTCACAGTAACTTCATTTGAAGCCTACTTGTGACACTAAGCGATTTTCATCTCATTTTCATTTCAGTTTTCATTTCATTTCATTTCTATTGTCCCACAGCAAAAGTCCCTCCCCGTCAGCAGAACATTTGCTCCCCCCAGTAACAGCAGTTATCCAGGAGTTAGAAATAATTCTTGTCACATTTCCTGGGTAACTACTACTGTCAGACAGAGGCAACCATCCAAAGTTAATCGCATTTTCGGATGGTCCTGATTGCAGGGCAACTGCCCAATGGAAGTTTGAACTAACCGGTCTATTGCCAGGCATTCCTTATGTGACAATACCTCGAGCCCAGAAGTTACAGGCCAATATGTACAATGTTCTCACCATGCAAAGGCAGTTACAAAACAGTTAACTATGCCAAAGTAACATATCATTGTTAACGTCCAAAAAGATATCCCCAACTCCCTGATACATTTTGATGTTGCTGACATCAAAAAGAGTGTTTGGGGCTTTCGCTGTACATGTCAAATACCCTTTACCTGAAACCCTTAGGGCTGCTTGCATTTTGGATTTCAGATTATTTCTGTTTCGGATACCGCATATAAACTTATGTTATAATAGCCTGAGCCTAGTCGAACTTCAGACTAAAGTAAATAAAATGGCTAGAAAATGGATAGAACAAAGAACAAAGAAAATTAGAGCACAGGCCCTTCGGCCCTCCAGGCCTGCACCGACCATGCTGCCTAAAAATCCCTACCCTTCCGGGGACCATATCCCTCTATTCCCATCCTAGTCATGTAGTTGTCAAAGACGTCTCTAAAAAGTCACTATTTGTATCCGTTTCCACTACCTCCCCCTGCAATGAGTTCCAGGGTTCCACCACTCTCTGTGTAAAAAGACTTGCCTCGTACATCTCCTTTAAACCTTGCACCTCGCAACCTAAACCTATGCCCCCTAGCAATTGACTCTTACACCCTGGGAAAAAGCGTCTGTCCAAGCCCCTCATTAACTTGTAGACTTCTATCAGGTCGCCCCTCAACCTCTGTAGTTCCAGTGAGAACAAACCAAGTTTCTCCAAACTCCTCATAGCTAATGCCCTCCATACCAGTCAACATCTTGGTAAATCTTTTCTGTACCCACTCCAAAGCCTCCACATCCTTCTGGAAGTGTGGCGACCAGAATTGAACACTACACTCCAAGTGTGGCCTAACTAAGGTTCCAAAAAGCTGCAACATGACTTGCCAGTTTTTAAACTCAATGTCCCGGCCGATGAAGGCAAGCATGCCGTATGCCTTGACTATCTTCTCCACCTGCGTTGCCATTTTCAGTGGCCTGTGTTACCTGTACACCCAGATTCCTCTGCCTATCAATACTCTTAAGGGTTCTGCCATTTACTGTATATTTCCCACCTGTATTAGACCTTCCAAAATGCATTACCTCACATTTGTCCGGATTAAACTCCATCTGCCATCTCTCCGGCCAAGTCTCCAAACGATCTAAATCCTGCTGTATCCTCTGTGACAGTCCTCATCACTATCTGCAATTCAACCAACTCTTGTGTCAACTGCAAACTTACTAATCAAACCAGTTACATTTTCCTCCAAATCATTTATATATATATTGTATATACACAAACCGCAAAGGTCCAGCACTGATCCCTGAGGAACGCCACTTGTCACAGCCCTCCATTCAGAAACGGACCTTTCCACTGTTTTTTAAAAAAAATATGTTTTATTGAAATTTTTTTCCCAAACAACAATTTTTCCCCTCTTACCAAGCAAACGCAACAATAACAATACAGAAATTTTTAACAATACACAAGTAACAAAACCCCTTTATCTTTGATCTAAACTAAACTAAACCCCCCCCTCCCCCCTCCCCCCCCCCCCCACCCCCTTCCCCCTGGGTTGCTGCTGCTGGTCATCTGTCTTCCCTCTAACGTTCCCCTAGGTAGTAGAGAAATGGCTGCCACCGCCTGGTGAACCCTTGAGCCGATCCTCTCAGGGCAAACTTTATCTGCTCCAGTTTAATGAACCCCGCCATATCATTTACCCAGGCCTCCAGTCCGGGTTTCGCCTCCTTCCACATGAGTAGGATCCTGCGCCGGGCTACTAGGGACGCAAAGGCCACAACGTCGGCCTCTTTCGCCTCCTGCACTCCCGGCTCTTCCGCAACTCCAAATAGAGCTAACCCCCAGCCTGGTTTGACCCGAGCCTTCACCACCCGTGAAATCACTCCCGTCACTCCCTTCCAATACCCTTCCAGTGCCGGGCACGCCCAAAACATATGTGCGTGGTTTGCCGGGCTCCCGCCACACCTCCCACATTTGTCCTCCACTCCAAAGAACCTGCTCAATCTTGCTCCCGTTATGTGTGCTCTATGTAGCACCTTAAATTGAATCAGGCTAAGCCTGGCGCATGAGGAAGAGGAATTTACCCTGCTTAGGGCATCAGCCCACATACCCTCCTCTATCTCCTCCCCTAGTTCTTCTTCCCACTTTAGATCAAATAGTTTGGATGGGGTGGTGTTTGTGCAGTGTGTCCAGGAAGCTTTTCTAACACAGTATGTAGATTGTCCGACCAGAGGAGGGGCAATATTGGATTTAGTACTGGGTAATGAACCAGGGCAAGTGATAGATTTGTTAGTGGGGGAGCATTTTGGAGATAGTGACCACAATTCTGTGACTTTCACTTTAGTAATGGAGAGGGATAGGTAAGTGCAACAGGGCAAGGTTTACAATTGGGGGAAGGGTAAATACGATGTTGTCAGACAAGAATTGAAGTGCATAAGTTGGGAACATAGGCTGGCAGGGAAGGACACAAGTGAAATGTGGAACTTGTTCAAGGAACAGGTGCTACGTGTCCTTGATATGTATGTCCCTGTCAGGCAGGGAAGAGATGGTCGAGTGAGGGAACCATGGTTGACAAGAGAGGTTGAATGTCTTGTTAAGAGGAAAAAGGTGACTTATGTAAGGCTGAGGAAACAAGGTTCAGACAGGGCATTGGAGGGATACAAGATAGCCAGGAGGGAACTGAAGAAAGGGATTAGGAGAGCTAAGAGAGGGCATGAACAATCTTTGGCGGGTAGGATCAAGGAAAACCCCAAGGCCTTTTACACATATGTGAGAAATATGAGAATGACTAGAGCGAGGGTAGGTCCGATCAAGGACAGTAGCGGGAGATTGTGTATTGAGTCTGATGAGATAGGAGAGGTCTTGAATGAGTATTTTTCTTCTGTATTTACAAATGAGAGGGGCGATATTGTTGGAGAGGACAGTGTGAAACAGATTGGTAAGCTCGAGGAAATACTTGTCAGGAAGGAAGATGTGTTGGGCATTTTGAAAAACTTGAGGATAGACAAGTCCCCCGGGCCTGACGGGATATATCCAAGGATTCTATGGGAAGCAAGAGATGAAATTGCAGAGCCGTTGGCAATGATCTTTTCGTCCTCACTGTCAACAGGGGTGGTACCAGGGGATTGGAGAGTGGCAAATGTCGTGCCCCTGTTCAAAAAAGGGACTAGGGATAACCCTGGGAATTACAGGCCAGTTAGTCTTACTTCGGTGGTAGGCAAAGTAATGGAAAGGGTACTGAAGGATAGGATTTCTGAGCATCTGGAAAGACACTGCTTGATTAGAGATAGTCAGCACGGATTTGTGAGGGGTAGGTCTTGCCTTACAAATCTTATTGAATTCTTTGAGGAGGTGACCAAGCATGTGGATGAAGGTAAAGCAGTGGATGTAGTGTACATGGATTTTAGTAAGGCATTTGATAAAGTTCCCCATGGTAGGCTTATGCAGAAAGTAAGGAGGCATGGGATAGTGGGAAATTTGGCCAGTTGGATAACGAACTGGCTAACCGATAGAAGTCAGAGAGTGGTGGTGGATGGCAAATATTCAGCCTGGATCCCAGTTACCAGTGGCGTACCGCAGGGATCAGTTCTGGGTCCTCTGCTGTTTGTGATTTTCATTAATGACTTGGATGAGGGAGTTGAAGGGTGGGTCAGTAAATTTGCAGACGATACGAAGATTGGTGGAGTTGTGGATAGTAAGGAGGGCTGTTGTCGGCTGCAAAGAGACATAGATAGGATGCAGAGCTGGGCTGAGAAGTGGCAGATGGAGTTTAACCCTGAAAAGTGTGAGGTTGTCCATTTTGGAAGGACAAATATGAATGCGGAATATAGGGTTAACGGTAGAGTTCTTGGCAATGTGGAGGAGCAGAGAGATCTTGGGGTCTATGTTCATACATCTTTGAAAGTTGCCACTCAAGTGGATAGAGCTGTGAAGAAGGCCTATGGTGTGCTCGCGTTCATTAACAGAGGGATTGAATTTAAGAGCCGTGAGGTGATGATGCAGCTGTACAAAACTTTGGTAAGGCCACATTTGGAGTACTGTGTACAGTTCTGGTCGCCTCATTTTAGGAAGGATGTGGACGCTCTGGAAAAGGTGCAAAGAAGATTTACCAGGATGTTGCCTGGAATGGAGAGTAGGTCTTACGAGGAAAGGTTGAGGGTGCTAGGCCTTTTCTCATTAGAGCGGAGAAGGATGAGGGGCAACTTGATAGAGGTTTATAAGATGATCAGGGGAATAGATAGAGTAGACAGTCAGAGACTTTTTCCCCGGGTGGAACAAACCATTACAAGGGGACATAAATTTAAGGTGAAAGGTGGAAGATATAGGAGGGATATCAGAGGTAGGTTCTTTACCCAGAGAGTAGTGGGGGCATGGAATGCCTGTGGAAGTAGTTGAGTCGGAAACATTAGGGACCTTCAAGCAGCTATTGGATAGGTACATGGATGACGGTAAAATGATATAGTGTAGATTTATTTGTTCTTAAGGGCAGCATGGTAGCATTGTGGATAGCGCAATTGCTTCACAGCTCCATGGTCCCAGGTTCGATTCCTTCTTGCGTCATTGTCTGTGCGGAGTCTGCACGTCCTCCCCGTGTCTGCGTGGGTTTCCTCCGGGTGCTCCGGTTTCCTCCCACAGTCCAAAGATGTGCGGGTTAGGTGAATTGGCCAATGATAAATTGCCCTTAATGTCCAAATTGCCCTTGGTGTTGGGTGGAGGTGTTGAGTTTGGGTATGGTGCTCTTTCCAAGAGCCGGTGCAGACTCAAAGGGCCGAATGGCCTCCTTCTGCACTGTAAATTCAATGATAATCTATGATTAATCTAGGACAAAGGTTCGGCACAACATCGTGGGCCGAAGGGCCTGTTCTGTGCTGTATTTTCTATGTACTATGTACTTTCCTTTTAGTTCGCCCACCGACTCCTCCCCCTCTTCCCTCATCTCTCGGTAAATCTCTGACACCTTGCCCTCTCCGACCCACACCCCTGAAAGCACCCTGTCCTGTATCCCCTGTGTCGGGAGCAACGGAAATTCCCTCACCTGTTGTCTAGTAAACGCCCTCACCTGCATATATCTCAAGAAATTTCCCCGGGGCAACTTATACTTTTCCTCCAATGCTCCCAAGCTCGCAAAAGTCCCATCTATAAATAAATCTCCCACCCTCCTAATTCCCAACTGGTACCAGCTCTGAAATCCTCCATCCATTCTTCCTGGGGCGAACCTATGGTTGTTTCTGATTGGGGACCCCACCAGGGCTCCCCGCACCCCTCTCTATCGCCTCCACTGTCCCCAGATATTCAATGTTGCCGCCACCACCGGGTTCGTGGTAAACTTTTTAGGTGAGATCGGTAGCGGCGCCGTCACCAGCGCCTCTAAACTCGTCCCTTTACAGGACTTTCTCTCCAGTCTTTTCCACGCCGCTCCCTCACCCTCCATCATCCATTTACGTATCATTGCCACATTGGCGGCCCAATAGTAATCGCCCAAGTTCGGTAGTGCCAATCCTCCTCTGTCCCTACTACGCTGAAGGAACCCCCTCCTTACTCTCGGAACTTTCCCTGCCCACACGAAGCTCGTGATGCGCCTGTCTATTTTATTTCAAAAGTCTTGGTAATTAGTATAGGGAGACATTGAAATATAAATAAGAACCTTGGGAGGACCATCATCTTAATTGCTTGCACCCTGCCCGCCAGCGATAGAGGCTGCATGTCCCACCTCTTAAAGTCCTCCTCCATTTGTTCTACCAACCGTGTCAGATTAAGTCTGTGCAAGGTTCCCCAGCTCCTAGCGATCTGAATCCCCAGGTATCGGAAGTTTCTTTCCACTTTCCTTAGAGGCAAGCCTTCTATCTCTCTACTCTGGTCCCTGGATGTATCACAAATAATTCACTCTTCCCCATGTTTAGCCTATACCCCGAGAAATCCCCGAACCCCCTCAAAATTCGCATAACCTCTATCATCCCCCCCGCTGGGTCCAACACGTAGAACAATAGGTCATCTGCGTATAACGAGACTCGGTGTTCTTCTCCCCCTCTAATCACCCCTCTCCATTTCCTGGAGTCTCTCAACGCCATGGCCAGAGGTTCAATTGCCAACGCGAACAACAATGGAGACAGCGGGCATCCCTGTCTTGTTCCCCTATGTAGTCGGAAATACTCCGATCTATGTCGACCTGTAACTACGCTTGCCGTTGGAGCCCCATAAAGAAGTCTAACCCAGCTAATAAACCCGTTCCCAAACCCAAACCTCCTTAACACTTCCCATAAATACTCCCACTCCACCCTATCAAATGCCTTCTCTGCGTCCATTGCCGCCACTACCTCTGCCTCCCCCTCCACTGGGGGCATCATTATCACCCCTAATAGTCGTCGCACGTTAACATTCAGTTGTCTCCCTTTTACGAACCCTGTCTGGTCTTCGTGCACCACCCCCGGGACACAGTCCTCTATCCTCGATGCCAGTACCTTTGCCAACAATTTGGCGTCCACGTTCAATAATGAAATGGGTCTATAGGACCCGCACTGCAACGGATCTTTATCCCTCTTCAAAATTAACGATATCGTCACCTCCGACATCGTCGGGGGTAGAGTCCCCCCTTTCCTGGCCTCATTGAACGTCCTCACCATCAACGGGGCCAACAAGTCCACATATTTTATGTAATACTCCACCGGGAACCTGTCTGGTCCTGGGGCCTTCCCTGCTTGCATGCTTCCCAGTCCCTTAATAACCTCGTCCACCCCAATCGGTGCCCCCAGGCCTACCACCCCCCGCTCCTCCACTTTCGGGAACCTCAATTGGTCCAGGAACTGCCGCATCCCCTCCTCTCCCTCTGGGGGTTGAGACCTATACAGTTCCTCATAGAAGGTCTTGAACACCTCATTTATCTTTCCTGCCCTTCGCACCGTGTCTCCCCTTTCGTCTCTAATTCCTCCTATCTCCCTCGCTGCTGCCCTCTTTCGCAATTGATGAGCCAACAGGTAACTAGCCTTTTCCCCATATTCATACCTCCTCCCCTGTGCCTTCCTCCACAGTACCTCCGCCTTTCTGGTGGTCAGAAGGTCAAATTCCGTCTGGAGTCGTCTCCTCTCCCTGTACAATTCCTCCTCCGGGGTCTCTGCAAATTCCCTATCCACCCTTAAAATCTCCCCCAGTAATCTTTCCCTTTCCTTGGCCTCTGTTTTCCTTTTGTGGGCCCCAATGGAGATCAGCTCTCCTCTGACCACCGCTTTTAGTGCTTCCCATACCACTCCCACAGGGACCTCGCCGTTGTCATTGACCTCCAGGTATCTCTCAATACACCCCCGCACTCTTGCACACACTCCCTCATCCGCCATCAGTCCCACATCTAATCGCCAGAGTGTTCTCTGCTCCCTTTCCTCTCCTAATTCCAGGTCCACCCAATGTGGGGCATGATCCGAAACCGCTATGGCTGAGTACTCAGCTTCTTCCACCCTAGAGATCAACGACCTTCCCAAAACAAAAAAATCTATCCGGGAGTACACTTTATGAACATGGGAGAAGAAGGAAAACTTCCTAGCCCTCGGTCTAAGAAATCGCCATGGATCCACTCCCCCCATTTGGTCCATAAACCCCTTAAGTACCTTGGCCGCTGCCGGCCTTCTTCCGGTCCTTGAGCTGGATCTATCTAGCCCCGGGTCCAGCACCGTATTAAAGTCCCCTCCTAAAATCAAGTTTCCTACCTCCAGGTCCGGTATACGCCCCAGCATCCGTCTCATAAATCCCGCATCGTCCCAGTTTGGGGCATACACATTAACCAACACGACCTCCATTCCCTCCAGCCTGCCACTCACCATTACATATCTACCTCCGCTATCTGCTACGATGTTCTTTGCTTCAAATGCTACCCGTTTCCCCACCAAAATGGCCACCCCTCTATTCTTTGCGTCCAGTCCTGAGTGGAACACCTGTCCCACCCATCCTTTCCTTAGCCTAACTTGGTCCGCCACCTTTAGGTGCGTCTCTTGGAGCATAACCATGTCTGCCCTTAGTCCTTTCAAATGCGCGAGCACTCGGGCCCTTTTTATCGGTCCGTTCAGGCCTCTCACGTTCCACGTGATCAGCCTCACTAGGGGGCTACCTGCCCCCCTCCCGTGTCGACTAGCCATTACCTTCTCTAGGCCAGTCCCATATCCCGCCTCCGCGCTCCCGCTCGCTCCCCCAGCGTCGCACACCATCCCCGCCCACCCACTCTTTAGCCATTTCCTTTTGGATTTCCGCAGCAGCAACCCAGGACCTTTCCACTGTTAACCTCTGTCTTTTATGACTGAGCCAGTTCAGTATCCATCTTGCCAGCTCACTTCTGATCCCGTGCGACTTCACCTTCTGTACCATGAGGGACCTTGTCAAAGGCCTTACTGAAATCCATGTAGACAACATCCACTGACCTACCCTCATCAATCATCTTCATTACTTCCTCAAAAAACTCGATCAAGTTAGTGAGACACGACCTCCCCTTCACAAATCCTGTCTCAAAGAATCCTCTCGAATAATTTCCCTGCCACTGATGTAAGGCCCACCGGCCTGTAATTACCTGGATTATCCTTGCTACCCTTCTTAAACAAAGGAACAACATTGGCTACAAGGGTTGGCCTGCTGCAATGTTCCAGTGAAGCTCAACGGAAACTGGAGGAACAACATCTCATCGTCCGGTTAGGCACACTACAGCCTTCCGGTCTCAACATAGAATTCAACAACTTCAGATGATTAGCTCTGCCCCATTTGTTTTCATCCCATTTCATTTTAACTGTCTATTACCATTTTTTTCTTTATATATGTGTATATATATATATATATATATATATATTTACCCCCCCCCCCCATCTTATCTACCTTTCCTTACCCTTTCTCCCCTTTGCTTCCCCCTTCCCCTCCCCCACATCTAAATCTGTCACAGTTTACCCTCTGATGTTAGTTTCTCTGCTGTTTAGCCTTTCACATCTTTTGTTCTCTCTGGAGACTGCCGATAGCACTCTTTCCCCGTGGTTTCTGTGGCTATTAGCACCCCGTTTCCTTTGGTTTCTTTGGCTATGACTCATCTTTCATTCTCACGCCACAGTATTAATATTTCCCACTTTCTCTGTGTTATAGCTTTGACAAAGGGTCATCTGGACTCGAAATGTTAGCTCTTTTCTCTCCCTACAGTTGCTGCCAGACCTGCTGAGATTTTCCAGCATTTTCTCTTTGGTTTCAAAATCCAGCATCCACAGTCATTTGCTTTTATCCAGTGTTTATTATTATTTGAACAACATCGGCTGTTCTCCAATCCTCTGGGATCTCACCTGTAGCCAGTGAGGATATAAAGTTTTTCTCAAGGCCCCAGCAATTTCCTCCCTTGCCTCTCTTAATATTCTGGGATATATCCCATTAGGCCCTGGGGACTTGTCTACCGTAATATTTTTCAAGACCCTCAATACCAACTCCATTTTGATCTCAACATGACCTAAACTATCTACACACCCTTCCCAGGCTCATCATCCACCAAGTCCTTCTCTTTGGTGAATACTGACGCAAATTACTCATTTAATACATCGCGCATTTCCTCTGGCTCCACACATAGATTCCCTCCCCTGTCCTTGAGTGGGCCAACCCTCTCCCTGGCTACCCTCTTGCTCTTTATATATGCATAAAAAGCCTTGGGATTTTCCTTAATCCTGCTGGCAAATTACTTTTCATGACCCCTTTTAGCCCTCCTGCCTCCTTACATAGAACAATACAGCGCAGTACAGGCCCTTCGGCCCACGATGTTGCACCGAAACAAAAGCCATCTAACCTACACTATGCCATTATCATCCATATGTTTATCTAATAAACTTTTAAATGCCCTCATTTGCTTAAGTTTCTTTCTACTTTCCTGGTATTCCACACTTGTTCGGTGTGTTCCCAGCCTCTTAGCCTTGACAAATGCTTCCTTTTGCTCTTTGACTAGGCTGACAATAACTCTTGTATTCCAAGGTTCCAGAAACTTGCCACACTTCTCCTTCACCCTTACAGGAACGTGCCGGTCCTGAATTCCTATCAACTTACACTTAAAGCCTCCCGCCAGATGTTGATTTGCCCTGAAACATTTGCCTCAAATCTACATTCTTCAGTTCCTGACAAATATTGTTGTAATTAGCCTTACCCCAATTTAACACCTTCACCTGACGACTGCACTTATCTTTATCCATCAGTATCTTAAATCCTACTGAATTGTGGTCACTGTTCCTGAACTGCTCCCCTATTGAAACATCGACCATCTGGATGGTCTCATTCCCCAATACCAGGTTGAGTACGGCCCCTTCCCTAGCTGGACGATCTACATACTCTTTCAAGAAGCCCTCCTGGCTGCTCCTTACAAACTCTGCCCCATCCACGCACCTAGCACTAAGTGAGTCCCAGTCAATATAGGGGAAGTTAAAATCACCCACCACAACAAGCCTGTTACTTTTACACCATGCCAAAATCTGCCTACATATTTGTTCCTCTATCTCCCGTTGGCCGTCAGGAGGCCTAGTAAACCCCCGACATTGTGACCACACCTCATATTGCCTCGCTGTATGAGCCCTCCAAGGTGCCCCTTTTGGACCCTGGCACCAGGGAGGCAACAAGCCATCCTGGAGTCTCTTTCATGTCCAGAGAATCTCCTATCGGTACCCCTAACAATAGAGTCTCCTATAACTATTGCTCTAGTGCTCTTTGTCCCTCCCTGCTGAACAACAGAGCCAGCTGTGGTGCCACTGCTCTGGCTGCTGCTGCTTGTATCCGCTGATAGGCCACCCCCCTCAACAAGTAGTGAACTCGCCAACATTGAGGGCATTTAAAAGTTTATTGGATGAACATATGGATGATAATGGCATAGTGTAGGTTAGATGGCTTTTGTTTCGGTGCAACATCGTGGGCCGAAGGGCCTGTACTGCGCTGTATCGTTCTATGTTCTATATCCAAAACGGTATACTTGTTAGAGAGGGGCAGGCAGTCACCTGCACTGATTGCCTGCCCCTTCTAGCGGTCACCTATCTGTCTGCCTGCACCGTGGGTGTCACCACATCACTAAAACTCCAATCTATGATGCTTTCCGCCACCTTATTGCTCCTAAATGCATCCAACTGCTGCTCGAACCGATCCATGCGATCTGTGAGGAGCTGCAATTGGGTACACTTCCTGCAGATGTAGTCGTCCAAATGCTGGAAGCATCACAGATCTCCCACATCTCGCAGTTGCAGCATTTAGCCCCACTGACCGACGTTTCTATCACCAATTAAATTAGTTTAGAAAATTTATTAAACTCTTAGCTTCACTTATCTCTGCAGGTATTTATATCACTTACCTTCCCAGGATGCTCTCTGGATCTCTCCTTGCAGATTAACAGTTACAAAGCAAGAAGAAAGAAAACAAAATAAAAAGGGAAAAAGCACCTCCTTCCAGTCTGCACTGAATTATCATACTGCTCCAAATGACCAACTTTGAATCCCACTCTGGCTGCCTCACCCAGGCTGTCTCCCAGTTCACGTGCGCAAAGTAATAATAAATTCAGGGTACTTGTAATAAGTTTATTTTTGGCATGTTTACCACAAAAATCATAAGATAAAACGTGATAGAATCATAAAGTTCTGCAGTCAAAAACTGCTACTTAAGTATTCTAATCCCATTTTCCAGCACTTGGCTCATAGCTTTTTTTGCCTTGGCATTGCAAGTGCACATCTAAAAACCTCTTAAATGTTATGAGGGTCTCTGCCTCCACCACCCTTTCAGGCAGTGAGTTCCATCCCACCACACTTTGGGGGAAAACGTTTTATTTACGTCCCCTCTGAACCTCCTGTCCCTTACTTTAAATCTATGTCCCCTGGTCAATGATACATCTACCAAAGGGAAAAGTTTCTTCCTGTCTGCTCTATCTATGCCCCTCATAATTGTATACATCTTAACATGACCCCCTCAAGTCCTCTGCTCCAAGGAAAACAACCCCAGTCTATCCAAACTCTCTTCATAGCTAAAACTCTCCAGCCCAGGCAACATCCTCTGCACCTTTTCCAGTGCTATCACATCCCTCCTAGAATGTGGATTCCAGAACTGCACACAATACTCTAGCTGTGGCCAGACCAACATTTTATACAGTTCCAGAATAATCTCCCTGCTCTTTAATTCTATGCCTCAATTAATAAAGGCAAGTATACCATATGCCTTCTTACCACTGTCTATCTACCTGCCCTGCTACCTTAAGGGATGGGTGTACGTGCACATCCGCCTGTAATTGAAGGTTATCCTACTCACTGTTAATCACCCACCAATTTTCGTATCATCCATGAACTTACTGATTAATTCCCTTGCATTCATGTTTAAATCATTTATGTAAATCGCAAACAGCAATGGCCCCAACACTGATCCCTGCAGGGCCCCACAGTGCTGAAAACAAATAGATGGGCTAAACGTCAGTGAGGTTAAAAAAAAGGTGCAGTATTTGGATGTGTTTGATTTTCAAATTTATGGATAAAGGGCAGACTAGCTGTATTTGTAATGTATTGACGTATCAGCTGACAACTCTTGAAGGTCTCTATTTTAAGCTTATACACTTTTTGAAATTGCTGTTAACATTAATGAAGTGCTATGTGAGCATTCTATAATTTGTATGTAAGCATCAAATCTTCTTTTTCTAATATAACTATTCCTTGTACAGATTCTGATTTATGATCGATTTGGTCAGGACATCATTTCACCATTGTTGACTGTGAAAGAGTTGAGAGACATGGGCATCACTTTGCACTTGTAAGATGAATTTAACCTTGTACTTCTATCGTGTAAACTAGAACATTATGGGCATGTGATCCAATAACAGAGTATAGCATATCCTAAATTCCTTTCCATTTGGTAATGCTTTAATAAACCTAAACTACATCAAGAGCCCTTGTTATACCTATTTGTTTAGCAAACAGAATTAATAGTTACATTCATCTCAGCAATTTAAAAATCTGCTTAAATGTTTGTATAGTTCTACATGATGATTCCAGAGATTTAACAATCTCAAAAATCTGTTTATATCAAACTGGTTCTCATTCTAATTTGATGCATAATCAGAACATGTTTTTGTTTTGTTAAGAAGCTGCAACACATACAAAAAATGGGGGTTGTATTTTTGAGTCAGTCCTGTCCATGAGCTCCGTCTAGTTGTTGGATACCTTTTTTTATATTTGGCCAACTTTAACAAGTGTCTCGAGCAATTCTTCAAGAAAGTTTCTTGATTACATCATATAGATGCAACAAATGTTAATCAGTTAGCTAGTTGCTCTAGTTCCAAACTTGCGTCTTTCTCCAGATCTTATCCCATCTCCCACACTGTTCACTCTGACCTTGCCATGTCCGTGGGATTAACCTCTTGTTCCCTCAATCCTATTTCAACCAAACTTCACTACTCCGCTTCCTTTACTGGGAGCTGGCATTGTCAGCTGACATAGTAACTGAGAAGAGGGAACAGTGAAAAACTTTGAAGTACCTCCTTGCACTACCCCTGCCATCCCCTGCTACTATCATCTGCCTTTAAATTTGCTGTTAACACTCAGGTTTGACCCCTCTCTACCTGTAAACTACTGTCACATTTTTAGCCTCCCTTTCTTCACTATAGTGCTTGAACGCATTGTCCAAATCCACACGCATCATTCTCACAACTCCATGTTTGAAAAGTTTTCAGTTCAGCCACGTTACTGAAAAGGTACTGTAGAACTTCAATTTGATTTTTGCCTTTGCCTCCCTATTCACTTCTTTAGGCAGGAGCTCTCCCAGCGGACCCTTTCACCTGTATTCTCCCTCCACTTGGGCTTTTCCTTCTGGCCTCTTAACTGCTCTTGATCTTTCGATTGAGGACTGGTGGTGTGACAGTGATGTCTTAATTTCTCTGCTCCCTTCACTTTAACCTGTGTCTGCCTGAATTAGATTCACTCTGTTATCTCTGATCTAACCCTGACATTGGTATCGTAGTGCTGTTCTTGTCAGGTGAAGCAACGATTTACTTGTAATTCTTTAATTTTAGTGTACTGTATTTGCTGCTGACAATGTGGTCTCTTCTACATTGGAGAGAGCAAGCATGGACTGGGTGACTGCCTTGCAGAACACCTCCGCCCAGCCTATAAGCATGACTCTGACCTTCCTTGCCATTTTGAATCCCTACCTTACTGTCATGCTCACACTTTGGTTCTTGCTGGGCTACAGTGTTCTGGTGAAGCTCAGCGTTAGTTTGAGGAACAGCACCTCATCTTCTGATCAGGTATCTTTTACTGTCTATGAGTCGCAACATTGAATTCACCAACTTCAGACCAGGAGCTCTGTGCTCCATTGTGATTCATTATTTTTTGCCAAGTGCCAGTCTGCATCTTGTTCATGCTTTTGCTTCCAGACAGAGCTGTTCATTCTGCCATTATCACTCACTTTGGGCCATTGCTTCTTTCTTTACCACAACCATTACCACTCCTTTTGCCTTTTTTTCCATAACATATTTGTTATTTAACCTCTCCCACCATCTAACCTATCCCAGGCCCCTTCTAACCTATCTCCGTCCCTACTCCCCTCTCACCTTTTAACAGCATAAAACTTTTCACATTTCTACCATCTTTCAGTTCCAAAAAAAGAGTCCAGTTGAACTTAAAATGTTAACTCTGTTTCTCTCTCTCAGATGTAACCAGGCCTGCTGAGATTTTCCCGCGCTTTCTGTTTTTCTTTCCGATTTCCAGCATTCGCAGTATTTTGCTTTTATTACAGTACTAAAACAAACCTTACTTTCTTCGTGACTGAGCAGGATAAAACATTCATTGACGCCTTGTCGTTACATCGACCTAACTACAGCTTTCCATACAGTTGATCATAAGTCTCTCCTCCCAGGTCGACATAGATCGGAGTATTTCCGACTATATAGGGGAACAAGACAGGGATGCCCGCTGTCTCCATTGTTGTTCGCGTTGGCAATTGAACCTCTGGCCATGGCGTTGAGAGACTCCAGGAAATGGAGAGGGGCGATTAGAGGGGGAGAAGAACACAGAGTCTCGTTATATGCGGATGACCTATTGTTATACGTGTCGGACCCAGCGGGGGGAATGATAGAGGTTATGCGAATTTTGAGGGGGTTCGGGGATTTCTCGGGGTATAGGCTAAACATGGGGAAGAGTGAATTATTTGTGATACATCCAGGGGACCAGAGTAGAGAGATAGAAGGCTTGCCTCTAAGGAAAGTGGAAAGAAACTTCCGATACCTGGGGATTCAGATCGCTAGGAGCTGGGGAACCTTGCACAGACTTAATCTGACACGGTTGGTAGAACAAATGTAGGAGGACTTCAAGAGGTGTGACATGCAGCCTCTATCGCTGGCGGGCAGGGTGCAAGCAATTAAGATGATGGTCCTCCCGAGGTTCTTATTTGTATTTCAATGTCTCCCTATACTAATCACTAAGACCTTTTTTAATAAAATAGACAGGAGCATCACGAGCTTCGTGTGGGCAGGGAAAGTTCCGAGAGTAAGGAGGGGGTTCCTTCAGCGTAGTAGGGACAGAGGAGGATTGGCACTACCGAACTTGGGCGATTACTATTGGGCCGCCAATGTGGCAATGATACGTAAATGGATGATGGAGGGTGAGGGAGCGGCGTGGGAAAGACTGGAGAGAAAGTCCTGTAAAGGGACGAGTTTAGAGGCGCTGGTGACGGCGCCGCTACCGATCTCACCTAAAAAGTTTACCACGAACCCGGTGGTGGCGGCAACATTGAATATCTGGGGACAGTGGAGGCGACAGAGAGGGGTGCGGGGAGCCCTGGTGGGGTCCCCAATCAGGAACAACCATAGGTTCGCCCCAGGAAGAATGGATGGAGGATTTCAGAGCTGGTTCCAGTTGGGAATTAGGAGGGTGGGAGATTTATTTATAGATGGGACTTTTGCGAGCTTGGGAGCATTGGAGGAAAAGTATAAGTTGCCCCGGGGAAATTTCTTGAGATATATGCAGGTGAGGGCATTTACTAGACAACAGGTGAGGGAATTTCCATTGCTCCCGACACAGGGGATACAGGACAGGGTGCTTTCAGGGGTGTGGGTCGGAGAGGGCAAGGTGTCAGAGATTTACCGAGAGATGAGGGAAGAGGGGGAGGAGTCGGTGGGCGAACTAAAAGGAAAGTGGGAAGAAGAACTAGGGGAGGAGATAGAGGAGGGTATGTGGGCTGATGCCCTAAGCAGGGTAAATTCCTCTTCCTCATGCGCCAGGCTTAGCCTGATTCAATTTAAGGTGCTACATAGAGCACACATAACGGGAGCAAGATTGAGCAGGTTCTTTGGAGTGGAGGACAAATGTGGGAGGTGTGGCGGGAGCCCGGCAAACCACGCACATATGTTTTGGGCATGCCCGGCACTGGAAGGGTATTGGAAGGGAGTGACGGGAGTGATTTCGCGGGTGGTGAAGGCCCGGGTCAAACCAGGCTGGGGGTTAGCTCTATTTGGAGTTGCGGAAGAGTCGGGAGTGCAGGAGGCGAAAGAGGCCGACGTTGTGGCCTTTGCGTCCCTAGTAGCCCGGCGCAGGATCCTACTCATGTGGAAGGAGGCAAAACCCCCCGGACTGGAGGCCTGGGTAAATGATATGGCGGGGTTCATTAAACTGGAGCAGATAAAGTTTGCCCTGAGAGGATCGGCTCAAGGGTTCACCAGGCGGTGGCAGCCATTTCTCGACTACCTAGGGGAACGTTAGAGGGAAGACAGATGACCAGCAGCAGCAACCCAGGGGGAGGCGGGGGGGGGGGGGGAAGGGGGGGTTTAGTTTAGGTCAAAGATAAAGGGGTTTTGTTACTTTTGTATTGTTTAAAATTTCTGTATTGTTATTGTTGCGTTTGCTTTGTAAGAGGGGAAAAATTGTTGTTTGGGAAAAAATTTTCAATAAAACATTTATAAAAAAAAAAAAAAAAATAAGTCTCTCCTCCATTTTCCAGCTTGATGAAATCGTCTTAGTTTGGCCCCATTCTTATCTAATCTCATTTGGAGAATCATGGCAAATGGCTTCCCGTTCCCCACTTACATTAGTTCCACAATGATCTATCTTTGGCCTCCTTCTATTCCTCATTTCCATTTGACAATATTATTTGCATGTATACCTATGAATTCAACTCCATCCCACCACTGCCTCCTTGGAGACTTCCACTGTCTCTAATTTGTCATACGGCTTGTCTGCCATCTGATACCGAATAAACATAATTTTACTTCTAAATATTGGGAAACCTGGAACTTTGGTACCCACCACAAATTCTGTTCCCTCTCCATCATTCCACCTCCATAAAATTGCTTCACATCGATCCTGCCTCAACTCTTTTTGCTGAAATTCTCATCCATTGGTGGCATGGTGGCACTGCTGTGTCACAGCGCCAGAGATCCAGGTTCCATTTCGGCCTGTCTGTGTGGAGTTTGCACAATCTCCCCATGATCTGCGTGGGTTTCCTTCAGTTTCCTCCCACAGTCCAAAAATGTGCAGGTTAGATGGATTGGCCTACTAACTCGCCCCTTAGTGTCCAGGGGTGTGTAGGTTAGGTTATGGCGAGAGGGCAGGGTGGGCAAGGGAGTGGCTCTGTCATGCACCTAGGCCATTTTACAATGTTTAATGCGTATTATAAATACAAGTTGTCAGAAAACAAACCATAAACTTAAATTTTAAAACATATTTATGAAATGTTTTGTACAAAAAAAATTTGATTATGCGGTACTTGTATTATTAGAAGCTATGATATATTTAACACATATAGTGCAGTATTTGCTTTGAGTTTAAATTACAGTTGAATTTTTCAGACTATTGCACTCTGATCGAGATCCTATTCCAGATGTTCCAGCAATATATTTTGTCATGCCAACAGAAGAAAATGTTGACCGGGTTTGCCAGGTAATTAACACATTTTTAGGTAACAGATGTGGCTTTTATGGTTTCTGGTCTGTAAAATATTATGACTTTGATAATTTTATCTTAGTGTGTGTCAATTTTCAATTTATTTCCTATGATTGAACACTGATTTTAAATTGTATGAAATCTTTTTTCTAGGATCTTCGGAACCAGCTTTACGAGTCCTATTACTTTAACTTCATCTCAGCAATTTCACGAAGTAAACTTGAAGACATTGCTAGTGCAGCTTTGAGTACTAATGCAGTAACCCAAATTGCCAAGGTAAAATTATCTTAGCTCAGGAACTGATGCTTTGTTCTGACCTAAGTCGTTTTGTTTTTCCACCTCAGACTAAAGAAGTAACAAAACATAATGGTTTAAACCAGAAATGTCTCTTTCCTTTATGCTGGTATTTAAATTTGTCTTTTAAAATTGCCATTTGGAAACTAATTAGCTGTAACTCCTAAATTTTTTAAGGGCATTTCTTGTAGCGCGGCTAATTTTCTGTGGACCTGATTTGTTAAAATTTAAATGGGTCCAAGATCTGTTTGTAATTAAAATAATTTGGACTCTTAAAGACATATGTGATTGTGTTTCCATAGTAGTACATTCAGTGCACTTGGTCGGTAATCACGAACTCCATGAAAATAGAAGCTTTAAGAGTCAGCTTTGGGGCACAGATAGGAGATTTTGTGGGAGCGAGAGAGACTCGCGTTTGGTATGTTGCCTCCCAGGTGCAAGGGTACGTGATGTCTCGGATCGTGTTTTCCGGGTCCTTAAGGGGGAGGGGGAGCAGCCCCAAGTCGTGGTCCACATTGGCACTAACGACATAGGTAGGAAAGGGGACAAGGATGTCAGGCAGGCTTTCAGGGAGCTAGGATGGAAGCTCAGAACGAGAACAAACAGAGTTGTTATCTCTGGGTTGTTGCCCGTGCCACGTGATAATGAGATGAGGAATAGGGAGAGAGAGCAATTAAACACGTGGCTACAGGGATGGTGCAGGCGGGAGGGATTCAGATTTCTGGATAACTGGGGCTCTTTCTGGGGAAGGTGGGACCTCTACAGACAGGATGGTCTACATCTGAACCTGAGGGGCACAAATATCCTGGGGGGGAGATTTGTTAGTGCTCTTTGGTGGGGGTTTAAACTAATGCAGCAGGGGCATGGGAACCTGGATTGTAGTTTTAGGGTACGAGTTATTGAGAGTATAGAGGTCAAGAGCACAGAATTGACTTCGCAGGAGGGGGCCAGTGTTCAGGTAGGTGGTTTGAAGTGTGTCTACTTCAATGCCAGGAGTATACGAAATAAGGTAGGGGAACCGGCAGCATGGGTTGATACCTGGGACTTCGATGTTGTGGCCATTTCGGAGACATAGATAGAGCAGGGACAGGAATAGCTGTTGCAGGTTCCGGGGTTTAGGTGTTTTAGTAAGCTCAGAGAAGGAGGCAAAAGAGGGGGAGGTGTGGCGCTGCTAGTCAAAAACAGTATTACGGTGGCGGAGAGGATGCTAGATGGGGACTCTTCTTCCGAGGTAGTATGGGCTGAGGTTAGAAACAGGAAAGGAGAGGTCACCCTGTTGGGAGTTTTCTATAGGCCTCCAAATAGTTCTAGGGATGTAGAGGAAAGGATGGCGAAGATGATTCTGGATAAGAGCGAAAGTAACAGGGTAGTTATTATGGGAGACTTTAACTTTCCAAATATTGACTGGAAAAGATATAGCTCGAGTATATTAGATGGGTCGTTTTTTGTACAATGTGTGCAGGAGGGTTTCCTGAAACAATATGTTGACAGGCCAACAAGAAGAGAGGCCACATTGGATTTGGTTTTGGGTAATGAACCAGGCCAGGTGTTAGATTTGGAGGTAGGTGAGCACTTTGGGGACAGTGACCACAATTCGGTGACGTTTACGTTAGTGATGGAAAGGGATAAGTATACCCCGCGGGGCAAGAGTTATAGCTGGGGGAAGGGCAATTATGATGCCATTAGACATGACTTGGGGGGGGGGGGGATAGGTTGGAGAAGTAGGCTGCAAGTGTTGGGCACACTGGATATGTGGAGCTGGTTTAAGGAACAGCTACTGCGTGTTCTTGATAAGTATGTACCGGTCAGGCAGGGAGGAAGGCGTAGAGCGAGGGAACCGTGGTTTACCAAAGAAGTGGAATCTCTTGTTAAGTGGAAGAAGGAGGCCTATGTGAAGATGAGGAGTGAAGTTTCAGTTGGGGCGATGGATAGTTACAAGGTAGCGAGGAAGGATCTAAAGAGAGAGCTAAGACGAGCAAGGAGGGGACATGAGAAGTATTTGGCAGGTAGGATCAAGGAAAACCCAAAAGCTTTCTATAGGTATGTCAGGAATAAAAGAATGACTAGGGTAAGAGTAGGGCCAGTCAAGGACAGGGATGGGAAGTTGTGTGTGGAGTCTGAAGAGATAGGCGAGATACTAAACAAATATTTTTCGTCAGTATTCACTCAGGAAAAAGAGAATGTTGTGGAGGAGAATGCTGAGACCCAGGCTATTAGAATAGATGGCATTGAGGTACGTAGGGAAGAGGTGTTGGCAATTCTGGACAGGCTGAAAATAGATAAGTCCCCGGGGCCTGATGGGATTTATCCTAGGATTCTCTGGGAAGCCAGGGAAGACATTGCTGGGCCTTTGGCTTTGATTTTTATGTCATCATTGGCTACAGGAATAGTGCCAGAGAACTGGAGGATAGCAAATGTGGTCCCTTTGTTCAAGAAGGGGGGTAGAGACAACCCCGGCAACTATAGACCGGTGAGCCTCACGTCTGTAGTGGGTAAAGTCTTGGGGGGGATTATAAGAGACAAGATTTATCATCATCTAGATAGGAATAATATGATTAGGGATAGTCAGCATGGCTTTGTGAAGGGTAGGTCATGCCTCACAAACCTTATCGAGTTCTTTGAGAAGGTGACTGAACAGGTAGACGAGGGTAGAGCAGTTGATGTTGTGTATATGGATTTCAGTAAAGTGTTTGATAAGGTTCCCCACGGTAGGCTATTGCAGAAAATACGGAGGCTGGGGATTGAGTATGATATAGAGATGTGGATCAGAAATTGGCTAGCTGAAAGAAGACAGAGGGTGGTGGTTCATGGGAAATGTTCAGAATGGAGTTCAGTTACAAGTGGCGTACCACAAGGATCTGTTCTGGGGCCGTTGCTGTTTGTCATTTTTATCAACGACCTAGAGGAGGGCGCAGAAGGGTGTGTGAGTAAATTTGCAGACGACACTAAAGTCGGTGGTGTTGTCGACAGTGCGGAAGGATGTAGCAGGTTACAGAGGGACAAAGATAAACTGCAGAGCTGGGCTGAGAGGTGGCAAATGGAGTTTAATGTAGAGAAGTGTGAGGTGATTCACTCTGGAAGGAATAACAGGAATGTGGAATATTTGGCTAATGGTAAAGTTCTTGGAAGTGTGGATGAGCAGAGGGATCTCGGTGTCCATGTACATAGATCCCTGAAAGTTGCCACCCAGGTTGATAGGGTTGTGAAGAAGGCCTATGGAGTGTTGGCCTCTATTGGTAGAGGGATTGAGTTCCGGAGTCATGAGGTCATGTTGCAGCTGTACAAAACTCTGGTACGGCCGCATTTGGAGTATTGCGTATAGTTCTGGTCACCGCATTATAGGAAGGACGTGGAAGCTTTGGAGCGGGTGCAGAGGAGATTTACCAGGATGTTACCTGGTATGGAGGGAAAATCTTATGAGGAAAGGCTGATGGACTTGAGGTTTTTTTCGTTGGAGAGAAGAAGGTTAAGAGGAGACTTAATAGAGGCATACAAAATGATCAGGGGGTTAAATAGGGTGGACAGTGAGAGCCTTCTCCCGCGGATGGAAATGGCTAGCACGAGGGGACATAGCCTTAAACTGAGGGGTAATAGATATAGGACAGAGATCAGAGGTAGGTTCTTTACGCAAAGAGTGGTGAGGCCGTGGAATGCCCCACCTGCAACAGTAGTGAACACGCCAACATTGAGGGCATTTAAAAGTTTATTGGATAAGCATATGGATGATAATGGCATAGTGTAGTTTAGATGGCTTTTGTTTTTTGACTTCCCATGTCGGTGCAACATCGTGGGCCGAAGGGCCTGTACTGCACTGTATCGTTCTAAGAGTCTTTCATGGCTGTATAGTTAGAATTAGAATATGTAATTGAAACAGATGATTTTCTGGCTACAGTTGAAGATGTTGTTATGGGCGAGGCGTTTTCAGAACCCCAAAATGTATCATGGAGTTCAACCAACCTCTCCCTTTAATGGATTTGTTGCTTTTCCTAGCACACGGCCTTTTCCCTAGGTGTGTGCTTACAATTATGAACATGTGGGTTTTTAAACACAAAACACTGTTTGGTCCATGAACTCAACTTAACATCTTAAATAAACATTGGATCTCTTAACACCCCTTACTTCAAAGATAACTCAGAAAATATTGCAACAGTAAATAATTCCTTAAAATATTCCTTCAAACTTCCAAGAGACTTAACACCTTTAAACAAAACCACATCAGGTTAAAGGCTTCACTATTATAAGTTTAAATCACCCAAATGATCCAGAGATGGTCTTTTATGGCAGACATCACAGCTCACTGCAAACACAGACACACACAAGCTGTTTTTTTAAACTTGCAGCTCTCTGGAAACACACAGACACACTCAAGCTATTTTTAAACTGCAAAACAAAAACTGCAAAACGAAACTGCAAAATGGCTGACCTGACCTCAGCTCCACCCACTCTCTGACATCACTGTTTTCTTAAAGGTATATTGCTTAAACATCCATGTCTGAAAGGTACCCTCACATGACAATGTTCACTATGTCGCAAATTAAACTTTTAGTTTAATTATATAAGATATTTATGCAGATTACCACTTTGATATAATCACATAAAGCTGCATCTACTATAAGGTATTATGCATGTAATACAATTTTTAATTTGGGCTGAAATGTATCTCTTGTAACTTGATCTTGCTGGTGTATAGAACAATTTCCACTCTTAACGGTATGTAAATTCCAGCAATTCTGAAAAGATCCCAGTGGATTGGAAAACAACAAAGGTAACAACTGTAAGAAAGGAGCAGACAGAAAATAGGAAACAATAGACCCAGATGATAGACTTTAGTTTACAATCTATAGAATATAGAAACATCAGTCATTGGGAAAATGCTGGAGTGCATTATGAAGGAAGTAGTCACAGGACATTTAGAAAATCATAATGCAATTAGTGATAGATAACATGGTTTTATGCATGGAAATTGCATTCACAAATTTATTTTGAGGATGTAACAAGCAGGATGGTTAAAGGGGAAACAGTAGATGTAATGCATTTGAATTTCCAAAAGACATTAATTTGATAATGTGCCACAGAACAAAGATTCACAGGATGAGAGCTACTGGTGTTATGAGTAATATGTTAGCATGGATTGAGGATTGGCGAACATTTAGGAAACAGAAAGTTGGAATAAATGGGTAATTTTCAGATTGGCAAACTGTAACTGATGGCATCTGTGCTGGGAACTCAACTACACAATTTATATGAATGACGTGGATGAAGGGATAGAGTATATTGTTTTCAAATTTACTGATGCTGCAAAATAGGTAGGGAAGCAAGTTGTGAGGAAGACACAACAAGTCCTAAAAGCCAGATAGATGGTTTAAATGAGCAGGATAAAATTGGAAGATGGAGTATAATGTGGTAAAATATCAGGTTGTCCACTTTGACAGGAAAAATTGGAAAGTGGAATATTATTTAAGTTGAGAGAGACTGCAGCCATGTAGAGGTGTCTGGGTGACCACATAAATGAATCATAAATGGTTAGCATGCAGGTATAGCAAGTAAGTAGGAAGGCAAATGCAATGTTGATCTTTATGGCAAGGAGGTAGGGGTATAAAAGTACGGAAGTCTTGCAACAACAGTACAGGGCATTTGCGACCTCACCCATAATACATTATACAATTTAGTATCCTTATTGGAGGCAGTTCAGAGAAACTAAATTGAGTCAATTGCAAGTATGAAAGGTTTGTCTTATGATCTAAGGTTGAGCTGCTATAGCCTATATCCATTGGAGTTTAGAAAAATGATCTGACTGAAACATAATGGGCCAAATCTTCTGATTGTCGGAGACTGGACATATGAGTGAAGGTGCTCCTCTGAAAATTAGTATTATTCGTAAAATAGTGTTAGAGAAATTAATGGGACTGAAAGTCGATAAATCCCCAGAGCCTGATGATCTACATCCCAGGGTATTAATACGTGAAAATTGTGGAAGCACTTCCAAAATTATGTAGATTCTGGAACAGTCCTGGCAGATTGGAGGGTGACAAATGCAACCTCGCTATTTAATAAAGGAGGGAGAGAGAAAGCAGGGCATTTCAGACTGATTAGCCTAACATTAGTAGAGAAAATGCTAGAGTCTATTATAAAGGATGAGATAACAGGACACCTCGAAAATATTAATGGATTTAAACAAAGTCAACATGCTTTCATGAAAGGGAAATCGTATTTTTCTTTTATAATTTACAGTACACAATAATGTTTTTCCAATTAAGGGGAAATTTTGAGTGGCCAATCCATTTTGGCTACGAATTTATTGGGATTGGGGCGAGACATGAGGAGAATGTGCGCAAACTCCACACGGACAGACGTTCCTCGAGCAGGTTGCTCGAGATTGGGCGGGGCTCCGTAGGTACCACATTTCTAGTTTGGTGGGGAGGGTGAAAGCTGATCTGGCAAGGTGGGATGGTCTCCCTCTGTCGGGTACAGGCGGTTAAAACGAATGTGCTGCTGCAATTCCTGTTTATTTTTCAATGCCTGCCGATTTTCCTGCCAAAGGCATTTTTTAGAGAGATTGAAGGGATGATTACCTTGTTCATATGGGGAGGGAAGGTGGCCAGAATTAAAAAGGTGCTACTACAGAGAGGAAGGCAGGCAGGCGGTTTGGGTCTTCCCAACCTGATGTATTATTACAGGGCAGCAAATGTGGAGAAGGTACGGAGCTGGGTCAGAGGGGTTGACTCCCAATGGGTCCGAATGGAGGAGAGTTTGAGTAGGGGGTTCGGATTGAAGGCGCTAGCGACAGTGCCGCTCCTGACGGCCCCAGGGAGATACTCAGGGAGTCCGGTCGTAATAGCTTTGCTGAGAATTTGGAGGCAGTTTCGACAGCACTTCGGGTTGGGGGCAGGGTCAAGGGAAATGCTGATTCAGTGGAACCATAGATTTGAGCCAGGGAAGTGGGATGGAAATTTTCGGAGATGGGAGGAGAAAGGAATTAGGACACTGAAAGATTTATTTCTTGGGGGTCGTTTTTGAAGGAGCTGCGAGTGAAGTATGGGCTGGAGCAGGGGGAAATATTTAGATACATACAGGTTCGAGACTTTGCCAGAAAGGAGATACAGAGCTTCCCAGTAGAGCTGGCTTCCACATTGCTGGAGTTGGTGCTGATGACAGGAGGAATGGAGAAAGGGGTAGTATCGGTGGTTTACGGGGCTATTTTGGTGGAGGAGAAGGCGCCGCTAGAAGGGATCAAGGCAAAGTGGGAGGAAGAGTTGGGAGAGGGTATGGAGGGGGGGATTCTGGTGTGAGTTGCTCATGAGGGTGAATGCCTCCACCTTGTGTGCGAAGTTGTGGCTGATACAGCTGAAGGTCGTGTACAGAACGCACCTTACAAGGGCGAGGATGAGCCGGCTCTTTGAGGAGGTAGAAGATGTGTGTGAATGTGAAAACCCTAGTTATGGGCCAGGGTTTAGAGAGTCCCAAAGTGTATCATGGAGTTCACCTGACCCACAACGCTTAATAGATTGTGGTATGGGGAGCACACGGCTTACTCTACAGGTGTGGTACAGCAGAAAATGGACCAGTGGTTTTTTAAAACAAAACAATGTTTATTCTATGAACTCAAGTTAACCTTTTCAAAACAAACAGTGAATATCTTAGCAACCAGTAAATCAAATACAGCCCCCAAAGAATACAACACTAAATAACCTGGATGCTGTTCTTTTAACATCCAAAAACTTAACAAACCTCTAAACAGGAGCACATTAGGGTTTACATTCAAGACTGAAAACATTTATAATTCTTCTGAATTCACCAAATGATTAGTCCCGGCTCTGGGTTCACAGTCCGTGTGGAGTTTGCACATTCTCCCCGTGTTTCCGTGGGTTTCGCCCCCACAACCCAAAGATGTGCAAGGTAGGTGGATTGGTCGCTCTAAATTGCCCCATAATTGGAAAAAATGAATTAGGTACTCTAAATTTACATTAAAAAAAAAAAAAGAATTCCATTGTGCAGAGGGATCTCGGGGTTTCTAGTGTACGAGTCATAAAAAGCTACTATGCATTTACAGCACATAATGAAGAAGGCTAATGGATTGCTATGCTTTATTATGAAAAGAATTTAACATAAAAGTAAGGATGTTATGCTTCAGCTATACAGAGCATTGGTGAAACCACACCTCGAATAATGTGTGCAATTTGGAAAGGTGCAAGTTGGAAAGGTAGTCCAGAGGAGGTTCACTAGATTGATTCATGGAATAAGGAAAGGTTGGATAGACGGGGTTGTTTCCATTTAGAAGAGTGAGGAATGAATTGATTGAAGTGTATAAAATCCTGGATCGAGATGTGGAAAGGATATCTCCTCTTGTATGCATGAATCCAGAAATCAGGTGCACTATTTTAAAATGAGTGCTTGCCCTCTAGGACTGAGATGAGGGGAAATACTTTCTCTGAGGGTTCTGTGACTTTGTTATTCTCCTCTTCAGAAGGTGGTGCCAGCAAAATTATTGAATTTTGAATGAGGAACTTGGAATGGAAATATATTAGCCATGATCTTATTGGATGGCGGAGCAGGCTCCAGGGGGCCATATGGCTTACTTCTCTTATATCATATGTCTGTATGCTGATAGAGGGTGTTATGACCATAATGTGGACTGTGACATTTGTCTCCCTGATGAAACATACAAACACATGAATTAGGAACAGCATTTGGTCAGGAAAAAACATACAAAGTAGCAAAGATCAGTGGGAGACTAGAGGACTGGGAAATCTTTAGGGGGCAACAGAAAGCTACTAAAAAAGCTATAAAGAAGAGTAAGATAGATTATGAGAGTAAACTTGCTCAGAATATAAAAACAGATAGTAAAAGTTTCTACAAATACATAAAACAAAAAAGAGTGGCTAAGGTAAATATTGGTCCTTTAGAGGATGAGAAGGGAGATTTAATAATGGGAGATGAGGAAATGGCTGAGGAACTGAACAGGTTTTTTGGGTCAGTCTTCACAGTGGAAGACACAAATAACATGCCAGTGACTGATGGAAATGAGGCTATGACAGGTGAGGACCTTGAGAGGATTGATATCACCAAGGAGGTAGTGATGGGCAAGCTAATGGGGCTAAAGGTAGACAAGTCTCCTGGCCCTGATGGAATGCATCCCAGAGTGCTAAAAGAGATGGCTAGGGAAATTGCAAATGCACTAGTGATAATTTACCAAAATTCACTAGACTCTGGGGTGGTCCTGGCGGATTGGAAATTAGCAAACGTGACACCACTGTTTAAAAAAGGAGGTAGGCAGAAAGCGGGTAATTATAGGCCAGTGAGCTTAACTTCGGTAGTAGGGAAGATGCTGGAATCTATCATCAAGGAAGAAATAGCGAGGCATCTGGATGGAAATTGTCCCATTGGACAGACGCAGCATGGGCTCATAAAGGGCAGGTCGTGCCTAACTAATTTAGTGGAATTTTTTGAGGACATTAACAGTGCGGTAGATAACGGGGAGCCAATGGATGTGGTATATCTGGATTTCCAGAAAGCCTTTGACAAGGTGCCACACAAAAGGTTGTTGCATAAGATAAAGATGCATGGCATTAAGGGTAAAGTAGCAGCATGGATAGAGGATTGGTTAATTAATAGAAAGCAAAGAGTGGGGATTAATGGGTGTTTCTCTGGTTGGCAATCAGTAGCTAGTGGTGTCCCTCAGGGATCAGTGTTGGGCCCACAACTGTTCACAATTTACATAGATGATTTGGAGTTGGGGACCAAGGGCAATGTGTCCAAGTTTGCAGACGACACTAAGATAAGTGGTAAAGCAAAAAGTGCAGAGGATACTGGAAGTCTGCAGAGGGATTTGGATAGGCTAAGTGAATGGGCTAGGGTCTGGCAGATGGAATACAATGTTGACAAATGTGAGGTTATCCATTTTGGTAGGAATAACAGCAAAAGGGATTATTATTTAAATGATAAAATATTAAAACATGCTGCTGTGCAGAGAGACCTGGGTGTGCTAGTGCATGAGTTGGTTTTCAGGTGCAACAGGTGATTAAGAAGGCAAATGGAATTTTGTTCTTCATTGCTAGAGGGATGGAGTTTAAGACTAGGGAGGTTCTGCTGCAATTGTATAAGGTGTTAGTGAGGCCACACCTGGAGTATTGTGTTCAGTTTTGGTCTCCTTACTTGAGAAAGGACGTACTGGCACTGGAGGTTGTGCAGAGGAGATTCACTAGGTTAATCCCAGAGCTGAAGGGGTTGGATTACGAGGAGAGGTTGAGTAGATTGGGACTGTACTCGTTGGAATTTAGAAGGATGAGGGGGGATCTTATAGAAACATATAAGATTATGAAGGGAATAGATAGGATAGATGCGGGCAGGTTGTTTCCACTGGCGGGTGAAAGCAGAACTAGGGGGCATAGCCTCAAAATAAGGGGAAGTAGATTTAGGACTGAGTTTAGGAGGAACTTCTTCACCCAAAGGGTTGTGAATCTATGGAATTCCTTGCCCAGTGAAGCAGTAGAGGCTCCTTCATTAAATGTTTTTAAGATAAAGATAGATAGTCTTTTGAAGAATAAAGGGATTAAGGGTTATGGTGTTCGGGCCGGAAAGTGGAGCTGAGTCCACAAAAGATCAGCCATGATCTCATTGAATGGTGGAGCAGGCTCGAGGGGCCAGATGGCCTACTCCTGCTCCTAGTTCTTATGTTCTTATGTTCAGGCCTACTTCAGCATTCAATAATATAATCAATATTGGATACTTTAACTTCCCCAATATTGACTGGGACTCACTTAGTGAGAGGGGCTTGGGTGGGGCAGAGTTTGTGAGGAGCATCCAGGAGGGCTTTTTAAAACAATATATAGATAGTCCAACTAGGGAAGGGGCTGTACTGGACCTGGTCTTGGGAAATGAACCCGGCCAGGTGGTAGAAGTTTCAGAAGGGGAGCTTTCGGGAACGTTTTAAAGTGCTGGTGGACAAGGTTAAGAGTGGTCCTAGGGTGAATGTGCTAAATTGGGGGAAGGCTAATTATAACAACATTAGGCAGGAACTGAAGAACCTAGATTGGGTGCAGATGTTTGAGGGTAAATCAACATCTGACGTGTGGGACGCTTTCAAATGTCAGTTGAAAGGAATTCAGGACCGGCATGTTCCTGTGCGGAAGAAGGATAAATATGGCAAATTTCGGGAACCTTGGATAACGAGAGATATTGTAGAGCTCGTCAAAAAGAAAAGGGAGGCATTTGTCACGGCTAGAAGGCTGGGAACAAATGAAGCCTGTGTGGAATATAAGGAAAGTAGGAAGGAACTTGAGCACAGAGTCAGGAGTGCTAGAAGGGGTCACGAAAAGCCATTGGCAAATAGGGTTAAGGAAAATCCCAAGGCTTTTTACACGTACATAAAAGCAAGAGGGTACCCAGAGAAAGGGTTGGCCGACTGAAGGACAGGCGAGGGAATCTATGTGTGGAGCCAGAGGAAATGGGTGATATACTAAATGAATACTTTGCAATGGTATTCACCAAAGAGAAGGAATTGGTGGATGTTGAGTCTGGAGAAGGGTGTGCAGATAGCCTGGGTCACATTGAGATCCAAAAAGACGAGGTGTAGGGCGTCTTGAAAAATATTAAGGTAGATAAGTCTCCAGGGCCTGATGGGATCTACCCCAGAATACTAAAAGAGGCTAGAGAGGAAATTGCTGAGGCCTTGACAGAAATCTTTGGATCCTCACTGTCTTCAGGTGATGTCCCGAAGGACTGGAGAATAGCCAATGTTGTTCCTTTGTTTAAGAAGGGTAGCAAGGATAATCCAGGGAACTACAGGCTGGTGAGCCTTACGTCAGTGGTAGGGAAATTACTGGAGAGAATTCTTTGAGACAGGATCTACTCCCATTTGGAAGCAAGTGGACGTATTAGCGAGAGGCAGCACGGTTTTGTGAAGGGGAGGTCGTGTCTCACTAACTTGATAGAGTTTTTCGAGGAGGTCACAAAGATGATTGATGCAGGTAGGGCCGTGGATGTTGTCTATTTGAACTTCAGTAAGGCCTTTAACAAGGTCCCTCATGGCAGACTGGTACAAAAGGTGAAGTCACACGGGATCAGGGGTGAACTGGCAAGGTGGATACAGAACTGGCTAGGTCATAGAAGGCAAAGAGTAGCAATGGAAGGGTACTTTTCTGATTGGAGGGCTGTGACTAGTGGTGTTCCGCAGGGATCAGTGCTGGGACCTTTGCTGTTCGTAGTATATATAAATGATTTGGAGGAAAATGTAACTGGTCTGATTAGTAAGTTTGTGGACGCCGCAAAGGTTGGCGGAATTACGGATAGCGATGAGGACTGGCAGAGGATACAGCAGGATTTAGATTGTTTGGAGACTTGGGCGGAGAGATGGCAGATGAAGTTTAATCCGGACAAATGTGAGGTAATGCATTTTGGAAGGTCTACTATCGGAGGTCTAATGCAGGTAGGGAATATGCAGTAAATGGTAGAACCCTCAAGAGTACATAGAACATAGAAAATACAGCACAGAACAGGCCCTTCGGCCCACGATGTTGTGCCGAACCTTTGTCCTAGATTAATCATAGATTATCATTGAATTTACAGTGCAGAAGGAGGCCATTCGGCCCTTTGAGTCTGCACCGGCTCTTGGAAAGAGCACCCTACCCAAACTCAACACCTTCACCCAACACCAAGGGCAATTTGGACATTAAGGGCACTTTATCATTGGCCAATTCACCTAACCTGCACATCTTTGGATTGTGGGAGGAAACCGGAGCACCCGGAGGAAACCCACGCAGACACGGGGAGGACGTGCAGACTCCGCACAGTGAGTGACCCAAGCCGGAATCGAACCTGGGACCCTGGAGCTGTGAAGCAATTGTGCTATCCACAATGCTACCGTGCTGCCCTTGAGAACAAATAAATCTACACTATATCATTTAACCGTAATCCATGTACCTATCCAATAGCTGCTTGAAGGTCCCTAATGTTTCCGACTCAACTACTTCCACAGGCAGTGCATTCCATGCCCCCACTACTCTCTGGGTAAAGAACCTACCTCTGATATCCCTCCTATATCTTCCACCTTTCACCTTAAATTTATGTCCCCTTGTAATGGTTTGTTCCACCCGGGGAAAAAGTCTCTGACTGTCTACTCTATCTATTCCCCTGATCATCTTATAAACCTCTATCAAGTCGCCCCTCATCCTTCTCCGTTCTAATGAGAAAAGGCCTAGCACCCTCAACCTTTCCTCGTAAGACCTACTCTCCATTCCAGGCAACATCCTGGTAAATCTTCTTTGCACCTTTTCCAAAGCTTCCACATCCTTCCTAAAATGAGGCGACCAGAACTGTACACACTACTCCAAATGTGGCCTTACCAAAGTTTTGTACAGCTGCATCATCACCTCACGGCTCTTAAATTCAATCCCTCTGTTAATGAACGCGAGCACACCATAGGCCTTCTTCACAGCTCTATCCACTTGAGTGGCAACTTTCAAAGATGTATGAACATAGACCCCAAGATCTCTCTGCTCCTCCACATTGCCAAGAACTCTACCGTTAACCCTGTATTCCGCATTCATATTTGTCCTTCCAAAATGGACAACCTCACACTTTTCAGGGTTAAACTCCATCTGCCAGTTCTCAGCCCAGCTCTGCATCCTATCTATGTCTCTTTGCAGCCGACAACAGCCCTCCTTACTATCCACAACTCCACCAATCTTCGTATCATCTGCAAATTTACTGACCCACCCTTCAACTCCCTCATCCAAGTCATTCATGAAAATCACAAACAGCAGAGGACCCAGAACTGATCCCTGCGGTACGCCACTGGTAACTGGGATCCAGGCTGAATATTTGCCATCCACCACCACTCTCTGACTTCTATCGGTTAGCCAGTTCGTTATCCAACTGGCCAAATTTCCCACTATCCCATGCCTCCTTACTTTCTGCATAAGCCTACCATGGGGAACTTTATCAAATGCCTTACTAAAATCCATGTACACTACATCCACTGCTTTACCTTCATCCACATGCTTGGTCACCTCCTCAAAGAATTCAATAAGGTTTGTAAGGCAAGACCTACCCCTCACAAATCCGTGCTGACTATCCCTAATCAAGCAGTGTCTTTCCAGATGCTCAGAAATCCTATCCTTCAGTACCCTTTCCATTACTTTGCCTACCACCGAAGTAAGACTAACTGGCCTGTAATTCCCAGGGTTATCCCTAGTCCCTTTTTTGAACAGGGGCACGACATTCGCCACTCTCCAATCCCCTGGTACCACCCCTGTTGACAGTGAGGACGAAAAGATCATTGCCAACGGCTCTGCAATTTCATCTCTTGCTTCCCATAGAATCCTTGGATATATCCCGTCAGGACTGGGGGACTTGTCTATCCTCAAGTTTTTCAAAATGCCCAACACATCTTCCTAACAAGTATTTCCTCGAGCTTACCAATCTGTTTCACACTGTCCTCTCCAACAATATCGCCCCTCTCATTTGTAAATACAGAAGAAAAGTACTCGTTCAAGACCTCTCCTATCTCTTCAGACTCAATACACAATCTCCCGCTACTGTCCTTGATCGGACCTACCCTCGCTCTAGTCATTCTCATATTTCTCACATATGTGTAAAAGGCCTTGGGGTTTTCCTTGATCCTACCCGCCAAAGATTGTTCATGCCCTCTCTTAGCTCTCCTAATCCCTTTCTTCAGTTCCCTCCTGGCTATCTTGTATCCCTCCAATGCCCTGTCTGAACCTTGTTTCCTCAGCCTTACATAAGTCACCTTTTCCCTCTTAACAGGACATTCAACCTCTCTTGTCAACCATGGTTCCCTCACTCGACCATCTCTTCCCTGCCTGACAGGGACATACATATCAAGGACACGTAGCACCTGTTCCTTGAACAAGTTCCACATTTCACTTGTGTCCTTCCCTGCCAGCCTATGTTCCCAACTTATGCACTTCAATTCTTGTCTGACAACATCGTATTTACCCTTCCCCCAATTGTAAACCTTGCCCTGTTGCACGTACCTATCCCTCTCCATTACTAAAGTGAAAGTCACAGAATTGTGGTCACTATCTCCAAAATGCTCCCCCACTAACAAATCTATCACTTGCCCTGGCTCATTACCCAGTACTAAATCCAATATTGCCCCTCCTCTGGTCGGACAATCTACATACTGCGTTAGAAAAGCTTCCTGGACACACTGCACAAACACCACCCCATCCAAACTATTTGATCTAAAGAGTTTCCACTCAATATTTGGGAAGTTAAAGTCGCCCATGACTACTACCCGGTGACTTCTGCACCTTTCCAAAATCTGTTTCCCAATCTGTTCCTCCACATCTCTGCTACTATTGGGGGGCCTATAGAAAACTCCTAACAAGGTGACTGCTCCTTTCCTATTTCTGACTTCAACCCATACTACCTCAGTAGGCTGATACTCCTCGAACTGCCTTTCTGCAGCTGTTATACTATCTCGAATTAATAATGCCACCCCCCCCCACCTCTTTTACCACCCTCCCTAATCTTATTGAAACATCTATAACCAGGGACCTCCAACAACCATTTCTGCCCCTCTTCTATCCAAGTTTCCCGTGATGGCCACCACATCGTAGTCCCAAGTACCGATCCATGCCTTAAGTTCACCCACCTTATTCCTGATGCTTCTTTCGTTGAAGTATACACACTTCAACCCCTCTCCGTGCCTGCAAGTACTCTCCTTTGTCAGTGTTCCCTTCCCCACTGCCTCATTACACGCTTTGGCGTCCTGAATATCGGCTACCTTAGTTGCTGGACTACAAATCCGGTTCCCATTCCCCTGCCAAATTAGTTTAAACCCTCCTGAAGAGTACTAGAAAACCTCCCTCCCAGGATATTGGTGCCCCTCTGGTTCAGATGCAACCCGTCCTGCTTGTACAGGTCCCACCTTCCCCAGAATGCGCTCCAATTATCCAAATACCTGAAGCCCTCCCTCCTACACCATTCCTGCAGCCACGTGTTCAACTGCACTCTCTCCCTATTCCTAGCCTCGCTATCACGTGGCACCGGCAACAAACCAGAGATGACAACTCTGTCTGTCCTGGCTTTTAACTTCCAGCCTAACTCCCTAAACTTGTTTATTACCTCCACACCCCTTTTCCTACCTATGTCGTTGGTACCAATGTGCACCACGACTTCTGGCTGCTCACCCTCCCCCTTAAGGATCCTGAAGACACGATCCGAGACATCCCTGGCCCTGGCACCCGGGAGGCAACATACCTTCCGGGAGTCTCGCTCGCGACCACAGAATCTCCTATCTATTCCCCTAACCACTGAATCTCCTACAACTATTGCTTTACTATTCTCCCCCCTTCCCTTCTGAGCCCCAGAGCCAGGCTCTGTGCCAGAGACCTGGCCGCTAGGGCCTTCCCCCGGTAGGTCATCCCCCCCAACTGCATCCAAAACGGTATACTTGTTTTGAAGGGGAACGGCCATGAGGGATCCCTGCACTTTCTGCCTGTTTGTTTTTTTTCCCCTGACTGTAACCCAGCTATTCTTGTCCTGTACCTTGGGTGTGGTTACCTCCTTGTAACTCTTCTCAATCACCCCCTCTGCCTCCCGGATGATCCGAAGTTCATCCAGCTTCAGCTCCAGTTCCCTAACACGGTCTTTGAGGAGCTGAAGTTGGGTGCACTTCCCGCAGGTATAGTCAGTGGGGACACCGGTGGTATCCCTCACCACCCACATCCTACAGGAGGAGCATGTAACTGGCCTCGCCTCCATCCCCTCTTACCTGACAGAATATAGCTGCCCTGTGGACTAACTAGATCTCCGCCCACCGACCCTGCTCCCAGTCAGCTACACTTTCTGTAAACTCCTGGCTCTCTTCGCACTCTTTGCGGAAATGTCGGAAACAAAATGAAAGGAGCGCCTTACTCCCTCCTCACCTAACTCCCTCGGTCACCAAACTCTTACTATAGCACTCAAATGCACCAAATGCAGCACTCCCTCGGTCACCAAACTCTCACTATCGCACTCAAATGCACCAAATTCAGCACTCAGTGCAAACTTGAGTGTCTGAGAGATCTAGTTGTACAGGTCCACAGGTCAACACAGGTGGAGAAGGTAGTCAAGAAGGCATACGGCATGCTCGCCTTCGTTGGCTGGGGCATTGATTATAAAAATTGGCAAGTCATGATGCAGCTGTATAGAACCTTACTTCAGCCACACTTGCAGTATAGCGTTGAATATAATTCTGGTCGCCACACTACCAGAAGGATGTTGAGGCTTTTGAGAGTGTGCAGAAGAGATTTACCAGGATGTTGCCTGGTATGGAGGGCATTAGCTATGAGGAGAGGTTGAATAAACTCGGCTTGTTCTGTTGATCTCCAAATTTCTTTCTCTGTCAGTCTGGCCTCAATAAAAGTTGAGACGGATTCGCACGTAAACAGAAGTTATTTATTTAGCTTGCAAGCTTAATCATCTTACAGAAATGTAAGAGACATCCAGCCTCTTTCATTCCAGAAAACGACTGAACTAACAGACAAAGGGATCTCTGCAAAATCAGTTCAAATGGTATCAAGTTTCACATACTCGACGGACATAGGTCAGCCTATGTCCCTCCTGACCTGTTCGATCTATTCTGATTGGCTCACTTCCAATCCCTTTCTCTGGCCCCTATCAATGAAGCATCACCCTCATAGACACACCTCTTCCTGCTTTTTCCATGCGGTCTCAAATTCCTTTGTCCCTAACTGCAAAAATCAAAGTGGCTTATTTCTACATTACATTAACTAGTAACTCTAAAGTAACTATTTTATATCACATTCGTCATTCCCTCCTTTTATCATTCCATGATAACCGAACTATCCAATCTATAGCTACGGTTCCTCATCTAAAAAGATTCGTCGCTGCATTTCCAATTCCTGTCTTAGCCCCCCTTCATCTGCTTCACCCTCATGGATTTTAACAGTTAAATTTTTTTCTCGGTGATTGGGGCGGTGATCTGATCCAGTGCACCCAGCATTCTACCCATCACACATTTAAGGATGGCCAGGCCCACAAAGATGCAGCCGATAGCTACCACTAGATACATGGCCATATTTATCAACCAGTCCTTCCATCCTCCAAATCCCCAGTTACCCCAAGAGTCAGGATCCTGCATCCCGTCCAAGTGATCCCGTATGCGATCCATAAATTTAGTAATGTTAGCAGTCAAGTCCTGAATCCCCATAATACACTTGCCCTGTACTATGGCGCATACCCCACCCTCACGGGCCAGAAGATAGTCAAGAGCATACCGGTTGCGTAAGGACCTCCCAGTAGCCCAGTTTATCCAATTTTGAAATGCCCATTCGGGCCGCCCAGCAATGCAGAAAGCCCTATTCCCAACAGTGATATGAGAGACATTCGCCCAGCCACAAAGGAGCTGGAGGCCAGCGTTCAATGGAACGCAAGTGGTGCTATAACAAACGCATTGGCCAGACGCCTGGGTGATATGGCACCTCCTGTCCGTACAGGTGGGAAACAGACATGTTATATTTGTGTCCACCTCTACCAGCAAACAGCCATATCCTTCACTGCTGAAGCAATTCTCGTACGACCGGGAATCCCTATTGGGAGTGAAGTGGCTAGGTATGTACGCCCTCCACCGTCGCAGCCTATCGTACTGTGAATGGGAATTATCCCGAGGGAGGGGAAGGCAAATAGCCGGTGGTGCTGAATCCGGATCGTAAGGAAGAGTGACTTGCTCGGGCAATGGCTCGGAACGCTGACAATGAACCACCGTTTGGGGAGTGCCCCAAAGCGGTGAAACAGAAAATAACCTAGACACCGCTGCGGGGTTTGGGTAGCAGACAACCCGTCCCTGGCCATACAGACGGTGGTAAATCTGGTAGAAGAGATTCATACTACCCGGGTTTTCCTCAGTTTGGCCTTTAATTAACTTAAGTGCATCTCCCGGTAACCTACGTTCTAGCTGTACTTCCCTTCTCACACGCCCCGTCCTCTCTCTAGTCCCTTTCTCTTTCTCATGGTCTCTTCCTACACTCTTCTGACAGCCTGATGTTACCTTTATTGTACCACTTTTAACACATCCAAAATCAAATTTACATGTATTCCAAAAACAAGGCAATGTCCATATAATGTTCCCTTCCCATCGCCGGGGCCGGTGCAGCTGCTTCATGACTCCCGCATTCTCCTTAACTTTGATGACCTTCCATGAGTCGATACCATGTCCTCGTATATGGGGGCAGTGAAGAACATCACCTGTGCATAGGTGATGTATCCTTGTAGATTGGTTGGGGCTACACAGATACATAATATTCCCCTTTTCCATGTCCATCGCCAATAACACGCCAAGCGAAGTGAGGCCAAATATCAGACAGACGATGCGTAGCCACTCCATCATGCTCCACACCTGTAAAATAGCACTGGAGAAGGGAGGCAGGTTAGTATCCGACCTTTTACAGTAGTGGAGATGGGCTCAATTTACAGTGATGTAGGTGGACCCAAGCACTTCGCCCCTCCACTTTAACTGCTGTGGGGGTGGTAAGGAGAACTTGGAAGGGCCCGTCCCATCGCGGCTCCGACCCCTTCCTAGTCCAATTTTTGACCATTACATAACTACCGGGCTGGACTGAAAGTGAGCTAGGTACTGGGCAATGGCTCGTGAGCCGCGCGGACTTGGCCATGGAGTTCCTTGAGCACTTGCGTAAGGGCTAGAACATAGGTGGTCATTTCCTCAGTCATCTGATGAAACTGAACCCGTCTGGGAACCTGCAGGCTCCAGGGAGTTCTAAGAGGCCTGCCATAGAGAATCTCGGCGGGAGAGAGCCGGGCCGGTCCCGCAGGTGTAACCCGCAGCTGGAAGAGGGCAACGGGGAGCAACTTAAGCCATGTCAGTCCCGTGTCTGCTCTTAATTTAGCCAATTTAGTTTTGAGGGTCTGATTGTGTCTTTCAACCACCCCGGCTGCCTGTGGTCTGTAAGCACAGTGTAACTGCTGGCGTATGCCCAACTGGGAGCAAAACTCCTTGTTAATTTGTCCAATAAAATGAGGCCCATTATCAGAACTTAACTGAGCTGGTATACCATACCGGGGAATGATTTCCCTCATCAAGACTTTAACCACAGTAGCAGCTTTACTATAGATAGTCGGATACGCCTCAACCCATCTGCTGAACACATCCACAATGACCAAAACATATTTATAACATTGACACCTTTCCAACTCAATGTAATCCATTTGGAGCGTCTCAAAGGGACCACTGGGCAACGGGGTTTGCCCCTTCCCACAAGGGAGACCTTTTCCGGTGTTATATTGCTGACAAATCAAACACCGATTACTGATACTTTGGGCCAACCCCTGCATTTTAGGGTGCCACCAAGTGTCCAGCAACAAATCACTAGTCCCCCGAGCCCCACAATGAGTTGCAAAGTGTACACATTCGATGACCCATAAAGCCAGTACATCAGACATACAAGTCTGATGTGCAGGCGTGGTCCATAAAGAGGAAACAGAATCATATGTACAACCTAACCGTTTCCACATTTGTTTATCACTCTCAGGAGCGTCCTCCTGTAACCTTATGACGTCTTGGATGGTTGGCATTGGCTTGTCAGAAGCAGACACATTCATAGTAGATCGTTTAGTCTGACTTAACATTTTAGGCACCATCACTTGCTGAATTTGTGCGGCTGTGCGCGCTGCACAATCTGCTCGTTCATTACCAACGTCAACTGGGGTTGTACCATTCGTGTGGGCAGCACATTTAATAACGGAAATCTGCGCTGGCAGAAGGAGGGCCTGCAGTAGGTCATTAACTAAACCCCGGTGGGATATTTGACCACACATAATCATGTCAGGTTGTTCTGACGAAATGTCACTCAAATCGCCCCTTATTGTGGTAGTTTCCTGAATCAAGGCTAAACAGTCGTGGCCAGGTGCGTCTTCATGGACAGGGGGACCACTAAGAAAACAGGCTGGATTGATAGTGGTACAGTATTTAAATGTCAGACGTGGATTGTTCAAAAGGTATATCTCATACCTATTCTGACGAGCTGCGGTAAGATGCTGACCATTCGCCCCATATCCCTGGCATGGTACTGGTCATGGACCTGACGTGTAATATGAGGGCTTACCGAAGCTGACTGTGGCCATAAATGTGGTGATATTGTAACAAAATCGGCTGTACCTTCTTTTCCCGTGACTGTGGCTGTAACCTTGACTGGCCATTCGGTCTCAAGTAATGGCCAGTACTTGTCCTCCAACTCCCTGTTTCGTCCAGTTCTGTCATAGGCCAGGGTAACGTGATGCAGTGATAGTGGCTGTTCAATGTCTAACGTCCACCACTGGGGGGTGATCGAAATATAGCACTGTTGTCTCATCCTCCTCTTCGCTGATCCACCCACCCAAAGTCACTATATTGGAGCTCCTGCTGGTAAACTACCATTTCTGCCGCTTGTTGGGATCGCAGATCATCCTTTTTCATTACATACTCAGTCTTAACCTTTGTAACTGAGCCTCCTTCTTGGCCTACACCCTCCTTCCAGTAAAATCTGACTGCCCTTGCCATCTGGGAAGGGTCGTTCTCTGTCCAATTCATGTTATTACATTTCGCAGCAGTAACCACAGAAGGTGGTAGGCAATGCATTAACATAGCACAGTATTGAGGGGAATTCTGACCATTTTGATACAGCAAATCGCCTGACTGCCCCCGGTAGATTTCATTAAAACGCCCCAGACATTCCTATGGCTCATCAATCTTCCTAGGTTTTAGGTCTAAGATAACAGAAAGATTTATGGGCCTTTGAAATGTGCTATTCAACGCATTCAAGATCTGTGTCCTTCTTTTCTCTATTTGCTCTCTTTTTTTTTAAAACTTAAAAATGTTTGAAAATTCAAATTGAATTACTGCAACTTGCAAGCTTAGCTCTGATCTCAACTCAGAACTAAATTTACAATTTGCTTAACACAAACTTGTATAACATTTACAACTTAATTATTTCTTTATCTTAACAATTTTTTCTTTTAACAAGTTTTTTTTTCTGTTACATACACATAAGTATTAGCAAAATCAACTATCATAAGTATTAGCAAAATCAATTATCATCTTCAGATTGACACTTTTTAAAATGGTGTCCATGATCTTCTTTAAGTTTCTATTAATCTCCAGATAAAATGAGATAAACCTTATTTCAAGTAAGTAAAATTTAAGATTCTGGCAATTTCAATCAATTGCTTTCGAAAATAATAACTTTTATCAAAGAGGTGGAGAAACCCACTGGTTTCCTTTAATTAATTCAAAACGTAACTTTGCTGGTGTTCACTGACTCAAAGGAAAGGTATCCGATTACACTGCAGACTGTTATCTCAAGGCCTGAGTGAGAAGCACTGTCTGTTTTCAACTCCGCCTGCTGCTGTTAACCCTTTGAGAGACTTCTGCTTCAACCTCACAATCTCAACTAGACCTCGGAACTTTACAGTCCAAGGAGACAATTTTAGCTTAATCAACTATATATTTAAAACACTCACACATAGAGTTGAACCATCTTCAGATTTAAAAACAGTTATACTGGACTGAACCCCCATCTATTGAAGTCCCATCAGCCCCAGAACCCATATAATAGACTGAACCTTTATTATTTAAAGTCCCATCAGCCTCTGAACCCTAATAATAGACTGAACCTTTGTTATTTAAGTCACATCAGCCTCTGAACCCCGATAATAGACTGAACCTTTATTATTTAAAGTCACATCAGCCTCTGAACCCCGATAATAGACTGAACCTTTATTATTTAAAGTCACATCAGCCTCTGAACCCCGATAATAGACTGAACCTTTATTATTTAAAGTCCCATCAGCCCAAAACCCTAACCCAAGCCGAAACAACAATATGAAATCCCATCAATTAAAGTGCTAATCCCCAGACTGACCTGTGATTTCGTCGAGGCGGTCTTTCTGTGCCAACCGCGAGTGACCAGACTAATCAGACGATAAGAAGAGGGGAACAATCAATGCTGGTCGTTTTCCATTTCTACATTGAGGGCCCTTTGTTCCCGTCCTCCTGTTCATAATCAGTCTAATTCTGATTTCGCAGTTGGAACAGGATCGCCCAGAGAAATCCCGGTTTTCGGCACCAAATGTTGATCTCCAAATTTCTTTCTCTGTCAGTCTGGCCTCAATAAAAGTTGAGACGGATTCGCACGTAAACAGAAGTTATTTATTTAGCTTGCAAGCTTAATCATCTTACAGAAATGTAAGAGACATCCAGCCTCTTTCATTCCAGAAAACGACTGAACTAACAGACAAAGGGATCTCTGCAAAATCAGTTCAAATGGTATCAAGTTTCACATACTCGACGGACATAGGTCAGCCTATGTCCCTCCTGACCTGTTCGATCTATTCTGATTGGCTCACTTCCAATCCCTTTCTCTGGCCCCTATCAATGAAGCATCACCCTCATAGACACACCTCTTCCTGCTTTTTCCATGCGGTCTCAAATTCCTTTGTCCCTAACTGCAAAAATCAAAGTGGCTTATTTCTACATTACATTAACTAGTAACTCTAAAGTAACTATTTTATATCACATTCGTCAGTTCTCACTGGAATGACGGAGGTTGGGGGGCGACTTGATAGGGGTCTACAAAATTATGAGGGGCATAGATGGAGTGGATAGTCAGAGGCATTTTCCTAGGGTAGACGGGTCAATTAGTGGTTTGGGGCAGCACGGTAGCATAGTGGTTAGCACAATTGCTTCACAGCTCCAGGGTCCCAGGTTCGATTCCGGCTTGGGTCACTGTCTGTGCGGAGTCTGCACATCCTCCCCGTGTGTGCGTGGGTTTCCTCCGGGTGCTCCGGTTTCCTCCCACAGTCCAAAGATGTGCAGGTTAGGTGGATTGGCCATAATAAAATTGCCCTTAGTGTCCAAAATTGCCCTTAGTGTTGGGTGGGGTTACTGGGTTATGGGGATAGGGGGAGGTGTTGACCTTGGGTAGGGTGCTCTTTCCAAGAGCCGGTGCAGACTCAATGGGCCGAATGGCCTCCTTCTGCACTGTAAATTCTATGAATTACTAGGTAAGGTTTAGAGGAGATGTACGAGGCAAGTTTTTTTACACAGAGGGTAGTGGGTGCCTGGAACTCGCTGCCAGAGGAGGTGGTGGAAGATGGGACGATAGTGACGTTTAAGGGGCATCTTGACATATACATGAATAGGATGGGAATAGAGGGATACGGACCCCGGAAGTGCAGAAGATTTTAGTTTAGAAGGACAGCATGGTCGGCACAGGCTTGGAAGGCCGAAGAGCTTGTTCCTGTGCTGTACTTTTCTTTGTTCTTTGTTAACTGATTTGATTGTGGCCCCAAGTCCACATTCCTATCTACCTTTGACTATCTTGTTCATCAAAATATGTGCTTCTGCCTTATGGACAAGCAAGCTCTTGCCTCCACTGCTCTCTGGAGAAGAGTGTTCCAAAGAATCATGACACTCTGAGAGAAAAAATGTTCTCCTTATCCCTGTCTTAAATGGGAGATGATGTTTCAAACTCTGCCCCCTAGTTCTAGACTCTCCCACAAGGAGAAGCATCTTTTCAGCATCCATCCTGTCAAGGCCCCTCATGGTTTTATGTTTTAGTAGGATTACCTCTCATTCTGTGAACTCAAATGGATATGGGCCCAACGGCTTGGTGCACCTTTGCCTTGGATTCTAGATCAGCAAGTCTAAGCAGCTTTCTGTCAGTAAAGCCCAGTAGGTTATAATTTCTGTTTGGACCAAGTCGGACTCACAGTGTGGCACGGCTGTTAGTAGCTGTGTGTAATGATACACAGAGGCTGGTTTAGCCCACTGGGCTAAATCACTGGCTTTTAAAGCAGACCAAGGCAGGCCAACAGCACTGTTCAATTCCCGAACAGGCACCGGAATGTGGCGACTAGGGGCTTTTCACAGTGATTTTCATTTTCAGAGTCCTGTTCTTTGAAGACAGAAAGAACATGTACACACATTGCACCTCTTTCAACTGAACAAAATAGGTGACAACTATTCTCTGTTTCATTCCCCAGGGCAATGCCCAATTAAGAGTCAACCTGCCTGGTCTGAACGTGGTTAACTACCAAACTTTTTTTTGTCAGTCATCGGTTAACTGGTGCATTCTCCATGTCAATGCCTCTACCAATCTGAATCCATTTGCCAACCTGTACTACAGTGGTTAGGTAATTTGGGCATTCTGCATTTTCCCTCTGTGTAACCAAACAGGCGCCGGAATGTGGCGACTAGGGGCTTTCACAGTAACTTCATTGCAGTTTTAATGTAAGCTTACTTGTGACAATAAAGATTATTATTAATTATTAACCTATCAACACTCCCTTCTCATGATGTATAAATTGTTGTTCCCTTTTCATTTGGTATTCTTGCAAATGTCCTGATGAGTGCAAGATGAAAAGCTTCAACGTGTCTTTTTCCAACAATTTCTGTACTAACAAATGACAACTGATAAAGTGAAATATGGTCACTGTTGTGACGTAAGTTCATCACAAATGGTTATAATGTACTTTGCATGAACTATATATTACAAATCAATTGGAAGTTAACAAGGTAAAGAGGCTTAAAAATGGATACTACTGTATAGTGCTATTTTGTTGTTTGGTTCCAATGCAATTGAGAATCGTGATAATGCCAGTTAGGATTCAACAGTGTGATGTATGTTTATATAAATGTTTTTAATAAGTATGCACTTTTATTTATTATCTTGTCACTTGAAGTACCTTGTGTTATATGATGCCTAAAGATGTAGATCTACAGTTTCACAATCTGATTGTTTTACACTTGAAATGCAATTTTGCTGTACGATGTAAAAATATACCTTGAAACTAAGCCCTAGGCTATGAATTATTGGGTTAATGTGACTAACACATTCAGATTAAAAATGAAAGTAGTGATCTAAAGTTTCAATCAGAACATGTTGATTGTGCTATGTCAATATAGAATTGAAATATTCTAACCGTGTTTCCAATTTTGCTATGTATTTTTGCAGGTATTTGATCAATATCTAAACTTTATCACTTTGGAAGATGACATGTTTGTGTTGTGCAACCAGAACAAGGAGCTTATCTCATATCATGGTATTGACTTTAATCTCTTACTCCATTCTATAATTGATAAGTATATGAATAATATTTTTTGGAAAAATATAGTTCATTTAGGCTCAAGCCAGTTTTCGATAGTAGTGCAAAATAATAAACACTAAAATTCATTCTTCGATGTTGTGTAGAAAAAAAACACATTGCGTATTTGTGTCAGAATGGATTGATCCAGACTTTGGACTTATTGGCAGATGAACCAATAATGCATTAGAATTGTCATCAAAAGTTGCATGTTAAAAATGTATTTGTCTATCTTTGAAATAACAGTTGTTGTAAGATGCAGCACCGAATAGCCAAATACATTAACTGACTTAAAATTCTTGCTTTTGGGATGAATGTTGTATGTTAAGAGCAATGACCAAAATGAATTGAAAAAGCTAATGTTGGGCACCGTCTACAGAACATCAGTGTTAAAAGTGTTAACATTTTGATACACTGGTTGGTAATGTTATAATGGGCCTTTACGAAATAAAAGATCTGTACCATAACATTAACAGCATAACCAACACTATAGGTTGGCCCTGACAGCATGCAGTTGCACTAAAAAGGCATTGGTGAATTCGGACTTTGTGTCTTTGTCAGAATTCATTGATATTAAGATAAAAGAAAAACAATTGGACCTCTGACACAAATTGTAATCAAGATATATATGGGAAGGATTACCCGTCACCTCTACTTAGAATAAAATCAAAGGTGCTTTCCAATGCAGCTAGGCCAGCATGCATTACCCTGTTAGTGACACATTCTCAGGTTTCATTTAAAGCTTACCCAGCCGCTCCGAATATTGCATCTCCAGAACCCCACTTTGTTTTAGCCTGTCCAAGTGCATTTAAAAAAAAACTCTTTACTGCACTTGAATTTATTTTTAACAATTTATTCTTGAGATTTTAATTACTGAATGGGCCAGAACTTCCAAGGAGTGACTGCCACGCCATTCCTTTTTACTCACACGGGATTGGAGCTGCACCTTTCTCGCTGGACCTTCTGACTTGGACCAGGTGAGAAAACGTCAGTGCAGTGGGTTTCCGAGGCCTTCGGTTGAGTGTAGCAGAGATTGGGACAGTGAACCTTACTTGTGCGCCAGCTGCTGTGAAGCATAGAAGCGTAGAAAATAGGAACAGGAGGAGGCTATTTTGTATCATCAGCGAAGTTGGCCACATCCAAGACATACAGATTGTAAATATTAGAAACTCCAGCACTGATCCCTTTACACTCCACAAGTTAACAGTTTGCCAACATGAAAATACTAATTTATCCTGACTATCTATTTACTGTTAGTTAGTCAACGACCTGTCCTTGCTGTAATTTATTACCTCCAACAATATGAGTTCTTACTTTCTGTGGGCACCAAATGGAGTGCCTTTTGGAAATCCAAATGCATTGCTCTACTGATACCCTTTTATTCACTTTGCTTGTTACAGAAAAGTATGTTGTCTCGAGAAACGTTAATAAATTTGTCAAACATGATTTCCCTTTCAGAAAACCATGGTGACTCTGCTTGATTGTATTATAATGCTTGATTGTATTATAATTTTCCAAATGTGCTGCTACGACCTGTGGTGAGCCACATATGGCTGTTGTATATATCATTGTATTTACTCACGGCTGTTGTATATATTATTGTATTTACTCACTGTTACTGTTGTTGTGTTGATGTTGTTGTTGGCTCCGCCTGTGGCTCCGCCTCTCTGAGAAGGTATATAACCCATCGATCCGGGACAGCCTCTCAGCGCGGGAGATGCTACTGGTGGGCAGATTAAAACCACAGTTCCTGTTAACTACCGTTTCGACTGGATTGATTGGTATCAATTTAATCAGCTAGAATTGTTTTAACATGGAAGCAATTTTAAAACCAGAACGCCTCGATCTTGACCCGCAGGCGGCGGAGGCTATGACAATATTAGGGCATTGGCTCAATTGCTTTGAGGCCTACCTCAGCTCCTTCGCCGCCGAGGTCTCCCCGGAAATTGAACAGCGTCTCCTCAACGCCCGAGTGAGCCACAGAATTTTCCAGCTCATCAGAGACGCGGCCTCATACACAGAGGCAGTGGAGCTGCTCAAACGACAGTTCGTGAGGCTGGTGAACGAGGTACTCGCTTGACACCTGGCCACGCAGCGTCAGCGCCAGGGTGAGTCACTGGCTGAATACCTGCGTGAACTGAGAGTACTCGTCCGCAGTTGTTACTGTAGGACTGTCACAGCGGTCGAGCACACGGAGCTGATGGTCCGGGACACCTATGTGGCAGGTGTCCGGTCCAGCTACATCCGGCAGCGGCTTCTAGAAAAGGGGGCCCTCGACCTCGAGGAGACTGTGAAGCTGGCTACCTCGCTGGAAGTGGCCTTCCAGAGCCTGGATGCCTTCCCATCCGACCACGCGGCATCCTCGGGGACGCCGGATGGTAAGGCATCCAGACCCAGGCGTGCCTCATTCCTGCGCCGCGTGGCAGCCGTCCAGCTCCGGAGGACCATGCAGTTACTTCTGCGGTCAGGGCCAGCACCCCAGGCAGCGTTGCCCGGCTCGCAACGTGTAACGAGGGTGGCAAGAAGGGGCACTACGCTAAAGTATGCCTCGCTAAGCCTAAAAATCAAAATCAAAAACCAAAAGCCTGTCAAGCCCAGTCTGAGACTCTCAGACCCCGCAGCGTGGTATCGTGCCTGCCCGGAGCGCCCTCTGCTGACGCGTCACTCGCCGTGTGCAATCCATGGGGGCAGCCATCTTGTCTGACGTCATCGACGTTGAATGCCGTGTGCAATCCATGGGGGCAGCCATTTTGTCTGACTTCGTCGACGCCGCCATTTTGCGAAATGAACGACACTCATCGCCATCAACTCAGCTCCATTCAGCTTGACAAGTCCCGGCCTTGCTATCTTCAAAGCTCGATGATGGCCATCAGCCTCAACGGGCAGGAGACATCCTGCCTCTTCGACTCCGGGAGCACGGATAGTTTTGTCCACCCGGACATGGTAAGGCGCTGTTCCCTCCGGGTCCTCCCTGTCTCACAAGTCATATCCCTAGCTTCCGGATCACACTCCGTGCAGATCCGGGGGTGCTGCACCGCCATCCTGGTAATACAGGGCGTTGAATATGCCAATTTCAAACTCTACGTCCTCCCCAGTCTCTGCGCCCCTCTCCTACTGGGTTTAGACATTCAGTGCAACCTCCGTAGTCTAACCCTGAAGTTCGGGAGACCCCTGCCCCCTCTCACCGTCTGTAGCCTCGCGATCCTGAAGGTCACCCCACCCTCGCTCTTCGCGAACCTCACCCCAGACTGTAAGCCCGTCGCCACCCGGAGCAGACGGTACAGTGCACATGACAAGGCCTTCGTCAGGTCAGAGGTCCAGCGACTCCTGAGGGAAGGGATCATTGAGGCCAGTAATAGCCTCTGGAGAGCACAAGTGGTGGACGTCAGGACGGGGGAGAAACACCGGATGATCATCGACTACAGTCAGACAGTCAACCGGTACACGCAGCTCGATGCGTACCCCCTCCCGCGCATATCTGACATGGTCAATCAGATTATGCAATATCGAGTCTTCTCTACGGTGGACTTGAAGTCCGCGTATTACCAGCTCCCTATCCGGCGGGAGGACCGACAATGCACTGCCTTTGAGGCAGATGGCCGTCTCTTCCATTTCCACAGGGTCCCCTTCAGCGTCACCAACGGGGTCTCGGTCTTCCAACGAACGATGGACCGAATGGTCGACCAGTACGGACTGCGGGCCAAGTTCCCGTACTTGGATAATGTTACCATCTGCGGCCATGACCTGCAGGACCATGACGCCAACCTTCAAAAATTCCTCCGCACCGCCCGACTTCTTAATTTGACATATAATAAGGAGATATGCGTTTTCCGCACAACCCAGCTAGCCATCCTCAGCTATGTCGTGGAAAACGTAGTCCTAGGGCCTGACCCCGTAAAGGAAACTTTAATTTATAGGAACTTAACCTGTCGAACTACGCCAGGTTTGGGGGAAGCTTAGTTGATGAATCAAGTCCTGGCGCAATACGACAAGTTGTAAGATTTGTACTATTTGTAGACTGTGTTAAGTTGTTCGATTCCTTGTATTATTCGACTGTGTATAGTTGAAGGAATTTATATCATCTCTGCTATTTGGTTATCAGTAGCACTTTGCGAATACTGGAACTCAGCAGAAATTTGCAGTATAAACTCCTCAGGTGCCAAAAAGAATTGTTTTATTTGTAGTTGCTTGATTACAATTTGAAAGTCATTTAAAAGGCAATTCGTAGACAATTCGAAGCTTTCAGAGAATTACAGACATTATCTTTCTTTGCTTAGGCAGACAGCTCGAAAGTAACTTTTAAAAAAAGGTCAAAGTCTGGCAATGAAACATGAAGAGAGAGAGAAAGCTAATCTTCAGCTAAACTCAAACTCAAAGTCAAAAGTGGACTAACATCACTGGCACAGACTGTTAAACTGACAACCCCCAAAAGACATAAACCTAAAATCTAAACACTAAAACAAAACTGACTAAACTAAACACTAAAACCAAACCTAACCTACAAAGACAATACTCACAAAGACAACAAAACCCAACCTAACCTAACCTAACCCAACCTAACCTAACCTAACCCAACCTAACCTAACCTAACCTAACCCAACCTAACCTAACCTAACCCAACCTAAAATGGCCGGGCGAAACTTTTTAGTTATACACTTTCATATCTGTCTTAAGTCATCTAATTACACCCCAATATAATCCTAATTGGTTTGGGTTAGACTCAAACACATTTGATTTGATGGCAAGCCGTCCATCTTCAATGTGCAACATCAGCTTTTCTGACCTAGCTGTTATCTGCATTGTGAACAATGGTGCTGTGTATTCAATCCCTTGACCTTGACAATTAGCACAAGACAGTGTCATTATCTTGAAAATATGCATTTGCCAGAACAACGGACTTCAGTAAAAGTGAATTATGCTGTATAAATGGGTATTTAAAACTGGGGCTCAACATTTATGCTTAAACAGCTATCTTTTACCTATACTAGTTGTATTCGAAATACCTGGCTTCTACAGTCGGCCCTTTGATAAATCGAAAAATTGAGATATATCAGGAAAGATTAAAATACATCATTAATGCGATAGGATAGGTAAAAGCGCAAAGAATCATTGCAGTTTTAAACAATACAATGGAATTAACATTGCAACAGGCATTTCAAAATAATTATTATAATTAATAAATTAATCAAATTTGATCACATTGGTAATTAATAATAACTTCATGTAAAATGATTATACAATAAAAGTTGAACATATGATCTAGTAATAAATGGTAAAATGATTATCAAAATGGACATCCTCTGGATTATGCACAAAAGCTTGTTGAAAGGGTTAATTTTCTTGCAGAGACAAAAAGAGGCGTATAGCTTGGAATGATGCCATTCGCATCTTTAAACTTTTTTTTGTCACTCAAATGGACTGGGAGTAAAAGTTGGATTGCTGCCAAATTCCCGTTATCAAATTTCTTTGAACAACCTGTTCTTTTGGCTTTTAATCAAAGATTGTTGGTTTTTTTTTTAAACCAGCTTCCACATTGTTTGAAGTTTTAATTTCCAGGCTAATTCCAAACATTTATTTTAAAATATCAAATACAATAACTTATTAAATATATAACTGAACCAATCTTGTGCTGTATCTTGATTTTCTGTAGATGAATTTGTCGATTCTGTTAAAGGAAACACAGCTAACAAGATATGTTAATTTCTTTAAATTAATAAAGCAACGTTCAGAATAATGACAGTTTTCTTAAGTTGACAGTTCTTGGCAACTTGTTAGCGATACATTGAGGGTTCTTTAGCTGCTTTGATGGCAGCCGTTCTCTTCTGAGTAAGTTCCCTTTTTCCTTTGGAAATTTTCTGTCCCAAGTAAACATCTTTCTGGGCAATTTGTGCTTTGTGAAAGCTAGCTTTGCGACTGTTAGTACTGAGGTGGTTCAAGACCATCCGTAAATCTTTGTCATGATCATCTTTATTGATAGAGGTTATCAGAACATCATCTTCATATTGGATAATGGTGGAAGGCCGAACAGGCAGTTGCCTGAGATGATTCTGTAAAGCCATGTGGTAAACAGTTGGGCTATTATGATACTGTTGTTGATTAACTGTAAAAGCAAACCATGGTTGTAGTTGCTTAGCCAGTGTTGCTGACCAGAAGCCAAACTGGGTGTGTCTTGTTGGTACGTGTTACATGGTTGACCATGAGGTGGAAATGTATTGTAGTGAACATTGTCTACTTCATTATCATCTCTCGAATCCATCCGTTGTTTTTGATAGCATTTTGCCATCCAGTGTCCTACTCTACCACAGAAAAGACATTGTGGTATTTCCTTACGTGATTTTAATGGAGCAAGGGTACATGTTTGCTCTAGCGCTGGTGGTGAAATTGTAGTTACTGCTGATATTCCTGCAGGTGCTGCAACAGCCGCCGCTGGAGCTGCAGGTAACATGGGCTGGATTTGAGCAATAGGCTGCATTTGAGCAGCTGCAGTGTTAAAAGTTGCCTGATTGTGCAAACCACAATCTATCTGAATGCATCGGTCAACTATGTCTCGGTATGTGCCAGCTGTGGCCCAAGTTGGTAAAACCAAATTCAAGGCAGCAGAAACTCCAGGTTTAACACCGGCTATAAAAGCCGTTTTTAATGGACTTAAAGTGCTTGCATCCCATGTGTCATTTTCCTGGTCGAGTGTCATCCCTGAATATTCCATCCAAGTACGTAAAAATCTTTCCTCAAAATCCTGAATATCTTCATTCTTTTTTTGAAAGCAAGCTGTGATCTTAGACCAATTGGTCCTCGGGGGGCGAAATTGTAATAGCCAATTCTTGATTGTTAGCCAACCAGCTTCTAAATTTTGCAAATCGTCTCCAAGGGCAACTTCTACTTCATTTCTAAGGGTTGAACTTATACGAGTACCTAGCATGATAGTCAGAATTTGTACTCCATCAAATGGGTGGAGACTGTAAATGGCTTGTAATCTGTGAATTCCATCCCATGTGATCTTACCACCCTTTTTAGGGTGTGGAAGACCCTTGGACCATTCGTCAATTTTAGAAGGATCAATTTGTTCATGAACCCATTGGTGGTCAAATATGTTTCTAGTGATAGTTTCACCATCTTCTTCTATTTTTTTGCTTCCAACTCTAACCCGTTTGCGTTTTAAAGGGGCTAGTCGAATTGCTTTAGTATTTTGTATTGTAGGAACACTATCTTCGTCTGATTCATCCGACAGAGAAAATGATTTATTTTTAACAATTGATCTCGGCTGTGCAATTGCCGATTGTGCCACTAGGTGGGTGGCTTGGACTGCTTTCTGAGTTTGTTCAATCTTTTGTACAGAAAGCATGTTTGTCAAAGATTTACAATGTTCATTCACGCTGGTTATATTTCTTTCTAAAACACATCTTTCTTTCACTAACTTGCAATTTTCAAGTTCAATTCGCTCAGTTTTTAATTGCAATTGTCGGTATTTTGACTCCACTTCAAAGACTTGATTTTGGAATTCTGTTATTTGAAAAGATAACTGCTGGAGTTCAGAGGTTTTGTTTTGCAAATCTGTTTTAATTTCATCATGATGCTCAAGTTTGGATTTTGCAACTCGTAAATCTGTTTTAATTTCATCATAATGCTCAAGTTTGGATTTTGCAACTTGCAAACCTGTTTTAATTTCATCAGAATGCTCAAGTTTGGATTTTGCATCTTGCAGTTCTGTTTCAAGTTTGGATTTTGCATCTTGCAATTCTGTTTTAATTTCATCATAATGCTCAAGTTTGGATTTTGCAACTTGCAAATCTGTTTTAATTTCATCATAATGCTCAAGTTTGGATTTTGCATCTTGCAATTCTGTTTTAATTTCATCAGAATGCTCAAGTTTGGATTTTGCATCTTGCAAATCTGTTTCAAGTTTGGATTTTGCATCTTGCAATTCTGTTTTAATTTCATCAGAATGCTCAAGTTTGGATTTTGCATCTTGCAAATCTGTTTCAAGTTTGGATTTTGCATCTTGCAATTCTTCAACAACTGTAATTAATTGTTTTTTAGTGGACCTATACTCATCATCGCTTCGCTCAGTAGTTAATTGCAACTGTTGGTATTTTGACTCCACTTTAAAAACTTGGATTTGAAATTGCTGGAGTTCAGAGGTTTTGTTTTGCAAATCTGTTCTAATTTCATCATAATGCTCAAGTTTGGATTTTGCAACTTGCAATTCTGTTTCAAGTTTGGATTTTGCAACTTGCAATTCTGTTTTAATTTCATCATAATGCTCAAGTTTGGATTTTGCAACTTGCAATTCTGTTTCAAGTTTGGATTTTGCATCTTGCAAATCTGTTTTAATTTCATCAGAATGCTCAAGTTTGGATTTTGCATCTTGCAAATCTGTTTCAAGTTTGGATTTTGCATCTTGCAATTCTTCAACAACTGTAATTAATTGCCTTTTAGTCGACCTATACTCATCATCACTTCGTTCAGTATTTAATTGCAGCTGTTGGTATTTTGACTCCATTTTAAAAACTTGATTTTGGAATTCTGACTCCACTTCAAAAACTTGATTTTGAAATTCTGCGATTTGAACATTTAACTGCTGGAGTTCAGAGGTTTTATTTTGCAAATCTGTTCTAATTTCATCATAATGCTCAAGTTTGGATTTTGCATCTTGCAAATCTTCAAGAACAGCACTTAGTTGGTCTTTAGTGGACTGAAGCTGATGATCACTTTTATTTTTAACAATGATCTCTTGCTGACTGTGTATCTGTCCCGTAATTACCAGGGACCATTTTACACGTTCTGCACCGTGTAATCGTGTGCATTTTCCCCATGCTCTCTTGATATTATTGAAGGACCACTGTCCTCTGGGGATATCATACTTTGATTCAATTTTTTTTGAGGTTTCACATAGGTTAAAATGTCTACGAGTGAAAGATCTACAATCCCCCAACATATCTTCAACAGAAACATCTGGTATTCCAGCACCCCCCTTGGATGTAGTGGGGAGTAATTTTCTGTCTGCTAAAGGCTCTGAATCTACTCTTTGAATTGGATCAGCCATAACTTTTCTTGATCGCTGACTGCCGTTTTATTTTAGTTACTGCAGTGACTAATCTTCCAGTCACGTCTGATAGTCTGACCGAAGGCACTTGATTTATTTAACACAGTCTATTAAATAGTACAAATCTTACAACTTGTCGTATTGCGCCAGGACTTGATTCATCAACTAAGCTTCCCCCAAACCTGGCGTAGTTCGACAGGTTAAGTTCCTATAAATTAAAGCAAGCGCCCCCTCCTGCAACTCTCCCTTCCCCACTGCCCCAAGGCCCTGAAAAGGTGCTTGGGGTTCTTCTCCTACTATGCCCAGTGGGTCCCCAACTTCGCGGACAAAGCCTGACCACTCATTAAGTCCACCACTTTTCCCCTGACGGCTGAGGCCCGCCTGGCCTTCAACCGCATCAGATCCAAAATTGCCAAGGCCACGATGCACGCCGTGGACGAATCCATCCTGTTCCAGGTGGAAAGCGATGCGTCTGACTTTGCCCTGGCAGCCACTCTTAACCAGGCAGGGAGGCCTGTCGCCTTTTTTTCCAGTACCCTCCATGTCTCTGAAATTCGACACTTCTCTGTTGAAAAGGAGGCGCAAGCCATTGTGGAAGCTGTGCGGCACTGGAGGCATTACCTGGACGGCAGGAGATTTACTCTCCTCACAGACCAACGGTCGGTTGCCTTCATATTCATATGCGGAATATTTGGCTAATGTGTGGATGTCTTGGAAGTGTGGATGAGCAGAGGGATCTAGGTGTCCATGTACATAGATCCCTGAAAGTTGCCACCCAGGTTGATAGGGTTGTGAAGAAGGCCTATGGAGTGTTGGCCTTTATTGGTAGAGGGATTGAGTTCCGGAGTCATGAGGTCATGTTGCAGTTGTACAAAACACTGGTACGGCCGCATTTGGAGTATTGCGTACAGTTCTGGTCACCGCATTATAGGAAGGACGTGGAAGCTTTGGAGCGGGTGCAGAGGAGATTTACCAGGACGTTGCCTGGTATGGAGGGAAAATCTTATGAGGAAAGGCTGATGGACTTGAGGTTGTTTTCGTTGGAGAGAAGAAGGTTAAGAGGAGACTTAATAGAGGCATACAAAATGATCAGGGGGTTAGATAGGGTGGACAGTGAGAGCCTTCTCCCGCGGATGGAAATGGCTAGCACGAGGGGACAGAGCTTTAAACTGAGGGGTAATAGATATAGGACAGAGGTCAGAGGCAGGTTCTTTACGCAAAGAGTGGTGAGGCCGTGGAATGCCCTACCTGCAACAGTAGTGAACTCGCCAACATTGAGGGCATTTAAAAGTTTATTGGATAAGCGTATGGATGATAATGGCATAGTGTAGGTTAGATGGCTTTTGTTTTGGTGCAACATCGTGGGCCAAAGGGCCTGTACTGTGCTGTATCGTTCTATGTTCTATGTAACCACGCAGCGGGGCAAAATTAAGAACAACAAGATTTTGCGGTGGAGGATCGAGCGCTCCACCTATAACTACGACATCTTGTATTGTCCTGGGAAACTCAATGAGCCCCCAGATGCACTGTCCTGTGGCACCTGCGCCAACGTGCAGGTTGACCGGTTATGAGCTATCCACAATGACCTCTGTCACTCAGGGGGTCACCCGGCTTCTCCACTTTGTCAAGGCCCACAACCTGCCCTACTCTACAGAGGAGGTCAAGGCCATGACCAAGGACTGCCAAGTCTGTGAGGAGTGCAAGTCGCACTTCTATCGGCCAGACAAGGCCCACCTGGTGAAGGCCTCCCGCCGTTTTGAACGCCTCAGTATAGAGTTCAAAGGGCCACTCCCCTCCACTGATCGTATCGTGTGCTTTCTCAACGTTGTTGATGAGTACTCCCGTTTTCCTTTCGCCTTCCCATGCCCTGACATGACCTCTGTCATAGTCATCAAGGCCCTGCGCAGCATCTTCACCCTGTTCGGTATCCCCACTTATATTCACAGCGATCGGGGATCCTCATTCATGAGCGATGAGCTGCGTCAGTACCTGCTCAGTAAGGGCATAGCCTCGAGCAGGACTACCAGCTACAACCCCAGGGGAAACGGGCAGGTGGAGAGGGCGAATGCTACGGTCTGGAAGGCCGTCCTCCTGGCCCTGCGGTCTAGAGGTTTCCCAGTCGCCCGCTGGCAGGAGGTCCTCCCTGATGCGCTCCACTCCATCCGGTCACTGTTGTGTACTGCCACTAACGAGACCCCTCACGACCATCTATTTGTCTTTCCTAGGACGTCGATCTCCGGAGTCTCGCTTCCTACCTAGCTCACGACTCCTGGGCCGGTACTCCTCCGGAAGCACGTGAGGAGCCATAAGGCTGACCCCTTGGTCGAGAGGGTTCACCACCTCCATGTGAACCCTCAGTACGCATACGTGACACACCGCGACGGGCGGCAGGACACAGTCTCCCTCAGGGACCTGGCCCCCGTGGGTACCCCTGCGCCCACCATCACCTTACTGCTTCCTTCTACCTCCCCATCTACCCCATCAACTCATCCGGGGTCCATTAGCACCGCCCCTGCCCCATCACCCTATCCGGGACCTGTTGTGAGGACGACGTGCTCCCGGAGTTGAAGGTCTCGACACCAGCGCCTACACTGCGACGTTCACAGCGGACAATACACCCTCCTGTGAGACTGAACCTGTGAGCCCACTTCACCCCCGCCGGACTTTTTTTTAACAGGGGGTGAATGTGGTGAGCCACGTATGGCTGTTGTATATATTATTGTATTTACTCACGGCTGTTGTATATATTATTGTATTTACTCACGGCTGTTGTATATATTATTGTATTTACTCACTGTTACTGTTGTTTTGATGTTGTTGTTGGCTCCGCCCCTCTGAGAAGGTATATAACCCATTGATCCGGGACAGCCTCTCGGTGCGGGAGAAGCTACTGGTGGGCACATTCTAGCTGATTAAAACCACAGTTCTTGTTAACTACCGTTTTGACTGGATTGATTGGTATCACTACCTCTCTTAACGATGGATTCCAGCATTTTCCCAATGACAGACGTTAGGCTAACTGGCCTATAGTTTCCTGCTTTCTGTCTCCCTCCTTGAATAGGGCTGTTAATTTGCAGTTTTCCAGTCAACTAGGAGCTTTCCAGAATCGAGGGAATTTTGGACGATTACAATCATATACATCAACTATCTCTGCCGCCACTGTTTAAGATTTTAGGATGCAGAGCATTGGATCCATGGGACTTGTCAGACTTCAGTCCCGTTAGTTTTCCCAGCAGTGATAGTGATTATTTTCAATTTCTCCTTTTCTTTTCCCTCGTGATTTTCTATTTTTCATAGAATTTACAGTGCAGAAGGATGCCATTTGGCCCATCGAGTCTTCACCGGCTCTTGGAAAGAGCACCCTACCCAAGGTCAACACCTCCACCCTATCCCCATAACCCAGCAACCCCACCCAACACATAAGGGCAATTTTGGACACTAAGGGCAATTTTATCATGGCCAATCCACCTAACCTGCACATCTTTGGACTGTGGGAGGAAACCGGAGTACCCGGAGGAAACCCACGCACACACAGGGAGGCTGTGCAGACTCCGCACAGACAGTGACCCAAGCCGGAATCGAACCTGGGACCCTGGAGCTGTGAAGCAATTGTGCTATCCACAATGCTACCGTGCTGCCCAATTTTGGATTTTTCTGTGTCGTGTACTGCCCGTTACCTTCCCTGTCCTGCTTTCACATTTCTTCCTCCTCTCGTCCTCTCTCCTCCCTGTGGTTCTTTGCAGATGACTTGACTTTCTTAAAAAGTATAACTCCATATCTTGCTTTCAGCAATCAATAGACCTGATATCACTGATAGTGAAATGGAAATGATTATGGACACTTTGGTAGACAGCCTCTTCTGCTTCTTTGTTACAATGGGTAAGTACAGCACAATAAATTCTTGCTGGAATATGGAATAACATGTCAAACAGTTTAAAGAAAATTCCCTGCTTTATGCATTTCTTAAATATTGCTTTATAAAATAAGATAGTAAGAAGTTTACCAAAAATTCTGTTATTTTTGTTATTGAACCTTATATGATGGAACCTAGTATTTGAGTAATTGGAAGACGAGTGAATCTGTCACTGGGTTTGTTGAACTTAACTGTGCAAAGTTTACAGAACTTAGTATTTGAGAAATTGGAAGACGAGTGAATCTGTCACTGGGTTAGTTGAACTTAACTCTGCAAAGTTTACAGAACTTAGTATTTCAGAAATTGGAAGACGAGTGAATCTGTCACTGGGTTAGTTGAACTTAACTCTGCAAAGTTTACAGAACTTAGTATTTGAGAAATTGGAAGACGAGTGAATCTGTCACTGGGTTAGTTGAACTTAACTCTGCAAAGTTTACAGAACTTAGTATTTGAGAAATTGGAAGACGAGTGAATCTGTCACTGGATTAGTTGAACTTAACTCTGCAAAGTTTACAGAACTAAGTAAAATGCAATAAAGATGCATGATTAAGACTAATTTGGGTTGTCCAGTTTTGAAGCAGTATTTTCTATCACACACTGGTTGAATGTGACATGTGATTGCACCCAGTTCCCATTCATTGCGTTTCAAATTTCATGGACAGCATATAGATAAGAACATAGAACATAGAACAATACAGCGCAGTACAGGCCCTTCGGCCCACGATGTTGCACCGAAACAAAAGCCATCTAACCTACACTATGCCATTATCATCCATATGTTTATCCAATAAACTTTTAAATGCCCTCAATGTTGGCGAGTTCACTACTGTAGCAGGTAGGGCATTCCACGGCCTCACTACTCTTTGCGTAAAGAACCTACCTCTGACCTCTGTCCTATATCTATTACCCCTCAGTTTAAAGTTATGTCCCCTCGTGCCAGCCATATCCATCCGCGGGAGAAGGCTCTCACTGTCCACCCTATCCAACCCCCTGATCATTTTGTATGCCTCTATTAAGTCTCCTCTTAACCTTCTTCTCTCCAACGAAAACAACCTCAAGTCCATCAGCCTTTCCTCATAAGATTTTCCCTCCATACCAGGCAACATCCTGGTAAATCTCCTCTGCACCCGCTCCAAAGCCTCCACGTCCTTCCTATAATGCGGTGACCAGAACTGTACGTAATACTCCAAATGCGGCCGTACCAGAGTTCTGTACAGCTGCAACATGACCTCCCGAATCCGGAACTCAATCCCTCTACCAATAAAGGCCAACACTCCATAGGCCTTCTTCACAACCCTATCAACCTGGGTGGCAACTTTCAGGGATCTATGTACATGGACACCTAGATCCCTCTGCTCATCCACACTTTCAAGAACTTTACCATTAGCCAAATATTCCGCATTCCTGTTATTCCTTCCAAAGTGAATCACCTCACACTTCTCTACATTAAACTCCATTTGCCACCTCTCAGCCCAGCTCTGCAGCTTATCTATATCCCTCTGTAACCTGCTACATCATTCCACACTATCGACAACACCACCGACTTTAGTATCGTCTGCAAATTTACTCACCCACCCTTCTGCGCCTTCCTCTAGGTCATTGATAAAAATGACAAACAGCAACGGCCCCAGAACAGATCCTTGTGGTACTCCACTTGTGACTGTACTCCATTCTGAACATTTCCCATCAACCACCACCCTCTGTCTTCTTTCAGCTAGCCAATTTCTGATCCACATCTCTAAATCACCCTCAATCCCCAGCCTCCGTATTTTTTGCAATAGCCTACCGTGGGGAACCTTATCAAACGCTTTGCTGAAATCCATATACACCACATCAACTGCTCTACCCTCGTCTACCTGTTCAGTCACCTTCTCAAAGAACTCAATAAGGTTTGTGAGGCATGACCTACCCTTCACAAAGCCATGCTGACTATCCCTGATCATATTATTCCTATCTAGATGATTATAAATCTTGTCTCTTATAATCCCCTCCAAGACTTTACCCACTACAGACGTGAGGCTCACCGGTCTATAGTTGCCGGGGTTGTCTCTGCTCCCCTTTTTGAACAAAGGGACCACATTTGCTGTCCTCCAGTCCTCTGGCACTATTCCTGTAGCCAATGATGACATAAAAATCAAAGCCAAAGGTCCAGCAATCTCTTCCCTGGCCTCCCATAGAATCCTAGGATAAATCCCATCAGGTCCCGGGGACTTATCTATTTTCAGCATGTCCAGAATTGCCAACACCTCTTCCCTACGTACCTCAATGCCATCTATTCTATTAGCCTGGGGCTCAGCATTCTCCTCCACAACATTATCTTTTTCCTGAGTGAATACTGACGAAAAATATTCATTTAGTATCTCGCCTATCTCTTCAGACTCCACACATAATTTCCCATCCCTGTCCTTGACTGGTCCTACTCTTTCCCTAGTCATTCGCTTATTCCTGACATACCGATAGAAAGCTTTTGGGTTTTCCTTGATCCTTCCTGCCAAATACTTCTCATGTCCCCTCCTTGCTCGTCTTAGCTCTCTCTTTAGATCCTTCCTCGCTACCTTGTAACTATCCATCGCCCCAACCAAAACTTCACACTTCATCTTCACATAGGCCTCCTTCTTCCTCTTAACAAGAGATTCCACTTCCTTGGTAAACCACGGTTCCCTCGCTCGACGCCTTCCTCCCTGTCTGACCGGTACATACTTACCAAGAACACGCAGTAGCTGATCCTTGAACAAGCCCCACTTATCCAGTGTGCCCAACACTTGCAGCCTACTTCTCCACCTTATCCCCCCCAAGTCACGTCTAATGGCATCATAATTGCCCTTCCCCCAGCTGTAACTCTAAGAAGTAAGGCATAAATAAACTGGCTCTCCAGAGGAAACTGCCAGACTACTTTTGCTGTCCATTTCAGAGTGAGGAATGCATGAGTGGTGTGAGACCCAGGAAGAAAAATAACTAAAAGAAATGTCAACCTACTTATTTAAAAAATAAATAAATTTTGCAAACTTTAGATCGTGTGGGCTGATCATCTTTTTCCATTAGGTGCTGTTCCAATTATACGATGCCCTCGAGGAAATGCAGCTGATATGGTAGCAATGGTAGGAAATTCATTTTACTTACCTTCACTTTAAATGATAGAAAATTCATGGTTCTTTTTAAAACTAGACATAATATACAATTCCAAGACTTGCAATTGTACAGCAATCAGTTATGTAAAAGTCACTTTATCTGATGTCAAAAGGTTTTGTTTCTGTAAGTCAGTGAAGGAAATCCATTCAGTGTGTGGTTGTTTCAGTTGATTGTTGATTCAGAGACTCTCATCTGTGTTGTAGAGTTTGAGAGAACCACAGTGTTGGATGAGATAGTAAACTAAGGTCCTGTTTTCCTGTTCATGTACATGCTAAATATCCCATGATATTCAAGGAAAAACATTTGTGATCTGATAGCTAGTGTCCAAGGTTGATGCCAAAATAATAATTTCTGCAACATTCCTCAATTTGATGAATGCAAAATTTATGGAAAAGGAACCTTCTGCGAATATTAAGTTTATAAACCTGATTGCACATTCAGTTCATTTTTAAAGTCTGCTGAACAGGCTCTCAGTAACAGCAACTCTAATTTACATAGCAGCTTTAACACAATAAAATGTTCCAAGACAATTTACAGGACAGAATCAGACAAAAATAGATTCTGAGCCATAGAAGGAGATATTAGTGCAGATGATAAAAGATTTGATCAGAGATCAATTTTCGGGAGCATCTTCAAGGAAGAATGAGGGGTGGAGAGACAGCGAACTTTAAGATAGGAATTCCAGAACTTGGGTCTCAGTAATTCGGGGATGCATCATTTGATTTGAACCTAGCCTAATTTTTTTTTTTAGAAAGCTTTAGCCTGCTTTGAAAAGTTAACAGTATTTAAATAGATCCGTCTCCGCATTTGTAACAGGTGGTGCCCGTTTTTCAGGTGTCACAAGCCCTTCTCAGGGCTCAAAATGTTGGAGGGGAAGCATGTGCATATTTACAACTACTGTGGCTCCTGTCAATGCTGGTTGGCTGCAAAGGTGACTTCCAACCCACGTCCGCTTATGCACACTGGTTTGTGCATGTGCAGAAAACCAATGACTCTCCGCCCCAGTGTCCGACTTTGATATACTGTGGGGACCTGTACTTTGCCACAAGTACATTTGAAACAAGTCCACTTCTCAAACCACCTTATTTTTTTTATATTGATGGAAAATAAAACCTCAATGTAACTGCAAATGTGGCACAATGAGAGCGGTGCAGTACTAGACAAAGCTCAAAGCACTGCTTTATAATATAATTGTGCCAGAGCTTACTTTCTGAAATAATTCATTTTCTCATTCCTAACAGCTTTGGACAACTATATAACCTTATATGAGCAACTTTATTTTGTTATCACGTTTAACAAGGAAAATAAATGAGCATTTTGGAGTTTGCGAGGGAAAATAATCCTGCATTTTGTTCTTGCTTGCCTTTTATCTATCATTCTCTTGTGATGCACAAGAAAACAGCTTGCTAGTACATTTGTTGTAATGAATCAAATAAAGATTAGAATCCAACAAGGAAATTGTATCAATTTGTGAACCAATATTAGACAACTTAAATTTGAGTGACAAGTACAATACGTCCCTTCACTGAAAAAACAGTGAAATTAGGAGTGTGCTGTACACAGATGTCATCAACAAATTGACCTTGTCGCTCGCAATGACATCATGACGGTACAACCTTGTGGAAACTGCGTTGATAGCAAACACAGGCATTTTCATCCACCATTTGGGTAAGAATAAACAAGAGCTGTCTTTTACCTATGCTTGAAACAGGTATTGGTCCCTTTGCAAATGAAAATAAAGGGTATGTCATCTGCTTCAAAACCCTTCTGTAACTTTGGTTTGCAATGCTTATCATATATCTATCATAATATACATCTATGTATATAATGGAGTGCAGCCAGGCAGTGATTGACACACAGGATGACCAGTATGCACACAGAACAGAGCAGCCAATCACCAGACAGGACACGACCACTATAAAGCCAGAGGGCACCAGTTTTCCCGCTCTCTCGGGACCCAGCCTCTGGGACAGTCAGAGTTAGTGAGCTGGCCAGTGCAAACACCATGTGGGAGCTTGTAAGTCTGGTTAGGCTAGTATCAGGTCTCCAGTCAAGTCAGCATAGTGTCAACCCACAGTTGAACATGTATAATAGTTTAGATGTTTAATAAAATCGTGTTTCATCTTATCAAGTGTTGGAGGTCTGTCTCTCGCTACACTGCATCAAGTGCAGTCCACATCGACCCAGCCTACCCAACACATCAATATAATTATAAAGAGATTAGGAAAAAAAAAATATTTTGTACATTATGGTAGTGACCACACTTCAGAAAAAAATAATTTGTTGACTGTAATGAGCTTTGGGGACATTCTGAGATCATGGAAGATGCTATCTGGACATCTGACTGACAGTCTTTCCTGACTTCAATAAATCCAAAATACTTTAGAGACATTAAATACCTTTTTAAATGTAGTCACGGATGTAAAGTACTTTACAGACAATTAAATACCTTTTGAGATGTGGTAATTTTACCAGCAATTAAGTACCTTTTGAAATGTACTCACCGTTGCAAAGTAGTAAGCTCGAATAGACAACCTGAAACTGATGCTCTAAGCACTGCTCAGATGCCCTCCTTGAGGCCCCAATTATTCTGCTGACACCTCCCAGTCCTTCCTCTGAATTTCACCCAATCCATTCACTGACCACTTCTAAATCAATTGTTCATCTGACACTCATCTGTGGTCACTGTGCTTGCTGCTTCCACAGTATAATGAGGTATCAGGCCCAATATACAGGGCTCCTTGGACTTCACTATTTAGACATACTTCACGCAACCCAATGTATAATTTGAAGTTAAAGTCCTTATTTCTATGTACAACAGTCTGTATTGTCTATGTAAGCTGTTGTATCAATATGAGCTGTCGTATCGAAGCTTTGTAATGATCTCCTTATGCCCTGTCCCAAATGTACAGACGTAATTTTCAATTGAAAATCACTCAGTTTATTTTATTTTAGAAATTGGATAAGAAGCTGCGAGAAAATCTGCGAGATGCCAGAAATAGTCTCTTCACAGGAGATGGTATTGGTGGAGGGCAATTCAGGTACAATGCGTTAATTTAATTCTGTGTTCAAAAATCAATCATAGAATAGAGTCAAAGAATCTCTACAGTGCAGAGGAAGGCCATTCGGCCCATCGTGTCTGCATCGACCCTCAAAAGAGCACTCTACCTAGGTCCTCTCTGCCGCCCCACCCCCATAACCTAACCTGGACACTGAGGGGCCATTTAGCATGGTGAATCCACCTTACCTGCACATCTTTGGACTGTGGGATGAAACTGGAGCACTCGGAGGAAACCCCCGCAGGCACTGGGAGAATGTGCATACTCCACACAGGCAAGGCCACCATGCTGTCAATCCCGGCTATAAAAAATGCTTCTTTGAAGTTGAGCATAATTTAAGCAAGCTTTATCATTTGTTTTCACTTTCTGCAAACTTTGGACATTGGGATCTGTTCAGGGAAGATAGAGCTGTTACAAGGAGGACGGGGACCAATGCCCCCACAGGGTATTTGCTAGTGCTGTTCGGGAGGGTTTAAACTCGAATGGTAGAGATAGGGAGACTGAGGAGGGAGAAACAAGAATAGAAACAAAGGACGGAAGTGTAAGAAGCAAAAGTGGAAGGCGGAAAAAACAAAGGAGTCAAATAAATGGGGCCATAATGCAAAATAAAGTGAAGAGGACTAACGAGGTTAAAAAGACATCTAAAACCTTTGTGCCTTATGCGTGGAGCATTCGTAATGAGGTAGATGAATTAACAGCGCAAATAGATATAAACGGTTATGATATAGCTGCAATTACAGAGGCATGGTTGCAGGGTTACCAAGGCTGAGAACTGAACATCCAGTGGTATTAATTATTTAGGAAGGGTAGAAAAAAAGGGAAAGGGGTAGCATTGTTATTAAAGGAGGAGATCAATACTATAGTGAGGAAGGATATTGTCTCGGAAAATCATGTATAGGCAGAGGTGAGAAACACCAAGGGGCAGGAAACATTATTGGGGGGTTGTCTATATTTTCCCAAACAATACTGGAAATTTAAGGGAATATATAAAACAAGAAATAGGAGATGCATGCAATAAGGATACAACTGTAATTATGGGTGACTTTAATTTATTGGACAAATGAAACTAGCAATGGCATCATAGAATTTACAGTGCAGAAGGAGGCCATTCGGCCCATCGGGTCTGCACCGGCTCTTGGAAAGAGCACCCTACCCAAAGTCAACACCTCCACCCAACACTAAGGGCAATTTTGGACACTAAGGGCAATTTATCATGGCCAATCCACCTAACCTGCACATCTTTGGACTGTGGGAGGAAACCGGAGCACCCGGAGGAAACCTACGCACACACGGGGAGGATGTGCAGACTCCGCACAGACAGTGACCCAAGCCGGATTCGAACCTGGGACCCTGGAGCTGTGAAGCAATTGTGCTAACCACTATGCTACCGTGCTGCCCACTGGTATAGTGGAGATGTTTTTCCTGGAGTGTGTAGGTGATGTTTTTTTCGACCAATACGTTGAAGAACTAACCAGAGAACAGGCTATTCTAGACTGGGTACTGTGCAATGAGATAAGATTAATTAACTCTTCTTGTGCAGGGTCCCTTGGGGAGGAGCGACCATAATATGATAGAATCCTTCATTAAGATGGAGACTGAAGTAGTCGAATCTGAAACTAGGGTCTTGAATCTAAATAAATGGAACTATGAGGGTATGAGGTACAAATTGGAAAGGATAGTTTACGGAACGTGACTAAAGTGGTTGACTGGTGAATAGGCAGCGGTTCATATTATTTTATTTTTAATTTTTTATAAATTTAGAGTACCCAATTGATTTTTTTCCAATTAAGGGGCAATTTAGCATGGCCAATCAACCTACGCTGCACATCTTTGGGTTGTGGGGGTGAAACCCACGCAAACACGGGGAGAATGTGCAAACGCCACACGGACAGTGACCCAAAGCCGGGATCGAACCTGGGACCTCGGCGCCGTGAGGCACACTGTACCACTATGCTGCCTAATTTTTTTTGGCAGTGGTTATATTGAAAGAAAATGTGCATGAATTGCAAAAATGATTCATTCCTGTCTGGCGCACAAATTAAAGAGGAAAGCTGGGACTGGTGCAGACTCGATGGGCTGAATGGCCTCCTGTGCTGTAAAATTCTATGATTCCATGAAAGGTGGCTCAACCATGGCTTACAAGAGAAGTTTGAAATGATATTAAACCCAAAGGGGAGACATATAATTGCCAGAAAAAAAAAGCAAGCCTGAGGTTTGGGAGCATTTTAGAATTCACAAAAGAGGACAAAAGATATGATCAAGAAGGGAAGATGCGTATGAGGGTAAAATCGCAGCGACCGTAGCAGATTCTGTAAATATGTGAAGACAAAAAGATCAGCAAAGACGACTGATGACAGTCAGAAGCCAGGGAAATTTTAATTCCTTTTTATCTGCACATAGCTTGGGCAAATCAAATTAGCCACAATGCCGTAGACGAGGAATTCCTGGAGTGTATACTGGATGATTTTCTTGACCAATATGTGTAGGAACCAACTAGAGAGCAGGCCAACTTAGACTGGGTACTGTGTAATGAGAAGGAAATCATTGCCAATCTGGCTGTGCAAGACCCCTTGGGGATGAGTGCCCATAATATGATAGAATTTTTTTTATCAAGTTGGAGAATGACGTAGTTGATTCGGAGACTAGGGTGCTGAATCTTAATACCATAAGACATAGGAGCAGAATTAGGCCACTTGGCCCATTGAGTCTGCTCCGCCATTCAATCATGGCTGATATTTCTCTCATCCCCATTCTCCTGCCTTCTCCCCATGGCAGGTAGGATCAAGGAAAACCCCAAGGCCTTTTACACATATGTGAGAAATATGAGAATGACTAGAGATAGTCAAGTATTTTTCTTGGCCAATCTGTATGCTTCTTCCTTGGATCAGATACTATTTCTAATTTGTAAGCCATGGATTGGCCCTTTTACCCCCTTTGCTTTTGTGCCAGACAGGAATGAACAGTTGCTGCAGCTCCCCCAGGCGTTCCTTGAATGTTTGCCATTGCCTATCCACTGTCATCCCTTTAAGTAACTCTCCCCAATCCACTGTAGGAAGTCGGAGGGAAGTAAAACGGGGCCAGAAACAAAAAGCAGTAAGGGGGAAAGTGTAAGGCAGAGAAGCCATAGTCAAAAATCAAAAAAGGCCACAGTACAGGGTACAGTGACTGAGGAGAGTGTGAAAAGGCAAGTGGCCAATGGAGGATTGAGGGGGTTGTACCTAAATGCGCGCAGTATACGGAACAAGGTAAATGAGCTTGTTGCGCACATTGAAATTGGCCGGTATGATGTTGTGGGCATCACAAGAAACGTGGCTGCAAGGGGATCAGGGCTGGAATCTATATATCCAAGGATATATGCCCTATCGAAAGGACAGGCAGATGGGCAAAGGCGGCAGGGTTGCATTGTGAGTAAGGAATGAAGTTAAATTGATATGCAAGGAGCGATATAGGATCAGAAGGCACAGAATTTCTGTGGGTAGAGTTCATAGAACGATACAGCGCAGTACAGGCCCTTCGGCCCACGATGTTGCACCGAAACAAAAGCCATCTAACCTACACTATGCCATTATCATCCATATGCTTATCCAATAAACTTTTAAATGCCCTCAATGTTGGCGAGTTCACTACTGTTGCAGGTAGGGCATTCCACGGCCTCACCACACTTTGCGTAAAGAACCTACCTCTGACCTATATCTATTACCCCTCAGTTTAAAGCTATGTCCCCTCGTGCCAGCCATTTCCATCCGCTGGAGAAGGCTCTCACTGTCCACCCTATCTAACCCCCTGATCATTTTGTATGCCTCTATTAAGTCTCCTCTTAACCTTCTTCTCTCCAACGAAAATAACCTCAAGTCCATCAGCCTTTCCTCATAAGATTTTCCCTCCATACCAGGCAACGTCCTGGTAAATCTCCTCTGCACCCGCTCCAAAGCCTCCACGCCCTTCCTATAATGCGGTGACCAGAACTGTACGCAATACTCCAAATGCGGCCATACCAGAGTTTTGTACAGCTGCAACATGACCTCCTGACTCCAGAACTCAATCCCTCTACCAATAAAGGCCAACACTCCATAGGCCTTCTTCACAACCCTATCAACCTGGGTGGCAACTTTCAGGGATCTATGTACATGGACACAGAGATCCCTCTGCTCATCCACACTTCCAAGAACTTTACCATTAGCCAAATATTCTGCATTCCTGTTATTCCTTCCAAAGTGAATCACCTCACACTTCTCGACATTAAACTCCATTTGCCACCTCTCAGACCAGCTCTGCAGCTTATCTATGTCCCTCTGTAACCTGCTACATCCTTCCTCACTGTCGACAACACCACCGACTTTAGTGTCGTCTGCAAATTTACTCACCCACCCTTCTGCGCCTTCCTCTAGGTCATTGATAAAAATGACAAACAGCAACGGCCCCAGAACAGATCCTTGTGGTACGCCACTTGTAACTGAACTCTATTCTGAACATTTCCCATGAACCACCACCCTCTGTCTTCTTTCAGCTAGCCAATTTCTGATCCACATCTCTAAATCACCCTCAATCCCCAGCCTCCGTATTTTCTGCAATTGCCTACCGTGGGGAACCTTATCAAACGCTTTACTGAAATCCATATACACCACATCAACTGCTCCACCCTCGTCTACCTGTTCAGTCACCTTCTCAAAGAACTCGATAAGGTTTGTGAGGCATGACCTACCCTTTACAAAGCCATGCTGACTATCCCTGATCATATTATTCCTATCTAGATGATTATAAATCTTGTCTCTTATAATCCCCTCCAAGACTTTACCCACAACAGACGTGAGGCTCACCGGACTATAGTTGCCAGGGTTGTCTCTGCTTACCTTTTTGAACAGAGGGACCACATTTGCTATCCTCCAGTCCTCTGGCACTATTCCTGTAGCCAATGATGACATAAAAATCAAAGCCAAAGGTCCAGCATTCTCTTCCCTGGCCTCCCAGAGAATACTAGGATAAATCCCATCAGGCCCTGGAGACTTATCTATTTTCAGCCTGTCCAGAATTGCCAACACCTCTTTCCTACGTACCTCAATGCCATCTATTCTCATAGCCTGGGTCTCAGCATTCTCCTCCACAACATTATCTTTTTCCTGAGTGAATACTGACGAAAAATATTCATTTAATATCTTGCCTATCTCTTCAGACGCCACACACAACTTCCCAGCCCTGTCCTTGACTGGTCCTACTCTTACCCTAGTCATTCGCTTATTCCTGACATACCTATAGAAAGCTTTTGGGTTTTCCTTGATCCTACCTGCCAAATACTTCTCATGTCCCCTCCTTGCTCGTCTTAGCTCTCTCTTTAGATCCTTCCTCGCTACCTTGTAACTATCCATCGCCCCAACTGAAACTTCACAGCTCATCTTCACATAGGCCTCCTTCTTCCTCTTAACAAGAGATTCCACTTCTTTGGTAAACCACGGTTCCCTCGCTCTATGCCTTCCTCCCTGCCTGACCGGTACGTACTTATCAAGAACACGCAGTAGCTGATCCTTGAACAAGCTCCACTTATCCAGTGTGCCCAACACTTGCAGCCTACTTCTCCAACCTATCCCCCCCAAGTCATGTCTAATGGCATTATAATTGCCCTTCCCCCCAGCTATAACTCTTGCCCTGCGGTGTATACTTATCCCTTTCCATCACTAACGTAAACGTCACCGAATTGTGGTCACTGTCCCCAAAGTGCTCTCCTACCTCCAAATCCAACACCTGGCCTGGTTCATTACCCAAAACCAAATCCAACGTGGCCTCGCCTCTTGTTCGCCTGTCACCATATTGTGTCAGGAAACTCTCCTGCACACACTGTACAAAAAACAACCCATCTATATCTTTTCCAGTCAATATTTGGAAAGTTAAAGTCTCCCATAATAACTACCCTGTTACTTTCGCTCTTATCCAGGATCATCTTCGCCATCCTTTCCTCTACATCCCTCGAACTATTTGGAGGCCTATAGAAAACTCCCAACAGGGTGACCTCTCCTTTCCTGTTTCTAACCTCAGCCCATACTACCTCGGAAGATGAGTCCCCATCTAGCATCCTCTCCGCCACCGTAATACTGCTCTTGACTAGCAGCGCCACACCTCCCCCTCTTTTGCCTCCTTCTCTGAGCTTACTAAAACACCTAAACCCCGGAACCTGCAACATCCATTCCTGTCCCTGCTCTATCCATGTCTCCGAAATGGCCACAACATCGAAGTCCCAGGTACCAACCCATGCTGCCAGTTCCCCTACCTTATTTCGTATACTCCTGGCATTGAAGTAGACACACTTCAAACCACCTACCTGAACACTGGCCCCCTCCTGCGACGTCAAATCTGTGCTCCTGACCTCTATACTCTCGTTCTCCCGTACCCTAAAACTATAATCCAGGTTCCCATGCCCCTGCTGCATTAGTTTAAACACCCCCAGAGAGCACTAACAAATCTCCCCCCCAGGATATTTGTGCCCCTCAGGTTCAGATGTAGACCATCCTGTCTGTAGAGGTCCCACCTTCCCCAGAAAGAGCCCCAGTTATCCAGAAATCTGAATCCCTCCCGCCTGCACCATCCCTGTAGCCACATGTTTAATTGCTCTCTCTCCCTATTCCTCATCTCATTATCACGTGGCACGGGCAACAACCCAGAGATAACAACTCTGTTTGTTCTAGTTCTGAGCTTCCATCCTAGCTCCCTGAAAGCCTGCCTGACATCCTTGTCCCCTTTCCTACCTATGTCGTTAGTGCCAATGTGGCTGCTCCCCCTCCCCCTTAAGGACCCGGAAAACATGATCCGAGACATCACGTACCCTTGCACCTGGGAGGCAACATACCAAACGTGAGTGTCTCACGCTCCCACAAAATCTCCTATCTGTGCCCCTGACTATCGAGTCCCCAATTACTAATGCTCTGCTCCTCTCCCCCCTTCCCTTCTGAGCAACAGGGACAGACTCCGTGCCAGAGGCCCGTACCCCATGGCTTGCCCCTGGTAAGTCGTCCCCCCCCCACAAGTATCCAAAGCGGTATACTTGTTTCTCAGGGGAACGACCGCAGGGGATCCCTGCACTGACTGCTTCTTCCCAGTCCCTCTTACAGTTACCCATCTATCTCCAATCTTTGGTGTAACTAATTCCCTGAAGCTGCTATCTATGACCCCCTCTGCCTCCCGAATGATCCGAAGTTCTTCCAACTCCAGCTCCAGTTCCCTAACTCAGTCTTGGAGGAGCTGGAGATGGCAGCACTTCCTGCAGGTAAAATCAGCAGGGACACTAACTGCATCCCTCACCTCAAACATCCTGCAGGAGGAACATTGCACTCCCTTCCCTGCCATCCCTCTAACTTTCAACCAAGATCTGGCTAACAACTAAATTAAAAAAAATAAGAATAATAAGCATACAATATGGTACTTACCTCACACCAATGGGTTTTATTATTAGGTTAGAGGAGGAGGGCGGGTGGGAGACACTACACGTGTATTGTCTCGGGTTTCCTCTCCACCAGAATTTATTGGTGAGGGACCTCCCAGAAGTCCGTGGGTCGAACTTCCTGTTCCCGCCTTAAAAAATATAAAATTAAAAAACAATACAACAGCAGCAAAGAGGAACAGAAACGGGACCAGGTAAGTGTTTACTTAAATACTCACCCAGCAGCAGCCCCTGCACTCCGCTCCCGCTGAAACTCCAAGAGATGCTCCTGTAAGGTAAGTTACTTTAAACTACTTAAACAGACTATTGAGTCTGAAGTGATAGGAGAGGTCTTGAACGAGTACTTTTCTTCTGTATTTACAAATGAGAGGGGCCATATTGTTGGAGAGGACAGTGTGAAACAGATTGGTAAGCTCGAGGAAATACTTGTTAGGAAGGAAGATGTTTTGGGCATTTTGAAAAACTTGAGGATAGATGAGTCCCCCGGGCCTGACGGGATATATCCAAGGATTCTATGGGAAGCAACAGATGAAATTGCAGAGCCGTTGGCAATGATCTTTTCGTCCTCACTGTCAACAGGGGTGGTACCAGGGGATTGGAGAGTGGCAAATGTCATGCCCCTGTTCAAAAAAGGGACTAGGGATAACCCTGGGAATTACAGGCCAGGTAGTCTTACTTCGGTGGTAGGCAAAGTAATGGAAAGGGTACTGAAGGATAGGATTTCTGAGCAGCTAGAAAGACACTGCTTGATTAGGGATAGTCAGCACGGATTTGTGAGGGGTAGGTCTTGCCTTACAAGTCTTATTGAATTCTTTGAGGAGGTGACCAAGCATGTGGATGAAGGGAAAGCAGTGGATGTAGTGTACATGGATTTTAGTAAGGCATTTGATAAGGTTCCCCATGGTAGGCTTCTGCAGAAAGTAAGGAGGCATGGGATAGTGGGAAATTTGGCCAGTTGGATAACAAACTGGCTAACCGATAGAAGTCAGAGAGTGGTGGTGGATGGCAAATATTCAGCCTGGATCCCAGTTACCAGTGGCGTACCGCAGGGATCAGTTCTGGGTCCTCTGCTGTTTGTGATTTTCATGAATGACTTGGATGAGGGAGTTGAAGGGTGGGTCAGTAAATTTGCAGACGATACCAAGATTGGTGGAGTTGTGGATAGTGAGGAGGGCTGTTGTCGGCTGCAAAGAGACATAGATAGGATGCAGAGCTGGGCTGAGAAGTGGCAGATGGAGTTTAACTCTGAAAAGTGTGTGGTTGTCCATTTTGGAAGGACAAATATGAATGCGGAATACAGGGTTAACGGTAGAGTTCTTGCCAATGTGGAGGAGCAGAGAGATCTTGGGGTCTATGTTCATGCATCTTTGAAAGTTGCCACTCAAGTGGATAGAGCTGTGAAGAAGGCCTATGGTGTGCTCGCGTTCATTAACAGAGGGATTGAATTTAAGAGCCGTGAGGTGATGATGCAGCTGTACAAAACTTTGGTAAGGCCACATTTGGAGTACTGTGTACAGTTCTGGTCGACTCATTTTAGGAAGGATGTGGAAGCTTTGGAAAAGATGCAAAGGAGATTTACCAGGATGTTACCTGGAATGGAGAGTAGGTATTACGAGGAAAGGTTGAGGGTGCTAGGCCTTTTCTCATTAGAACGGAGAAGGATGAGGGGCGACTTGATAGAGGTTTATAAGATGATCAGGGGAATAGATAGAGTAGACAGTCAGAGACATTTTCCCCGGGTGGAACAATCCATTACAAGGGGACATAAATTTAAGGTGAATGGTGGAAGATATAAGGGGGATGTCAGAAGTAGGTTCTTTACCCAGAGAGTAGTGGGGCATGGAATGCACTGCCTGTGGACGTAGTTGAGTCGGAAACATTAGGGACCTTCAAGCAGCTATTGGATAGGTACATGGATTACGGTAAAATGATATAGTGTAGATTTATTTGTTCTTGAGGGCAGCACGGTAGCATTGTGGATAGCACAATTGCTTCACAGCTCCAGGGTCCCAGGTTCGATTCCGGCTTGGGTCACTGTCTGTGCGGAGTCTGCACATCCTCCCCGTGTCTGCGTGGGTTTCCTCCGGGTGCTCCGGTTTCCTCCCACAGTCCAAAGATGTGCAGGTTAGGTGGATTGGCCATGATAAATTGCCCTTGGTGTCCAAAATTGCCCTTCGTGTTGGGTGGCGGTGTTGACTTTGGGTAGGGTGCTCTTTCCAAGAGCCGGTGTAGACTCAATGGCCGAATGGCCTCCTTCTGCACTGTAAATTCAATGATAATCTATGATTAATCTAGGACAAAGGTTCGGCACAACATCGTGGGCCGAAGGGCCTGTTCTGTGCTGTGTTTTTCTATGTTCTATGTCCAATGTCTGAGGATTGGGAGCAGTTTAGAATTCAGCAAAGAAGGACCAAGGGATTGATTAAGAAAGGGAAAGTACATTAAGAAAGTAAGCTTGCAGGGAACATAAAGACTGACACTAAGAGTTTCTACAGATATGTGAAGAGAAAGAGATTGGTAAAGAGAATGTAGGCCCCCTACAGACAGAAACAGAGGAATGTATAATAAGGGACAAAGAAATGGCTGAGCAATTGAATACATACTTTGGTTCTGGTTTCACAAAAGAGGACACAAATCAGATACCGGACATGTTAGGGAATGAAACGTTTAATGAGAGGGAAGAACTGAGGGAGATCAATATTAATAGATAAATGGTGCTGGGAAAATTGATGGTCGATAAATCTCCAGGGCCTGATAATCTGCATTCCAGAGTGCTTAAGGAGGTGGCTCTGGAAATAGTGGACGCATTGGTGGTCATATCCAGGATTCTATAGTCTCTGGAACTGTTCCTGCAAATTGAAGGGTAGCAAATGTCACTCCAATATTCAAAAAGGAAGGTAGAGAGAAAGCAGGAAATTATAGACTAGTAAGCATCGGTAATAGGGAAAATTCTTGAATCCATTATCAAGGACTTTATAGCGGAACATTTAGAAAGCAGTGGCAGGATCAGTCAGAGTCAGCATGGATTTATGAAGGGGAAATCATGCTTAACAAATCTGTTGGAATTCTTTGAAGATGTAACTAGTACAATTGACAAGGGGGAGCCAGTCGATGTGGTATATTTGGACTTTCAGAAGGCGTTTGCAAGCAAAATTCCGCACAAGAGATTATTGTGTATTGAGGTGGATAGAAAACTGGTTGGCAGAGAGGAAACAAAGAGCAGGAATTTAATGTGTCCTTTTCAAATTGGCAGTCAATAACTAGTGGGGTGCCACAGGGATTGGTGCTGGGACCCCAGTTATTCACAATATATATTAATGATTTGGATGAGGGAACAAAATGTAACATCTCAAAGTTTGCAGATGATGCCAAGTTGGGTGGGAAGGTGAACTGTGACGAGGATGTAGAGATCTTACAGCATAGAACATAGAACGATACAGCGCAGTACAGGCCCTACGGCCCACGATGTTGCACCGAAACAAAAGCCATCTAACCTACACTATGCCATTATCATCCATATGTTTATCCAATAAACTTATAGAACATAGAACGATACAGCGCAGTACATCTGGAGAGGTTGGGCGAGTGGGCAAATCAATGGCAGATGCAGTATAATTTGGATAAGTGTGAAGTTATTCACTTTGGAAGCAAAAACAGGAAGGCAGATTACTACCTGAACGTTTGGAAGAGGCGAGTGTGCCACGGGACCTGTGTGACCTTGTGCACCAGTCGCTGAAAGTAAGCATGCAGGTGCAGCAGGCGGTAAAGAAGGCGATTGGTTTGTTGCCCTTCATTGCAAGAGGTAGGTGTGTCCAGAACCAGGGGGTCACAGTCTGAGGATTCAGGCTAAACCATTTCAGACAGAGATGAGGAGACATTTCTTCACCCAAAGAGTGGTCAGCCTGTGGAATTCATCACCACAGGAAGTAGTTGATGCTAAAACATTGAATATATTCAAGAAAAAAGCAAATTACTGCGGATGCTGGAATCTGAAACGAAAGAGAAAATGGTGGAAAATCTCAGTAGGTCTGGCAGCATCTGTAGGGAGAGAAAAGAGCGAACGTTTCGAGTCCGCTGACTCTTTGCCAAAGCTAACAGACAGAGAAAGTTGGAAATATTTATACTGTGGAGTGAGAATGAAAGATGAGTCATAGTCACGGAAACCCAGGGAAACCGGGTGCTAATGGCCACAGAAGCCAAGGGGAAAGATGCTAGAGGAGACCACATTGGCAGTTCCCAGAGTGACCAAAAAATGTGACAGGCCAAACACCAGAGAAATTAACATCAGAGGGTGAACTGTAAATGTGGGAGAAGGGGGAATGTAAGAATCTTTAATTTATGGGATCTTAACCTGTCGAACCACGCCAAGTTTGGGGGAAGCTTAGTTGATGAATCAAGTCCTGGCGCAATACGACAAGTTATAAGATTTGTACTATTTATAGACTGTGTTAAGTTGTTCGATTCCTTGTATTATTCGACTGTGTATAGTTGAAGGAATTTATATCATCTCTGCTATTCGGTTATCAGTAGCACTTTGCGAATACTGGAACTCAGCAGAAATTTGCAGTATAAACTCCTCAGGTGCCAAAAAGAATTGTTTTATTTGTAGTCGCTTGATTACAATTTGAAAGTAATTTAAAAGGCAATTCGTAGACAATTCAAAGCTTTCAGAGAATTACAGACATTATCTTTCTTTGCTTAGGCAGACAGCTCGAAAGTAACTTTTAAAAGGTCAAAGTCTGGCAATGAAACATGAAAAGAGAGAGAAAGCTAATCTTCAGCTAAACTCAAACTCAAAGTCAAAAGTGGACTAACATCACTGACACAGACTGTTAGACTGACAGAACCCCCAAAGACATAAACCTAAAATCTAAACACTAAAACAAAACTGACTAAACTAAACACTAAAACCAAACCTAACCTAAAATGGAGACTATAAAGGACAAAACTGACGAAACTAACAGAAAGACAACACAAAGACATCTCCTCAACACACACACCCCCCAAAGACAATACACTACAGACAACACACTTTCAAAGACAATAAAACCACAGACAACACACAAAAAACTAAACCCAACCTACAAAGACAATACTCACAAAGACAACAAAACCCAAAATGGCCGGGAGAAATTTTTCAGTTATACACTTTCATATCTGTCTTAAGTCATCTAATTACACCCCAATATAATCCTAATTGGTTTGGGTTAGACTCAAACACATTTGATTTGATGGCAAGCCGTCCATCTTCAATGTGCAACATCAGCTTTTCTGACCTAGCTGTTATCTGCATTGTGAACAATGGTGCCTTCATGTTGCTGTGTATTCAATCCCTTGGCCTTGACAATTAGCACAAGACAGTGTCAAATTATCTTGCAACTGTGCTTTTTTTTTAATGTCACACTGTCTTTGAAAATATGCATTTGCCAGAACAACGGACTTCAGTATAAGTGAATTATGCTGTATAAATGGGTATTAAAAGTGGGGCTCAACATTTATGCTTAAACAGCTATCTTTTACCTATACTAGTTGTATTTGAAATACTTGGCTTCTACAGTCGGCCCTTTGATAAATCGAAAAATTGAGATATATCAGAAAAGATTAAAATACATCATTAATGCGATAGGATAGGTAAAAGCGCAAAGAATCATTGCAGTTTTAAACAATAAAATGGAATTAACATTGCAACAGGCATTTCAAAATAATTATTATAATTAATAAATTAATCAAATTTGATCACATTGGTAATTAATAATAACTTCATGTAAAATTATTATACAATAAAAGTTGAACATATGATCTAGTAATAAATGGTAAAATTATTATCAAAATTGATGTCAAGTCTTTGACATCTTCTGGATAATACACAAAAGCTTGTTGAAAGGGTTAATTTTCTTACAGAGACAAAAAGAGGCGTATAGCTTGGAATGATGCCATTCGCATCTTTAAACTTTTTTTTGTCACTCAAATGGACTGGGAGTAAAAGTTGGATTGCTGCCAAATTCCCGTTATCAAATTTCTTTGAACAACCTGTTCTTTTGGCTTTTAATCAAAGATTGTTGTTTTTTTTAAAAAAACAGCTTCCACATTGTTTGAAGTTTTAATTTCCAGGCTAATTTTAAACATTTATTTTAAAATATCAAATACAATAACTTATTAAATTTATAACTGAACCAATCTTGTGCTGTATCTTGATTTTCTGTAGATGAATTTGTCGATTCTGTTAAAGGAAACACAGCTAACAAGATATGTTAATTTCTTTCAATTAATAAAGCAACGTTCAGAATAATTACAGCTTTCTTAAGTTGACAGTTCTTGGCAACTTTTTAGCGATCCATTGAGCTTTCTTTAGCTGCTTTGATGGCAGCCGTTGTGTTCTGAGTAAGTTCCCTTTTTCCTTTGGAAATTTTCTGTCCCAAGTAAACATCTTTCTGGGCAATTTGTGCTTTGTGAAAGCTAGCTTTGTGACTGTTAGTACTGAGGTGGTTCAAGACCATCCGTAAATCTTTGTCATGATCATCTTTATTGATAGAGGTTATCAGAACATCATCTTCATATTGGATAATGGTGGAAGGCCGAACAGGCAGTTGCCTGAGATGATTCTGTAAAGCCATGTGGTAAACAGCTGGGCTATTATGATACTGTTGTTGATTAACTGTAAAAGCAAACCATGGTTGTAGTTGCTTAGCCAGTGTTGCTGACCAGAAGCCAAACTGGGTGTGTCTTGTTGGTACGTGTTACATGGTTGACCATGAGGTGGAAATGTATTGTAGTGAACATTGTCTACTTCATTATCATCTCTCGAATCCATCCGTTGTTTTTGATAGCATTTTGCCATCCAGTGTCCTACTCTACCACAGAAAAGACATTGTGGTATTTCCTTACGTGATTTTAATGGAGCAAGGGTACATGTTTGCTCTAGCGCTGGTGGTGAAATTGTAGTTACTGCTGATATTCCTGCAGGTGCTGCAACAGCCGCCGCTGGAGCAGCAGGTAACATGGGCTGGATTTGAACACTATCTTCGTCTGATTCATCTGACAAAGGAACTGATTTATTCGTGACATTTGTTCTTGGCTGTGCAATTGCCGATTGTGCCACTAGGTGGTGCGCTTGGGCTGCTTTCTGAGTTCGTGCTGTTTGTTCAAATTTCTGCACAGAAATTTTGCAGTGTTCAGCTAAAACACATCTTTCTTCGATTAACTTGCAATTTTCAAGTTCAATTTGCTCAGTTTTTAATTGCAATTGTCGGTATTTTGTCTCCACTTTAACAACTTGATTTTGGAATTCTGTTATTTGAAAAGATAACTGCTGAAGTTCAGAGGTTTTGTTTTGCAAATCTGTCTCAAGTTTGGATTTTGCATCTCGCAATTCTGTTTTAATTTCATCATAATGCTCAAGTTTGGATTTTGCAACTTGCAAATCTGTTTTAATTTCATCATAATATTCAAGTTTGGATTTTGCATCTTGCAATTCTTCAACAACTGCAATTAGTTGTTTTTTAGTCGACCTATACTCATCATCACTTCGTTCAGTATTTAATTGCAACTGTTGGTATTTTGACTCCACTTTAAAAACTTGATTTTGAAATTCTCCGATTTGAACAGATAACTGCTGGAGTTCAGAGGTTTTATTTTGCAAATCTGTTCTAATTTCATCATAATGCTCAAGTTTGGATTTTGCATCTCGCAATTCTTCAACAACTGCAATTAGTTGGTCTTTAGTGGACCTATACTCATGATCAAATTTAATTTTAGCAATTGTCTCTTGATGTTTTTGGAGCTGTGCCATTACTGCAAAAGACCATTTCATACGTCTTCCACCGTTTAACCGTGTGGTCTTACCCCATGCCTTCTTGATATTATCAAGGGACCACTGTCCTTTGGGGATATCATATTTTGATTCAATTTTTGTAGCAACTTCAGACAGTCCAAATTGTCTACGAATGAAAGATCTAAAATCCCCCAACATATCTTCAACAGAAACATCTGGTATTCCAGCACCCCCCTTGGATGTAGTGGGGAGTAATTTTCTGTCTGGTAAAGGCTCTGAATCTACACTTTGATTTGGATCAGCCATAACTTTTCTTGATCGCTGACTGCCGTTTTATTTTAGTTACTGCAGTGACTAATCTTCCAGTCACGCCTATGATAGTATGAACGACTGGCACTTGATTTATTTAACAGTCTATAAAAAATGTTCTTTTCAAGGGTCGAAGTACTGATTGATGCGGCTTTAAGACTTTTAATGGGTGAAAAAGATATTTCTTACCCCAGTCTAGCCGTGGGTTCCGGCTGTCTTCTGGGCCTCCTCCGATTATCTCCGAAGCTTCCCGAAGGTTCTCGACCTCCTCCGATTATCTTCGAAGCTTTCCGTCGTCACCTGGGCCTCCGAAGGTCGTCCTCAGTACTCCCCCCTTCTGCCTGACTACGCCAAAATGAAGGAATCTTAAATTTATAGGAATCTTAACCTGTCGAACCACGCCAAGTTTGGGGGAAGCTTAGTTGATGAATCAAGTCCTGGCGCAATACGACAAGTTATAAGATTTGTACTATTTATAGACTGTGTTAAGTTGTTTGATTCCTTGTATTATTCGACTGTGTATAGTTGAAGGAATTTATATCATCTCTGCTATTCGGTTATCAGTAGCACTTTGCGAATACTGGAACTCAGCAGAAATTTGCAGTATAAACTCCTCAGGTGCCAAAAAGAATTGTTTTATTTGTAGTCGCTTGATTACAATTTGAAAGTCATTTAAAAGGCAATCCGTAGACAATTCGAAGCTTTCAGAGAATTACAGACATTATCTTTCTTTGCTTAGGCAGACAGCTCGAAAGTAACTTTTAAAAGGTCAAAGTCTGGCAATGAAACATGAAAAGAGAGAGAAAGCTAATCTTCAGCTAAACTCAAACTCAAAGTCAAAAGTGGACTAACATCACTGACACAGACTGTTAGACTGACAGAACCCCCAAAGACATAAACCTAAAATCTAAACACTAAAACAAAACTGACTAAACTAAACACTAAAACCAAACCTAACCTAAAATGGAGACTATAAAGGACAAAACTGACGAAACTAACAGAAAGACAACACAAAGACATCTCCTCAACACACACACCCCCAAAGACAATACACTACAGACAACACACTTTCAAAGACAATAAAACCACAGACAACACACAAAAAACTAAACCCAACCTACAAAGACAATACTCACAAAGACAACAAAACCCAAAATGGCCGGGAGAAACTTTTCAGTTATACACTTTCATATCTGTCTTAAGTCATCTAATTACACCCCAATATAATCCTAATTGGTTTGGGTTAGACTCAAACACATTTGATTTGATGGCAAGCCGTCCATCTACAATGTGCAACATCAGCTTTTCTGACCTAGCTGTTATCTGCATTGTGAACAATGGTGCCTTCATGTTGCTGTGTATTCAATCCCTTGGCCTTGACAATTAGCACAAGACAGTGTCAAATTATCTTGCAACTGTGCTTTTTTTTTAATGTCACACTGTCTTTGAAAATATGCATTTGCCAGAACAACGGACTTCAGTATAAGTGAATTATGCTGTATAAATGGGTATTAAAAGTGGGGCTCAACATTTATGCTTAAACAGCTATCTTTTACCTATACTAGTTGTATTTGAAATACTTGGCTTCTACAGGGAAGCAAAGAGGAGAAAGGGTAAGGAAAGGTGGCTAACATGGTGGGGGGGGGGGGGGTTTAAATATATATTAAGAAAGACAAGATAGAAAGAAATGGTAAAAGACAGTTAAAATGAAATGGGATTTTTAAAAATGGGTCGAGGTGGGGTACAGCTAATCATCTTAAGTTGTTGAATTCAATGTTGTGCCTAACCGGAAGATGAGATGTTGTTCCTCCAGTTTGTATTGAGCTTCACTTGAACATTGCAGCAGGCCAAGGACAGACATGTGGACATGGTAGCAGGGTCTTCTGTTAAAATGGCAAGCAACGGGAGGTCAGGGCCCTGAATGCGCACAGACCGAAGATGGTCAGCAAAGCGATCACCCAGTCTGCGTTTGGTCTCTTCGATATCGAGGAGACCACATTGGGAGCAGCAAATGCAATAGACCAGATTGGAAGAGGTGCAAATGAAACGCTGCTTAACCTGGGATGAGTGTTTTGGGCCTGGGATGTTAAGCATGGAAGAGGTAAACGGGCAGGTGTTACACCTTCTGCGATTGCATGGGAAGGTGCCATGAGTGATGGAGAGGTACTGGGTATGGTGGAGGAGTGGACTAGATTATCTCGGAGGGAAAGGTCTCGGCAGAATGCTGCCAGAGGGAGTGAAGGAAAGATGTGTTTGGTGGTGGCATCACGCTGGAAATGGAGGATGATGCTTTGCATACGGAGGCTGGTGTGATGAAATGTGAGAAGAGGGGGACTCTATCCTTGTACTGGGAGGGAGGGGAGGGGGCGAGGGTTAGTGGCGCACACTGTTGAGGGCCCTGTCAACAACTGTAGGTGGGAAATCATGGTTGAGGAAGAAGTAACACATTATCACCCGGTTTGCACCCGGTTTCCCCGGGTTTCTGTGGTATGACTCATCTTTCATTCTTCCTCCACAGTATAAATATTGCCAACTTTCTCTGTCTGTTAGCTTTGACAAAGAGTCATCGGACTCGAAACGTTATCTCTTTTCTCTCCCTACAGATGCTGCCAGATCTGCTGTGATTTTCCCGCATTTTCTCTTTCGAATATATTCAAGAGGCGGCTAGATATAGCACTTGGCGAATGGGATCAACGGTTATGGGGAGAAAGCCGTATTAGGCTATTGAGTTGGTTGATGAGCCATGATCATGATAAATGGCGGAAAAGGCTCGAAGGGCCGAAAGGCTGCCTCCTGCTCTTATCTTCTATGTATCTAGACAAATTATAACGGGGAACAAAGAAATGGCAGAAGAATTGAACACATACTTTGGCTCGGTCTTCAGAAAATAGGGCACAAACAACCCCCAAAAATGTTAGGGAACCGAGGATCTAGTGAGACGGTGGAATTGAAGCAAATCAGTATTTGTAAGATGCTGGGGAAATTAATGAGGTCAAAGATTGACAGATCACCAGGATCTGATAATCTACATCCCAGAGCATGAAAAGAAGTGTCCCTGGAAATGTTGGATGCATTGTTGATCATCTTTCAAAATAATAATAATCTTTATAATAATCTTTATTGTCACAAGTAGGCTTACATTAATACTGCAATGAGTTTACTGTGAAAATCCCTTAGTTGCCACACTCCAGCGCCTGTTCGGGTACACTGAGAGAATTCAGAATGTCCAAATTACCAACAGCACGTCTTTCGGGACTTGTGGGACGAAACCGGAACACCCGGATGAAACCCACGCAGACACAGGGAGAACGTGCAGACTCTGCACAGACAGTGACCCAGGCCGGGAATCGAACCTGGGACCCTGGTGTTGTGAAGCAACAGTGCTAATCACTGTGCTACCGTGCAGCCCAAAATGCTATAGCTTTGGAGCAGTTCCTACAGATTAGATGGTGGCAAATGTCACCCCACTACTTAAAAAGGGAGGGATAGTGTTATGGGCCAGGGTTGAGAGAACTCCAAAGTGTATCATGGAGTTCACCTGACCCACAACTTTTACTAGATTGTGGTATGGGGAGCACACGGCCCACTCTACAGGTGTGGTACAGCAAAAATGGAAAAGTATTTTTTAAAGCAAAACAATGTTTATTCTATGAACTCAAGTTAACCTTTTTAAAACAAACAGTGACCATGTTAGCAACCATTAATTCAAAAAACATCCCAAAGAATACAACACTAAATAATAAAACAAAGACCAAAGAAAAGTACAACACAGGAACAGGCCCTTCGGCCATCCAAGCCTGTGCCGATCATGCTGCCCATCTAAACTAAAATATTCTACACTTCCTGTGTCCGTATCCCTCTATTCCCATCCTATTCATGTATTTGTCAAGATGCCCCTTAAATGTCACTATCGTCCCTGCTTCCACCACTTCCTCCGGTAGCGAGTTCCAGGCACCCACTACCCTCTGTGTAAAAAAAACTTGCCTCGTACATCGCCTCTAAACCTTGCCCCTCGCACCTTCAACCTATGCCCCCTAGTAATTGACCCCTCTACCCTGGGAAAAAGCCTCTGACTATCCAGTGTGTCTATGCCCCTCATAATTTTGTAGACCTCTATCAGGTCGCCCCTCAACTTCCTTTGTTCCAGTGAGAACACTCGAGTTTATTCAACCGCTCCTCATAGCTAATGCCCTCCATACCACGCAACATCCTGGTAAAACTCTTCTGCACCCTCTCTAAAGCCTCCACATCCTTCTGGTAGTGTGGCGACCAGAATTGAACACTATACTCCAAGTGTGGCCTAACGAAGGTTCTATACAGCTGCAACATGACTTGCCAATTCTTATACTCAATGCCCCGGCTAATGAAGGCAAGCATGCTGTATGCCTTCTTGACTACCTTCTCCACCTGTGTTGCCCCTTTCAGTGACCTGTGGACCTGTACACCTAGATCTCTCTGACTGTCAATACTCTTGAGGGTTCTACCAATCACTGTATATTCCCTACCTGCATCAGACCTTCCAAAATGCATTACCTCACATTTGTCCAGATTAAACTCCATCTGCCATATCTCCGCCCTAGTCTCCAAACTATCTAAATCCTCCTGTATCCTCTGACAGTCCTCATCGCTATCCGCAATTCCACCAACCTTTGTCGTCTGCAAACTTACTAATCAGACCAGTTACATTTTCCACCAAATCATTTATATATACTACGAACAGCAAAGGTCCCAGCACTGATCCTTAATAACTTCCCAAATAACATCCAGAAGACAAAAGAAACACCTTTTAACAGAAGCACATCAGGTTTACATTCACTACTGAAAACATTTATAATTCTGAATTCACCAAATGATCAAGAGATAGTCTTTTCATGGCAGAGAGATCAACAGTACATCTGCTTTATCTGGCTTCAGCTCCAACACTGAAAGCAAAACTAAAACACACCCTGCAGCAAACAGCCTAAAACGAAAGTAAAAAGCTGACAGACAGCCCAGCTCCACCCACTCTCTGACATCACTGTAGTAATAAACACCTATTTCTTAAAGGTACTCTCACTACAGATACTTATATACACACCCATTTATAAACACCCATTTCTTAAAGGTACTCTCACATGACACCCCCCCCCCCCCCCCCTCAAGAAAAAAGAAACTTGGGCTTTCGCAAATTCACTTTTGGCTAGGTTTACCACCAAACCCGCCTCCTGAAGTCGATCGAATAACTCCAAAAGATGTTTTAAATGTTCTTTCCATGTCTGGCTGCAAATTACCAGATCGTCGGTGTATTGCGTAATTGGGTAACACAATTGGGTAATCCTGAGACGACTTTGTTAGTGAACCGTTGAAATGTGGTTGGGGCGTTTTTCATGCCAAATGGCATAACTTTGAATTGGTATATACAATCTGGCGTCACAAAAGCTGAAATCTCCTTCACCTTTTCGGATAAAAGTACCTGCCAGTAACCTTTAAGTAAATCCAGTTTGGAAATTTTTGTGAGGGCCACGAAGAATCCAGCACGGGTTTTAAGGATACAAAGTAATAACATTTATTTACAATAACTATATATATAACAGCAGCAGTAACTTCCCTTGCTGCACACTCCCTCCTGTTGGTTCCCAAACTGGCCAGCTTTATTTATACTAGGAGTTTACTAATGGTTTCTCCGCCCCCCTCATTGGGGAAGCTCATACTCCCACAGGATTGTGGGATTGTCATTAGTCCCCAGCCAATGGTAAGTAGGCAGGTTATAACATCCCCCCCCCCCAAAGTCCAAGGAATCCACCGAAGACCCTGGCGAAGGAGGGCGTCGGACTTGTTTTGCCGCAGGCCGGACACCTTTTGCACGCGGCGCTGGATCAGGCGGCGTGTAACGAGACGGAGACCGGCGCTTCCGTGATGAACGGCGCAGCGGTTGTACATCCACGGCCCGTGGACCCGAGGATTCCCCCTCTGATGCATCCTGTGTCTCCATCTCGGAGTCAGAGTCTGCTGCCTCCGTCATGTCAGCGTCTCTATCTCCATTCGGTTCTGTAACGACCTGCGCAGGCTTCGAGTGAGGCACCAGTGGAAGATTGTGAGGACTACCTTCCCTTGTCTCTGGTCTCTACGGCTGTAGAAATGAGCTCTGGGGGCGGGGAATCTTTTGAGGGGATAGTCTTCTGGACCGAACGTGGTCTACATGTTTGCGCTGGAGACGACCCTGGGCTTGCACCTGGTAAGATATAGGGCCCGTTTGGTGAAAGATTACACCAGGAACCCACTGGGCACCACCAGCAAAATTCCGAACGAACACTGGGTCACCGGGCGCAAATTGCCGAATCGGCCGATGCCGAGAATTGCGTGAGTGGGCAAACACATGGCAGATGCAGTACAACGCGGCTAAATATGAAGTTATACACTTCATAGTGAAAAGCAGAAAGGAAAAGTATTATTTAAATGGTGATATATTCGGAAGTGTGGATTTCCAAAGGAATCTAATGTCCTTGCACGTCTGTCAATGAAAGTGGCAGCTACAGCCAGGAAGCTGGAAGCCACAGATGTGCAGGAGACTAGGAATTTGATGGAATTAGGGAGGCAAATGCTATATCGGCCTTCATTGTAAGAGGATTTGAGTTCCGAAGTAGAGATGCCACACTGCAGTTATACAAGGCCTTGGTGAGACAACACCTGGAGTTTGCATGCAGTTTTGGTCTCCATAGAGGGGGTACAGTGGAGGTACTGAAATTGGGGTGAGCGGGACTGTCCTATGTGGAGAGATTGGTTCAACTGACCCTATATTCATCAAGAAGGATGAGAGGACATAAGACTATCAGACATAGAAGCAGAATTAAGCCATTTGGCCCAACGAGTCTGCTCCGCCATTCTATCATGGCTAATATTTTTCTCATCCCCATTCTCCTGCCTTCTCCCCATAGCCCCTGATTCCCTTATTAATCACGAGCCTACCTGCCTCTGTCTTAAAGACACTCAGTGATTTGGCCTCCACAGCCTTCTGTGGCAAAGTGTTCCACAGATTCACCACCCTCTGGCTGAAAACATTCCTCCTCATCTCAGTTTTGAAGAATCGTCCCTTCAGTCTGAGGCTGGGTTCTAGTTTTTCCTACTAGTGGAAACATCCTCTCCACGTCCACTCTATCCAGGCCTCTCAGTATTTTGTAAGTTTCAATAAGATCCCCCTTCATCCTTCTAAGTTCCAACGATTACAGACCCAGAATCCTCAACCGCGCCTCATATGACAAGGTCTTCTTTCCAGGGATCATTCCCTGGTTAGGGGCTGGTTTTGCACAGTGAACTAAACAGCTGGCTTGTAAAGCAGAACAAAGCCAGCAGCGCGGGTTCAATTCCCTTACCAGCCGCCCCGAACAGGCGCTGGAATGTGGCGACTAGGGGTTTTTCACAGTAACTTCATTTGAAGCCTACTTGTGACAATAAGCGATTTTCATTTTTTTCATTTTTCATTCTTGTGAACCTCCTCTGGACTCTTTCCAAGGCAGCACATCCTTCCTTAGATACGAGTCCCAAAACTGCTCGCAATACTCCAAATGGGGTCTGACCAGAGCCGTATACAGCCTCGGAAGTACATTCCTGCTCTTGTATTCTAGCCCTCTCAACGTGAATGCAAACATTGCATCTGCCTTCCTAACAGCCGACTGAACTTGCACGTTAACCTTAAGAAAATCTTGAACTAGGACTCCTATGTTTCTTTGTATTTCTGATTTCCTAAGCCTTTCCCCATTTTGAAAATAGTCTATGCCTCCATTCTTCCTATCAAAGTGCATAACCTCACATTGCCACAATGTATTCCATCTGCCACTTCTTTGCCCACTCTGCTAGCCTGTCCAAGTCCTTCTGCAGTCTCCCTGCTTCCTGAACACTACCTGTCCCCCTGCATATCCTTGTATCATCTGCAAACTTAGCAACAGTGCACTTAAGTTTCTTCTTCCAGATCGTTAATGTATATTGTGAAAAGCTGAGGTCCAACACTGACCCCTGAGGCGGATCACTAGTCACTGGCTGCCATTCTGATAAAAGGCTCCTTTATTCCCACTTGCTGCATTCTGCCAGTCAGCCAATCCTTTATCCATGCCAGTATCTTACCCTTAACACCATGGGCTTAACACCTTAATTTATTTGACAGCCTCCAATAAGGCACCTTGTCAAAGGCCTGCTTGAAATTTAAATAGATCATATCCACTGGTTCTCTTCTGTCTAACCTCCTTGTTACCTCAAAGAACTCTAACAGATTTGTCAGACATGACCTCCCCTTGACGAAGACGTGCTGCCTCAGCCCTCAGTACTTCGCGATCTCATCTTTAATAATGGACTCTAAAATTTTACCAAAGAACGAAGTCAGGCTAACTGGCCTATAATTTCCCATCTTCTGCCTCCCTCCCTTCTTAAATAGGGGAATTACATTAGCCATTTTCCAGTCCTCTGAAACCCTCCCTGCCACCAATGATTCCTGAAAGATCACCACCAATGCCTCCACAATCTCCTCAGCTGTCTCCGTTAGAACCCTGGGGTGTAGTCCATCCGGTCCAGGTGACTTATCCACTTTCAGACCTTTCAGTTTTCCCAGAACATTCTCCTTAGTGATGGCCACTGCACTCACCTCTGCCGCCTGATTCTTCTGAAGCCCTGATATGTCACTGTTGTCTTCCACCATGAAGACTGATGCAAAGCAACTATTCAGTTCATTTGTTTCTGATCTGATTGAAACATATAAAATTCTAACAGGGCTGGACAGACTAGATCAGGGATGATGTTTTGCCTGGTTGGGAAATCTAGCACCAGGAGAGACAGTCTCAAGATACGGTGTAGACCATTTAGGACTGAGATGAGGAAACATTTCTTCACTCCAAGGGTAATGAACCTGTGGAACTCTCTACCACTGAAGGCTGTGGAGTCCAAGTCACTGAATGTATTTCAAGAATGAGATAGATAGGTTTTTAGATTTTAATAGCATCAAGGGGTATGGGGAGAAAGCGGGAATATGGCATTGAGATAGAGGATCAGCCATGATATTGAATGGCAGAGCAGTGTCGAAGGGTTGAATGTCTTACTCCTGCTCCTTGTTTCTATATCTAGTTAAGTTGCTGAATGTGAGAATGGACTTATGACAGAATTAGATGGAACAACTCTGACATGATTTCTACATGTTTCTTTGGATTAATAATATCAAAAGCAAAATCACACCTGTGTTACAATGTGGACTTTACTGCTGAAATGTAAAGGACTGGCCATGCGAAATTGCTCCTTAGTGTCCAAAGGTTAGGTGAGGTTACGGGGTTGCAGGGATAGGGTGGGGGCATAGATGGGATGCTCTTTCGGAGGGTCAGTGTGGACCCGATGGGCCGAATGGTTTCCTTCTGCACTGCAGGTGATGGGGTTCCTCAAGGTAAGTCACTCTTTTAGCATTCTTTCCTATCATTAGCTAAACATAATTATATTATTAATAAATGTTAGCAGAAATAAAACAAAAGATTCTGTTCTATTTAAATATTTTTGAAATTATGGAGAACCAAAAGCTCAGTGGTTCATTAAACTAGCAATTTCTTGTGAAACTCTAGTTTGTCTATTTTGGAACTTTTGACTTCTTGATGTGAAGCTTTGTTGTTGAATGTTCAAACAACTACTTTGTTTCATTTTGAAGGTTAGAATGGTGAGTGATTCAGTATGAACATCAAAATATGATTTCTCCCATATAAATGAAACTAATATTGTAAATGTTAAAAGCTTCATTAATATCTTGTGATAGATCACTTACAATTTAAAGCTCTCATGATTTTGAAGTTTTGGTTGGAAAATAATTGTATGAGGAATGTTGTTTCCCAAAGAAATATTCCGACATGCTGTAAACGTTTAGTTTAAGCTTGTTAGTAAGTAGTAGCTTGTTATTTTGTCTGCAGAACATCCAGTTTATTTGTTCTACGATGTTATTTGTATGCTTCAGTTTTATTTTCCATATGTTTGCTTTTTCTTGACAGTTTCCAAAGACCATTATTAATCCTTGTAGACAGAAATATAGATTTGGCAACCCCATTACATCATACATGGACATACCAAGCTCTGGTTCATGATGTTCTGGTAAGAAAGCAATGAACACTTTTACTTTGATGCTGACAGAATTATTTTCCAACTATCAAATACAAAGTTCCTAAACTACATTATAATAAAAGTGCAAAGTATTACCAGAAATGAAAGACTATGGCCCAGATTTTGCTAAAAATATAAGAGCATCTGACTAGCCCATGCTGTTAATGCTCAAAATGAACATCAGCTTGGAGCAAGGAAAAAAATTACCCGTGAATTGCAAAGCACCATAAGTTGTTGGTCACTTGCAGAAATAAATCTTACCATTAATCTTGCCATGGTTTTCATGAAGTTGCTGCATTTGCAGATGTGTCAGCCATTAAACTCTCAACACACCTTTGTCTAGTGATTAACAGCACAGCATTTTAACAGTGAGATAACATCTCTTGCCAGAAAGTGGACAATGATAAACGTGGATATCAGGCAGCATCTGTGGAGAGAGAAATGGACTTAATGGTCCGTAAGTTCCGTGGAGTGGCAGTCAGCAACATAGAACATAGAACAGAATCGTGCCAAAAAAGTCGGTGGATTATGATCAGTATAGTTAATTGTGTCAGACGGATTGCTGATCACATAAATTTGAAAATATTGCAAAGCTAGCACCAAGCTCAAAGTCTCCTTCTCAATCGTGGAATACTTTTTCTGGTGAGAATTAACCTTTTTAAAAAAAAATAACCAAGAGGCCACTCTAGCCCTTCGTCGTTGTCTTGTAGAAGCACCGCACCTACGCCCACATCACGCGCATCAACAGCCACTTTGAATGGTTTAGTATAATTTGGGATGACTAACACAGGAGCAGTGGTGAACGCAGCCTTCAGGCCGTCAAATGCCTGCTGACACTGCTGTCCACTGGAATTTGTTACGCTTCTTCACGTCCGTCAGTGGAGCGACCACACTGCTAAAATTCGGGACAAATTTCCGGTAAAATGCATTCAGGGACCTGGCTGATGTCCCTGGCACCTTCATGTGCGGTAAGTGTGTCCAGCTGCAGCCCTTGTTAGACCGCATGATGGCTCTGGAGCTGCAGATGGACTCACTTTGCTGAGGAGGTCATGGATATCACGTTTAGCGAATTGGTCACACCACAGATTAGGATTGCTGAGGGAGAAAGGGAATGGGTGACCAAAAGGCAGAGAAAAAGCAGGAAGGTAGTGCAGGTGTCCCCTGCGGTCATCTCCCTCCAAAACAGGTATACCATTTTGGATACTGTTGGGGGAGATGGCTCACCAGGGGAAGGCAGCAGTAGCCAGGTTCATGGCACCATGGATGGCTCTGCTGTACAGAAGGGCGGGAAAAAGAGTGGAAAGGCTATAGTCATAGGGGATTCAATTGTAAGGGGAGTAGATAGGCGGTTCTGTGGTCAAAAACGAGACTCCCGAATGGTATGTCGCCTCCCAGGTGCACGGGTCAGGGATGTCTCAGATCAGCTGCAGAACATTCTGAAGGGGGAGGGTGAACAGCCAGTTGTCGTGGTGCATATAGGCACCAAAGATATATGTACAAAACGGGATGAGGTCCTACAAGCAGAATTTAGGGAGTTAGGAGACAAGTTAAAATGTCGGACCTCAGAGGTAGTAATCTCAGGATTGCTACCAGTGCCACGTGGTAGTCAGAGTAGAAGAATAGGCAGGATGAATGCATAGCTTGAGAGATGGTAGAAGGGAGGGGTTCAGATTTTTGGGACATTGGGACCGGTTCTGGGGGAGGTGGGACTACTACAAATTGGACAGTCTACACCTGGGCCGGACTGGAACCAATGTCATTGGGGGTGCTTTTGCTAACGCTGTTGGGGAGGGTTTAAACTAATGTGGCAGGGGGATGGGAACCAAATGAGGAGGTTAGTGGACAGTAAGGATGTAGTAACTAAAGCCTGTAAGGAACTAGATCATGAAGTCAGTGTGACTAAGGGGAAGAGTAGGCAGGGAGCGGATGATGAACGCAAAGGGACTGGTGGTCTGAGGTGCATTTGTTTTAATGCAAGAAGTGTAGTAGGTAAGGCAGATGAACTTCGGGCTTGGATTAGTACTTGGGAGTATGATATTGCTATTACTGAGACTTTGTTGAGGGAAGGGCATGATTGGCAACTAAATATCCCAGGATATCGATGCTTCAGGTGGGATAGGGAGGTAAAAGGGGTGGAGGAGTTGCATTACTGGTCAGAGAGGATATCACAGCTGTGCTGAAGGAGGGCACTATGGAGGACTCGAGCAGTGAGGCGATATGGGCAGAGCTCGGAAATAGGAAGGGTACGGTAACAATGTTGGGGCTGTACTACAGACCTCCCAACAGTGAGCGTGAGATAGAGGCACAAATATGTAAACAGATTATGGAAAGATGTAGGAGCAACAGGGTGGTGGTGATAGGAGATTTTAATTTTCCCAACATTGACTGGGATACACTTAATTTCAGAGGTCTAGATGGAGCAGAATTTGTAAGGAGCATCCAGGAGGGTTTTCTAGAGCAGTATGTAAATAGTCCAACTCGGGAAGGGGCCAAACTGGACCTGGTGTTGGGGAATGAGCCCGGCCAGGTGGTTGAAGTTTCAGTCGGGGATTACTTTGGGAATAGCGATCACAATTCTGTAAGTTTTAGAATACTTATGGACAAAGACGAGAGTGGTCCTAAAGAAAGAGTGCTAAATTGGGGGAAGGCCAACTATACCAAAATTCGACAGGAGCTGGGGAATGTAGATTGGGAGCAGCTGTTTGAAGGTGAATCCACATTTGATATGTGAGAGGCTTTTGAAGAGAGGTTGATTAGAGTGCAGGACAGACATGTCCCTGTGAAAATGAGGGATAGAAATGGCAAGATTAGGGAACCATGGATGACAAGTGAAATTGTGAGACTAGCTAAGAGGAAAAAGGAAGCATACATAAGGTCTAGGCGACTGAAGACAGACCAAGCTTTGGAAGAATATCAGGAATGTAGGACCAATCTGAAACGAGGAATCAAGAGGGCTAAAAGGGGTCATGAAATATCTTTAGCAAACCGGGTTAAGGAAAATCCCAACGTCTTTTATTCATATATAAGGAGCAAGAGGGTAACTAGAGAAAGGGTTGGCCCACTCAAGGACAGAGGAGGAAAGTTATGCGTGGAGTCAAGAGAAAATGGGTGAGATTCTTAACAAATACTTTGCATCGGTTTTCACCGAGGAGAGGGACATGACGGATGTTGAGGTTAGGGATAGATGTTTGATTACTCTAGGTCAAGTCGGCATAAGGAGGGAGGATGTGTTGGGTATTCTAAAAGGCATTAAGTGGCCAAGTCCCCAGGTCCGGATGGGATCTATGCCAGGTTACTGAGTGAAGTGAGAGGAAATAGCTGGGGCCTTAACAGATATCTTTGCAGCATCCTTGAACACGGGTGAGCTACCGGAGGACTGGAGAATTGCTAATGTTGTCCCCTTGTCTAAGAAGGGTAGCAGGGATAATCCAGGTAATTATAGACCGGTGAGCCTGACGTCAGTGGTAGGGAAGCTGCTGGAGAAGATACTGAGGGATCGGATCTATTCCCATTTGGAAGAAAATGGGCTTATCAGTGATAGGCAACATGGTTTTGTGCAGGGAAGGTCATGTCTTACCAACTTAATAGAATTCTTTGGGGAAGTGACAAAGTTAATTGATGAGGGAAGGGCTGTAGATGTCATATACATGGACTTCAGTAAGGCATTTGATAAGGTTCCCCATGGTAAGCTGATGGAGAAAGTGAAGTCTCATGGGGTCCAGGGTGTACTAGCTAGATGGATAAAGAACTGGCTGGGCAACGGGAGACAGAGAGTAGTAGTGGAAGGGAGTTTCTCAAAATGGAGAACTGTGACCAGTGGTGTTCCACAGGGATCCATGCTGGGACATAAATGATCTGGAGGAAGAGAGAGCTAAGACGAGCAAGGAGGGGACATGAGAAGTATTTGGCAGGAAGGATCAAGGAAAACCCAAAAGCTTTCTATAGGTATGTCAGGAATAAGCGAATGACTAGGGAAAGAGTAGGACCAGTCAAGGACAGGGATGGGAAATTGTGTGTGGAGTCTGAAGAGATAGGCGAGATACTAAATGAATATTTTTCGTCAGTATTCACTCAGGAAAAAGATAATGTTGTGGAGGGGAATGCTGAGCCCCAGGCTAATAGAATAGATGGCATTGAAGTACGTAGGGAAGAGGTGTTGGCAATTCTGGACAGGCTGAAAATAGATAAGTCCCCGGGACCTGATGGGATTTATCCTAGGATTCTCTGGGAGGCCAGGGAAGAGATTGCTGGACCTTTGGCTTTGATTTTTATGTCATCATTGGCTACAGGAATAGTGCCAGAGGACTGGAGGATAGCAAATGTGGTCCCTTTGTTCAAAAAGGGGAGCAGAGACAACCCCGGCAACTATAGACCGGTGAGCCTCACGTCTGTAGTGGGTAAAGTCTTGGAGGGGATTATAAGAGACAAGATTTATAATCATCTAGATAGGAATAATATGATCAGGGATAGTCAGCATGGCTTTGTGAAGGGTAGGTCATGCCTCACAAACCTTATTGAGTTCTTTGAGAAGGTGACTGAACAGGTAGACGAGGGTAGAGCAGTTGATGTGGTGTATATGGATTTCAGCAAAGCGTTTGATAAGGTTCCCCACGGTAGGCTATTGCAAAAAATACGGAGGCTGAGGATTGAGGGTGATTTAGAGATGTGGATCAGAAATTGGCTAGCTGAAAGAAGACAGAGGGTGGTGGTTGATGGGAAATGTTCAGAATGGAGTACAGTCACAAGTGGAGTACCACAAGGATCTGTTCTGGGGCCGTTGCTGTTTGTCATTTTTATCAATGACCTAGAGGAAGGCGCAGAAGGGTGGGTGAGTAAATTTGCAGACGATACTAAAGTCGGTGGTGTTGTCGATAGTGTGGAAGGATGTAGCAGGTTACAGAGGGATATAGATAAGCTGCAGAGCTGGGCTGAGAGGTGGCAAATGGAGTTTAATGTAGAGAAGTGTGAGGTGATTCACTTTGGAAGGAATAACAGGAATGCGGAATATTTCGCTAATGGTAAAGTTCTTGAAAGTGTGGATGAGCAGAGGGATCTAGGTGTCCATGTACATAGATCCCTGAAAGTTGCCACCCAGGTTGATAGGGTTGTGAAGAAGGCCGATGGAGTGTTGGCCTTTATTGGTAGAGGGATTGAGTTCCGGAGTCGGGAGGTCATGTTGCAGCTGTACAGAACTCTGGTACGGCCGCATTTGGAGTATTACGTACAGTTCTGGTCACCGCATTATAGGAAGGACGTGGAGGCTTTGGAGCGGGTGCAGAGGAGATTTACCCGGATGTTGCCTGGTATGGAGGGAAAATCTTATGAGGATAGGCTGATGGACTTGAGGTTGTTTTCGTTGGAGAGAAGAAGGTTAAGAGGAGACTTAATAGAGGCATACAAAATGATCAGGGGGTTGGATAGGGTGGACAGTGAAAGCCTTCTCCCGCGGATGGATATGGCTGGCACGAGGGGACATAACTTTAAACTGAGGGGTAATAGATATAGGACAGAGGTCAGCGGTAGGTTCTTTACGCAATGAGTAGTGAGGCCGTGGAATGCCCTACCTGCTACAGTAGTGAACTCGCCAACATTGAGGGCATTTAAAAGTTTATTGGATAAACATATGGATGATAATGGCATAGTGTAGGTTAGATGGCTTTTGTTTCGGTGCAACATCGTGGGCCGAAGGGCCTGTACTGCGCTGTATTGTTCTATGTTCTATGTTCTATGATCATAGTACAGGCCCTTCGGCCCACGATGTTGTGCCGACCATTTATCCTAATCTAAGATCAATCTAACCTACACCCCTTCAATTTACTGCTGTCCCTGTGCCTGTCCAAGAGTCACTTAAATGCCCCTAATGACTGATTCCACTACCTCCGCTGGCCCTGCATCCCACTCACCCACCACTCTCTGTGTAAAGAACCTACCTCTGCCATCTCCCCTATACCTTCCTCCAATCACCTGAAAATTATGTCCCCTCGTGACAGCCATTTCCGCCCTGGGGAAAAGTCTCTGGCTATCCACTCAACATATCCATGCCTCTCATCACCTTGTACACCTGTATCAAGTCACCTCTCTTACTTCTTCACTCCAGTGAGAAAAGCCCTAGCTCCCTCAACCTTTCTTCATAAGACATGCCCTCCAGTCCAGGCAGCATCCTGGTAAATCTCTTCTGCACCCTCTCCAAAGCATCCACATCCTTCCTATAATGAGGCGACCGACACTGGACACAATATTCCAAGTGTGGTCTAACCAGGGTTTTATAAAGCTGCAGCAAACCTCGTGGCTCTTAAACTCTATCCCCCTGGGTTTTTTTGTTTTTTGGGGGGGAATTTTTTATTTAAAACAAATTTGTAACATTTCCAGAGAGAAAACAGGCCCTATGCGAAGGGCCTTAACATAGTGAAAACAAACCGTGGGAAAGTATGAACATGTGAATAAAGCACTTCCCCTGTCAGTTCTGTTTGCTATGCCCCACGTGTTCAACTAAACTAACGTGGCTCTAACCATAAGACATTTGGCTCTTCCCTCGGGTGCTGTTGCTGTCGGTTTCCTGCGTTGTTCCTTGAGAGTCTGCAAGCGACCTTCGACCCCCCCCCCCCCTTGCCCACTTAAGTCGCCTCTGCTCTCCTTCCCAGCTGCCCCCCCCCAACCCACAAGGCCTGACCTGCCAGGCCAGTCCTGCGCTTGGCCCTAGCCCGCCCCTCCTCCTACTCTCCCTGGGGCCCCCTGACCTACGCTAGCTACGCTGACCCCTGCCCTTGGCGCCTGTCTGTCTCCCACCCGAGTGCTAGGGCCCTCCCCGCACACACCAAGGACCCATTAACTTGATTGTATCTCCCCGTGCCCTTCCATGTCCCCTGACCAGCACCTAGCCCATCCCCCTCTCCGATGCCCCTATCTCCCGCCAAAAGGTACCAAGCGCAGGGCCCCCTTTGCAGGGTCCCTCTCTCTACCCCCCCCCCCCCCTCTCGATGCTATCCCCCCAAAACACCCTACACAATGCGCCCTCCAGCCCCCGTTCTCTGTCCCGGTTGAAAACAATCTTGGATAGAACATTACAGTACAGGATAATTTAACAAACCGCCGCCACACAAAAGCTCTGAGAGCCACGGTCCTTTAGTTCAAGTCCAGCTTCTTCTTTTAATAAAAGTCCACACCTAGTCAGAGCAAATTAGGTTAACAGACCGCCGCCACTGTACAGCACTAAGAAAACTAAGTGCCCGTTAGTTCAAGTCCAGCTTTTCTTTAATAAAAGTCCAAACCTGTTCTGGTGTCTCAAAGTAGTAGCGGAGTTCCTCAAATGTAACCCAAAGCTTCGCAGGATACAGCATTCCAAGCCTCACCTCCTTTTTGTAGAGGGCTGCCTTTACCTTGATGAATCCTGCACGCCTCTTGGCCAGCTCCGTTCCCTAGTCCTGGTAGATGCGCACCTCACAATTCTCCCATCTGCTGCTCCTCTCCGTCTTGGCCCATTGCAGCACACGTTCCCTGTCAGCAAGCCGGTGAAAGCGAACCACCAAGGCCCTCGGTCGGTCGCCCGTCCTGGGCTTCCTTGCTCAATGCGCCCCATCCAACTCCAGTGGTCGGGGGAAGGCCTCCGGCCCCATCAGCGCCTCGAGCATACCTTTCACGTATGCACGCACATCCGACCCCGTGCAGCCCTCGGGGAGGCCAACGATCCTCAAATTCTGCCTCCTGGCTCTGTTCCCCAGCTCTTCAAGCTGCTCCTGCATCCTCCTCTGGCGAGCGTTCAGCTCTTCCACCTCGTGCTCCAGCTCCGCCACCGTGTCCGCCTGGCTGGAGAGCTTCACCTCGACCTCCCTGAGCGCCTTCTCCTGGACCGCCTGTGCCTCGACCATTCGGTCCATTACCACCCTCATTGGGTCCAACGTGTCCCTCTTCAATTCGGCGAAGCAGTTCTTAAAATACTCCATCTGCTGCTCCCTTGGCCAGTGAGCCTCCGCTCCCTGGTCCCTGCCATCCACCATGTTTCGCCACCTGGCCTGGGGTCCCCGCTGCTCCTGCTTCAAGCCCTGCCGCTCCACTCGACCACTTCTGGTCCAGCTGCTCATACCTGGGGGGGGGCGGGGGGAAGCCTCTTCCCTATCGTCTCCTCAACCTAACCAGGTCGCCAGGTCCCGCAAAGTTCCGTTTAAAAGGTCCGTCTGCCCATCGTGGGCGGGGTCGATCCGACCTGCGACCTGTTTCCTCGAGGGGGCCACCGGAAGTCTCTGTCCCCTGTTAATGAAAGCCAACACACCATGTGCCTTCTTAACAACCCTATCAACCTGGGTGAGAACTTTGAGGGATCTATGTACGTGAACCCCAAGCTCCCTCTGTTCCTCAAGCCCAGCAGCGCAGGTTCAATTCCCGTACTGGCCTCCCCGAACAGGCGCCGGAATGTGTCCACTAGGGGCTTTTCACAGTAACTTCATTGAATCCTACTTGTGACAATAAGTGATTATTATTATCCTGCCTTTAACCCTGTATTCAGCATTGTTGTCACTCGGCTCCTCGTTACTTACCCTTTTTAAAAATTCAGTTACGGGCATCGCTGGTTAGACCAGCATTTATTGCCCATCCCTAGTTGCCCTTCAGAAGTTGGTGGCGAGTTGCTTTCTTGAACCACTGCAGTCCCTGAGGTGTAGGTACACCCACTGTGTTGTTAGGGAGGGAGTACCAGGATTTTACTCTAGCGACAGTGACAGAGTGGTGAGTGACTTGGCAGGGAACCTCCAGGCAGTGGGGTTACCAGGTATCTGCTGTTCTTGCCCTTCTCGATGGTAGTGTGTTTGGAAGGTGCTGTCTAAGGTGAGTTACTGCAGTGCATCTTGTCGATGGTACGCGTGGCTGCTGCTATTCGTCAGTGATAGAGGGTTTGAATGTTTGTGGAAGGGGTACCAATCAAGCAGGGTGCTTTGTCCTGGATGGTGTTGAGCTTCTTGAGTGTTGATGGAGCTGCACTCATCCAGGCAAGTGGAGAGTATCCATTACACTCATGATTTGTGCCTTGTAGATGGTGGACAGGTATTGGGGGTCAGGAGGTAAGTTACGCACCGCAGGACTCCTAGCCTTCGACCTGCCCTGGTAGCCACAGTATTAATATGGTTAGTCCAATTCAGTTTCTGATCAATGGTAACCCCCCCAAGATGTTGATTGTGGCGGATTCAGCGATGGCAATGTTATTTAATGTCATGGAGCGATGATTAGATCCTCCCTTGTAGGAGATGGTCATTGCCTGGCACTTATGTGGTGCGAATATACCTTGCAACTTGTCAGCCGAAGCCTGGATATTGCCCAGGTCTTGCTGCATTTTGGCGTGGACTACTTCATTATCTGAGGAGTCGTGAATGATGCTGAACATTTTGGAGTCATCCGTAAACATCCCCACTTCTGTCCTTATGAGGGACGGGTGGTCATTGATGAAGCAACTGAAGATGGTTGGGCCGAGGATATTACCCTGAGGAACTCCTGCAGTGATGTCCTGGAGCTGGGATGATTGACCTCCAACCACCACAGCCATCTTCCTTTGTGCCAGGTATGACTCTGGCATTCAGCTCTTTTGTCCATGTTTGAACCAAGGTCAGGAGCTGAGTGACTGTTGTGATCTGCACTTTTCGTTAGTATATTTCTATGTCACCGCACATATGCTAATTGAACAGACCGTCAGACTGAACTTAAATTGAGTTTTAATATCAATTAACCACTTTAATTTGATGTGTCTACTTACGATTGGCTTTCTTACAGATTATTAAGACGTTTTCAACTCAGCCCTGCAGTGAGCTTTGTCGAAATGATTGTCTCTCGCAATTACAGATAGGTTGAATTCAAGATACATAAACAATTCAAATCAAATATGCACAGTAAATAGACACTGCGCAGTTTAAATTAGAACGGTGATTTTTTTGGAAGCATTGCAAAAAGCACTGACTTATTATCCCAAAACTCAACTTTTTATGGAAATTGTTATCTGTTATTATCTATGCAGTCTGGCCCCTTCAAAGCTTTGATTGGTCTGAGATCTTCTATAATCCTTCTAATTTGATCACACTGTCATTTTAGTTGAAACGTTATTTTGGTAATCTCAAGAAGTTGCTTCAGCACATTCTTTTGGAGGGCAATTTTCTATAGTTATCATGTATGCGGTTATCTTGGACACGCTCCTGGATATCATCCAGTTCAGTCCATAAGACTTTTCATGTAAGTTTTCATGGATCAATGTGACCCAGCTGGCCATAGCACCTTCAGTACAATGAAGCACACCTTCAGTGGGCTAAATCGTTGGCTTGTTATGCAGAACAGGGCCAGCAGCGCGGGTTCAATCCCCGTACCAGCCTCCCCGAACAGGCGCCGGAATGTGGCGACTAGGGGCTTTTTACAGTAACTTCATTGAAGCCTATTTGTGACAATAAGCGATTATTATTATATCTGATTCTATTCCATGTCAGCTAGAAAATGCAATGGCCATAAGCCAACTCCAAATTCTTGAATACAAAAGCTTTTCTTTCAAAACGTTTGCAGTATTTATTATCAGACTTTCAAGCAGTCAGCCATTTTATAATATGAAATGTAATGGTTTATTTAAATCATTTATTCAAATTGAACCTATATAAAAAATCTTTACCTATATAAAAAGGTTAGATTCTGTCAGTGACCCTGGTGGAACACAAACTGAGCGTCCGTGAGCAGGTCTTTGCTGAGTAAGTGCCGCTTGATAGCACTGTTGATGACTCCTTCCATCACTTTGTTGATGATGGAGAGTAGACTGATAGGGCGGTAATTGGCTGGGTTGGATTTATCCTGTTTCTTGTGAACAGGACACACCTGGGCAATTTTCCACATTGCTGAGTAGATGCCAGTGTTGTAGCTGTACTACAGCTTGGCTAGGGGTGCAGCAAGTTGTGGAGCACAGGCCTTCAGTACCATTGCCGGAATATTGTCAGGGCCCATAGCTTTTGCAGTATCCAGTGCCTTCAGCCATTTCTTGATATTACATGGAGTGAATCGTATTGGCTGAAGACTGACATCTGTGATGCTGGAGACCTCCGGAGAAGACCAAGATGGATCATCCACTCAACACTTGGCTGAAGATTGTTGCTAATGCCTCAGCCTTGTCTTTTGCACAGATGTGCTGGGCACCTCCATCATTGAGGATGGGGATATTTGTGGAGCCTCCTCCTTCAGTGAGTTATTTAATTGTCCACCACCATTCACGGCTGGATGTGGCAGGACTGCAGAGCTTAGATCTAATGTGTCAGTTGTGGAATCATTTAGCTCTGTCTATTATTTGCTGCTTATGCTGTTTGGTACACAAGTAGTCCTGTGTTGTAGCTTCACCAGGTTGATACCTCATTTTTCGGTATGCCTGATGTTGCTCCTGGCATGTCCTCCTGCACTCTTCATTGAACCAGGTTTGATCCTCTGGCTTGATGGAAATGGGCGTTTGGGGGATATGCCAGGCCATGAGGTTGGAGATTATGGTTGAATACAATTCTGCTGCTGCTGAAGGCCCACAGCGCCTCATGGATGTCCAGTCTTGAATTGCCAGATCTGTTCGAAGTCTATCTCGTTTAACACGGTGGTAGTGCCACACAACACGATGGAGGATATTCTCAATGAGAAGACGGGACTCTGTCTCCACAAGGACTGTGCGGTGATCACTTCTACTGATACTGTTATGGACAGATGCACCTGCAGCAGGCAGAGGATGAGGTCAAGTTTGTTTTTCCCTCTTGTATGTTCCCTCACCACCTGTCGCAGTCCCAGTCCAGCAGCTATACACAGCTCGGTCTGTGGTGCTATACCAAGCCACTCTCGGTGATGGACATTGAAGCCCCCACCCAGAGCATATTCTGCGCCCTTGCCACCCTCAGTCCTTCCTCCAAGCGGTGTTCAACATGGAGGAGTACTGATTCATCAGCTGATAGTGGCCGGTATGTGGTAATCAGCAGGAGGTTTCCTGAAACCATGAGACTAGACTGGATTGAGGAGGTGTTAGCAATTCTGGAAAGTGTGAAAATACTGGGCCGGATGGGATTTATCCTAGGATTCTTTGGGAAGCTAGGGAGGAGATTGCAGAGCCTTTGGCTTTGATCTTTATGTCATCATTGTCTACAGCAATAGTGCCAGAAGAGAGCAAATGTTGTCCCCTTTTTCAAGAAGGGGAGTAGAGACAACCCCGGTAACTATAGACCAGTGAGCCTTACTTGTGGGCAAAGTCTTGGGAAAGATTATAAGAGATAGGATTTATAATCATCTAGAAAGGAATAATTTGATTAGGGATAGACAACACGGTTTTGTGAAGGGTAGGTCATGCCTCACAAACCTTATTGAGTTCTTTGAGAAGGTGACCAAACAGGTGGACGAGGGTAAAGCAGTTGATGTGGAGTATATGGATTTCAGTAAAGCGTTTGATAAGGTAGGCTATTGCAGAAAATACAGAGGCATGGGATTGAGGGTGATTTAGCGGTTTGGATCAGAAATTGGCTAGCTGTAAGAAGACAGAAGAAGGTTGATGGGAAATGTTCAGCCTGGAGTTCAGTTACTAGTGGTGTACCATAAGGATCTGTTTTCGGGCCACTGCTGTTTGTTATTTTTATAAATGACCTGGAGGAGGACGTAGAAGGATGGGTGAGTAAATTTGCGGATGACACTAAAGTCGGTGGAGTTGTGGACAGTGCGGAAGGATGTTGCAGGTTACAGAGGGACATAGATAAGCTGCAGAGCTGGGCTGAGAAGTGGCAAATGGATTTCAATGCAGAAAAGTGTGAGGTGACTCATTTTGGAAGGAATAACAGGAATACAGAGTACTGGGCTAATGATAAGATACTTGGTAATGTGGATGAGCAGAGAGATCTCGGTGTCCATGTACTTAGATCTCTGAAAGTTGCCACCCAGGTTGATAGGGTTGTTAAGAAGGCGTACAGTGTGTTAGCTTTTATTGGTAGAGGGATTGAGTTTCTGAGCCATGTTGTAGCTGTACAAAACTGGTGCGGCTGCATTTGGAGTATTGCGTGCAGTTCTGATCGCCACATTATAGGAAGGATGTGGAAGCATTGGAAAGGGTGCAGAGGAGATTTACCAGGATGTTGTCTGGTATGGAAGGAAGATCTTATGAGGAAAGGCTGAGGGACTTGAGGCTGTTTTCATTGGAGCGAAGAAGGTTAAGAGGTGACTTAATTGAGGCATACAAGATGATCAGAGGATTAGATAGGGTGGACAGTGAGAGCCTTTTTCCTCGGATGGTGATGGCTAGCACGAGGGGACATAGCTTTAAATTGAGGGGAGATAGATATAGGACAGATGTCAGAGGTAGGTTTTTTACTTAGAGTAGTAAGGGCATGGAATGCCCTGCCTGCAACAGTACTGGACTCGCCAACATTAGGGGCATTTAAATGGTCATTGGATAAACATATGGATGATAATGGAATAGTGTAGATGGGCTTTAGATTGGTTTCACAGGTCGGTGCAACATCGAGGGTCGAAGGGCCTGTACTGCGCTGTAATGTTCTATTGCCTACTTCATGGGGTCCAGTGTCGACATTGAGGACTCCCAGAGCAATTCCCTCCTGACTATACCGTTGTGCTGCCGCCTCTGCTGGATCTGTCCTGCTGGTGAGACAGGACATGCCCAGCAATGGTGATAGTGGTGTCTGCAACATTGTCTGAAAGGTATGAGGCCGTACCTTTCTCACCCAACCTTCAGACTGCGACTGGGTGAGAAAGGTGCAGTGCAGCAGATTCCTGAGGAGGGCTGAGCCGGAGATAAGGAAGAATACCCTCTTTTTGTTTTACGGAACTAGCCACCATAAAGCAGGTACGTTCCAGCCACTTTGAGAAGCCAGAGTGAAGGTAAGTTTCTAATGTAAGTGGATAGGAATGAGATGAGGTTGGGATGCTGTGAGGAAGACGGTGAGGAAGTTGAGTGGCAGTGGTGGGGGGATTGAGTGGTAATTGGTGAGGGAGCAATTGGGTAGTCATAGGTGGGGTGGTCAGTTGGAAGAGGTCAGAGGAATGAGGGTGTGGAGAGGGTGATTGGGAGATAATTATGGGGTTCCATGCAGGATAAGGGGTTGGAAGAGTTCCATGGGGAGAGGCCAGAGGGAGGTTAGTACTATAGTTACCCTGAAGTTAGAAGAGGTTTTAATTCAATAACTTTCTGGTTCACAAATGCTATAAAACAGTTCAAACCACCAAAGTTTGCAATTTAAATTGCAGCATCAGATGGTTCCCATTGAAGGGCAATTGCCCAACAGAAGTTTAAACTTCCTGGGCAATTGCCATTCAATTTTTGTGTGACGATTTCCAAAAGAAGTGTGGCTCCCCAGCTCATTTTCGGAGTTCACCTCCCTCCTTCCTGGTACCGCACCCAGGGAACAAAAGTTATTGGCCAGTGTTTCATGCTATTAACCTTTCTTCCTTTACCTTTTTGTTCCTTTCATCTTTCTGTTGAACCAGAATTTCTTTCTCACTCTTTCTGTGCCTGAACATTAAATTCACCAACTGTAATTCACGCTTTTTCTCCTGTTTGTATGCCATTGTTCAATTTAACTGGTTAAGGAAATACATATTGTTTAGCTGTCCCAGGTGCCCTTGTTGCCCATTATCAGCTTTGTGGGCAAAATGTTTCGGAACTTATACCTGTACACCAAACCGAGCTAATAAGACATGCACCCTGCGACACATTCTGGGCTTTTATTTTCTCAAATGCATGCACATTAATTCAGTATTAACCTGCACTTACCAGTAGATGGTGCAGTGAGGCTACAAATATTTTATTTCCTTATACATAATGAAGTAGTTTTTAGCTGGCTGTAAAGTAGCAATACCACTTATGTTGTATAAAATACATATTTGATTTGTCGACAGTATTGTGGAGCTTAACTTGTAAAATGTTTTAATAAACACACTCAGCAAAGTGGATGGTTGAGATAATTAACATTCGGGTCTGAAAACTGGTATTTCTTAAACAGCCATTGCCTACTAATATAAACAATCCAACATTTACTGCAATAAAGATCTGTGGGCTGGCTAGCACACAAGAACTTAAGAAATAGAGAAGGCCATATGGCACACTGAGTTTGCACCATCATTCAGTGACTAAACTTCTGCATCAATTGCACTTTCCTACCTCATCCATATCCTTTGATTCCATTCGTGCCCAAGAGTCTGTCGATCTCTGCCTTGAATTTAGTCATTGACTGACCATCTACATTGCAAGAATTCCCAAGATACATAGCGCTCTTCGTGAAGAGCTTTCTCCTCATCTCATTCCTAGATGGTTGATCTCTTATTCTGTGGCTATGATTCCTAGTTCTAGATTGTCTTTCCAGGGTAAACAGCCTCTTGTCATCAAGGGGCTGGTTTAGCACAGTGGGCTAAACAGCTGGCTTGTAATGCAGAACAATGCCAGCAGTGCGGGTTCAATTCCCGTACCGGCCTCCCCGAACAGGTGCCGGAATGTGGCGACTAGGGGCTTTTCACAGCAACTTCATTGAAGCCAGGGCAGCACAGTAGCATGGTGGTTAGCACAATTGCTTCACAGCTCCAGGGTCCCAGGTTCGATTCCCGACTTGGGTCACTGTCTGTGCAGAGTCTGCACATCCTCCCCGTGTGTGCGTGGGTTTCCTCCGGGTGCTCCGGTTTCCTCCCACAGTCCAAAGATGAGCAGGTTCAGTGGATTGGCCATGCTAAATTGCCCTTAGTGTCCAAAATTGCCCTTAGTGTTGTGTGGGGATACTGGGTTATGGGGATAGGGTGGAGGTGTGGGCTTGGGTAGGGTGCTCTTTCAAAGAGCCTGTGCAGACTCGATGGGCCGAATGGCCTCCTTCTGCACTCTAAATTCCATGATAATATTACTTGTGACAATAAGTGATTATTATTAACCCTGTCAAACACTCTTAAGAATTTGATATATTCTGCATTCCAAAGAATGGGGCGGCACGGTGGCACAGTGGTTAGCATTGCTGCCTCACAGCTCCAGGGACCCAGGTTCAGTTGCAGCCTCGGGTGACTGTGTGTAGTCCGGATGCTCTGCTTTCCTCCTGCAGTCCAAAGGTGTGTAGGCTGGGTGTATTGGCCATGCCAAATTACCCCTTAGAACATAGAACATAGAAAATACAGCACAGAACAGGCCCTTCGGCCCACGATGTTGTGCCGAACCTTTGTCCTAGATTAATCATAGATTATCATTGAATTTACAGTGCAGAAGGAGGCCATTCGGCCCTTTGAGTCTGCACCGGCTCTTGGAAAGAGCACCCTACCCAAACTCAACACCTTCACCCAACACCAAGGGCAATTTGGACATTAAGGGCAATTTATCATTGGCCAATTCACCTAACCCGCACATCTTTCGATTGTGGGAGGAAACCGGAGCACCCGGAGGAAACCCACGCAGACACTGGGAGGACGTGCAGACTCCGCACAGTCAGTGACCCAAGCCGGAATCGAACCTGGGACCCTGGAGCTGTGAAGCAATTGTGCTATCCACAATGCTACCGTGCTGCCCTTGAGAACAAATAAATCTACACTATATCATTTAATCGTAATCCATGTACCTATCCAATAGCTGCTTGAAGGTCCCTAATGTTTCCGACTCAACTACTTCCACAGGCAGTGCATTCCATGCCCCCACTACTCTCTGGGTAAAGAACCTACCTCTGATATTCCTCCTATATCTTCCACCTTTCACCTTAAATTTATGTCCCCTTGTAATGGTTTGTTCCACCCGGGGAAAAAGTCTCTGACTGTCTACTCTATCTATTCCCCTGATCATCTTATAAACCTCTATCAAGTCGCCCCTCATCCTTCTCCGTTCTAATGAGAAAAGGCCTAGCACCCTCAACCTTTCCTCGTAGGACCTACTCTCCATTCCAGGCAACATCCTGGTAAATCTTCTTTGCACCTTTTCCAAAGCTTCCACATCCTTCCTAAAATGAGGCGACCAGAACTGTACACAGTACTCCAAATGTAGCCTTACCAAAGTTTTGTACAGCTGCATCATCACCTCACGGCTCTTAAATTCAATCCCTCTGTTAATGAACGCGAGCACACCATAGGCCTTCTTCACAGCTCTATCCACTTGAGTGGCAACTTTCAAAGATGTATGAACATAGACCCCAAGATCTCTCTGCTCCTCCACATTGCCAAGAACTCTACCGTTAACCCTGTATTCCGCATTCATATTTGTCCTTCCAAAATGGACAACCTCACACTTTTCAGGGTTAAACTCCATCTGCCACTTCTCAGCCCAGCTCTGCATCCTATCTATGTCTCTTTGCAGCCGACAACAGCCCTCCTTACTATCCACAACTCCACCAATCTTCGTATCGTCTGCAAATTTACTGACCCACCCTTCAACTCCCTCATCCAAGTCATTAATGAAAATCACAAACAGCAACAATCCAAAAGGTGAGATGATTGAAAAGGCCTGTAAAAAAATAAATAAAACAATATCACAATTATCATGGGGGACTTCAATGCTGGTGGACTGGGAAAACCAGGTTGGTAGCGGATCCCCAAAAAAGGAATTTGTGGAATGTCAAACAGATGTTTTTTTTGGAGCAGCTTGTAACGGAGCCTACGAGGGAACAGGCAGTTCTGGATTCGGTAATGTGCAACGAGGCAGACCTGATTAGGGAACGTAAGATGAAGGAGACTTTCGGAAGCAGTGACTACAATATGACAGAAATTACCCTGCAGTTTGAGGAAGAAGCTAGAATCAGATGTAACTGTTTTATAATTGAATAAAGGTAACTACAAAGACATGAGGGAGTAGCTGGCCAGAGTTGATTGGAAAAGGAGGCTAGCAGGGAAGACAGTGGAACAGCAATGGCAGGAGTTTCAGTGGGATGCCAAAGCTCCAGGAGAACTGGGGGCAGAGGTGAGTGCAGTGACCATTACTAAGGAGAAGGTTCTGGGGAAACTGAAAGGTCTGAATGTGGAGAGATGGCAGGTGGAGTTTAATCTGGACAAATGTGAGGTGATGCATTTTGGAAGGTCTAATACAGGTAGGGAATATACAGTGAATGGTAGAACCCTTGAGTATTGACAGAAAGAGAGATCTAGGTGTACAGGTCCACAGGTCACTGAAAGGGGCAACACAGGTGGAGAAGGTAGTCAAGAAGGCATACGGCATGCTTGCCTTCTGATGGATCTGTATTTTGTCAATTTATTTATGTGTCGCCGCACTATATATCAATCTTACAGAACTCGAGACTGAGCGTCTTGGGTGAAGTAAAGTATCTTTATTTATTTATGTCTTGGGTGAAGTAAAGTATCTTTATTTATTTATGTCAGTTTCAAAGTCTATTGATCAAATCTAAAAAGTTGTTTGTCCAACGCAAATACAGATGGTTGAGTTGAATTCAAGATACAATTCAGTTCAACGTAATTTCTTCAGATCAAAATGCAGAATACAAAAATGAAACAAAAGTGAATAGCTGTTTGCAAAGCAAAGTAGAAACAGGTTAGGTTAAAAAAAAGATGAATTCAGAGAGTCTCCCAGTCTCGGAAAGAAGTCATAATCATTTTAGACTCCGTCCCCTTTCTGATGTGATTGGGTTAACATTATTATTGATATAATTGGCCGAAATGTCTGTCCATCTCTGATGCCAGTATTTAAACTGTTGCCGCTCTGTGATCCCAGTATTTAAACTGTCGCTGCACTGTGATCCCAGTATCTATACTGTTGCCTCTCTGTGATCCCAGTCCTTAAACTTTCTCCACTCTGTGATCCCAGTATTTAAACACTCCCAACTCTGTGATCCCAGTATTTAAACTGTTGCCGATCTGTGATCCCAGTATTTAAACTTTCTCCGCCCTGTCATCCCAGTATTTAAACAGTCGCCGCTCTGTGATCCCAGTATTTGAACTGTCGCCGGTCTGTGATCCCAGGATTTGAAGTGTTGCCGCTCTGGGATCCCAGTATTTAAACACTCCCAACTCTGTGATCCCAGTATTTAAACTGTTGCCGATCTGTGATCCCAGTATTTAAACTTTCTCCGCCCTGTCATCCCAGTATTTAAACAGTCGCCGCTCTGTGATCCCAGTATTTGAACTGTCGCCGGTCTGTGATCCCAGGATTTGAAGTGTTGCCGCTCTGGGATCCCAGTATTTAAACTGTCTCCGCTCTCTGATCCCAGTATTTAAACTGTCGCCGCTCTGTGATCCCAGTATTTAAACTGTCGCCGCTCTGTGAACCCAGTATTTAAACTGTCTCCGTTCTGTCATCCCAGTATTTAAATTGTCTCTGCTCTGTCATCCCAGAATTTAAACTGTCGCCGCTCAGTGATCCCAATATTTAAACTGTCGCCGCTCTGTGATCCCAGTATTTAAACTGTCGCCGCTCTGTGATCACAGTATTTAAACTGTCACCGCTCTGTGATCCCAGTATTTAAACTGTCTGCGCTCAGTGATCCCAGTATTCAAACTGTATCCGCTCTGTGATCCCAGTATTTAAACTGTTGCCGCTATGGAATCCCAGTATTTAACTGTCGCCGATCTTTTTTCCCGGCCTGTGATCCCAGTATTTGAACCTGTCTCAGCTCTGTGATCCCAGTATTTAAACTGTCTCCGCTCTGTCATCCTAATACTTAAACTGGTGCCGCTCTGAGATCTCAGTATTTGAACTGTCGCCGCTCTGTTATCCCAGTATATCAACTGTCGCCGCTCTGTGATCCCAGTATTTAAACAGTCTCCACTCTGTGATCCCAGTATTTAAACTGTCTCTGCTCAGTGATCCCAGTTTTTAATCTGTCGCCGCTCCGTGTTCGCAGTGTTTAAACTGTCTCCGATCTGTGAACCCAGTATTTAAACTGTCGCCGCTCGGTTATCCCAGTATTTCAACTGTCGCCACTCTGTGGTCCCAGTATTTAAACAGTCTCCGCTCTGTGATCCCAGTATTTAAACTGTCTCCGCTCTGTAATGCCATTATTTAAACTGTCGCCACTCTGTGATTCCAGTATTTGAACTGTTGCCGGTCTGTGATCCCAGTATTTAAACTCTCTGCTCTGTGATCCGTCTTTATCTGTCGCCGCTCCGTGATCGCAGTTTTTAAACAGTCGCCGCTCTGTGAACCCAGTATTTAAACTGTTGCCGCTCTGTGATCCCAGTGTTTAAACTGTCGCCGCTCTGTGATCCCAGTGTTTAAATTGTCTCTGCTCTGTGATCCCAGTATTTAAACTGTCGCCGCTCCGTGATCGCAGTTTTTAAACAGTCGCCGCTCTGTGAACCCAGTATTTAAACTGTTGCCGCTCTGTGATCCCAGTGTTTAAACTGTCGCCGCTCTGTGATCCCAGTGTTTAAATTGTCTCTGCTCTGTGATCCCAGTATTTAAACTGTCGCCGCTCTGTGATCCCAGTGTTTAAACTGTCGCCGCTCTGTGATCCCAGTGTTTAAATTGTCTCTGCTCTGTGATGCCAGTGTTTAAACCCGGGTGCTGTTTGATCCCTGTGTGAAAACTGTCTCCGCTCTGTGATCCCTGTGTTTAAACTGACGCCGCTCTGTGATCCCTGTGTTTAAACTGTCTCCGCTCTGTGATCGCTGTGTTTAAACCGACGCCGCTCTGTGATCCCATTATTTAAACCGTCTCCGCCTTGTGATCCCAGTATTTAAACTGTCTCCGCTCTCTGAACCCAGTATTTAAACTGTCTTTCCCTCTGTGATCTCAGTATTTAAACTGTCACCGCTCTGCGATCCCAGTATTTAAACTGTCTTTCCCTCTGTGATCCCAGTATTTAAACTGTCTCCGCTCTGTGAACCCAGTATTTAAACTGGGTACACTCTGTGATCCCAGTGTTTAAACTATCTCCGCACTGTCATCCCAGTGTTTAAACTATCTCCGCACTGTCATCCCAGTGTTTAAACTATCTCCGCACTGTGAACCCAGTATTTAAACTGTCCCCGCTCTGTCATCCCAGTATTTAAACTGTCCCCGCTCTGTGATCCCAGTATTTGAACTGTCGACGCTCTGTGATCCCAGTATTTAAACTGTCTTTGCTCTGTGATCCCAGTTTTTATCTGTCACCGCTCCGTGATCGCAGTGTTTAAACAGTTGCCGCTCTGTGAACCCAGTGTTTAAACTGTCGCCGCCCTGTGATCCCAGTGTTTAAACTGTCTCCGCTCTGTGATCCCAGTATTTAAACTGACGCTGCTCTGTCATCCCAGTATTTAAACTGTCACCACTCTGTGATCCCAGTATTTGAACTGTCGACGCTCTGTGATCCCAGTATTTAAACTGTCTCCGCTCTGTGAACCCAGTGTTTAAACTGACGCTGCTCTGTCATCCCAGTATTTAAACTGTCACCGCTCTGTGATCCCAGTATTTGAACTGTCGACGCTCTGTGATCCCAGTATTTAAACTGTCTTTGCTCTGTAATCCCAGTATTTAAATTGTCTCTGCTCTGTCACCCCAGTATTTGAACTGTCTCCGCTCTGTGGTCCCAGTATTTAAACTGTCGCCGGTCTGTGATCGCAGTATTTAAACTGTCGCCGCTCTGTGATCCCAGTATTCAAACTGTTGCCGCTCTGGAATCCCAGTATTTAAATTGTCGCCGCTCTCTGATCCCAGTATTTAAACTGTCCCCGCTCTGTCATCCCAGTATTTAACTGTCTCTGCTCTGTGATCCCAGTATTTGAACTGTCGACGCTCTGTGATCCCAGTATTTAAACTGTCTTTGCTCTGTGATCCCAGTTTTTATCTGTCACCGCTCCGTGATCGCAGTGTTTAAACAGTTGCCGCTCTGTGAACCCAGTGTTTAAACTGTCGCCGCCCTGTGATCCCAGTGTTTAAACTGTCTCCACTCTGTGAACCCAGTGTTTAAACTGAACGCTGCTCTGTCATCCCAGTATTTAAACTGTCACCGCTCTGTGATCACAGTATTTAAACTGTCCCCGCTCTGTGATCCCTGTATTTAAACTGTCTCCGCTCTGTGATCCCAGTATTTAAACTGTCCCCGCTCTGTGATCCCTGTATTTAAACTGTCTCCGCTCTGTAATCCCAGTATTTAAATTGTCTCTGCTCTGTCACCCCAGTATTTAAACTGTCGCCGCTCCGTGATCGCAGTATTTGAACTGTCTCCGATCTGTGGTCCCAGTATTTAAACTGTCGCCGGTCTGTGATCGCAGTATTTAAACTGTCGCCGCTCAGTGATCCCAATATTTAAACTATCGCCGCTCTGTGATCCCAGTATTCAAACTGTTGCCGCTCTGGAATCCCAGTATTTAAATTGTCGCCGCTCTCTGATCCCAGTATTTAAACTGTCTCCGCCCGATGAACCCAGTATTTAACTGTCGCCACTCTGTGATCCCAGTATGAAAACTGCCACTGCTCTGTGATCCCAGTATTTAGAACATAGAACATAGAACGATACAGCGCAGTGCAGGCCCTTCGGCCCACGATGTTGCACCGAAACAAAAGCCATCTAACCTACACTATGCCATTATCATCCATATGGTTATCCAATAAACCTTTAAATGCCCTCAATGTTGGCGAGTTCACTACTCTTTGCGTAAAGAACCTACCTCTGAGCTCTGTCCTATATCTATTACCCCTCAGTTTAAAGCTATGTCCCCTCGTGCCAGCCATTTCCATCCGCGGGAGAAGGCTCTCACTGTCCACCCTATCCAACCCCCTGATCATTTTGTATGCCTCTATTAAGTCTCCTCTTAACCTTCTTCTCTCCAACGAAAACAACCTCAAGTCCATCAGCCTTTCCTCATAAGATTTTCCCTCCATACCAGGCAACATCCTGGTAAATCTCCTCTGCACCCGCTCCAAAGCCTCCACGTCCTTCCTATAATGCGGTGACCAGAACTGTACGCAATACTCCAAATGCGGCCGTACCAGAGTTCTGTACAGCTGCAACATGACCTCCTGACTCCGGAACTTAATCCCTCTACCAATAAAGGCCAACATTCCACAGGCCTTCTTCACAACCCTATCAACCTGGGTGGCAACTTTCAGGGATCTATGTACATGGACACCTAGATCCCTCTGCTCATCCACACTTCCAAGAACTTTACCATTAGCCAAATATTCCGCATTCCTGTTATTCCTTCCAAAGTGAATCACCTCACACTTCTCTACATTAAACTCCATTTGCCACCTCTCAGCCCAGCTCTGCAGCTTATCTATGTCGCTCTGTAACCTGCTACATCCTTCCGCACTATCGACAACACCCACCGACTTTAGTATCGTCTGCAAATTTACTCACCCACCCTTCTGCGCCTTCCTCTAGGTCATTGATAAAAATGACAAACAGCAACGGCCCCAGAACAGATCCTTGTGGTACGCCACTTGTAACTGAACTCCATTCTGAACATTTCCCATCAACCACCACCCTCTGTCTTCTTTCAGCTAGCCAATTTCTGATCCACATCTCTAAATCACCCTCAATCCCCAGCCTCCGTATTTTCTGCAATAGCCTACCGTGGGGAACCTTATCAAACGCTTTGCTGAAATCCATATACACCACATCAACTGCTCTACCCTCGTCTACCTGTTCAGTCACCTTCTCAAAGAACTCGATAAGGTTTGTGAGGCATGACCTACCCTTCACAAAGCCATGCTGACTATCCCTGATCATATTATTCCTATCTAGATGATTATAAATCTTGTCTCTTATGATCCCCTCCAAGACTTTACCCACTACAGACGTGAGGCTCACCGGTCTATAGTTGCCGGGGTTGTCTCTGCTCCCCTTTTTGAACAAAGGGACCACATTTGCTATCCTCCAGTCCTCTGGCACTATTCCTGTAGCCAATGATGACATAAAAATCAAAGCCAAAGGTCCAGCAATCTCTTCCCTGGCCTCCCAGAGAATCCTAGGATAAATCCCATCAGGACCCGGGGACTTATCTATTTTCAGCCTGTCCAGAATTGCCAACACCTCTTCCCTACGTACCTCAATGCCATCTATTCTATTAGTCTGGGTCTCAGCATTCTCCTCCACAACATTATCTTTTTCCTGAGTGAATACTGACGAAAAATATTCATTTAGTATCTTGCCTATCTCTTCAGACTCCACACACAACTTCCCATCCCTGTCCTTGACTGGTCCTACTCTTTCCCTAGTCATTCGCTTATTCCTGACATACCTATAGAAAGCTTTTGGGTTTTCCTTGATCCTACCTGCCAAATACTTCTCATGTCCCCTCCTTGCTCGTCTTAGCTCTCTCTTTAGATCCTTCCTCGCTACCTTGTAACTATCCATCGCCCCAACTGAAACTTCACACCTCATCTTCACATAGGCCTCCTTCTTCCTCTTAACAAGAGATTCCACTTCTTTGGCAAACCACGGTTCCCTCGCTCGACGCCTTCCTCCCTGCCTGACCGGTACATACTTATCAAGAACACGCAGTAGCTGATCCTTGAACAAGCTCCACTTATCCAGTGTGCCCAACACTTGGAGCCTACTTCTCCACCTTATCCCCCCCAAGTCACGTCTAATGGCATCATAATTGCTCTTCCCCCAGCTATAACTCTTGCCCTGCGGTGTATACTCATCCCTTTCCATCATTAATGTAAACGTCACCGAATTGTGGTCACTGTCCCCAAAGTGCTCTCCTACCTCCAAATCCAACACCTGGCCTGGTTCATTACCCAAAACCAAATCCAACGTGGCCTCGCCTCTTGTTGGCCTGTCAACATATTGTGTCAGGAAACCCTCCTGCACACACTGTACAAAAAACGACCCATCTAATGTACTCAAACTGTATCTTTTCCAGTCAATATTTGGAAAGTTAAAGTCTCCCATAATAACTACCCTGTTACATTCCCTCTTATCCAGGATCATCCTCGCCATCCTTTCCTCTACATCCCTAGAACTATTTGGAGGCCTATAGAAGACGCCCAACAGTGTGACCTCTCCTTTCCTGTTTCTAACCTCAGCCCATACTACCTCGGAAGAAGAGTCCCCATCTAGCATCCTCACCGCCACCGTAATACTGCTCTTGACTAGCAGCGCCACACCTCCCCCTCTTTTGCCTCCTTCTCTGAGCTTACTAAAACACCTAAATCCCGGAACCTGCAACATCCATTCCTGTCCCTGCTCTATCCATGTCTCCGAAATGGCCACAACATCGAAGTCCCAGGTACCAACCCATGCTGCCAATTTCCCTACCTTATTTCGTATACTCCTGGCATTGAAGTAGACACACTTCAAACCGTCTCCGCTCAGTGATCCCAGTATTTAAACTGTCTCCGCTCTGTGATCCCAGTATTCAAACTGTGTCTGCTCTGTGATCCCAGTATTTAAACTGTCACCGATCTTTTTCCCGGTCTGTGATCCCAGTATTTGAACCTGTCTCAGCTCTGTGATCCCAATATTTAAACTGTCTCCGCTCTGTCATCCCAGTATTTAAACTGTCTCCGCTCTGTCATCCCAATACTTAAACTGGTGCCGCTCTGTGATGCCAGTATTTAAACTGTCTCCGCTCTGTGATACCAGTATTTAAACTGTCGCTGCTCTGTTATCCCAGTATTTAAACAGTCTCCGCTCTGTGATCCCAGTATTTAAACTGTCTCTGCTCAGTGATCCCAGTTTTTATCTGTCGCCGCTCCGTGATCGCAGTGTTTAAACTGTCTCCGCTCTGTGAACCCAGTATTTAAACTGTCGCCGCTCGGTTATCCCAGTATTTCAACTGTCGCCGCTCTGTGGTCCCAGTATTTAAACAGTCCCCGCTCTGTAATGCCATTATTTAAACAGTCACCACTCTGTGATCCCAGTATTTGAACTGTTTCCCGTCTGTGAACCCAGTTTTTAAACTGTCGCTGCTCTGTGATCCCAGTGTTTAAACCGTCGCCGCTCTGTGATCCCAGTGTTTAAATTGTCTCCGCTCTATGATGCCAGTGTTTAAACCCGGCGCTGTTTGATCCCAGTGTTTAAACTGTCTCCGCACTGTGATCCCTGTGTTTCAACTGTGGCCGCTCTTTGATCCCAGAGTTTAAACTGTCTCCACTCTGTGAACCCAGTGTTTAAACTGTCACCGCACTGTGATCCCAGTATTTAGACTGTCTCCGCTCTGTGATCCCAGTGTTTATCTGTCGCTGCTCTGTGATCCCGGTGTTTAAACACTCTGCTCTGTGATCCCAGTGTTTAAACTGTCTCTCCTCTGTGATCCCAGTATTTAAACTGTCTCCGCTCTGTGAACCCAGTGTTTAAACTGTCACCGCACTGTGATCCCAGTATTTAGACTGTCTCCGCTCTGTGATCCCAGTGTTTCAACTGTCTCCGCTCTGTGATCCCAGTATTTAAACTGTCTCTGCTCTGTGATCCCAGTTTTTATCTGTCGCCGCTCCGTGATCGCAGTGTTTAAACTGTCGCCGCTCTGTGATCCCAGTGTTTAAACTGTCGCCGCTCTGTGATCCCAGTGTTTAAACTGTCGCTGCTCTGTGATCCCAGTGTTTAAACAGTCTCTGCTCTGTGATCCCTGTGTTTAAACTGTCGCCAGTCTGTCAGCCCATTATTTAATCTGTCTCTGCCCAGTGATCCCAGTATTTAAACAGTGGCCACTCTGTGATCCCAGTGTTTAAACTGTCGCCGCTGTGTGATCCCAGTATTTAAACTGTCTCCGCTCCATGATCCAAGTATTTAAACTGGGCCCGCTCTGACCCAGTATTTAAACTGTCGCCGCTCTATGATCCCAGTATTTAAACTGTCTCCGCTCTGTGATCCCAGTGGTTAAACTGTCTCCGCTCTGTGATCCCAGTGTTTAAACCGTCGCCGCTCTGTGATCCCAGTGTTTAAATTGTCTCCGCTCTGTGATGCCAGTGTTTAAACCCGGCGCTGTTTGATCCCAGTGTTTAAACTGTCTCCGCACTGTGATCCCTGTGTTTCAACTGTGGCCGCTCTTTGATCCCAGAGTTTAAACTGTCTCCACTCTGTGAACCCAGTGTTTAAACTGTCACCGCACTGTGATCCCAGTATTTAGACTGTCTCCGCTCTGTGATCCCAGTGTTTATCTGTCGCTGCTCTGTGATCCCGGTGTTTAAACACTCTGCTCTGTGATCCCAGTGTTTAAACTGTCTCTCCTCTGTGATCCCAGTATTTAAACTGTCTCCGCTCTGTGAACCCAGTGTTTAAACTGTCACCGCACTGTGATCCCAGTATTTAGACTGTCTCCGCTCTGTGATCCCAGTGTTTCAACTGTCTCCGCTCTGTGATCCCAGTATTTAAACTGTCTCTGCTCTGTGATCCCAGTTTTTATCTGTCGCCGCTCCGTGATCGCAGTGTTTAAACTGTCGCCGCTCTGTGATCCCAGTGTTTAAACTGTCGCCGCTCTGTGATCCCAGTGTTTAAACTGTCGCTGCTCTGTGATCCCAGTGTTTAAACAGTCTCTGCTCTGTGATCCCTGTGTTTAAACAGTCTCCGCTCTGTGATCCCTGTGTTTAAACTGTCGCCAGTCTGTCAGCCCATTATTTAATCTGTCTCTGCCCAGTGATCCCAGTATTTAAACAGTGGCCACTCTGTGATCCCAGTGTTTAAACTGTCGCCGCTGTGTGATCCCAGTATTTAAACTGTCTCCGCTCCATGATCCAAGTATTTAAACTGGGCCCGCTCTGACCCAGTATTTAAACTGTCGCCGCTCTATGATCCCAGTATTTAAACTGTCTCCGCTCTGTGATCCCAGTGGTTAAACTGTCTCCGCTCTGTGATCCCAGTGTTTAAACTGTCTCCGCTCTGTGATCCCAGTATTTAAACTGTGGCCACTCTGTGATCCCAGAGTTTAAACTGTGGCCGCTCTGTGATCCCAGAGTTCAAACTGTCTCTGCCCTGTGACCCCAGTATTTAAACTGTCTCCGCTCGACTTCCGGTTGCGGCGATGACCAGCTGAGTCGCACGTTTCGGCAGCTCCCGATGAAACGGACTTTTGGGCTCTTGATAGGAGCCCCAACGGCAATTTTGACGGCTAAGAACACTGTGCGGTAAACCAGAAGGGAATCCCCCCTGAATACGGATGAAAAAAGGAGGAGAAAGTGGCCGGATTGCAGTGGATCCTTTAGAACAGCGGCAAGGAAGGCAAGCAAAAACCAAGATGGCGTCGGAAGGTGGCAGATTAACATGGGGCCCTGAACAACAAGAGTTCTTGAAATGCTGTGTGGAAGAGCTCAAAAAGGAAATGAAGAAAGAGCTGTTGGCCCCGATACTACAGGCGATCGAAGGGCTAAAGGAGGAACAAAAGACCCAGGAGCGGGAGCTTCGGGTCGTGAAGGCAAAGGCAGCCGAGAATGAGGACGACATACAGGGCCTGGTGGTGAAGACGGAGACGCATGAGGCACATCAGAAACTATGTGTGGAAAGGTTGGAGGCACTGGAGAACAACGCAAGGAGGAACAACCTGAGGATTCTTGGTCTTCCTGAAGGTGCGGAGGGAGCGGACGTCGGGGCATATGTGAGCACGATGCTGCACTCGTTAATGGGAGCGGAGGCCCCGGCGGGTCCGTTAGAGGTGGAGGGAGCATACCGAGTGATGGCGCGAGGACCGAGAGCAGGAGAAATTCCCAGAGCCATAGTGGTGAGATTCCTCCGTTTTAAGGATAGAGAAATGGTCCTTAGATGGGCAAAGAAAACTCGGAGCAGTAAATGGGAGAACGCGGTGATCCGCGTTTATCAAGACTGGAGTGCGGAGGTGGCGAGAAGGAGGGCGAGCTTTAATCGGGCCAAGGCGGTGCCTCATAAAAAGAAGATAAATTTGGAATGCTGCAACCGGCAAGACTGTGGGTCACATATCGAGGGAGGCACCACTACTTTGAGACGGCGGATGAAGCGTGGACTTTTATTGTGGAAGAAAAACTGGAATGAGCGGGTTATTAAAAAGAGCGTTTGAACAAAGTGGTGGGGCGAATGTGTGGGGTGAAGAGGGGGGTTAAAAAGGGGGGAAAGAGGAGTTTTATGTACTAATCCTGCGATGTGGTAACTTTTCTCTCTTCCACAGGTGGTGATGGGGGGAGGAGGGGAGGTGGAGGAGATGGGGCGTTGGCCATTGGGGGCGGGGCCAAGGGAGAAGCGCGGGCTTGGTTCCCGCGCTATGATAATCATGGCGGGAATAGAGAAGCAGGAAGGAGGGGGCGTCGCACGGTGCGAGCCGAGGTCACGGGGGGAAGCCGAGGACGGCCAGAGTTTGCTGACTTCTGGGAGCAACATGGGGGGAGTAATTACGCTAGTGGGGGATCTAGCGGGGGGGTGGTGGGAGGGGGGAATTACTGGGTTGCTGCTGCTGGGGAGAGGGGGGAGCTGGTCTGGGAGGGGATGGGCGGGGGGGCACCGCCTTGGGGAGATGCAGCTGCGTGAGAACCCGGTGAGGAGCTGGAAAAAGGGGATGGCTAATCGACAAGGTTGGGGGGTAGGAAGCCCCCCAACCCGGCTGATCACGTGGAACGTGAGAGGGCTGAATGGGCCGATAAAGAGGGCACGGGTACTCGCACACCTTAAGAAACTTAAGGCAGATGTGGTTATGTTACAGGAAACGCACCTGAAACTGATAGACCAGGTTAGGCTACGCAAAGGATGGGTGGGGCAGGTGTTCCATTCGGGGCTAGATGCGAAAAACAGGGGGGTGGCTATATTAGTGGGGAAGCGGGTAATGTTCGAGGCAAAGACTATAGTGGCGGATAACGGGGGCAGATACGTGATGGTGAGTGGCAAACTACAGGGGGAGACGGTGGTTTTGGTAAACGTATATGCCCCGAACTGGGATGATACCAATTTTATGAGGTGGATGCTAGGACGCATTCCGGACCTAGAGATGGGAAAGCTGATAATGGGGGGAGATTTTAATACGGTGTTGGAACCAGGGCTGGATAGGTCGAAGTCCAGGACTGGAAGGAGGCCGGCAGCAGCCAAGGTACTTAAAGATTTTATGGAGCAGATGGGAGGTGTTGACCCGTGGAGATTTAGCAGACCTAGGAGTAAGGAGTTCTCGTTTTTCTCCTATGTCCATAAAGTCTACTCGCGAATAGACTTTTTTGTGCTGGGAAGGGCGTTGATCCCGAAGGTGAGGGGAACGGAGTATACGGCTATAGCCATTTCGGATCACGCTCCACACTGGGTAGACTTGGAGATAGGGGAGGAAACAGGAGGGCGCCCACCCTGGAGAATGGACATGGGACTAATGGCAGATGAGGGGGGGTGTCTAAGGGTGAGGGGGTGCATTGAAAAGTACTTGGAACTCAATGATAATGGGGAGGTCCAGGTGGGAGTGGTCTGGGAGGCGTTGAAGGCGGTGGTTAGAGGGGAGCTGATATCAATAAGGGCACATAAAGGGAAGCAGGAGAGTAAGGAACGGGAGCGGTTGCTGCAAGAACTTTTGAGGGTGGACAGACAATATGCGGAAGCACCGGAGGAGGGACTGTACAGGGAAAGGCAAAGGCTACATGTAGAATTTGACTTGCTGACTACGGGCACTGCAGAGGCACAATGGAGGAAGGCACAGGGTGTACAGTACGAATATGGGGAGAAGGCGAGCAGGTTGCTGGCACACCAATTGAGGAAAAGGGGAGCAGCGAGGGAAATAGGGGGAGTGAGGGATGAGGAAGGAGAGATGGAGCGGGGAGCGGAGAGAGTGAATGGAGTGTTCAAGACATTTTATAAAAAATTATATGAAGCTCAACCCCCGGATGGGAGGGAGAGAATGATGGGCTTCTTGGATCGGCTGGAATTTCCCAAGGTGGAAGAGCAGGAAAGGGTGGGACTGGGAGCACAGATCGAGGTAGAAGAAGTGGTGAAAGGAATTAGGAGCATGCAGGCGGGAAAGGCCCCGGGACCGGATGGATTCCCAGTCGAATTCTATAGAAAATATGTGGACTTGCTCGCCCCGGTATTGACGAGGACCTTTAATGAGGCAAAGGAAAGGGGACAACTGCCCCGACTATGTCTGAAGCAACAATATCGCTTCTCTTAAGGAAGGAAAAGGACCCGCTACAATGCGGGTCCTATAGACCTATTTCCCTCCTAAATGTAGATGCCAAGATCCTGGCCAAGGTAATGGCAATGAGAATAGAGGAATGTGTCCCGGGGGTGGTCCACGAGGACCAAACTGGGTTTGTGAAGCGGAGACAGCTGAACACGAATATACGGAGGCTGTTAGGGGTAATGATGATGGCCTCACCAGAGGGGGAAACGGAGATAGTAGTGGCGATGGATGCCGAGAAAGCATTTGATAGAGTGGAGTGGGATTATTTGTGGGAGGTGTTGAGGAGATTTGGTTTTGGAGAGGGGTATGTTAGATGGGTGCAGCTGTTGTATAGGGCCCCGATGGCGAGCGTGGTCACGAATGGACGGGGATCTGCATATTTTCGGCTCCATAGAGGGACAAGGCAGGGATGCCCTCTGTCCCCATTATTGTTTGCACTGGCGATTGAGCCCCTGGCAATAGCGTTGAGGGGTTCCAAGAAGTGGAGGGGAGTACTTAGAGGAGGAGAAGAACACCGGGTATCTTTGTATGCGGACGATTTGCTACTATACGTGGCAGACCCGGCGGAGGGGATGCCAGAAATAATGCGGATACTCGGGGAGTTTGGGGATTTTTCAGGGTATAAATTGAACATGGGGAAAAGTGAGTTGTTTGTGGTGCATCCAGGGGAGCAGAATAGAGAAATAGAGGACCTACCGTTGAGGAAGGTAACAAGGGACTTTTGTTACCTGGGGATCCAGATAGCCAAGAATTGGGGCACATTGCATAGGTTAAATTTAACGCGGTTGGTGGAACAAATGGAGGAGGATTTCAAGAGATGGGATATGGTATCCCTGTCACTGGCAGGGAGGGTGCAGGCGGTTAAGATGGTGGTCCTCCCGAGATTCCTCTTTGTTTTTCAGTGCCTCCCGGTGGTGATCACGAAGGCTTTTTTTAAAAGGATTGAAAAGAGCATCATGGGTTTTGTGTGGGCCGGGAAGACCCCGAGAGTGAGGAAGGGATTCTTACAGCGTAGCAGGGATAGGGGGGGGGCTGGCACTACCGAGCCTAAGTGAGTATTATTGGGCCGCTAATATTTCAATGGTGAGTAAGTGGATGGGAGAGGAGGAGGGAGCGGCGTGGAAGAGATTAGAGAGGGCGTCCTGTAGGGGGACTAGCCTACAGGCTATGGTGACAGCCCCATTGCCGTTCTCACCGAGGAACTACACCACAAGCCCGGTGGTGGTGGCTACACTGAAGATTTGGGGACAGTGGAGACGGCATCGGGGAAAGACTGGAGCCTTGGGGGGGGTCCCCGATAAGAAACAACCATAGGTTTGCCCCGGGGGGAATGGATGGGGGAATATGGAATGTGGCAAAGAGCAGGAATAACGCAACTGAAAGATCTGTTTGTGGATGGGAAGTTCGCGAGTCTGGGAGCGCTGACCATGAAATATGGGTTGCCCCAAGGGAATGCATTCAGGTATATGCAACTGAGGGCTTTTGCGAGGCAACAGGTGAGGGAATTCCCGCAGCTCCCGACACAAGAGGTGCAGGACAGAGTGATCTCAAAGACATGGGTGGGGGATGGTAAGGTGTCAGATATATATAGGGAAATGAGGGACGAAGGGGAGACTATGGTAGATGAACTAAAAGGGAAATGGGAAGAAGAGCTGGGGGAGGAGATTGAGGAGGGGCTGTGGGCTGATGCCCTAAGCAGGGTAAACTCGTCGTCTTCGTGTGCCAGGCTAAGCCTGATTCAGTTTAAGGTATTACACGGCGCATATGACTGGAGCACGGCTCAGTAAATTTTTTGGGGTGGAGGATATGTGTGCGAGGTGCTCGAGAAGCCCAGCGAATCATACCCATATGTTTTGGTCATGCCCGGCACTACAGGGGTTTTGGATGGGGGTGACAAAGGTGCTTTCAAAAGGAGTGGGGGTCCGGGTCGAACCAAGCTGGGGGTTGGCTATATTTGGGGTTGCACGAGAGCCGGGAGTGCAGGAGGCGAGAGAGGCCGATGTTTTGGCCTTTGCGTCCCTAGTAGCCCGGCGCAGGATATTGTTAATGTAGAAAGAAGCCAAGCCCCCGGGGGTGGAGACCTGGCTAAATGACATGGCAGGGTTTATAAAGCTAGAGCGGATTAAGTTCGTTCTAAGGGGGTCGGCTCAAGGGTTCACCAGGCGGTGGCAACCGTTCGTCGAATACCTCGCAGAAAGATAGATGGAATGGAAAAAAGAAGGCAGCAGCAGCAGCAGCCCAGGATTGGGGGGGGGGGGGGGGGGGGTGGGGGGAGGGGGGGGGGGAGGAACCAGAAGGACTCTCAGGGTTGTTAATATATACTGTATAATATGTATAGGTCGTTGCGACAGATAATTATATATTGGACTGTTAAATTATATTTTTGGAGAGTGTTACTTATAATAAGGCAGTTGCCAATTAGGGTTAGTTTTCATTTTTGTTATTTATTATTTATTCATTTTTTGTTTATAAAATAGGTCATTGTTATTTGTGTTGTTATAATATTGTGTAAAGGATGCACAAAAGGATGACCAAAAATTTTCAATAAAATATTTATTAAAAAAAACTGTCCCCACTCTGTGATCCCAGTATTTGAACTGTCTCTGCTCTGTGATCCCAGTTTTTATCTGTCGCTGCTCTGTGATCCCGGTGTTTAAACACTCTGCTCTGTGATCCCTGTGTTTAAACTGTCGCCGCTCTGTGATCGCAGTATTTAAACTGTCTCCGCTCTGTGATCCCAGTATTTAAACTGTGGCCGCTCTGTGATCCCAGAGTTTAAACTGTCTCTGCTCTGTGATCCCAGTATTTAAACTGTGGCCACTCTGTGATCCCAGAGTATAAACTGTCTCCACTCTGTGATCCCAGTATTTAAACTGTCTTCACTCTGTGATCCCAGTATTTAAACTGTCACCGCTCTGTTATCCCAGTATTTAAACAGTGGCCACTCTGTGATCCCAGTGTTTGAACTGTCGCCGCTCTGATCCCAGTATTTAAACTGTCCCTGCTCTGTGATCCCAGTATTTAATCTGTCTTTCCCTATGTGATCCCAGTGTTTAAACTGTCTCCGCTCTGTGATCACAGTATTTAAACTATCGCCGCACTGTGTTTCCAGTATTTAATCTGTCTCCGCTCTGTGAACCCAGTATTTAAACTGTCCTCTCTGTGATCCCATTATTTAAACTGTCTCCGCTCTGTGATCCCAGAGTTTAAACTGTCTCCGCTCTGTGATTCCAGTATTTAAACTGTGGCCGCTCTGTGATCCCAGAGTTTAAACTGTCTCCGCTCTGTGATTCCAGTATTTAAACTGTGACCGCTCTGTGATCACAGAGTTTAAACTGTCTCTGCTGTCCGCCCTGTGATCCCAGTATTTAATCTGCCTCCGCTCTGTGATCCCAGTATTTAATCTGTCTCTGCCCTGTGATCCCAGTATTTAAACTGTCTCCACCCTGTGATCCCAGTATTTAAACTGTCGCCGCTCTGTGATCCCTGTACTTAAACTGCCTCCACTCTGTGAACCCAGTATTTAAACTGTCGCCGGTCTGTCAACGCATTATTTAAACTGACACCGCTCTGTGATCCCAGTATTTAAACTGTGGCTGCTATGTGATCCCAGAGTTTAAACTGTCTCCGCACTCCGCCCTGTGATCCCAGTATTTAAACTGTCTCCGCTCTGTGATTCCAGTATTGAAACTGTGACCGCTCTGTGATCCCAGTTTTTAATCTGTCTCTGTCCTGTGATCCCAGTATTTAAACTGTCTCCACTCTGTGATCCCAGTATTTAAACTGTGGCTGCTATGTGATCCCAGAGTTTAAACTGTCTCCGCACTCCGCCCTGTGATCCCAGTTTTTAATCTGTCTCTGCCCTGTGATCCCAGTATTTAAACTGTCTCCGCTCTGTGATCCCAGTGTTTCAACTGTCTCCGCTCTGTGATCCCAGTATTTAAACTGTCTCTGCTCTGTGATCCCAGTTATTATCTGCCGCCGCTCCGTGATGGCAGTGTTTCAACAGTCGGCGCTCTGTGAACCCAGTGTTTAAACTGTCGCCGCTCTGTGATCCCAGTGTTTAAACTGTCGCAGCTCTGTGATCCCAGTGTTTAAACTGTCTCCGCTCTGTGATGCCAGTGTTTAAACTCGCCGCCTTGTGATCCCTGTGTTTAAACAGTCTCTGCTCTGTGATCCCTGTGTTTAAACTGTCGCCGCTCTGTGATCCCTGTACTTAAAATGTCTCCACTCTGTGAACCCAGTATTTAAACTGTCGCCGGTCTGTCAGCCCATTATTTAAACTGTCTCCGCTCTGTGATCCCAGAGATTAAACTGTCTCCGCTCTGTGATCCCAGTATTTAAACTGTGGCCGCTATGTGACCCCAGAGTTTAAACTGTCTCCGCACTCCGCCCTGTGATTCCAGTATATAAATTGTCTCCACTCTGTGATTCCAGTATTTAAACTGTGACCGCTCTGTGATACATAAGAACTAGGAGCAGGAGCAGGCCATCTGGCCCCTCGAGCCTGCTCCACCATTCAATGAGATCATGGCTGATCTTTTGTGGACTCAGCTCCACTTTCCGGCCCGAGCACCATAATCCCTAATCCTTTTATTCTTCAAAAAACTATCTATCTGTGATCCCAGAGTTTAAACTGTCTCTGCTCTACGCCCTGTGATCCCAGTATTTAAACTGTCTCCGCTCTGTGATCCCAGTATTTAAACAGTGGCCGCTCTGTTATCCTAGTGTTTAAATTGTCGCCGCTCTGTGATCCCAGTATTTAAACTGTCTCCGCTCCGTGATCCTAGTATTTAAACTCTCGCCACTCTGATCCCAGTATTTAAACTGTCGCCGCTCTATGATCCCAGTATTTAAACTGTCTTCCCTCTGTGATCCCAGTATTTGAACGGTCTCCACTCTGTGATCCCAGTATTTAAACTGTCTCTGCCCTGTGATCCCAGTTTTTATCTGTCGCTGCTCCGTGATCGCAGTGTTTAAACAGTCGGCGCTCTGTGATCCCTGTGTTTAAACTGTCGCCGCTCTGTGATCCCTGTACTTCAACTGTCTCCACTCTGTGAATCCAGTATTTAAACTGTCGCCGCTCTGTGATCCCAGAGTTTAAACTGTCTCCGCTCTGTGATCCCAGTATTTAAACTGTCTTCACTCTGTGATCCCAGTATTTAAACTGTCACCGCTCTGTGATCCTAGTATTTAAACTGTCGCCGCTCTGTGATCCCAGTATTTAAACTGTCTCCGCTCTGTGATCCCAGTGTTTAGACTGTCTCCGCTCTGTGATCCCAGTGTTTAAACTGTCTCCGCTCTGTGATGCCAGTGTTTAAACTCGCCGCCATGTGATCCCTGTGTTTAAACAGTCTCTGCTCTGTGATCCCTGTACTTAAATTGTCTCCACTCTGTGAACCCAGTATTTAAACTGTCGCCGGTCTGTCAGCCCATTATTTAAACTGTCTCCGCTCTGTCAGCCCATTATTTAAACTGTCTCCGCTCTGTGATCCCAGAGTTTAAACTGTCTCCGCACTCCGCCCTGTGATCCCAGTATTTCATAGAATCATAGAATCATAGAAGTTTACAGCATGGAAACAGGCCCTTTGGCCCAACCAGTCCATGCCGCCCAGTTTTTACCATTCAGCTAGTCCCAGTTGCCCGCACTTGGCCCATAACCCTCTATACCCATCTTACCCATGTAACTATCTAAATGCTTTTTAAAAGACACAATTGTACCCGCCTCTACTACTACCTCTGGCAGCACATTCCAGACACTCACTACCCTCTGAGTGAAGAAATTGCCCCTCTGGGCCCTTCTGAATCTCTCCCCTCTCACCTTAAACCTATGCCCTCTAGTTTTAGACTCCCCTACCTTTGGGAAAATATGTTGACTATCTACCTTATCTATGCCGCTCATTATTTTATAGACCTCTATAAGATCACCCCTAAGCCTCCTACGCTCCACGGAAAAAAGTCCCAGTCTATCCAGCCTCTCCTTATAACTCGAACCATCAAGTCCCGGTAACATCCTAGTAAATCTTTTCTGCACTCTTTCTAGTTTAATAATATCCTTTCTATAATAGGGTGACCAGAACTGCACACAGTATTCCAAGTGTGGCCGTACCAATGTCTTGTACAACTTCAACAAGACGTCCCAACTCCTGTATTCAATGCTCTGACCAATGAAACCAAGCATGCCGAATGCCTTCTTCACCACCCTGTCCACCTGCGACTCCACCTTCAAGGAGCTATGAACCTGTACTCCTAGATCTCTTTGTTCTATAACTCTCCCCAACGCCATACCATTAACTGAGTAGGTCCTGGCCTGATTCGATCTGCCAAAATGAATCACCTCATATTTATCTAAATTAAACTCCATCTGCCATTCGTCGGCCCACTGGCCTAATTGATCCAGATCCCGTTGCAATCCTAGATAACCTTCTTCACTATCCACTGTGCCACCAATCTTGGTGTCATCTGCAAACTTACTAACCATGCCTCCTAAATTCTCATCCAAATCATTAATATAAATCACAAATAACAGTGGACCCAGCACCGATCCCTGAGGCACACCACTGGTCACAGGCCTCCAGTTTGAAAAACAACCCTCTACAACCACCCTCTGTCTTCTGTCGTCCAGCCAATTTTGAATCCAATTGGCAACCTCACCCTGGATCCCGTGAGCTTTAACCTTCTGCAACAACCTACCATGCGGTACCTTGTCAAAGGCTTTGCGAAAGTCCATGTAGACAACGTCTACTGCACTGCCCTCATCTACCTTCTTGGTCACCCCCTCAAAAAACTCAATCAAATTTGTGAGACATGATTTTCCACGCACAAAGCCATGCTGACTGCCCCGAATCAGTCCTTGCCTCTCTAAATGCTTGTAGATCCTGTCTCTCAGAATACCTTCCAGCAACTTACCTACTACAGACGTTAGGCTCACCGGTCTGTAGTTCCCAGGCTATTCCCTGCTGCCCTTCTTAAACAAGGGCACAACATTCGCCACTCTCCAATCTTCAGGCACCTCACCTGTGGCTGCCGATGATTCAAACATGTCTGTTAGGGGACCTGCAATTTCCTCCCTAGCCTCCCACAACATCCTGGGATACATTTCATCAGGTCCCGGGGATTTATCTACCTTGATGCGCTTTAAGATTTCCAACACCACCTCCTCTGTAATATTTAAACTGTCTCCGCTCTGTGATCCCAGTATTTAAACTGTCTCCGCTCTGTGATCCCAGTATTTAAACAGTGGCCGCTCTGTGATCCTAGTGTTTAAACTGTCGCCGCTGTGTGATCCCAGTATTTAAACTGTCTTTCCCTCTGTGATCCCAGTGTTGAAACTGTCTCCGCTCTGTCATCCCAGTATTTAAACTGTCTCTGCTCTGTGATCCCGTTTTAATCTGTCGCCGCTCTGTTATCGCAGTGTTTAAACAGTCGGCGCTCTGTGAACCCAGTGTTTAAACTGTCGCCGCTCTGTGATCCCAGTGTTTAAACTGTCGCCGCTGTGTGATCCCAGTATTTAAACTGTCTCCGCTCTGTGCTCCTAGTATTTAAACTGTCGCCGCTCTGATCCCAGTATTTAAACTGTCGCCGCTCTGTGATCCCAGTATTTAAACTGTCTCTGCCCTGTGATCCCAGTATTTAAATATCTCCGCTCTGTGAACCCAGTGTATAAACTGTCACCGCTCTGTGATCCCAGTATTTAGACTGTCTCCGCTCTGTGATCCCAGTGTTTCAACTGTCTCCGCTCCGTGATCCCAGTATTTAAACTGTCACCGCTCTGTGATCCCAGTATTTAGACTGTCACCGCTCTGTGATCCCAGTATTTAAACTGTGGCCGGTCTGTGATCCCAGAGTTTAAATTGTCTCCGCACTCCGCCCTGTGATCCCAGTATTTAAACTGTCGCTGCTCTGTGATCCCAGTATTTAAGCTGTGGCCGCTCTGTGATCCCAGAGTTTAAACCGTTACCGCTCTGTGATCCCAGAGTTTAAACTGTCTCTGCTCTCCGCCCTGTGATCTCAGTATTTAAACTGTGACCGCTCTGTGATCCTTGAGGTTAAACTGTCTCCCGCTCTCCGCCCTGTGATCCCAGTATTTAAACTGTCTCCGCTCTGTGATCCCCGTTTTTAATCTGTCTCTGCCCTGTGATCCCAGTATTTAAACTGTCTCCGCTCTGTGATCCCAGTGTTTAAACTGTCGCTGCTCTGTGATCCCAGTGTTTAAACTGTCTCCGCTCTGTGATGCCAGTGTTTAAACTCGCTGCTCTGTGATCCCAGTGTTTATTTAAACTGTCGCTGCTCTGTGATCCCAGTGTATAAACTGTCTCCGCTCTGTGATGCCAGTGTTTAATCTCGCCGCCATGTGATCCCTGTGTTTAAACAGTCTCCACTCTGTGATCCCTATGTTTAAACTGTCTCCGCTCTGTGAACCCTGTACTTAAACTGTCTTTTCTCTGTGATCCCAATATTTAAACTGTCGGCGGTCTTTCATCCCATTATTTAAACTGTCTCCGTTCTGTGATCCCAGTATTTAAATTGTCGTCGCTCTTTGATCCCAGTATTTAAACTGTCGCCGCTCTGTGATCCCAGTATTTAAACTGTCTTTCCCTCTGTGATCCCAGTATTTAAACTGTCTCCGCTCTGTGATTCCAGTATTTAAACTGTCTTTCCCTCTGTGATCCCAGTATTTTAACTATCGCCGCTCTGTGCGCCCAGTATTTAAACTGTCGCCGCACTATGAACCCAGTATTTAAACTGTCTTTCCCACTGTGATCCCAGTATTTAAACTGTCTCCGCTTTGTGATTCCAGTATTTAAACTGTCTCCTCTCTGTAATGCCATTATTTAAACTGTCGCCGCTCTGTGATTCCAGTATTTAAACTGTCTCTGCTCTGGTATCCCAGTTTTTATCTGTCGCCGCTCCGTGATCGCAGTGTTTAAACAGTCAGCGCTCTGTGAACCCAGTGTTTAAACTGTCGCCGTTCTGTGATCCCAGTGTTTAAACTGTCGCTGCTCTGTGATCCCAGTGTTTAAACTGTCTCCGCTCTGTGATTCCAGTATTTAAACTGTGGCTGCTCTGTTATTCCAGAGTTTAAACAACTCCGCACTCCGCCCTGTGATCCTAGTATTTAAACTGTCTGTGCTCTGTGATCCCAGTGTTTAATCTGTCTCTGCCCTGTGATCCCAGTATTTAAACTGTCTCCACTCCCATGATCCCAGTATTTAAACTGTCTCTGCCCTGTGATCCCAGTATTTAAACAGTCGGCGCTCTGTGATCCCAGTGTTTAAACTGTCTCCACTCCCATGATCCCATTATTTAAACTGTCTCTGCCCTGTGATCCCAGTATTTAATCTGTCTCCGCTCTGTTATCCCAGTATTTAAACTGTCTCCGCTCTGTGATCCCAGTATTTAAACTGTGGCCGCTCTGTGATCCCCGTGTTTAAACTGTCGCCGCTCTGTGTTCCCAGTATTTAAACTGTCTCCGCTCTGTGATCCCAGTATTTAAACAGTCGGCGCTCTGTGATCCCGGTATTTAAACTGTCGCTGCTCTGTGATCCCAGAGTTTAAACTGTCTCTGCTCTCCGCCCTGTGATCTCAGTATTTAATCTGTGACCGCACTGTGATCCCAGAGGTTAAAATGTCTCTGCTCTCCGCCCTGTGATCCCAGTATTTAAACTGTCTCAGCTCTGTGATCCCAGTTTTTAATCTGTCTCAGCTCTGTGATCCCAGTATTTAAACTGTCTCCGCTCTGTGATCCCAGTGTTTAATCTGTCTCAGCTCTGTGATCCCAGTATTTAAACTGTCTCCGCTCTGTGATGCCAGTGTTTAAACTCGCCGCCATGTGATCCCTGTGGTTATACAGTCTCTGCTCTGTGATCCCTGTGTTTAAACTGTCAACGCTCTGTGATCCCTGTACTTAAACTGTCTCCACTCTGTGAACCCAGTATTTAAACTGTCGCCGGTCTGTCAGCCCATTATTTAAACTGTCTCCGATCTGTGATCCCAGTATTTAAACTGTGGCCGCTCTGTGATCCCAGTATTTAAACTGTGGCCGGTCTGTGATCCCAGAGTTTAAATTGTCTCCGCACTCCGCCCTGTGATCCCAGTATTTAAAATGTGGCCGCTCTGTGATCCCAGTATTTAAACTGTGGCCGGTCTGTGATCCCAGGGTTTAAATTGTCTCCGCACTACGCTCTGTGATCCCCGTTTTTAATCTGTCTCTGCCCTGTGATCCCAGTATTTAAACTGTCTCCGCTCTGTGATCCCAGTGTTTCAACTGTCTCCGCTCTGTGATCCCAGTGTTTAAACTGTCGCTGCTCTGTGATCCCAGTGTTTAAACTGTCTCCGCTCTGTGATGCCAGTGTTTAAACTCGCTGCTCTGTGATCCCAGTGTTTATTTAAACTGTCGCTGCTCTGTGATCCCAGTGTATAAACTGTCTCCGCTCTGTGATGCCAGTGTTTAATCTCGCCGCCATGTGATCCCTGTGTTTAAACAGTCTCCACTCTGTGATCCCTACGTTTAAACTGTCTCCGCTCTGTGATCCCCGTTTTTAATCTGTCTCTGCCCTGTGATCCCAGTATTTAATCTGTCTCCGCTCTGTGATCCCAGTATTTAAACTGTGGCCACTCTGTGATCCCAGTATTTAAACTGTGGCCACTCTGTGATCCCAGTATTTAAACTGTCTTCGCTCTGTGATCCCAGTGTTTGAACAGTGGCCACTCTGTGATCCCAGTATATAAACTGTGTCCGCTCTGTGATCCCAGAGTTTAAACTGTCTCCGGTCTGTAATTCCAGCATTTAAACTGTGACCGCTCTGTGATCCCAGTGTTTGAACTGTCTCCACTCTGTGATCCCAGTATTTAAACTGTCTCCACTCTGTGATCCCAGTATTTAAACTGTCTCTGCTCTGTGATCCCAGTTTTTATCTGTCGCCGCTCCGTGATCGCAGTGTTTAAACAGTCGGCGCTCTGTGATCCCAGTGTTTGAACTGTCGCCGCTCTGTGATCCCAGTGTTTGAACTGTCGCCGCTCTGTGATCCCAGTGTTTAAACTGTCGCTGCTCTGTGATCCCAGTGTTTAAACTGTCGCTGCTCTGTGATCCCAGTATTTAAATTGTGGCCGCTCTGTGATCCCAGAGTTTAAACTGTGGCCGCTCTGTGATCCCAGAGTTTAAACTGTGGCCGCTCTGTGATCCCAGAGTTTAAACTGTCGCCGCTCTGTGATCCCAGATTTTAAACTGTCGCCGCTGTGTGATCCCAGTATTTAAACTGTCTGCTCTGTGATCCCAGTATTTAAATTGTCGCCGCTCTGATCCCAGTATTTAAACTGTCTCTGCTCTCCGCCTTGTGATCTCAGTATTTAAACTGTGACCGCTCTGTGATCCCAGAGGTTAAACTGTCTCTGCTCTCCGCCCTGTGATCCCAGTATTCAAACTGTCTCCGCTCTGTGATCCCAGTGTTTAAACTGTCTCCGCTCTGTGATCCCAGTATTTAAACTGTCTCTGCTCTGTGATCCCAGTTTTTATCTGTCGCCGCTCCGTGATCGCAGTGTTTAAACAGTTGGCGCTCTGTGAACCCAGTGTTTAAACTGTCTCCGCTCTGTGCTCCTAGTATTTAAACTGTCGCCGCTCTGATCCTAGTAGTTAAACTGTCGCCGCTCTGTGATCCCAGTATTTAAACTGTCTCTGCCCTGTGATCCCAGTATTTAAATATCTCTGCTCTGTGAACCCAGTGTTTAAACTGTCGCCGCTCTGTTATCCTAGTATTTAAACGGTGGCCACTCTGTGATCCCAGTGTTTAAACTGCCGCCGCTCCATGATCGCAGTGTTTAAACTGTCGCCGCTCTGTGATCCCAGTGTTTAAACTGCTGCCGCTCTGTGATGCCAGTGTTTAAACTGTCTCTGCTCTGTGAACCCAGTGTTTAAACTGTCGCCGCTCTGTGATCCCAGTGTTTAAACTGCTGCCGCTCTGTGATGCCAGTGTTTAAACTGTCTCTGCTCTGTGATCCCAGTATTTAAACTGTCTCTGCTCTCCGCCCTGTGATCTCAGTATTTAAACTGTCTCCGCTGTGTGATCCCAGAATTTAAACTGTGTCCGCTCTGTGATCCCAGTATTTAAACTGTCACCGCTCTGTGATCCCAGCATTTAAACTATCGCCGCACTGGGTTCCCAGTATTTAATCTGTCTCCGCTGTGTGAACCCAGTATCTAAACTGTCTCCACTCTGTGAACCCACTTTTTAAGCTCTCTCCGCTCTGTAATGCCAGTATTTAAACTGTCTCCGCTCTGTGATCCCAGTATTTAATCTGTCTCTGCCCTGTGATCCCAGTATTTAAACTGTCGCCGCTGTGTGATCCCAGTATTTAAACTGTCTCCGCTCTGTGATCCCAGTATTTAAACTCTCCCTGCTCTGTGATCCCAGTATTTAAACTGTCGCCGCTCTGTGATCCCAGTGTTTAAACTGTCGCCGCTCTGTGATCCCAGTGTTTAAACTGTCTCCACTCTGTGATCCCAGTATTTAAACTGTCTCTGCTCTGTGATCCCAGTTTTTAACTGCCGCCGCTCCATGATCGCAGTGTTTAAACAGTCGGCGCTCTGTGAACCCAGTGTTTAAACTGTCGGCGCTCTGTGATGCCAGTGTTTAAACTGTCGCTGCTCTGTGATCCCAGTGTTTTAACTGTCTCCACTCTGAGATGCCTGTCTTTAAACTGTGGCCTCTCTGCTCTGTGATCCCTGTACTTAAATTGTCTCCACTCTGTGAACCCAGTATTTAAACTGTCGCCGGTCTGTCAGCCCATTATTTAAACTGTCTCCGCTCTGTGATCCCAGTATTTAAACTGTGGCCTCTCTGTGATCCCAGAGTTTAAACTCTCTCTGCACTCCGCCCTGTGATCCCAGTATTTAAACCGTCTCCGCTCTGTGATTCCAGTATTTAAACTGTGACCGCTGTGTGATCCCAGAGTTTACAGTGCGATTGAAAACAGCGCGAGTGGAGAGAGAGCCGGGACAGTGAAAACAGCGCGAGTGGAGAGTGAGCCGGCACATTGAAAACAGCGCGAGTGGAGATTGAGCCGGGACAGTGAAAACAGCGCGAGTGGAGAGTGAGCCGGGGACATTGAAAACAGCGCGAGTGGAGAGTGAGCCGGGAAACAGCATGAGAGGAGAGAAAGCGGGAGATTTAAAAAGCGCATGAGGAGAGAGAGCCGGGAGATTTAAAAAGCGCGGGAGATTGAAAAAGCGCGGGAGGAAAGAGAGCCGGGACATTGAAAACAGCGCGAGAGGGGAGAGAGCCGAGAGATTTAAAATGCGCGGGAGATTTAAAAAGCGCAGGCGCTGTGAGTCGGAGCGGAGAATTATAAAGATCACGGCCTAGTTTCGGGAGCTGTTCGGAGGAGGAGGAGCAGTCTCTGTCAGGGAGAGAAGCTGAGAACATCTAAGACACTCAGAAGGTAAGAAGGTAAGTAAGTGATTTTTCCTCATTTTTACTTTTATACCTTTTTCAAATTGTGTGTGTCGGGGGGAAACTGAAGTGACATCACAGAAAAGCTGTGACCTGAGTGGCTGGTTGGGAATCTACACTAAATTAAAAAAATTAAGCATTGGTAACTAATTAAACATAATTACTTAATTATAATTTAGAGGGGTATCTAAGCCAGAGATTGGAGAGTACTATATTTAGCTTTCGCATTTATATTAGAAATCTAGTGCTAGGAAACAGATAGTTAACAGTAACTTAAAAAGATTTAAAAAAATATATATATTTAAATTTAAATTTTTTTTTTTAAATTTTAATTAATTGACGCAATGTCAGTTAGAGGGGTGCAGTGCTCTGACTGTGAGATGTGGCAGGTCCGGGAGGCTTCCAGCGTCCCGGATGGCTTCATCTGCAGAAAGTGCACCCAACTGGAGCTCCTCACAGACCGCATAGTTCGGTTGGAGCAGCAATTGGATGCACTTAGGAGCATGCAGGTGGCGGAAAGCGTCATAGATCGCAGTTATATAAATGTGGTCACACCCAAGGTGCAGGCAGAGAAATGGGTGACCACCAGAAAGGGCAGGCAGTCAGTGCAGGAATCCCCTGTGGTTGTCCCCCTCTCGAACAGGTATACCCCTTTGGATACTGTCGGGGGGGATAGCCTATCAGGGAAAAACAGCAACAGCCAGAGCAGTGGCACCACGGCTGGCTCTGATGTTCAGAAGGGAGGATCAAAGCGCAGAAGAGCAATAGTAATAGGGGACTCTATAGTCAGGGGCACAGATAGGCGCTTCTGTGGACGTGAAAGAGACTCCAGGATGGTATGTTGCCTCCCTGGTGCCAGGGTCCAGGATGTCTCCGAACGGGTAGAGGGCATCCTGAAGGGGGAGGGCAAACAGGCAGAGGTCGTTGTACATATTGGTACTAACGACATAGGCAGGAAGGGGCATGAGGCCCTGCAGCAGGAGTTCAGGGAGCTAGGCAGAAAGTTAAAAGACAGGACCTCTAGGGGTGTAATCTCGGGATTACTCCCTGTGCCACGTGCCAGTGAGGCTAGAAATAGGAAGATAGAGCAGCTAAACACGTGGCTAAACAGCTGTTGTAGGAAGGAGGGTTTCCGTTAACTGGACCACTGGGAGCTCTTCCGGGGCAGGTGTGACCTATATAAGAAGGATGGGTTGCACCTACACTGGAGAGGCATAAATATCCTGGCCGCGAGGTTTGCTTGTGTCACACGGGAGGTTTAAACTAGTATGGCAGGGGGGTGGGCACGGGAGCAATAGGTCAGAAGGTGAGAGCATTGAGGGAGAACTAGGGAATAGGGACAGTGGGGCTCTGAGGCAGAGCAGACAGGGAGAAGTTGCTGAACACAGCGGGTCTGGTGGCCTGAAGTGCATATGTTTTAATGCAAGAAGTATTACGGGTAAGGCAGATGAACTTAGAGCTTGGATTAGTACTTGGAACTATGATGTTGTTGCCATTACAGAGACCTGGTTGAGGGAAGGGCAGGATTGGCAGCTAAACGTTCCAGGATATAGATGTTTCAGGCGGGATAGAGGGGGATGTAAAAGGGGTGGCGGAGTTGCGCTACTGTTTAGGGAGAATATCACAGCTGTACTGCGGGAGGACACCTCAGAGGGCAGTGAGGCTATATGGGTAGAGATCAGGAATAAGAATGGTGCAGTCACAATGTTGGGGGTTTACTACAGGCCTCCCAACAGCCAGCGGGAGATGGAGGAGCAGATAGGTAGACAGATTTTGGAAAAGAGTAAAAACAACAGGGTTGTGGTGATGGGAGACTTCAACTTCCCCAATATTGACTGGGACTCACTTAGTGCAGGGGCTTGGACGGGGTGGAGTTTGTAAGGAGCATCCAGGAGGGCTTCTTAAAACAATATGTAGACAGTCCAACTAGGGAAGGGGCGGTACTGGACCTGGTATTGGGGAATGAGCCCGGCCTGTTGGTAGATGTTTCAGTAGGGGAGCATTTCGGGAACAGTGACCACAATTCAGTAAGTTTTAATGTGCTGGTGGACAAGGATAAGAGTGGTCCTAGGATGAATGTGCTAAATTGGGGGAAGGCTAATTATAACAATATTAGGCGGGAACTGAAGAACATAGATTGGGGGCGGATGTTTGAGGGCAAATCAACATCTGACAGGTGGGAGGCTTTCAAGTGGCAGTTGAAAGGAATTAAGGACCGGCATGTCCCTGTGAGGAAGAAGGATAAATACGGCAATTTTCGGGAACCTTGGATAACGAGAGATATTGTAGGCCTCGTCAAAAAGAAAAAGGAGGCATTTGTCAGGGCTAAAAGGCTGGGAACAGACGAAGCCTGTGTGGAATATAAGGAAAGTAGGAAGGAACTTAAGCAAGGAGTCAGGAGGGCTAGAAGGGGTCACGAAAAGTCATTGGCAAATAGGGTTAAGGAAAATCCCAAGGCTTTTTACACGTACATAAAAAGCAAGAGGGTAGCCAGGGAAAGGGTTGGTCCACTGTAGGATAGGCAAGGGAATCTATGTGTGGAGCCAGAGGAAATGGGCGAGATACTAAATGAATACTTTGCATCAGTATTCACCAAAGAGAAGAAATTGGCAGATGTTGAGTCTGGAGAAGGGTGTGTAGATTGCCTGGGTCACATTGAGATCCAAAAGGACGAGGTGTTGGGTGTCTTAAAAAATATTAAGGTAGATAAGTCCCCAGAGCCTGATGGGATCTACCCCAGAATACTGAAGGAGGCTGGAGAGGAAATTGCTGAGGCCTTGACAGAAATCTTTGGATCCTCACTGTCTTCAGGTGATGTCCCGGAGGACTGGAGAATAGCCAATGTTGTTCCTCTGTTTAAGAAGGGTAGCAAGGATAATCCAGGGAACTACAGGCCGGTGAGCCTTACTTCAGTGGTAGGGAAATTACTGGAGAGAATTCTTCGAGACAGGATCTACTTCCATTTGGAAGCAAATGGACGTATTAATGAAAGGCAGCATGGTTTTGTGAAGGGGAGGTCGTGTCTCACTAACTTGATAGAGTTTTTCGTGGAGGTCACTAAGATGATTGATGCAGGTAGGGCAGTGGATGTTGTCTATATGGACTTCAGTAAGGCCTTTGACAAGGTCCCTCATGGTAGACTAGTACAAAAGGTGAAGTCACACGGGATCAGGGGTGAGTGGATACAGAACTGGCTAGGTCATAGAAGGCAGAGAGTAGCAATGGAAGGATGCTTTTCTAATTGGAGGGCTGTGACCAGTGGTGTTCCACAGGGATCAGTGCTGGGACCGTTGCTGTTTGTAGTATATATAAATGATTTGGAGGAAAATGTAACTGGTCTGATTAGTAAGTTTGCAGACGACACAAAGGTTGGTGGAATTGCTGATAGCGATGAGGACTGTCAGAGGATACAGCAGGATTTAGATTGTTTGGAGACTTGGGCGGAGAGATGGCAGATGGAGTTTAATCCGGACAAATGTGAGGTAATGCATTTTGGAAGGTCGAATGCAGGTAGGGAATATACAGTGATTGGTAGAACCCTCAAGAGTATTGAAAGTCAAAGAGATCTAGGAGTACAGGTCCACAGGTCACTGAAAGGGGCAACACAGGTGGAGAAGGTAGTCAAGAAGGCATAGAGCATGCTTGCCTTCATTGGCCGGGGCATTGAGTATAAGAATTAGCAAGTCATGTTGCAACTGTATAGAACAAAAGAACAAAGAAATGTACAGCACAGGAACGGGCCCTTCGGCCCTCCAAGCCCGTGCCGACCATGCTGCCCAACTAAACTACAATCTTCTACACTTCCTGGGTCCGTATCCCTCTATTCCCATCCTATTCATGTATTTGTCAAGATGCCCCTTAAATGTCACTATCGTCCCTGCTTCCACCACCACCTTCGGTAGCGGGTTCCAGGCACCCACTACCCTCTGCGTAAAAAACTTGCCTCGTACATCTACTCTAAACCTTGCCCCTCTCACCTTAAACCTATGCCCCCTAGTAATTGACTCCTCTACCCCGGGGAAAAGCCTCTGACTATCCACTCTGTCTATGCCCCTCATAATTTTGTATACCTCTATCAGGTCTCCCCTCAACCTCCTTCGTTCCAGTGAGAACAAACCGAGTTTATTCAACCGCTCCTCATAGCTAATGCCCTCCATACCAGGCAACATTCTGGTAAATCTCTTCTGCACCCTCTCTAAAGCCTCCACATCCTTCTGGTAGTGTGGCAACCAGAATTGAACACTATACTCCAAGTGTGGCCTAACTAAGGTTCTAAAGTTAGTTAGGCCCACTTGGAGTCTTGTGTTCAATTCTGGTCGCCACACTACCAGAAGGATGTGGAGGCTTTAGAGAGGTTGCAGAAGAGATTTACCAGAATGTTGCCTGGTATGGAGGGCATTAGCTATGAGGAGCGATTGAATAAACTCGGTTTGTTCTCACTGGAACGAAGGAGGTTGAGGGGCGACCTGATAGAGGTCTACAAAATTATGAGGGGCATAGACAGAGTGGATAGTCAGAGGCTTTTCCCCGGGGTTGAGGGGTCAATTACTAGGGGGCATAGGTTTCAGGTGAGAGGGGCAAGGTTTAGAGTAGATGTACGAGGCAAGTTTTTTACGCAGAGGGTAGTGGGTGCCTGGAACTCGCTACCGGAGGAGGTGGTGGAAGCAGGGACGATAGTGACATTTAAGGGGCATCTTGACAAATACATGAATAGGATGGGAATAGAGGGATACGGACCCAGGAAGTGTAGAAGATTGTAGTTTAGTCGGGCAGCATGGTCGGCACGGGCTTGGAGGGCCGAAGGGCCTGTTCCTGTGCTGCACATTTTTTTGTTCTTTGTTCTTTGTTGTTCTTTAAACTGTCTCTGCTCTCTGCCCTGTGATCCCCGTATTTAAACTGTCTCCGCTCTGTGATCCCAGTATTTAATCTGTCTCTGCCCTGTGATCCCAGTATTTAAACTGTCTCCGCTCTGTGATCCCAGTATTTAAACAGTGGCCGCTCTGTGATCCTAGTGTTTAAACTGTCGCCGCTGTGTGATCCCAGTATTTAAACTGTCTCCACTCTGTGATCCTAGTATTTAAACTGTCGCTGCTCTGATCCCAGTATTTAGACTGTCGCCGCTCTGTAATCCCAGTATTTAAACTGCCTTTTCCTCTGTGATCCCAGTGTTTAAACTGTCTCCGCTCTGTGATCCCAGTATGTAAACTATCGCCGCACTGTGTTCCCAGTATTTAATCTGTCTCCGCTCTGTGAACCCAGTATTTAAACTGTCTCCACTCTGTGAACCCAGTATTTAATCTCTCTCCTCTCTGTAATGCCAGTATTTAAACTATCTCCGTTGTGATTCCAGTATTTGAACTGTCGCCGCCCTGTGATCCCAGTATTTAAACTGTCTCTGCTCTGTGATCCCAGTATTTATCTGTCGCCGCTCCGTGATGGCTGTGTTTAAACTGTCGCCGCCCTGTGATCCCAGTGTTTAAACTGTCTCCACTCTGTGATCCCAGTGTTTAAACTGACGCCGCTCTGTGTATTTAATCTGTCTCTGCCCTGTGATCCCAGTATTTAAACTGTCGACGCTGTGTGATCCCATTGTTTAAACTGTAGTATTTAAACTATCTTCGCTCTGATCTCAGTATTTAAACTGGCGCTGCTGTTTGATCCCAGTATTTAAACTGTCACCGCTCTGTGATACCAATATTTAAACTGTCTCCGCTCTGTGATCCCAGTATTTAAACTGTCTTTCCCTCTGTGATCCCAGTATTTTCTCTGTCTCTGCTATGTGATCCCAGTATTTAAACTGCTGCTGCTCTGTTATCCCTGTATTTAAACTGTCACCACTCTATGATCCTTAAAGAAAAGCCATACCAATGAATAATGGTTAATGAAATCAGTGTTGAAATTTTTAAGTAAAGAGAAATGAAGAGATGGTTCCAGGAATCCTGAAGTAAGGGAACAGAGGAAACTGGAACAAGACCAGTTCATTGAAGCAACAGATAAATCCAAAATGGAGTTGGTTCGTGAGAAGCCAGAAAGAATAGATACAATCCAACTAATGCAGCAGGGGCATGGGAACCTGGATTCTAGTTTTAGGGTACGAGAGATTGAGAGTATAGAGGTCAGGAGCACAGATTTGACTTCGGTGGAGGAGGCCAGTGTTCAGGTAGGTGGTTTGAAGTGTGTCTACTTCAATGCCAGGAGTATACGAAATAAGGTAGGGAAACTGGCAGCACGGGTTGGTACCTGGGACTTCGATGTTGTGGCCATTTCGGAGACATGGATAGAGCAGGGACAGGAATGGTTGTTGCAGGTTCCGGGGTTTATGTGTTTTAGTAAGCTCAGAGAAGGAGGCAAAAGCAGGGGAGGTGTGGCGCTGCTAGTCAAAAACAGTATTACGGTGGCGGAGAAGATGCTAGATGGGGACTCTTCTTCCGAGGTAGTATGGGCTGTGGTTAGAAACAGGAAAGGAGAGTTCACCCTGTTGGGAGTTTTCTATAGGCCTCCAAATAGTTCTAGGGATGTAGAGAAATGATTCTATGATTCTATGAAAGGATGGCGAAGATGATTCTGGATAAGAGCGAAAGTAACAGGGTAGTTATTATGGGCGACTTTAACTTTCCAAATATTGACTGGAAAAGATATAGTTTGAGTACATTAGATGGGTCGTTTTTTGTACAATGTGTGCAGGAGGGTTTCCTGACACAATATGTTGACAGGCCAACAAGAGGAGAGGCCACATTGGATTTGGTTTTGGGTAATGAGCCAGGCCAGGTGTTAGATTTGGAGGTAGGTGAGCACTTTGGGGACAGTGACCACAATTCGGTGACGTTTACGTTCGTGATGGAAAGGGATAAATATACCCTGCAGGGCAAGAGTTATAGCTGGGAGAAGGGAAATTATGATGTCATTAGATATGACTTGGGGGGATAGGTTGGAGAAGTAGGCTGCAAGTGTTGGGCACACTGGATATGTGGAGCTTGTTCAAGGAACAGCTACTGCGTGTTCTTGATAAGTACATACCGGTCAGGAAGGGAGGAAGGCTTTGAGTGAGGGAACCATGGTTTACCAAAGAAGTGGAATCTCTTGTTAAGAGGAAGAAGGAGGCCTATGTGAAGATGAGGTGTGAAGTTTCAGTTGGGGCGCTTGATAGTTACAAGGTAGCGAGGAAGGATCTAAAGAGAGAGCTAAGACGAGCAAGGAGGGGACATGAGAAGTATTTGGCAGGTAGGATCAAGGAACACCCAAAAGCTTTCTATAGGTATGTCATGAATAAAAGAATGACTAGGGTAAGAGTAGGGCGAGTCAAGGACAGGGATTGGAAGTTGTGTGTGGAGTCTGAAGAGATGGGCGAGATACTAAATGAATATTTTTCGTCAGTATTCACTCAGGAAAAAGATAATGTTGTGGAGGAGAATGCTGAGACCCAGGCTATTAGAATAAATGGCATTGAGGTATGTAGGGAAGAGGTGTTGGCAATTCTGGACTGGTTGAAAATAGATAAGTCCCCAGGGCCTGATGGGATTTATCCTAGGATTCTCTGGGAAGCCAGGGAAGAGATTGCTGGACCATTGGCTTTGATTTTTATGTCATCATTGGCTACAGGAATAGTGCCAGAGGACTGGAGGATAGCAAATGTGGCCCCTTTGTTCAGGAAGGGGGTTAGCGACAACCCCGGCAACTGTAGACCGGTGAGCCTCACGTCTGTTGTGGGTAAAGTCTTGGAGGGGATTATAAGAGACAAGATTTATAATCATCTCGATTGGAATAATATGATTAGGGATAGTCAGCATGGCTTTGTGAAGGGTAGGTCATGCCTCACAAACCTTATCGAGTTCTTTGAGAAGGTGACTGAACAGGTAGACGAGGGTAGAGCAGTTGATGATGTGTATATGGATTTCAGTAAAGCGTTTGATAAGGTTCCCCATGGTAGGCTATTGCAGAAAATACGGAGGCTGGGGATTGAGGGTGATTTAGAGATGTGGATCAGAAATTGGCTAGCTGAAATTGGTGGTTGATGGGAAATGTTCAGAATGGAGTTCAGTTACAAGTGGCGTACCACAAGGATATTTTCTGGGGCCGTTGCTGTTTGTCATTTTTATCAATGACCTAGAGGAGGGTGAGTAAATTTGCAGACGACACTAAAGTCGGTGGTGTTGTCGACAGTGCGGAAGGATGTAGCAGGTTACAGAGGGACATAGATAAGCTGCAGAACTGGGCTGAGAGGTGGCAAATGGAGTTTAATGTAGAGAAGTGTGAGGTGATTCACTTTGGAAGGAATAACAGGAATGCGGAATATTTGGCTAATGGTAAAGTTCTTGGAAGTGTGGATGAGCAGAGGGATCTCGGTGTCCATGTACATAGATCCCTGAAAGTTGCCACCCAGGTTGATAGGGTTGTGAAGAAGGCCTATGGAGTGTTGGCCTTTATTGGTAGAGGGATTGAGTTCCGGAGTCACGAGGTCATGTTGCAGCTGTACAAAACTCTGGTACGGCCGCATTTGGAGTATTGCGTACAGTTCTGGTCACCGCATTATAGGAAGGACGTGGAAGCTTTGGAGCGGGTGCAGAGGAGATTTACCAGGATGTTGCCTGGTATGGAGGGAAAATCTTATGAGGAAAGGCTGGTGGACTTGAGGTTGTTTTCGTTAGAGAGAAGAAGGTTAAGAGGAGACTTAATAGAGGCATACAAAATGATCAGGGGGTTAGATAGGGTGGACAGTGAGAGCCTTCTCCCGGATGGAAATGGCTAGTACGAGGGGACATAGCCTTAAACTGAGGGGTAATAGATATAGGACAGAGATCAGAGGTAGGTTCTTTACGCAAAGAGTGGTGAGGCCGTGGAATGCCCTACCTGCTACAGTAGTGAACTTGCCAACATTGAGGGCATTTAAAAGTTTATTGGATAAGTATATGGATGATAATGGCATAGTGTAGGTTAGATGGCTTTTGCTTTTTGACTTCCCATGTCGGTGCAACATCGTGGGCCGAAGGGCCTGTACTGCGCTGTATCGTTCTATGATATTTTAGTGACTTGAGGAAGTTATCAGTAAGAGAACAGAGGTTTATTTAACTATATACAATAATCTGCTCAAGGCAGCCTCTCGCTCGCAGTACAGAGAACTATGGGAGAACTAACCACACCAGGCCCTGCTTTGGGCTGTCTTTTATGTTCGTTTGTAATGAGCTCCATCTGAGTGGCATCTGCCTCCTATCTGGGAACCTCGTACTCCACAAGTCCTACAGGGAGATCAACAATGGTTTCCCCATGATCCTCATGAGGGTTATAACAGAACTACCCCCGGGCAGCACGTTGGCGCAGTGGTTAGTATTGCTGCCTCACGGCGCCGAGGTCCCAGGTTCGATCCCGGCTCTGAGTCACCGTCCTTGTGGAGTTTGCACATTCTCCCTGTGTTTGCATGGGCTTCGCCCCCACAATCCAAAAATGTGCAGGGTCAGTAAATTGACCATGCTAAATTGCCCCTTAATTGGAAAAAAAATTGAATTGCTATTCTAAATTTCTAAATTAAAAAAATAAAAAATAACTGAACTACCTCCGATATCTAAGGCTGTGATACCTTACTACAGATTGTGAGACATTATTGGAAATAATTTTGGAAATCAGTAGCTGAATCTCGGAGTATGTGTAAAAGTATTCAAGACCGCAATCCTGAAAGGATAGTTAGAAAACCTGGAATTACAGAATCAGAATCATAGAATAATACAGTGCAGAAGAGGCTTTTGGCCCATCGAGTCTGCACTGATGCATGAAAAACACATGACCTGCTTACCTAATCCCATTTGTACCTGGATTCCTTATCACAACAGTGGAGTGGAAGCTTTGTTTAAAAGGATTGTTGGAAAACCTGGAGCTGGATCCTTAATGAAAACAGCTGATGAAAAGCATTGTTTGAAAGAAGATTTTAAAGCGTCTCTGAGAGTGGAGTTTGGAAACACTTGTGACAATCATCTGGGGGAACTTGAGGGGAAATGCATGGAAGAACGATTTAATAGCATCTGCCATTTGGATTCAGAAATCTGTGCCTATTTGGCAAGATAAGGGGGTGTGGAGAGTTGTACGATCAAACTTTTCACATTTAATAAATGTTTTTTTTCTTGTTGCTTCAAACAAATTAGCAATCCTGTGGCTCTGTTCCTCCACGTCTTCTTAAAAAAAAAAAGTAAAAATCACCATCTTTTGAGCCACGGTTATGTGATTGCATTCTGGAAACCTCCTGTCCTGCATTAACACCAACTGGGATCGCAATAGTCAAATTGGACTGACGGCGGTCGCACTGTAAAACAAAGACAATGCATTTATTTACTATGCTGTCAATCGAGCCACCCGTTTTAGTTAGGTAGGATGAAATCAAAGTTTTATTGGTGCACATTAATTTTGAGGAGGATCACAATGTTGCCTTCTTTGCATTCATACAGTAGAAGAGGGAGAGAGAAAAAAAATTAGCAGTGCAGAGACCATAACAAAAAGAAATATTGCGGGATTTTCTGGCCACTCCTGCCAGTGAGACCTTAGTGGATTCTCCAGTGGCAGGCCATAAGAAATAGGAACAAGAGTGGGCCGTCCAGCCCCTCAAGCCCGTTTTGCCACTCGTTAGGATCATGGCTGTCCGATTTTAGAATCATAGAATCATAGAAGTTTACAGCATGGAAACAGGCCCTTTCGGCCCAACCAGTCCATGCCGCCCAGTTTTTACCATTAAGCTAGTCCCAGTTGCCCGCACTTGGCCCATAACCCTCTATACCCATCTTACCCATGTAACCATCTAAATGCTTTTTGAAAGACACAATTGTACCCGCCTCTACTACTACCTCTGGCAGCCCATTCCAGACACTCACTACCCTCTGAGTGAAGAAATTGCCCCTCTGGGCCCTTCTGAATCTCTCCCCTCTCACCTTAAACCTATGCCCTCTAGTTTTAGACTCCCCTACCTTTGGGAAAAGATGTTGACTATCTACCTTATCTATGCCCCTCATTATTTTATAGACCTCTATAAGATCACCCCTAAGCCTCCTACGCTCCAGGGAAAAAAGTCCCAGTCTATCCAGCCTCTCGTTATAACTCAAACCATCAAGTCCCGGCAACATCCTAGTAAATCTTTTCTGCACTCTTTCCAGTTTAATAATATCCTTCCTATAATAGGGTGACCAGAACTGCACACAGTATTCCAAGTGTGGCCGTACCAATGTCTTGTACAACTTCAACAAGACGTCCTAACTCCTATATTCAATGTTCTGACCAATGAAACCAAGCATGCCGAATGCCTTCTTCACCACCTGACGAGGTATGTTCCAGAAACATATATATAAACAGATTCAAAGATGCCAGACAATGCTTGGAATGCGAGCATTAGCAGGTGATTAAATCTTTACAGATCCAGAGATGGGATAACCCCAGGTTAAAGAAGTGTGAATTGTGTCAAGCCAGGACAGTTGGTAGGATTTTGCAGGCCAGATGGTGGGGGATGAATGTAATGCGACATGAATCCCAGGTCCAGGTTGAGGCCGCACTCATGTGTGCGGAACTTGGCTATAAGCTTCTGCTCGGCGATTTTCTTCGCGTTCACTTTTCTCCCCTTCCCCGTGACCCTTGATTCTCTCACTGATCAAAAAAACTATTTTTCTCCGACTTAAATATACACGAGGACTCTTCCCACACAGTTCTCTGTGGAAAGGAGTTCCAAAGACACTCAACCCTCTGTGAGAAGGAATGTCTCCTCATCTCTGTCTTAATTTGGCACCCCTTTATTCTGAGACTGTACCCTCTGGTCCTAGACTCTCCCAAGAGGGGAAACATCCTCTCAGCATTTACCCTGTCAAGCCCCTTAAGAATCATAGAATTTACAGGCAGAAGGAGGCCATTCGGCCCATTGAGTTTGCACTGGCCCTTGCAAAGAGCACCCTACCTATCCCCACACTTTCACCCTACTTCCGTAACGCAGTAACCCCACCGACTCGTTTTGGACACTAAGGGTAATTTAGAATGGCCAATCCACTTAATTCATCTTATGTATTTCAATGAAATCACCTCTCATCCTTCTAAATTTCAATGAGTAGACCGCCCACCTCTTTAACCTTTGCTCGTAAGACAATCCCTCAATACTGAGGATCACTCTAGTGAACCTTCTCTAAAACGTTGCCAATGAAATAATATCTTTCCTTAAATAAGGAGACCAAAATTGTCACTGTACTACAGATATGGTCTCACTGGTACCTCGTACAGTACAGCAAGAGTTCCCGACTTTTATTCTCCAACCCTCTTGAAATAAGGGCTCGCATTCTATTAGTCTTCTTCATTGCACCTGTTTTGCGCACGCTGTAAACATCAAGAATACTGGAAGATCCCACTGGTTGACAATGCTGAGCCCTCTTCGCTGCCAGAAAACATGCCATGGAAGGAGCGGAAAATTCCATAATGGTTCACGTGGGTTCCAGAGTTCCAAATTAAAGTCAAATGGTATTCCTTCATGCAGGTTGGCGGGATGAAAACCATTTCTGTTTAATTTACTTTTCTGGTGGTGTTGACTTCACTTGGGAGGATAGGTATGCAGAGATGAATCAGCCTTCTCAGCGACAATGCAGAAGTTCCAGCAGAAACAGATTGGGCCAGGTGTTCAACCTAAGCAGACCTCCTTTTCTGTGAGGCTGCTTGTATGGTGGTAATATGGCAAACTAAGTTTGCAGTTTCAAAAAGCAATATTGCTGGTTCCACAACTTAACAGTTCATAACACATGGCTTCCTTCTCTCTGCACTGCTTTTGACAAAGGACCCTTGTCTGGGTCCCGAGATGGTTAAATGTCTCAACCATTAAGAATTGAAGGGAAGTATGTGTGACTCTCTGTCCTAGCGGATGAGTAGACTCCCGTTGGGAAACCTGGGTTATAAAATCCAGATAGCCTTTGTACAGTTCTCTTTGAATTTGCACTCTGCAGTCCCTAGGGGAGTCATTTGTGTCAAGATAATGTCTGATACTGGCAGAGCTCCTTTTCTTTAAGATATTGCTTCAGCCATTTTAAAAGGTCTTTGTCCAGTTTAAACAGTTTTAGACATAGCCATGAGGATATCTATACATATTTTCTAACAATATCGTGTGAGGTCTTTGTCCCCATCCAGCAACGTATCACCTATCAAATATTTTTTCCTGCAGGATTTTCATTTGAATAGAGTTAACCTGGAAGAAACCCCAGGACTAGAAAATAGCCCTGCAGGGGCTAGACCAAAGAAAAGAAATAAAAAAACCTACGACTTAACAGCTGCTGATAATTTTTGGCAAAGGCACAAAGGCAGGTAATGTACTTTGGGATTTTGTTGTATTCATGTTTTCATTAGGAAATACTGGCAGAAATATTTAAATTATACATAACGTGTCGATAATACAAAAGTGTGATGTGTAAAAATTCCTTGTAGCTCTATGACATAGTGAGTTAGAGGATTTTCTGTTTTATAACATTCAGGATATTTGCTATATGGCAGAGTCTTTGTTAGAGACAGAGAGTTAGTCATTGACTTAGTCAAATTTAATTTTTACGCACACTGAGCATTCTCGTGGTGCTTTGTGGATTGAACATCACAAATCTGATAAATTTTTTGAGAAAACTTTAAATTAATAAATATTTGATGCCACTGGCACAGTGGTTAGCAATCCTGCCTCACAGTGCCAGGGACCCGGATTCAATTCCAGCCTTGGGTGACTGTGTGGAATTTGCACTTCCTCTCTGCGTATGTTTTCTCCAGGTGCTCCGATTTCCTCCCACAGTCCAAAGATGTGCAGGTTAGGTGGATTGGCCGTGCTAAATTGCCCAAAGATACATAGGTTAGGTGGGGTTTCAGGGATAGGGTTGGGGAGTGGACCTGGGTAGGGTGCTCTTTCAGAGGATCGGTGCAGACTCAATGGGCTGAATGGCCACCTGCGGTGTAGGGATTTTATGGTTCGATATCTACCTGTGTTTTTAGTTTTTATCTGTTTCCATTTTTAACGCTGATAGGGTACAAGGAGATAGTATGCAAGTTACACATATTGGAGTTAAATATGTGGTATTCGTAGTAATAGCCCAGGAATAGTACCTAGGAGAACTTGAGTGTAATCCTGTGCTTTGTCATTTGGGATGGTCCTGGGCTTTGGTAACATTGAGAATGTTCCTGGAGCTTGCCCTTATTGTGGGGAAGTATCTGACACTGTCCTCTTCTGGCATGCCTGAGTTTATGAGTTCACATGGGGAAATTGGAAGTTGATCTACATATTTTTCATTTGAACTATGAAGTTTCATATCTGTCATATGTTGACTATGGTTATGTTATGAATCCATAATCTCTTGTTATGTAGCCCTTTTCCAGAAGTAGCTGAATCGGTGCAACAAGAACTGGAATCCTACAGGACACAAGAAGATGAAGTCAAACATTTAAAGAGCATCATGGTAAGGAGGTATATAAGACATATAAACTAAGACACAGACCCAACCAAGTTCACCCCAAATGAAGAAGCCAAGTATGCCAATTTCCCTAACCACAGCAAAACTCTCATTTATCAGCCTGAAACAGATAAAATTCATTTCAACTGTTGTTGTCCAACTTGAATGTCAAACACTGCCTGGACTCAAACCTATAAGCATCTGCTTAAGATGGTATAGCGGCGTGCCCCTTATCATCAGGAGCTCCCTTCTCCCTGCTCATCTGGCACCTTCTGCTTTGAGTACTTCACTCTGTATCAACCGCCCATACCTCCTTTAAAAAATGTTTTTCAACCTTAATTTCTGCTATAATTTTAAATTCACACAGTACAAATGTAATGGGTTAGAAAATTGTCTTCATTCTTAAAAATATGTATTTTTTGGCACTTTTAACTTTAAAGATTGATGTGTAAGGCACATAGGCCGGGATTCTCCGCAGGCGTGATTCTCCGTTATGCCGCCGCCCAGGGGTTTCCTGATGGCGTGGGGCTGCCCCACAATGGGGAACCCCGTTGACCGGCTGGTGTAACGGAGAATCCCGCCGGTCAGTCGGGGCAGAAATGTGGCGCGGTGGGGCGGAGAATCCCACCCATAGTATTTACAAAGTAACAGCTTAAGTGTCTCTGATATTTACAAGCCAGTTTGTGTCCTATGTACAGCAGTTCTGATAAACGGTCCCCACCCCTTCCCCTGTTGGAGGCATGTTCCATTTTATCCCCCTGCTGTTTTTTTTTGGTGTTTTGGCAGGTGGAGAGGGGATGCGTACCCTTCCCCTCCTCACCTTGCCGTCCGCGCTTTGTTTTGTGCCATCTTTGGGACCCCTCCCCCCCCCCCCTTCCCCCCCATCTGACCCTGTCACGTATCCGTGTCCTCCCTTGTCTTTCTCTCTCCCCCCCCCCCCAACTCCTTTCTCTTCCTAGTTGCTGTTTGCCTCGAATAGGTCTTGGAACAGGCTGATGAATGGTCCCCACACTTTAAGGAAGCCCTCTTCCGACCTTCAGATGGTGTCCTTGATCCTCTCCAGGTGGAGAAATTCCGCTAGGTCTGCCAGCCAGTCTGCAGCTCTGGGTGGTGCTGCCAGCCGAGCAGGATTCTACGGCGTGCGATTAGGGATGCAAAAGCCAGAGCGTCTTCCCGATCTGAATGGCTGGCTGGTCCGATACCTGAAGACTGCCACTCTCGGGCATGGCTCCACCCTCACCCCCACAATCCTGGACATCGCCTCGAAGAAGGCTGTCCACAGCCCAACAAGTCTGGGGCATGCCCAGAACATGTGGGCGTGGTTGGCCGGGACCCCCTGGCACCGTTCACATTTGTCCTCCACCTCCGGGTGAACCTGCTCATTCTGGTTCCAATCAGGTGCGCTCTGTGCACCACTTTAAACTGCTTAAGGCTTAGCCTAGCACAGGAGGAGGTGAAGGTGGCCCTGCTCAGTGCTTCGCTCCAGAGTCCCCAACCCACTTCCGTCCCCAGTTCGTCCTCCCATTTCCGTCTAGTTTCGTCCAGTGGTAGCCTTGCCCTGTCCCCTGTCTAGTAACCTTCCGTATATGTTCCCACAGTTTCCCCCCCCCCCCCTCCTTATTGTCTGTGTTGATTAACTCCTCTAGGAGAGTGTCTCTTAGGGCCCTGGGGTACCTTGTCTCCTTTTGGAGAAAGTGTTTAATTTTGAGGTGCCTCAGCTCCTGCCCCTTCAGTAGGTCCAGGTTCTCTGTCAGTTTGTCTAAGGGCGCGAGTCTGTTCCCTATGTACAGGTCCCTAACCGCTAATGTCACCCCGTCCTGTCTCCAATTTTTAAAGGTGGCGTCAAGCATGGCCGGCGGGAATTTGTTGTTGCCGCAGATGGGGGCCATGGAGGACATCTCAGTTAGACCGAAATGCTGCCTCATTTGATTCTACGTTTTCAATGTGGCTACCACCACTGGGCTGGATGTGTGCTTTGATGGGGTGATGGGAGCGCTGCTGTGGAGAGTGCTCGGAGGATCCTTCCCTTGCAGGAGGACTTCTCCATCCTCACCCATTCCATGTTTGGCTCTCGTATCCATCCTTCTTTGCTGTGGCCGCCCAGTGGTAGTACTGTAGGTTCAGTAAGGCTAGACCGCCCATGTTTTTCCTCCTTTGTAGCGTTGACTTAGGGATCCTCTGGTTCTTACCATCCCCACACAAACGACATAATCATTTTGTCTACTTTGTGGAAATAGGCCTTGGGGATGAAGCTCGGTATGGATCTCAACAGGAAGAGAGACCCGGCAGTGCGTTCATTTTGATTGTCTGCACTCTTTCCACCAGGGAAAGCGAGAGTGCATCCCATCTCTTGTAGGTCCTTTTTCACTTCCTCCATCAGACTGGTCAGGTTCCACTTGTGGATCCGTGTCCAGTCGTAGGCTGTCTGGATCCCCAGGTAGCGGAAATTGTTTTGGGCCAGTTTGATTGGTAGTCCCTCCAGCTCTGTCCCTCCCCCGTTTGAGTTCACCGGGAATGCCTTGCTCTTGCCCAGGTTGAATTTGGAGCCCAGAAAGGCTTCGAACTCTCTCAGAAGTTGCATGATTGCTTTCAGGCTGTTCTGTGTGTTATGGGCGAGGCGTTTTCAGAACCCCAAAATGTTTCATGGAGTTCAACCAACCTCTTCCTTTAATGGACTTGTTGCTTTTCCCTAGGTGTGGAATTACAATTATGGACAGGTGGGTTTTTAAACACAAAACACTGTTTAGTCCATGAACTCAACTTAACATCTTAAATAAACATTGGATCTCTTAACACCCCTTACTTCAAAGATAACTCAGAAAATATTGCAACAGTAAATAACTCCTCAAAATGTTCCTTCAAACTTCCAAGAGACTTAACACCTTTAAACAGAATCACATCAGGTTAAAGGATATATATATTTTCTGTACAATGGCAGAGATATTAGCTTGGTTGACTTCAGCTCCAGCACCTTTCTTTCTTCTCAAAACTTGCAGCTCTCTGGAAACACACAGACACACCCACACTGCTTTTTAAACTGAAACTAAAAACCTGCAAAACTAAACTGCAAAATGGCTGACCTGACCTCAGCCCCACCCACTCTCTGACATCACTGTTTTCTTAAAGGTACATTGCTTAAACATTCAGTTCTTCAAGGCACTCTCGCATGACATGTGGGTCCGAGAAGTAGAGGAGCAGGTCATCTGTGTAGAGTGAAACTCTGTCCTCTCTGTCTCCTCTTTGTATACCCTTCCAGCTTTTCGCTTGTCACAGAACGATTGCCAGTGGTTCAAATGCCAGGGCAAGCAAGAGCGGGGACAGTGGGCATCCCTGCCTTGTGCCTCTGTGTAGCGGGAAGTATTCAGAGCGGGTGGCGTTGATTCGAACGCTCGCCTTGGGGACGTTTGTATAGGATTTTCACTTCCAATCGACTCCGTCAAAGGCCTTTTCTGCGTCCAGGGAAATAATCACCCAAGGTGTTCTCTGCCTGGAGAGGATCATTATTACATTCAGCAGTTGCCTGATGTTCGCAGTTAGCTGCCTACCCTTGACAAAACCCGCCTGGTCCTCTGCAACCACCTTGTACGCAGATCTCCAGTCTCTTGGCCAGGACCTTTGCGAGTATCTTCGCGTCTACATTAAGCCATGAAATGGATCTATATGATCCACATTCCGTCGGGTCCTTGTCTTTCTTGGGGATCAGCAGTATCATGGCCTGTGTTGGATAGGAAACAGGGTGCCCCTTGCCAGCCAGTCTGTGAACATGTCCCGTAGGTGTGGGACCAGGGCTGGTACGAATTTCTTCTAGAAGTCGTGTCCCGGCGCCTTCTCCGCCTGCATGGAGCTGATATTCTCTTTGATCTCTCCCAGTCATATCATAGAATTTACAGTGCTGGTGCTTCCAGCTCCCCCCAGCCTATCACCCTCACGACTGGCATGTCCAGTCCATCGAGGAACCATTTAATCTCTGCATCCCCATCGGGGGGGGGGGCAGAGGTTTACAACTCTCGGTAGAATGACTCAAATGTTTGGTTGATCTCTTTTTGCTCGTTTACTGGTCTGCCTCCCCTATCCTTTACCTGCGCTATTTCCCTTGTGGCTGCCTGCTATCTCAGCTAGTGAGCCAGTAGGCAGCTAGCTTTTTCCTTGTGTTCATAGAAGGTCCACCGTGTCTGGTGGAGTTGGTACACTGCTTTCCTGGTGGATAGCAGGTTAAAGTCCGTTTATAACTTTTTCCTCTCCTCCAGAAGCTGTACGGTTGGAGCCTCGGGAGTATTTTCTGTCGACCTCCAGGGTGGAGTCGATCAGTTGTTGCTTGGCCGCCCTATCTCTTCATGCCTTATAGGCTATAATCTCTCCCCTAATCACTGCTTTTAATGCCTCCCAGAACGTGGAAGGTGAGACTTCCACATTCCGGTTGTTTATAACATACTCGCCTATGGCCTGTGATATTTTCTGGCAGAAGACCTTATTGACCAGTAGGTCTTTGTCCAACCTCGCATCCATGCAATGTGGAGCATATTCGGAGATAACCACCGTGGAGTATTCCGCTCTTACTATTCCTGGAAGCACCGCTTTCCCCACTGCAAAAAAGTCTATTCTCGAGTATGCCTTGAGGACTGGCGAAAAGAACGAGAATTTCTTCTCGTTAGGGTGTCGGAACTGCCATGGGTCCACTGCCCCCATCTGTTCCATGAATGTTGCCAGCTCCCTGGTCATACCCATCGTTTTCCCTGATCTGGGGTTTGATCGGTCTGTTAATGGTCCTGTACACAGTTGAAGTTTCCGTCCTCCCATTTCCGTCAAAGTCGCTTCTCACCTAGCTCTCGTCTCGCAACATGAGTGATACATCTCTCTCACCCAGCCCTATCCTATCCGCAGTCGGTCCTTCTCCCTCAGGTGTGTTTTCCGTGGGAAGACTATGTCAATTTTTAGGCTTCTCAGATGGGCGAAGACTCTGGATCTTTCACCAGGCCGTTAAGTCCCCTAACATTCCAAGTGATAATCCTGGTGGGGGGTTCTTGTCCGTCCCGCTCCTGCGGGATCAACCATACTTATCTGTTGGGCACTCCCTTGCACTCCGGGGTCTCCCTTTGTTTCGGGGCCGTCCAAAATGGCTGCGGTCGCCGCTCTCACCATGAGGCCGGGCCCCTGCACTCCGGGGTTTCCCTTTGTCCAGGGGCACCCAACATGGCCGCCAACTATGTGTACGCCATGTGGGGGTGCGCTGTGGGGGGGGTGGCGCGAAGGCTGATCTCGGGTTGTTGGCTGCCCTCTGTCCTGGGTGGTTGGGGCCCCTTCGCCTCGTGGATCTTCTATCTCATCCACCTGCTGGTCGTGGCACTTTCCGCCACTTCTACCGTCTTTTCGGCCCCTCAAGCTCCCGTTCACTGGAGTCCTTCCTCGACTACCCTGCTTAAGTTGTTGAGGGATTTTTCCCCTTGAAATTTGGGCAAAATTCAACTAAAAGTGCCTATTTTTTCCCGATTCGGAGGAGAGCCACCTGATGTGCGTCTTCTCAGCGCATCATCGTCACCGGAAGACAAAAAACTCCTCCTTTAAAATTTGTCTGCCAACCTCAGCCACACTTAATATTTCCCAAGGTAACTTCATTTCTTAGTTCCCAACTCTTTGAACGAAGCAAAGTCTCATCCCAGGTGGTTACAGTTTCTATTCCCAGCCACCTTGTTTTCTTATTTGCAAATTCACTGGCATCTTGTCTACCCTTGACATCTCCCCCAGAGTAAGCGAGAAGGGTGACATAAATGGTTATGCGCAGGATAGCAATTGACTAGAAGTATAAAAAATCAAGTGAGAAGATTTTTCTTAACTATATTTATTAAGGTTTTACATTTCAGAGAATAGCGCAACAAAGTTACAATATAATACATCACCATAAGCTCAGTATACACTAGTAGAGAAACAGGAGGATGACATCGCAACTGGCTCGATACAATCAGTAGACAGAACTAGATGCCAATGAAGCCCCACCAGAGACCAAGAGAGAAACAGGATGAGGCCATGAAAACATGGTAGAATGGTGCACATCTTTCCACGCCGCACAAGCCCACAAATCAGGATCCGTTTTCCATGCCATAATTAGGTGCGCACCAACATACATCATCCTCAACTCTAGCAGTGTCAAAGGCATAAACGATCCATCACAGCCTCCTCTCTTCAAACAGCAGACCCATCTGCACCCATGTAGGAGCCAAGACCACATTCATCATCCCCACCCTTACAAAAACAAAAGAAAATACATGAAACCCTCAGTTCCAAGGGGAGTTCCATATCTACTGCACAACGCTGCACGGTGGCACAGTGGTTAGCCCTGCTTCTCTGCAGTGCCAGGGATCCGGGTTCGATCCTGGCCATGGGTGACTGTGTGGAGTTTGCATGTTCTTTTCGTCTTTGCATGGATTTCTTCTTTTCCTCATATAATCCAAAGATGTGCAGATCAAGTGGATTGGCCCTGATCAATACACGGAATTACAGGAATAAGGCGGGGGGAGTGGGCCTCGGTAGAGTGCTCTTTTAGAAGGTCGAGGCTCCTTCTGCACTGTAGGGATTCTATGAGTGCCACTCAACCCCAACCCAGGCCCAGGGCAGAACCAAAATCATTTCATACAATCGTGGAGAGATGTCTGCAACAACCTGTTTGGATAATGATCAAACCTCTGGGCCTCCAAAAGGGAAAAAGGAAGGAAGAACTAAAACTACCAGAGCTAACCCACTGGATAACAAAGAAACAGTGCCCAACCCAGGACCCATTCTTCCCTGGTGCCCACCAATGCAGTAGAGAAACAGGCTGCACAATTTACAAAAAGGCATTCACCCTTCCAGGAGAGCAACAGGATACCCACCAAAGTACAGGACTTTGCTCATCCTCAGGCCCCTGTGCACCAAAGAAGCAAAACCCAACCTCTCAGGATATCCCTAATAAGTGCCTTTGAGAAGCCCCTGTGGACAACAGGATGCTAGCCACAGCACCGGACCTGGCCTAGCCAAGCACCTGCTGACACATGGAAAACTATACCAGGACCTCCAGCAAACCCAAAACCTGCACTCCAGCCAAGCCCGCAGCCTTGCAACCCCATCCAGGCAGTGCACCGTCCCCACTCACAATGCTCTCCCAGTCAAAAAGAAAAAGAGAATAAACCTCCTTAAGGAAAGGATACCTGAACTAACTCAAAGTGACGACCATTGCAGAAAAGATACCTCAACAATCCAACCACAATTACCAATCCTGCCTCAACGTGCACCATTGCTAATCTTCACGTTCTAATAGCTCAAAGAAGGAGCAAAGAGATGGACCCAGGTGAAGGAAAGAAGAAATAAAAAAACAATCTTAAGGAAAAGTCAAAGCAACCCAGTCTTCCCCAGGATACAAAATCTGCCCAGACCTGCGAAGGATGAAGACATGGATTTTTAAATTCAAATATCATATGAAAAATAAATCAATAAACAAAACCCGAGACGGATTAGATCTAACTGGGGGGGGCTGTCTTCAATCTCAGTGAGGACTGAACTAACCCTAGTAACACCAACCCATCCATCTGTCCTGGCTCCATTCAATTGTATGAATGAGACGGGGTGATTTTAAAAAAAAAACACTACCCTCCCCCATCCACAAGGATTATAAAACACAATAACAAAATTTCAGAGATTAACTTTCACATCGACTCAATGTGATTTTGCTAGAACAGGATAATTGGTGACACTCAGTCTCATGCTCACATTCCATACCCCTTTGCAGGAAAAAAGACAACAAATAATCAGCAACATGATTAGCAAGTAGTAATGTCCAGGATTATAGAAGAATTGCAGTGTCGATTGCATCATCCATGTTGCATGAGGATGAAAAGGATACGACAGAAGAAGACAGAATCAGTGAGCACTTTTTAGAATCTCTCTGGGATTCCAATGATCAAAGCATGAGGCACATCACTTCCACCATGCCCTCTCTCTGATGCCCGGGTGGCCCACAGCCTAGGCTCCCAGCCGGGGGGAATGACTTGACTCGTTTGACTACCTCCTCACGACAAGCATTGAGAGTAAGACGATAGACCAGTGATCGGTAGGTCCAACCGACCCCCGGCTTTGAAAACCAGATACGTTGGGCTCCGCTGAATCATAGCTGATGCAGCCACCTCCAAATTAAGATTATTAAGGATGGCCGCAACTTTTCAAACTCAATCGGGATCTCTCCCAAGTCCATCAGGTTAAACGACACACTGTTCAACAGGGTCTCGACTACACAAAGGCGGGCCCACACCTGGAAAATTGCTCTTTCAAATGCAAGACGTCTCATGCGCCTCTCCCGCTCCCCTACAGGTACCCCGCAATTCTTCAAAGTGACATCTAATGATTTTCACCACAGAGCCGAGATCCTCAATCAAGACAACATTTTCAATGGGGGCCATCGCGGGATACACACAAGACTGCCGAAACGAGAGTCCGCTCAGCAGACTCTGCGAGCTGAGTTACACCCCAGCCGACTACGACTGCCACGAACAAACAAGAATTTTAACAGTTTATCTCGGCTCTTCCTCATAAAACACCATTCGGGATCTCCAGGAACACAACGCAAGCCATCTAACCCAAGATAAAGCAAATGTGGAATGTGCACCAGGATAAAAAGATGAGCGGAGACCGAGCTTGTGAAAACTCAGCCGCTTCTGCGCTCACATCGTGCCCTCTCCCCTCGATAAGAGCTTCGAACAAAAGTTTAAGTTGCCTGTACAGCAATGTGCAGAACAACCAAATGAAAACGGAAACTGGAGACCATAATTTGAAAGAATGAGTGAGTAGGGATAACTGAAATGTGGCTATTAAAATAGAAACAATCTATGAAGGATGAAACAAATCAATCTACGAACCATCTAAGATAATTGGAGGAAGAAATATCTATACAAATCTATGAAATGAGTAAAGATGTAAAATAATAATAATGGAAAATTTCAAATATGCATCCAAAGAAATCAGGGCAAAGTGGTTTTTAAGTGGTAAAAGGAAATTTGTGGTGATAGTCTGTACCAAAAGCCCTTTCATGCCCAATGCATTGTTCAAAAAGTGGCCTGGCAATGAGAAGTGAGCCAGAGCAGATTAGAGAAGAAAATGGGAACGTCTAAGCATTAAGCAACCACAACACAAGGTTGAAGATAATTAAGAATGCAACGAGGAAAGATAACTGGAATACAGAGACATAACAACTGGGAGCAGAAGTAGGCAGTTCAGCTCCTCTAGCCTGCTCCACCAATCAGTATGACCATGGCTGACCTGATCTCAGCCTCATTCCACCTTCCTGCCCGGCCCCCATAACCCTTCATCCCGCTACTAATTAAAAACAAACCTATCTATCTCCTCAAATTTGTTCAATGTTCTGGCATCCACAGCACTCTGGAATAGAGAATTCCACTGACATACGACACTTTGATTGAAGTAATTCCTCCTTATTTCTGTTTCAAATCTGCCACCTGTTGGCCTAACCCTATGGCCTCTAGTTCTAGAATATCCAACAACGCATTTACGTCCTTCTCAAGTAAGATGACCAAAACTGTGCACAGTACTCCAGATTCGGTCTCACCAATGCTATACACAGTTGCAACAGCATTTCCCTACTTTTATACTCTATTAGCAATGAATGCTAAAATTCCATTTGCCTTCCTTATTACCTGCTGCGCCTGCATATTAACATTCTACGTTTCATGCAGAAGAATACAAGATCCCTCTGTAGCATGAAGTTTCTCTCCCTTCAGATAATTTGCCTTTTTATTCTTCTGACGAAAATGGATAATCTCACACTTATCCACTTTAAATTCCATATGCCAAATTTTGGCCCATTCACCTATCCATATCCATTTGTAAATTTCTTATTTCCTCATTGCAACTTGCTTTTCTATTCATTCTAGTATCATCTGTAAATTTGCCTATCATACATTCTATCCCTGCATCCAAGAATTAATATAGATTGTAAATAGTTGGACCAAACCCTGTGGCACACTAATAGTTACAGCTTGCTAACCAGAAATGATATGGACAGAGATAAAACAGCAGTAGAAACTTCACTATATAAATCTCAATTTTCCCACTTACTTCCCTATCCGTTGATTCCCGGAGATGCCAAAAATGTGTTTATCTCAACTTTAAATATACCCAATGATGGAGCATCCACAACTCTTGAATAGATAATTCCAACAGTTCTTAATCCTCTTGATCTTGACCATAAATGATTGATGCTTTAGCCTGAGAGCCCTTCCTCTAACTTCCTCTATCAGTGGAAACAGCCTCTGTGTCTACTGTGTCAAATCCTTTCAGAAACTTCCATGTTTCTTTGAGACCACCTCTCATTTTCTAAATCTCAGAGTATAGGCCCAATTTACTCAGCCTGTCAGAAGGCAGTCCTCTCATCTCAGGGATCGACCTAATGAACCTTCACTGTCCTGGCACCAATGCAGGTTTTGATTATGTGTAGCTGATCCCCAGCACTCATCCTTGCAGCAACTCGCTAGGTACAGCCAGTTTAAAAATGCCCACTTATTCCTACACTTTGCTTCCTATCCATTACCAATCCTCCATCCAAGTGAACCAACTCCACAAGTCTTTATCTTGCATAGTGACCTTTTGTGTGGAACTTTGAGTGTCTTTTGGAAATCCAATTTCTTTTCCCATGTAGCTGGGAAAGCAGTTATAGTTTGATGTTGAGATTAACTATCTATTCACTGGCTTCAGCTAACACTGTGTGAATGATTCGAATTGATTTAAAATACATAGGTTGGTGAACAAATGCCCACCAAAATTCAGTTATGGGGTGACCAATGAGAGAAAGGATGACAGTGACAGAAACTGTGAGGAGCTGCTCCTCCAGTCATAGTCATAGAGTTTAAAGCACAAAAGGAGATCCTTCAGTCCATTGTGTCTGTGCTGGCCATTGAGCACCTAATTATCCAATCACAAACTTTCTCTATGTAGGGCATTGGAAAGGGGAGGTGCTACCGGGGCAGGGTGGAAGGGATGCCTGGAGCAAGCAGCTACCAGAGGGGTGGGGAGAGAGAAGCTGTAGGTGGGAGTGGAAGGAGAGGCTGTTGTGAGGGAGGGCTGTGGAATGGTGGGGGAAAATAAGCTGCCGAGGAAGGTGGAGAGGCTGTGTTGGGGAACAGAACAGTTATAAACGTGTCAACAAAGGAACACTCAGATAACTGGGAGCTAGGAAATAAAAGTTTAGCTCGTTGACCGGACAGCTCGTACCAGGGCTGGTTTAGCTCAGTGGGCTAGACAGCTAGTTTGTGATGCAGAACAAGGCCAGCACCGCGGGTTCAATTCCCGTACCAGCGTACCCGAACAGGTTCCGGAACGTGGCGACTAGGGGCTTTTCACAGTAACTTCATACTTGTGACAATAAAAGGTTTTTATTATTTTAAATTTGTGATGCAGAGCAAGGCCAACAGCATGGGTTCAATTCCCGTACCGGCCCTAGACAACTATACTTTAAACTGCAGAAAATGAGGTACCCTTGTATACTTGCCAAACATCGCATTCTCCATGGAATTACAATCCTTTAAGTAATAAGTTCACTGTGGGTCCGAGCTTCCATCTAGTAGTAACTTTGGTTGACCTTCTCCGGGCATGTTCCTCAGATTTTAAGAGTTTCTTCTTTCCCTGGCCATGGCAGAATAAATCTTACGGAACCATTAGAAAGATACAGGATGTGTTTCTTGTCTAAAGACCATCTCTCTCCCGCAGCCGGCTGTAGTAGCTCATAAAGGAAACTACGATAGTATGAAGCATGGGTTGGCTATGATGGATTGGGGAATGTTGCTTAAAGAGATGATGGTGGATAGGCAATGGTAAACATCCAAAGAGCGCATGGATGAAATGCACCAACTGTTCATTCTTGTCAGGTGTAAAAATATAACTGGAAAAGTAGCCAAACCATGACTTGCACGGGAAATTAGAGATAGTATTAGATTGAATGAAGAGGCATACAAATTAGTCAGAAAAACAAACCTGAGGATTGGGAGCAAATCAGAATTCAGCAGAGGAGGGCAAAGGGATTGATTAACAAGGGGAAAATAAGAGTATGAGAGTAAGCTTTTTTGTACCCAATTCATTTTTTTCAATTAAGGGGCAATTTAGCATGGCCAGTCCATCTACCCTGCACATCTTTGGGTTGTGGGGGCGAAACCCACGCAAACACGTGGAGAATGTGCAAACTCCACACGGACAGTGACACAGAACCGGATCGAACCTGGGACCTCGGTGCCGTGAGGCAGCAGTGCTACCCACTGCGCCACCGTGCTGCCCCTATGAGAGTAAGCTTACGGGGAACATTAAAACTGATGGTAAAAGCTTCTGTAGGCACGTGAAGGGAAAATAATTGGTGATGAATGTAGGAATTTCAGATATATTGTATTAGATGTATTTGGTGTAGCAAAGGTTAAAAGCCTGGGTTAGTATGTGACTGCTACAGTAATGTTTTAAAAAATCGTGGTTTAAAAGACAGCCAGGCTTTGTGACTACAGAAGGGATAATTAAACAATGTAAAAGTTGGACTATTGGAATTTTGTTTCTCAAAAGGAGGTTCTCTGGGGAGTAGATAATTGGATACACTTGCCTGAATTCTCCACTTTGTGCCACTGGTAGCAGAGATACCGATGAAGTGGAGAATTCAACGTAATGAAGCGCCGATCCATTTCCGATGCTCTAGTCCCCCGCTTGCATCAGGATCGAGGTTCGTGTCCTGCGCCAGTAGGAGGATGCAAATGGATCATTAAGACCTTTTTTCATTCAGTTAACAGGCCAGGCACCATATTCTCCGGGCCTGTGCGGTTCTTTGGGCTGGGAATCACGTGGGCGAGAATTACTACTGGTCCTGACAACCGTGGCTGACGTGATGATGCAGTGGGCTGTGGGGTAACTCTTCAAGGGAGTTGGCCCCAAAGTCCTTCGGAGTGGCACCCTCCCCCCTCCTCCCCCCACAATGTAAGACCTGCCCACCCCACCCCCACCAGACCGCCCCCAGAGACCCCTAAATAAAAAGATGCCCCAGAAACCCCTTGAATAAAGAGACCACCCCCAAGACCCCCTACATAAAGAGGGTCTCTTTATGTCCACACAGACCCCCAGATCAGAGACCCCTGTCAGGAAACCCTCCAGAAGAGAGACCCTTTTCTGGAAGCTAGAGAGCAGTCCATGCAGAGGCAATGAAAAAAATCATTGCTTTAACACTCACCTGGGCGATACAACCACTAGCTCAGACACAGGAAGCAGCAACTGTCAATTTATGGAAAGAGAAAACTAGTCGGCTGTGTTTAAACGTCCTCCGATCTTTGATCTGCAAGCCATTCGTTCATTTACCTTTGATGTTGATTTTACTAGGCTCTGATTGGCAGCTTCCACACGCCCCAGCTGTCAGCATTGTTCCATTCATCTTCCTTCGCGGTTGAGTAACTCCTAGGTGGTCTAACCACAATGTTTCTACATATTAAGCTTTGATTGACAGCTTCTGGACCACTTTAAAGTTTCTAGCTCACCACTTGCAAGTTACTCAGGAACATGCCGGTCCTGAATTGCTATCAACTGACATTTGAAAGCCTCCCACATGCCAGATGTTGATTCACCCTTTTGCTATATTTATTTGGTTGTAAATATGGGGGTCAATATGGTCGCCTTTCTTAATCCTAATTATGAGTGTACTTTCAGAGTTGCCAGGTATCTCTCGATACCGCCACAGGGTTCAACCCGAATACCGATCAAAGAGCCAATACACCAATTAGTTAGTTCAAAGTCAATACTATTTATTTACTCACAGTAAGATCTACTCATGCACGATAATACTACAAACTAAACTATCTCTAACGCTAACGCCTATACTTAACTTCGGGTGCCCACTTAGAGGAACAATGGCCGTTGTTCGGATCTGAGGCTGCTAGGTTCGAAGAGGTTACAGGAGTACTGCTAAGGTCGTCCGTCTGGTAGCGAGCGTTGACCTTGAACCTACTTGCTTCTGGTGATGCTGGTGGATGGGTCTCTCCGCTTGAGAGCCGAATCCAAGAGAGCAAATCTCTCGTGGGGGTTCCTTCTTATATTTGGAGGGCCTTTGCACGCTTTTAGGCGGGCCTTAAACTTGGTCCCTGTTAATTGGGCAGCTTCTCGATCATTGTTATCGAACTTAACCAATAAAGGGGTGGGTGCCTTGATGGCTGGGCGTGTCTTAGGTGGCCGTTGGCCTTGCTTTGTTTGTGCCTTTTGGTTGGGGTACTAGCGCCGGGATGTCTGCGACAGTATCGGCTACCTGAGTATTAGTCCTTTGTTCCTCGGAGATGGACCATCAATATGTTAATCGACCCAGAGTTTCGATTCCGTCTGCTGACTGCTTCCCAAATATACATTCAGGCTCTGTGCCTGCTTGTTGCTCAGTATTGTCCACATTTCCCTATATTCTCTGTGAGTGTCCATTTTGTATTCTGAAAGTGGCCATCCCAGATGGCTACACGCCCTCCTTGTGATCCTCAACGCGAAGCGTGAAGGATAATATATCTGAGCCTTCTTGTTCTCTGCCTAAGTCGAGCACCCGCAATCAAGGACAGGTTCTACTCTACTGTGTCCTATGGATTGGAACTTTTACCTAAATTGCTTTATATACATAACATTATTATAAAATTCTAAGGGGCGCTATGACATTCAGGCATGCATTACAATTGAAACACGGGAACCTCTAACCTCAAACTATCCTCAGTCAATTAAAAGAATTTACAACAGTATAAACTATACAACAGCAGCATTACATGTCTCTCTATCTTGGTGGTCAAGTACAGAATTTCACATCTTTATTAGAAAAAAAATTAGTCGATGCACTTTATTCACTTAAAGCGAGTGAGGGTTTGCTGAAGTCCAACAATAGGGGTCTGAGGGTATATACCGGAGTGTGGGAGGCTTTCCTTCGCCATTTCCTAAGTCTCAGTGTCTGGATGACACTGTAGAGTATCGATATGACTAACAGTGCTTCCACGATGTAGGACAGGGAATACCGTGTGATGAATTTGTTACAACAGGTTGGTGTATCAGAGGCTGTCTCTGGGTGTGGGGTATGGCAGGGATGGGAAACATTCACGGCCTGTGGGGTAGGGGTCAGAGGGGTCGCGTCCACGCGCAACTGGAGGGATCCCACGAAGATCCAGATGTAGATCATGATGTCTGTCTTCATGTTCTCTTTTCCTTCTTGGTCTTCCTGTGCCTTCTGTTGTTATGAATTTCCTGTGGACACAAGCATAATATCTGTTATTATCTTGCTTAAGATCTCGTATGTCTGTCTGTCTGTCCTTTTATTACCAATTGCCCATTAGAATTGTCACCATATGTGACTCCCTCATTTGTTTTTTTTAAACCAAATATTTTGGGACAAGACATCCAAGAAGAAAATGCTGTCACAGCAGCCTGTATGAGCGATGCAGTGAGTGTACCATCCAAGTGTTTGAGGATGTAAATAGCATATGGGAGAGCAACCTAAGGGTCGGCGTAAAACAAACAAAAGAGTTTTGAACCAAAAGTTCTGAATGGGGTGCATATGGGCCGCGGGGCAAAAATAGGTGGAATCCCCGGGTAGGACGGTGACCAGAGCCGTAGGTGCACTACCCGAGCGTAGCTGACCAGATGGGAGTCCTCAGGCAGGGTGGGGACCAGTGCCGCTACTCAGCTGCCTGAGCGACCGGACAAGAACTTTGTGTTCATCGTGGATACTGCCTCTTGTGATTACCTTTGAATCAGAAGAGTAGCTATGATCAGTTATCTGCCGACAAAACTAGTTCCTTTAACTGCCAGTGGGCGTTAAAAGAGTGGTGGTGTGGGGACATGAATAAACTTTAGGTGAACAAACAACATTTAACATTTACAGTAACAAACATTTAAAGTGACAAACTAACACAACAAAATCGTGCAGGCTCCATCAGAAGGACACCGTAAATCTCCATCGGTTCCGTTTTACCATCATCTGGACACCTCAATGCTCTATAGCGAACAGAGTCGCAAAGGGGCTCGTCTGGTAGGAGTCAGACTCTGAGTCATCATTTTCTCCCGGTTGCCACACTTGTGACTGGAGTAGCTGTGCCAAAGCTGCCTGGGGTGAAGTGGGGTCCATCTCATCATTCCAGATGAGTCTGTAAGAATTGTCGCGCTGACAATATTTCGTGTCGAGGTTGGAGGCGGTAGGGGGCAATCCAAAGTCGTTGGGCAGTGGGTCAAGATCAGGGGCTTTTATATACGTGGTCTCAAAGGGGTCGAACGAATCCTGTTCGGAGTCGCTGGGAGTGGGGCCTGGTGCAGGAGTGTAATCGTGTGGCGGTTCCATGGGGCTGTTGCTATCGCTGTCGGTGCTGGATGAATGAAGGGAGAGGTGGAGCCGTGCCTCTGGGGGTGGAGTCGCAGTAGTGTCTGAGGATGGGCTGGACTGGTTGGGGGAGGGTAGGAATAGGTCATCCGTGGGTGGGGCGTGGTCATCTGCTGCTGCAAGTGAGGTGTGGTGTGAGTGGTTGTTCTGTGTGCCATAAGCCGGTTTATGTGAAACCACCCAGACTTGCCATTGGGATAAGTGAACTTGTATACAGAAATGGAGTAGGGTCCTGCAAATTTGGGGGAGAGGAATGTACTGGGGTTGTATAGGGGTAGCATGACCTGCTGCCCTACTACAAATTCTGTGGCGTGTACTGTCCTGTCAAAGCAAACTTTACTTTGCTTCTTTCGTGTCCCAAGCCTAACAGCTGGGCTGCTTTTACATTATCGAGAATCTGCTATACTGCTTTGTCATGGGTGAGGGCGGTGACTGTGGGGCTGGCCAAATCACATCCGAACAAGTATTCTGTCTCCTTCATAGGTCGTCCGGTCATGAGGGTGTCGACGTGGATACTGTGTTCCTTATGAATATTAGTGCAAAGGGGAGAACTGTGTCCCAGGTGCTATTGTGCTGTTGCACCATTTTCCTGAGGGTTGCCTTGAGGGTTCTATTCATTCTCTCTACTATTCCACTTGATTGGGGGTGACAGGCAATGTGGAATTTTTGTCTGATTCCGAAAATTGTGAGGACGTTTTTCATGACGAGTCCTGTGAAATGTGAGCCTTGGTCTGACTCTATACTACGGGGAAGCCCCCATCTTGCTTAAGATGTGCTGCGTTAGGATCTTGGCTGTCATTTTTGCTGTGTTAGTTCTGGATGGAAAAGCTTCCACCCATTTGGTGAAGGTGTTGATGACCACCAACACATACTTAAAACCATTCTTGCAGGGTGGTAGGGGTCCTATATAATCAATTTGCAAATTCGTCCAGGGGCCATTAATGGGACTAAGCTGACCTTTCCTTGCGTATCTGTCCGGATTGTTCTGGGTGCAGATTAAACAGTTTTCAATGTAATGCGTTACATTGGATTTCAAATCGGGCCACCAGCAGAGAGGTCTGAGGTGGGCGAGGGTTGACTCTATGACTTGATGACCATGGTTGTCATGGAATTGACAGATAATTTGGTTTCTGTCCTGAGTGGGGACCACATAAATACCGTCTTTTAAAATTATACCGTCATGTGTCCTCAAAGTGTTCTTGTATTTATCGTAGGGGGCTGGGATGTTGCCTTTTAAAACTTCTCTGAGCTGTGCGCCTTCCTTTTGGGCCTTAGCTAAATTTTGGATATTGGTGTGTGAAACCTGGACCTCGTGTACTGGGGCACTCTCGGGAGGTTTCCAAAAGTGACCGTGTCTGGAACCTGCCTTTGCTAGGGCGCCTGCCTTAACGTTACCAGGGGGGGACGAATGATGGTGGCTACAAACTTTAATAATACCATATTTCCGATCTTTGGCTGTCCTGAGAATATGCTGGAGTAATGGGGCTGAGGGTGGGGGTTTGCCATCCGCGGAAACAAATCCTCTAGATTCCCACAGGGGTAGGAATTCCATTAAACTATTGCAGACATATAAATTGTCAGAGTATATGTCGGCTGGGGTCGGGAACGAGTCGGGATGCTCTACAATATATGCTACGGCTGCTAATTCTGCTGCCTGTGAGCCTAGATGTCCAGGCAAGATATCTCCTCTAACGCGCGTCCTCTACATATATGTCACAACCAGTAATCATTTTACCGTTCAAAACTGTGGAGGAGCCATCCACATAAATCTTTAGGGGTGCGCCAATGTCTGTGCGCTGGGGTCTCTGGGGTGCAGTGCCTGGTTTCGGGGGAGCTGACTTGGGTACAAAGGGTCTGGTGGAGATTATTTCACATTCATGTGGGGTGCCTGCGTAATGTAAATTGTCTGCGAGGAAAGTGTGTGTTTTTGTCCTCTTTACTGTAATGTCCCGTCCTTGTAAGTGAAGGGTCCATCGGGCGGCACGAATTTGGCTGACTGTGCCGTACTTTAGTCTACCATCTTGTAGAAGTTGGATTGGGGTGTGCTCTGTTAAAATGGTGACAGGGTTGAGTCCTGTTACGTAGGCGAAGTATTGAACAGCCCAAAAAACTGCGAGTAGGTGCCTTTGGAGGCAGAAAATACTTGCTCTACTGCATCAAGTACTCGTGAGGCGTATGCTACGGGGCCTAAACGATCGAGTCTTTCTTGGAGGAGCACGGCTGAAAGGGTTCGGTCGGTGGTTGCAACCTCAATTGCGTATGGGGAGAGTGGATCTGGGACCTTTAATGCTGTTCTGAGGGCTCATTTTCTCAGACATAGGCGCACCCCTAAATATTTATGTGGATGGCTCCTCCACAGTTTTAAACTGTGCTGAGGGCTCATTTTAATGCATCCCCGGCATCCGTGTGCTGTGGAAGCCATTCCCATGGGGCTTGCTTCTTTAGGAGTTCGGAAAGAGGGGCTGCCTTTGTGGCAAAACCGTCGATGTGATTCCTACAGTAGCCAACCAGTCCTAGAAATGACCGGAGGGCTGTGACATTATGGAGCAGGGGTAATTCGACAATGGAGTCGATGCGTTTCTGCTCGATCTCGCGTTCGCCATGGGTGATCACTGTTCCTAAGTAAATCACTTTTACTTGTAGAATTTGGGCATTTTCTGGGGTTTACTTTACATCCAATTTCTTGAAGGAGTCCTAATAATTCGGTGAGAAGCGAAATGTGCTCTCCCTTAGTGTCTGTCCGTAGAATCAAGTCGTCGACATACTGGACAAGGCAATCGGGTCGGGAGAATTTTGCTAATCCATTCGCCAGCTGTCGGTGGAAAATGGAGGGGGAGTTGTGGAAGCCTTGTGGTAGGCACATCCACGTGTATTGCTGTCCCTGGAAGGTGAAAGCAAATTTATATTGGCACGCTTTATCCAATGGAATGGGTCAAAAGCCGTTGCTAATGTCCAAAACCGAATTTTTTTTTGACTGGAGTCCCTGTTTTAGCATTGTCTCGGGACTCGTGGCTACAGTGGGGGCTGCTACAGGGGTTACTTTGTTTAGTTCCCTATAATCGATGGTCAGTCGCCATGAGCCATCGGGTTTCCTGACGGGCCAAATTGGGGCATTGTTCATTGTGGCTACTGAACGGAGTACGCCTTGGTCAAGCAGACTCTGGATAACCTTTGCGATTATTTCCACCAAAGGTGGTGGAATTGCGGATAGCGATGAGGACTGTCGGAGGATACAGCAGGATTTAGATTGTCTGGAGACTTGGGCGGAGAGATGGCAGATGGAGTTTAATCCGGACAAATGTGAGGTAATGCATTTTGGAAGGTCTAATGCAGGTAGGGAATATACAGTGAATGGTAGAACCATCAAGAGTATTGAAAGTCAAAGAGATCTAGGAGTACAGGTCCACAGGTCATTGAAAGGGGCAACACAGGTGGAGAAGGTCGTCAAGAAGGCATACGGCATGCTTGCCTTCATTGGCCGGGGCATTGAGTATAAGAATTGGCAAGTCATGTTGCAGCTGTATAGAACCTTAGTTAGGCCACACTTGGAGTATAGTGCTCAATTCTGGTCGCCACACTACCAGAAGGATGTGGAGGCTTTAGAGAGGGTGCAGAAAAGATTTACCAGAATGTTGCCTGGTATGGAGGGCATTAGCTATGAGGAGCGGTTGAATAAACTCGGTTTGTTCTCACTGGAACGAAGGAGGTTGAGGGGAGACCTGATAGAGGTATACAAAATTATGAGGGGCATAGACAGAGTGGATAGTCAGAGGCTTTTCCCCAGGGTAGAGGGGTCAATTACTAGGGGGCATAGGTTTAAGGTGAGAGGGGCAAGGTTTAGAGTAGATGTACGAGGCAAGTTTTTTACGCAGAGGGTAGTGGGTGCCTGGAACTCGCTACCGGAGGAGGTAGTGGAAGCAGGGACGATAGGGACATTTAAGGGGCATCTTGACAAATATATGAATAGGATGGGAATAGAGGGATACGGACCCAGGAAGTGTAGGAGATTGTAGTTTAGTCGGGCAGCATGGTCGGCACGGGCTTGGAGGGCCGAAGGGCCTGTTCCTGTGCTGTTCCTTCTTTGTTCTCTTTGTTCAAAAGTAAATTGCCCATTCACTTCCCTGACCTTGAGGATAATCATGACTAAGTTCTCCCTCTGCTTGTTGGGGAAAACAGTACTGCTTTTGGGGTTGGGTCCTGTAATGTTGACTAAACCTGCTATCTTGCGCAGTCGTGCTTGTGCTGGGCAAAATAAGCTTTGTGTCGCTGCAAAACTTCTCTAACGTCTTTGTCCTGACTAATGGCTCGAGGGCCGAACCAGAAGTCTCCTACTGCGCTAATTCTGTGTGCGTAGTCTCCAATTGTGAGCATGGCGGGGGCTCATGCTGTCTTTGCCATTCTCCATATTTGTTTACGGGGTCGAACGATAGATTGTGGGAGCTCATAAAGTCTATCCCCAAAATGTGTTCGGCTGTCTGGGGTAGATCGACTAGAACTACGGGGTGTTTGGTTTTAATGTTCCCTATCTGAATCGCTACAGGAGCTGAGATGTGTCCCTGCTGCAAGTGCCCTGTAAAACCGCTGAGAGTAATGGTGTCTGTGGTGGGCCATGTGTCTCGTTGAGACATTGTGGAGGAGTTGAGCGTGGTACGGGACCCTCCTGTGTCCCAAAGAAATTCTGCGTGGTGTCCCCGGACAGTGCCTGCCACTACCAGCCTTCCGGACTTGTCCCAAAGGGTGTTGCAGACACAAGTTGGGGAGTCCGAACACCGTCAATCGGTGCCGTTCATATCTGTATTTTCGGAACGGGCGCTAACACTATGAATTGGCTTGGCCCTATTCTTATTTAGGGTATTTGCCTGCTGGTTTCGCTGCTGTTTCTGGGGGGCATTGCACTCTCGTGCATAATGTCCTAATTGTCCGCAATTGTAATATTCTTGGGATTTAGGCTGCTGTGGGCTGTTTCTTCCCTCGTTTACCCATGCGGGGTTCTGGTGCTTCCTAACTGGATGCATGTTAGCATCTGCCTGCTCTTCCTCTGCTTTACTGTAATCTGATTTTTCCTGAATGGACTGTTCCCAAGCTCGGGACAATCTCTTTAGTACCCATTTCTCATTGTGGGTCTCATCTGAGGGGTCATAATTGGCGCAAGCTCTCTGTCCTGCTTCGGTCGCGTGAGAGACTAGGATTCGAGTCCATTTGGCCATATTGTCTGGGGTCAAATGGGTGCGGGCTAACTCTCCGAATACTGCTGTGAAATGAATCCACAGGAGTCCAGCAAACTCTGTTGGGTGCTCTATGTCTTTCTGCCTACATTTATTGAGGCCTTCTACCTTATTGTAGCCGATCGCATCTAGGATCGCTGCATGCATTTCTTGGAGGGTGCCTCCTCCTACATTTTGTGGGTCGGGAAGGGCTGCCACGACTGAGGGGTCGAGGCCCAAAACTGTGAGCTTCACGTGCTCTTTCTCATCCAGGCCGTACATGGTCGCCTGTTGTTTGACTCTTGCAAAATAATGGTGTGGGTCCGATGTGGGTAGGAACGGTGTTATCTTATCACACGTGTCCCTTAATTGAGTGACGGTTAATGGGGTGGTGTACAGAAAATCTGGGTCTCCGTCTGTTGTGGCCCTGCGCTGTGTGGTGACAGGGTTCATGGGGTTATGCTCTACCTGTGCAGTTGGGGGTGGGGGTGCTTTTCTTTTCTGAGATTTGTCCTGAGTACATGTGCCAGGTACATATCGATGGCCAGTCTCATATAAATCCTGCCAATCGGGGCCATTTTCCTGATCTAACTGGGGTCCAAATATATTCTGGAATCCATTTTGTACAGAAAGCAGGGATTGCAGGTCTGTTCCTGTGCTGTACATTTCTTTGATGTGGAGATGCTGGCGTTGGACTGGGGTGAGCACAATACGAAGTCTTACAACACCAGGTTAAAGTCCAACAGGTTTGTTTCGATGTCACTTGCTTTCGGAGCGCTGCTCCTTCCTCAGGTGAATGAAGAGGTATGTTCCAGAAACATATAGATAGACAGATTCAAATATGCCAGACAATGCTTGGAATGCGAGCATTAGCAGGTGATTGAATCTTTACAGATCCAGAGATGGGGTAACCCCAGGTTAAAGAGGTGTGAATTGTGTCAAGCCAGGACAGTTGGTAGGATTTTGCAGGCCAGATGGTGGGGGATGAATGTAATGCGACATGAATCCCAGGTCCCGGTTGAGGCCGCACTCGTGTGCGGAACTTGGCTATAAGCTTCTGCTCGGCGATTCTGCGTTGTTGCCCTCCAAGCCCGTGCCGACCATGCTGCCCGACTAAACTACAATCTTCTACACTTCCTGGATCCGTATCCCTCTATTCCCATCCTATTCATGTATTTGTCAAGATGCCCCTTAAATGTCACTATCGTCCCTGCTTCCACCACCTCCTCCGGCAGCGAGTTCCAGGCACCCACTACCCTCTGCGTAAAAAAACTTGCCTCGTACATCTTCTCTAAACCTTGCCCCTCTCACCTTAAACCTATGCCCCCTAGTAATTGACCCCTCTACCCCGGGGAAAAGCCTCTGACTATCCACTCTGTCTATGCCCCTCATAATTTTGTAGACCTCTATCAGGTCGCCCCTCAACCTCCTTCGTTCCAGTGAGAACAAACCGAGTTTATTCAACCGCTCCTCATAGCTAATGCCCACCATACCAGGCACCATTCTGGTAAATCTCTTCCGCACCCTCTCTAAAGCCTTCTGGTAGTGTGGCGACCAGAATTGAACACTATACTCCAAGTGTGGCCTAACTAAGGTTCTATACAGCTGCAACATGACTTGCCAATTCTTATACTCAATGCCCCGGCCAATGAAGGCAAGCATGCCCTATGCCTTCTTGACTACCTTCTCCACCTGTGTTGCCCCTTTCAGTGACCTGTGGACCTGTACTCCTAGATCTCTTTGACTTTCAATACTCTTGAGGGTTCTACCATTCACTGTATATTCCCTACCTTCATTAGACCTTCCAAAATGCATTACCTCACATTTGTCCGGATTAAACTCCATCTGCCATCTCTCCGCCCAAGTCTCCAAACAATCTAAATCCTGCTGTATCCTCTGACAGTCCTCATCGCTATCCGCAATTCCACCAACCTTTGTGTCGTCTGCAAACTTACTAATCAGACCAGTTACATTTTCCTCCAAATCATTTATATATACTACAAACAGCAAAGGTCCCACCACTGATCCCTGTGGAACACCACTGGTCACAGCCCTCCAATTAGAAAAGCATCCTTCCATTGCTACTCTCTGCCTTCTATGACCTAGCCAGTTCTGTATCCACCTTGCCAGCTCACCCCTGATCCCGTGTGACTTCACCTTTTGTACTAGTCTACCATGAGGGACCTTGTCAAAGGCCTTACTGAAGTCCATATAGACAACATCCACTGCCCTACCTGCATCAATCATCTTAGTGACCTCCTCGAAAAACTCTTATCAAGTTAGTGAGACACGACCTCCCCTTCACAAAACCATGCTGCCTCTCACTAATACGTCCATTTGCTTCCAAATGGGAGTAGATCCTGTCTCGAAGAATTCTCTCCAGTAATTTCCCTACCACTGAAGTAAGGCTCACCGGCCTGTAGTTCCCTGGATTATCCTTGCTACCCTTCTTAAACAGAGGAACAACATTGGCTATTCTCCAGTCCTCCGGGACATCCCCTGAAGACAGTGAGGATCCAAAGATTTCTGTCAAGGCCTCAGCAATTTCCTCTCCAGCCTCCTTCAGTATTCTGGGGTAGATCCCGTCAGGCCCTGGGGACTTATCTACCGTAATATTTTTTAAGACACCCAATACCTCGTCTTTTTGGATCTCAATGTGACCCAGGCTATCTACACACCCTTCTCCAGACTCAACATCTACCAATTTCGTCTCTTTGGTGAATACTGATGCAAAGTTTTCATTTAGTACCTCGCCCATTTCCTCTGGCTCCACACATAGATTCCCTTGCCTATCCTTCAGTGGGCCAACCCTTTCCCTGGCTACCCTCTTGCTTTTTATGTACGTGTAAAAAGCCTTGGGATTTTCCTTAACCCTATTTGCCAATGACTTTTCGTGACCCCTTCTAGCCCTCCTGACTCCCTCACTATTCTTATTTCTCTCTTCAATCTCTCTGCGGAGCATCCTCACGACCTCCTCTGTGCCTCGCAATTGTGCCATGCAGGACACGATTGCCATCGTCTTATGAGCTTTCCCTAAGCTTTTCTTATGAATCTCGGTCAGGTTCTCCTATACTTCCGGGACCTGTTTCCTCATTTGCACAAAATTCACTCCAAAGGGGCAATCCTTGCCCTTTGAGATATTTTCTAATTTCCTCTTCCCATACGGGTCACTGCCCTACTCTACTGGTTGCTGCGACCTCGAATTCCTGGGGTTCATAAGGCGTACATTGCCTTCAATGGCATTTCTACTGCTATCTCTCGGTTTCTACCGAATTTGGAACGGGGGGAATAAAGTGATGATGTAAACACGGGTACGGCTTGCGTTATTTTCCGATCTACAAAACTCCCGACAGTTTTACGCAACAAAATCTATCAGGTTTACCTTATATCCCTTGTTAGTACGCATGCAAATAACACACTTCCGAATCTTGGTGGTTTGATCGATATTCCCGTACCAGCCTCCCCGAACAGGCGCCGGAATGTGGCGACTAGGGGCTTTTCACAGTAACTTCATTTGAAGCCCCCACTTGTGACAATAAGCAATTTTCATTTCATTATTGGTCTTATGCTTGTGGTTTTTACTTTTTCCAATTGGATTTCTAATTCAAATTTGGGATCTCTGAGTGACAAAGCCACTTCTAGGTCGAGTCCCGTCAGATGTCACCAGTGATGTTGCTATATTTATTTGGTTATAAATATGGGGGTCAATATGGTCGACTTTCTTAATCCTAATTATGAGTGTACTTTCAGAGTCGCCAGGTATCTCTTGATACCGCCACAAGGTTCAACCCGAATACCGATCAAAGAGCCAATACACCAATTAGTTAGTTCAAAGTCAATACTATTTATTTACTCACAGTAAGATCTACTCATGCACGATAATACTACAAACTAAACTATCTCTAACGCTAACGCCTATACTTAACTTCGGGTGCCCACTTAGAGGAACAATGGCCGTTGTTCGGATCTGAGGCTGCTAGGTTCGAAGAGGTTACAGGAGTACTGCTAAGGTCGTCCGTCTGGTAGCGAGCGTTGACCTTGAACCTACTTGCTTCTGGTGATGCTGGTGGATGGGTCTCTCCGCTTGAGAGCCGAATCCAAGAGAGCAAATCTCTCGTGGGGGTTCCTTCTTATATTTGGAGGGCCTTTGCACGCTTTTAGGCGGGCCTTAAACTTGGTCCCTGTTAATTGGGCAGCTTCTCGATCATTGTTATCGAACTTAACCAATAAAGGGGTGGGTGCCTTGATGGCTGGGCGTGTCTTAGGTGGCCGTTGGCCTTGCTTTGTTTGTGCCTTTTGGTTGGGGTACTAGCGCCGGGATGTCTGCGACAGTATCGGCTACCTGAGTATTAGTCCTTTGTTCCTCGGAGATGGACCATCAATATGTTAATCGACCCAGAGTTTCGATTCCGTCTGCTGACTGCTTCCCAAATATACATTCAGGCTCTGTGCCTGCTTGTTGCTCAGTATTGTCCACATTTCCCTATATTCTCTGTGAGTGTCCATTTTGTATTCTGAAAGTGGCCATCCCAGATGGCTACACGCCCTCCTTGTGATCCTCAACGCGAAGCGTGAAGGATAATATATCTGAGCCTTCTTGTTCTCTGCCTAAGTCGAGCACCCGCAATCAAGGACAGGTTCTACTCTACTGTGTCCTATGGATTGGAACTTTTACCTAAATTGCTTTATATACATAACATTATTATAAAATTCTAAGGGGCGCTATGACATTCAGGCATGCATTACAATTGAAACACGGGAACCTCTAACCTCAAACTATCCTCAGTCAATTAAAAGAATTTACAACAGTATAAACTATACAACAGCAGCATTACATGTCTCTCTATCTTGGTGGTCAAGTACAGAATTTCACATCTTTATTAGAAAAAAAATTAGTCGATGCACTTTATTCACTTAAAGCGAGTGAGGGTTTGCTGAAGTCCAACAATAGGGGTCTGAGGGTATATACCGGAGTGTGGGAGGCTTTCCTTCGCCATTTCCTAAGTCTCAGTGTCTGGATGACACTGTAGAGTATCGATATGACTAACAGTGCTTCCACGATGTAGGACAGGGAATACCGTGTGATGAATTTGTTACAACAGGTTGGTGTATCAGAGGCTGTCTCTGGGTGTGGGGTATGGCAGGGATGGGAAACATTCACGGCCTGTGGGGTAGGGGTCAGAGGGGTCGCGTCCACGCGCAACTGGAGGGATCCCACGAAGATCCAGATGTAGATCATGATGTCTGTCTTCATGTTCTCTTTTCCTTCTTGGTCTTCCTGTGCCTTCTGTTGTTATGAATTTCCTGTGGACACAAGCATAATATCTGTTATTATCTTGCTTAAGATCTCGTATGTCTGTCTGTCTGTCCTTTTATTACCAATTGCCCATTAGAATTGTCACCATATGTGACTCCCTCATTTGTTTTTTTTAAACCAAATATTTTGGGACAAGACATCCAAGAAGAAAATGCTGTCACAGCAGCCTGTATGAGCGATGCAGTGAGTGTACCATCCAAGTGTTTGAGGATGTAAATAGCATATGGGAGAGCAACCTAAGGGTCGGCGTAAAACAAACAAAAGAGTTTTGAACCAAAAGTTCTGAATGGGGTGCATATGGGCCGCGGGGCAAAAATAGGTGGAATCCCCGGGTAGGACGGTGACCAGAGCCGTAGGTGCATTACCCGAGCGTAGCTGACCAGATGGGAGTCCTCAGGCAGGGTGGGGACCAGTGCCGCTACTCAGCTGCCTGAGCGACCGGACAAGAACTTTGTGTTCATCGTGGATACTGCCTCTTGTGATTACCTTTGAATCAGAAGAGTAGCTATGATCAGTTATCTGCCGACAAAACTAGTTCCTTTAACTGCCAGTGGGCGTTAAAAGAGTGGTGGTGTGGGGACATGAATAAACTTTAGGTGAACAAACAACATTTAACATTTACAGTAACAAACATTTAAAGTGACAAACTAACACAACAAAATCGTGCAGGCTCCATCAGAAGGACACCGTAAATCTCCATCGGTTCCGTTTTACCATCATCTGGACACCTCAATGCTCTATAGCGAACAGAGTCGCAAAGGGGCTCGTCTGGTAGGAGTCAGACTCTGAGTCATCATTTTCTCCCGGTTGCCACACTTGTGACTGGAGTAGCTGTGCCAAAGCTGCGTGGGGTGAAGTGGGGTCCATCTCATCATTCCAGATGAGTCTGTAAGAATTGTCGCGCTGACAATATTTCGTGTCGAGGTTGGAGGTGGTAGGGGGCAATCCAAAGTCGTTGGGCAGTGGGTCAAGATCAGGGGCTTTTATATACGTGGTCTCAAAGGGGTCGAACGAATCCTGTTCGGAGTCGCTGGGAGTGGGGCCTGGTGCAGGAGTGTAATCGTGTGGCGGTTCCATGGGGCTGTTGCTATCGCTGTCGGTGCTGGATGAATGAAGGGAGAGGTGGAGCCGTGCCTCTGGGGGTGGAGTCGCAGTAGTGTCTGAGGATGGGCTGGACTGGTTGGGGGAGGGTAGGAATAGGTCATCCGTGGGTGGGGCGTGGTCATCTGCTGCTGCAAGTGAGGTGTGGTGTGAGTGGTTCTGTGTGCCATAAGCCGGTTTATGTGAAACCACCCAGACTTGCCATTGGGATAAGTGAACTTGTATACAGAAATGGAGTAGGGTCCTGCAAATTTGGGGGAGAGGAATGTACTGGGGTTGTATAGGGGTAGCATGACCTGCTGCCCTACTACAAATTCTGTGGCGTGTACTGTCCTGTCAAAGCAAACTTTACTTTGCTTCTTTCGTGTCCCAAGCCTAACAGCTGGGCTGCTTTTACATTATCGAGAATCTGCTATACTGCTTTGTCATGGGTGAGGGCGGTGACTGTGGGGCTGGCCAAATCACATCCGAACAAGTATTCTGTCTCCTTCATAGGTCGTCCGGTCATGAGGGTGTCGACGTGGATACTGTGTTCCTTATGAATATTAGTGCAAAGGGGAGAACTGTGTCCCAGGTGCTATTGTGCTGTTGCACCATTTTCCTGAGGGTTGCCTTGAGGGTTCTATTCATTCTCTCTACTATTCCACTTGATTGGGGGTGACAGGCAATGTGGAATTTTTGTCTGATTCCGAAAATTGTGAGGACGTTTTTCATGACGAGTCCTGTGAAATGTGAGCCTTGGTCTGACTCTATACTACGGGGAAGCCCCCATCTTGCTTAAGATGTGCTGCGTTAGGATCTTGGCTGTCATTTTTGCTGTGTTAGTTCTGGATGGAAAAGCTTCCACCCATTTGGTGAAGGTGTTGATGACCACCAACACATACTTAAAACCATTCTTGCAGGGTGGTAGGGGTCCTATATAATCAATTTGCAAATTCGTCCAGGGGCCATTAACGGGACTAAGCTGACCTTTCCTTGCGTATCTGTCCGGATTGTTCTGGGTGCAGATTAAACAGTTTTCAATGTAATGCGTTACATTGGATTTCAAATCGGGCCACCAGCAGAGAGGTCTGAGGTGGGCGAGGGTTGACTCTATGACTTGATGACCATGGTTGTCATGGAATTGACAGATAATTTGGTTTCTGTCCTGAGTGGGGACCACATAAATACCGTCTTTTAAAATTATACCGTCATGTGTCCTCAAAGTGTTCTTGTATTTATCGTAGGGGGCTGGGATGTTGCCTTTTAAAACTTCTCTGAGCTGTGCGCCTTCCTTTTGGGCCTTAGCTAAATTTTGGATATTGGTGTGTGAAACCTGGACCTCGTGTACTGGGGCACTCTCGGGAGGTTTCCAAAAGTGACCGTGTCTGGAACCTGCCTTTGCTAGGGCGCCTGCCTTAACGTTACCAGGGGGGGACGAATGATGGTGGCTACAAACTTTAATAATACCATATTTCCGATCTTTGGCTGTCCTGAGAATATGCTGGAGTAATGGGGCTGAGGGTGGGGGTTTGCCATCCGCGGAAACAAATCCTCTAGATTCCCACAGGGGTAGGAATTCCATTAAACTATTGCAGACATATAAATTGTCAGAGTATATGTCGGCTGGGGTCGGGAACGAGTCGGGATGCTCTACAATATATGCTACGGCTGCTAATTCTGCTGCCTGTGAGCCTAGATGTCCAGGCAAGATATCTCCTCTAACGCGCGTCCTCTACATATATGTCACAACCAGTAATCATTTTACCGTTCAAAACTGTGGAGGAGCCATCCACATAAATCTTTAGGGGTGCGCCAATGTCTGTGCGCTGGGGTCTCTGGGGTGCAGTGCCTGGTTTCGGGGGAGCTGACTTGGGTACAAAGGGTCTGGTGGAGATTATTTCACATTCATGTGGGGTGCCTGCGTAATGTAAATTGTCTGCGAGGAAAGTGTGTATTTTTGTCCTCTTTACTGTAATGTCCCGTCCTTGTAAGTGAAGGGTCCATCGGGCGGCACGAATTTGGCTGACTGTGCCGTACTTTAGTCTACCATCTTGTAGAAGTTGGATTGGGGTGTGCTCTGTTAAAATGGTGACAGGGTTGAGTCCTGTTACGTAGGCGAAGTATTGAACAGCCCAAAAAACTGCGAGTAGGTGCCTTTGGAGGCAGAAAATACTTGCTCTACTGCATCAAGTACTCGTGAGGCGTATGCTACGGGGCCTAAACGATCGAGTCTTTCTTGGAGGAGCACGGCTGAAAGGGTTCGGTCGGTGGTTGCAACCTCAATTGCGTATGGGGAGAGTGGATCTGGGACCTTTAATGCTGTTCTGAGGGCTCATTTTCTCAGACATAGGCGCACCCCTAAATATTTATGTGGATGGCTCCTCCACAGTTTTAAACTGTGCTGAGGGCTCATTTTAATGCATCCCCGGCATCCGTGTGCTGTGGAAGCCATTCCCATGGGGCTTGCTTCTTTAGGAGTTCGGAAAGAGGGGCTGCCTTTGTGGCAAAACCGTCGATGTGATTCCTACAGTAGCCAACCAGTCCTAGAAATGACCGGAGGGCTGTGACATTATGGAGCAGGGGTAATTCGACAATGGAGTCGATGCGTTTCTGCTCGATCTCGCGTTCGCCATGGGTGATCACTGTTCCTAAGTAAATCACTTTTACTTGTAGAATTTGGGCATTTTCTGGGGTTTACTTTACATCCAATTTCTTGAAGGAGTCCTAATAATTCGGTGAGAAGCGAAATGTGCTCTCCCTTAGTGTCTGTCCGTAGAATCAAGTCGTCGACATACTGGACAAGGCAATCGGGTCGGGAGAATTTTGCTAATCCATTCGCCAGCTGTCGGTGGAAAATGGAGGGGGAGTTGTGGAAGCCTTGTGGTAGGCACATCCACGTGTATTGCTGTCCCTGGAAGGTGAAAGCAAATTTATATTGGCACGCTTTATCCAATGGAATGGGTCAAAAGCCGTTGCTAATGTCCAAAACCGAATTTTTTTTTGACTGGAGTCCCTGTTTTAGCATTGTCTCGGGACTCGTGGCTACAGTGGGGGCTGCTACAGGGGTTACTTTGTTTAGTTCCCTATAATCGATGGTCAGTCGCCATGAGCCATCGGGTTTCCTGACGGGCCAAATTGGGGCATTGTTCATTGTGGCTACTGAACGGAGTACGCCTTGGTCAAGCAGACTCTGGATAACCTTTGCGATTATTTCCACCAAAGGTGGTGGAATTGCGGATAGCGATGAGGACTGTCGGAGGATACAGCAGGATTTAGATTGTCTGGAGACTTGGGCGGAGAGATGGCAGATGGAGTTTAATCCGGACAAATGTGAGGTAATGCATTTTGGAAGGTCTAATGCAGGTAGGGAATATACAGTGAATGGTAGAACCATCAAGAGTATTGAAAGTCAAAGAGATCTAGGAGTACAGGTCCACAGGTCATTGAAAGGGGCAACACAGGTGGAGAAGGTCGTCAAGAAGGCATACGGCATGCTTGCCTTCATTGGCCGGGGCATTGAGTATAAGAATTGGCAAGTCATGTTGCAGCTGTATAGAACCTTAGTTAGGCCACACTTGGAGTATAGTGCTCAATTCTGGTCGCCACACTACCAGAAGGATGTGGAGGCTTTAGAGAGGGTGCAGAAAAGATTTACCAGAATGTTGCCTGGTATGGAGGGCATTAGCTATGAGGAGCGGTTGAATAAACTCGGTTTGTTCTCACTGGAACGAAGGAGGTTGAGGGGAGACCTGATAGAGGTATACAAAATTATGAGGGGCATAGACAGAGTGGATAGTCAGAGGCTTTTCCCCAGGGTAGAGGGGTCAATTACTAGGGGGCATAGGTTTAAGGTGAGAGGGGCAAGGTTTAGAGTAGATGTACGAGGCAAGTTTTTTACGCAGAGGGTAGTGGGTGCCTGGAACTCGCTACCGGAGGAGGTAGTGGAAGCAGGGACGATAGGGACATTTAAGGGGCATCTTGACAAATATATGAATAGGATGGGAATAGAGGGATACGGACCCAGGAAGTGTAGGAGATTGTAGTTTAGTCGGGCAGCATGGTCGGCACGGGCTTGGAGGGCCGAAGGGCCTGTTCCTGTGCTGTTCCTTCTTTGTTCTCTTTGTTCAAAAGTAAATTGCCCATTCACTTCCCTGACCTTGAGGATAATCATGACTAAGTTCTCCCTCTGCTTGTTGGGGAAAACAGTACTGCTTTTGGGGTTGGGTCCTGTAATGTTGACTAAACCTGCTATCTTGCGCAGTCGTGCTTGTGCTGGGCAAAATAAGCTTTGTGTCGCTGCAAAACTTCTCTAACGTCTTTGTCCTGACTAATGGCTCGAGGGCCGAACCAGAAGTCTCCTACTGCGCTAATTCTGTGTGCGTAGTCTCCAATTGTGAGCATGGCGGGGGCTCATGCTGTCTTTGCCATTCTCCATATTTGTTTACGGGGTCGAACGATAGATTGTGGGAGCTCATAAAGTCTATCCCCAAAATGTGTTCGGCTGTCTGGGGTAGATCGACTAGAACTACGGGGTGTTTGGTTTTAATGTTCCCTATCTGAATCGCTACAGGAGCTGAGATGTGTCCCTGCTGCAAGTGCCCTGTAAAACCGCTGAGAGTAATGGTGTCTGTGGTGGGCCATGTGTCTCGTTGAGACATTGTGGAGGAGTTGAGCGTGGTACGGGACCCTCCTGTGTCCCAAAGAAATTCTGCGTGGTGTCCCCGGACAGTGCCTGCCACTACCAGCCTTCCGGACTTGTCCCAAAGGGTGTTGCAGACACAAGTTGGGGAGTCCGAACACCGTCAATCGGTGCCGTTCATATCTGTATTTTCGGAACGGGCGCTAACACTATGAATTGGCTTGGCCCTATTCTTATTTAGGGTATTTGCCTGCTGGTTTCGCTGCTGTTTCTGGGGGGCATTGCACTCTCGTGCATAATGTCCTAATTGTCCGCAATTGTAATATTCTTGGGATTTAGGCTGCTGTGGGCTGTTTCTTCCCTCGTTTACCCATGCGGGGTTCTGGTGCTTCCTAACTGGATGCATGTTAGCATCTGCCTGCTCTTCCTCTGCTTTACTGTAATCTGATTTTTCCTGAATGGACTGTTCCCAAGCTCGGGACAATCTCTTTAGTACCCATTTCTCATTGTGGGTCTCATCTGAGGGGTCATAATTGGCGCAAGCTCTCTGTCCTGCTTCGGTCGCGTGAGAGACTAGGATTCGAGTCCATTTGGCCATATTGTCTGGGGTCAAATGGGTGCGGGCTAACTCTCCGAATACTGCTGTGAAATGAATCCACAGGAGTCCAGCAAACTCTGTTGGGTGCTCTATGTCTTTCTGCCTACATTTATTGAGGCCTTCTACCTTATTGTAGCCGATCGCATCTAGGATCGCTGCATGCATTTCTTGGAGGGTGCCTCCTCCTACATTTTGTGGGTCGGGAAGGGCTGCCACGACTGAGGGGTCGAGGCCCAAAACTGTGAGCTTCACGTGCTCTTTCTCATCCAGGCCGTACATGGTCGCCTGTTGTTTGACTCTTGCAAAATAATGGTGTGGGTCCGATGTGGGTAGGAACGGTGTTATCTTATCACACGTGTCCCTTAATTGAGTGACGGTTAATGGGGTGGTGTACAGAAAATCTGGGTCTCCGTCTGTTGTGGCCCTGCGCTGTGTGGTGACAGGGTTCATGGGGTTATGCTCTACCTGTGCAGTTGGGGGTGGGGGTGCTTTTCTTTTCTGAGATTTGTCCTGAGTACATGTGCCAGGTACATATCGATGGCCAGTCTCATATAAATCCTGCCAATCGGGGCCATTTTCCTGATCTAACTGGGGTCCAAATATATTCTGGAATCCATTTTGTACAGAAAGCAGGGATTGCAGGTCTGTTCCTGTGCTGTACATTTCTTTGATGTGGAGATGCTGGCGTTGGACTGGGGTGAGCACAATACGAAGTCTTACAACACCAGGTTAAAGTCCAACAGGTTTGTTTCGATGTCACTTGCTTTCGGAGCGCTGCTCCTTCCTCAGGTGAATGAAGAGGTATGTTCCAGAAACATATAGATAGACAGATTCAAATATGCCAGACAATGCTTGGAATGCGAGCATTAGCAGGTGATTGAATCTTTACAGATCCAGAGATGGGGTAACCCCAGGTTAAAGAGGTGTGAATTGTGTCAAGCCAGGACAGTTGGTAGGATTTTGCAGGCCAGATGGTGGGGGATGAATGTAATGCGACATGAATCCCAGGTCCCGGTTGAGGCCGCACTCGTGTGCGGAACTTGGCTATAAGCTTCTGCTCGGCGATTCTGCGTTGTTGCCCTCCAAGCCCGTGCCGACCATGCTGCCCGACTAAACTACAATCTTCTACACTTCCTGGATCCGTATCCCTCTATTCCCATCCTATTCATGTATTTGTCAAGATGCCCCTTAAATGTCACTATCGTCCCTGCTTCCACCACCTCCTCCGGCAGCGAGTTCCAGGCACCCACTACCCTCTGCGTAAAAAAACTTGCCTCGTACATCTTCTCTAAACCTTGCCCCTCTCACCTTAAACCTATGCCCCCTAGTAATTGACCCCTCTACCCCGGGGAAAAGCCTCTGACTATCCACTCTGTCTATGCCCCTCATAATTTTGTAGACCTCTATCAGGTCGCCCCTCAACCTCCTTCGTTCCAGTGAGAACAAACCGAGTTTATTCAACCGCTCCTCATAGCTAATGCCCACCATACCAGGCACCATTCTGGTAAATCTCTTCCGCACCCTCTCTAAAGCCTTCTGGTAGTGTGGCGACCAGAATTGAACACTATACTCCAAGTGTGGCCTAACTAAGGTTCTATACAGCTGCAACATGACTTGCCAATTCTTATACTCAATGCCCCGGCCAATGAAGGCAAGCATGCCCTATGCCTTCTTGACTACCTTCTCCACCTGTGTTGCCCCTTTCAGTGACCTGTGGACCTGTACTCCTAGATCTCTTTGACTTTCAATACTCTTGAGGGTTCTACCATTCACTGTATATTCCCTACCTTCATTAGACCTTCCAAAATGCATTACCTCACATTTGTCCGGATTAAACTCCATCTGCCATCTCTCCGCCCAAGTCTCCAAACAATCTAAATCCTGCTGTATCCTCTGACAGTCCTCATCGCTATCCGCAATTCCACCAACCTTTGTGTCGTCTGCAAACTTACTAATCAGACCAGTTACATTTTCCTCCAAATCATTTATATATACTACAAACAGCAAAGGTCCCACCACTGATCCCTGTGGAACACCACTGGTCACAGCCCTCCAATTAGAAAAGCATCCTTCCATTGCTACTCTCTGCCTTCTATGACCTAGCCAGTTCTGTATCCACCTTGCCAGCTCACCCCTGATCCCGTGTGACTTCACCTTTTGTACTAGTCTACCATGAGGGACCTTGTCAAAGGCCTTACTGAAGTCCATATAGACAACATCCACTGCCCTACCTGCATCAATCATCTTAGTGACCTCCTCGAAAAACTCTTATCAAGTTAGTGAGACACGACCTCCCCTTCACAAAACCATGCTGCCTCTCACTAATACGTCCATTTGCTTCCAAATGGGAGTAGATCCTGTCTCGAAGAATTCTCTCCAGTAATTTCCCTACCACTGAAGTAAGGCTCACCGGCCTGTAGTTCCCTGGATTATCCTTGCTACCCTTCTTAAACAGAGGAACAACATTGGCTATTCTCCAGTCCTCCGGGACATCCCCTGAAGACAGTGAGGATCCAAAGATTTCTGTCAAGGCCTCAGCAATTTCCTCTCCAGCCTCCTTCAGTATTCTGGGGTAGATCCCGTCAGGCCCTGGGGACTTATCTACCGTAATATTTTTTAAGACACCCAATACCTCGTCTTTTTGGATCTCAATGTGACCCAGGCTATCTACACACCCTTCTCCAGACTCAACATCTACCAATTTCGTCTCTTTGGTGAATACTGATGCAAAGTTTTCATTTAGTACCTCGCCCATTTCCTCTGGCTCCACACATAGATTCCCTTGCCTATCCTTCAGTGGGCCAACCCTTTCCCTGGCTACCCTCTTGCTTTTTATGTACGTGTAAAAAGCCTTGGGATTTTCCTTAACCCTATTTGCCAATGACTTTTCGTGACCCCTTCTAGCCCTCCTGACTCCCTCACTATTCTTATTTCTCTCTTCAATCTCTCTGCGGAGCATCCTCACGACCTCCTCTGTGCCTCGCAATTGTGCCATGCAGGACACGATTGCCATCGTCTTATGAGCTTTCCCTAAGCTTTTCTTATGAATCTCGGTCAGGTTCTCCTATACTTCCGGGACCTGTTTCCTCATTTGCACAAAATTCACTCCAAAGGGGCAATCCTTGCCCTTTGAGATATTTTCTAATTTCCTCTTCCCATACGGGTCACTGCCCTACTCTACTGGTTGCTGCGACCTCGAATTCCTGGGGTTCATAAGGCGTACATTGCCTTCAATGGCATTTCTACTGCTATCTCTCGGTTTCTACCGAATTTGGAACGGGGGGAATAAAGTGATGATGTAAACACGGGTACGGCTTGCGTTATTTTCCGATCTACAAAACTCCCGACAGTTTTACGCAACAAAATCTATCAGGTTTACCTTATATCCCTTGTTAGTACGCATGCAAATAACACACTTCCGAATCTTGGTGGTTTGATCGATATTCCCGTACCAGCCTCCCCGAACAGGCGCCGGAATGTGGCGACTAGGGGCTTTTCACAGTAACTTCATTTGAAGCCCCCACTTGTGACAATAAGCAATTTTCATTTCATTATTGGTCTTATGCTTGTGGTTTTTACTTTTTCCAATTGGATTTCTAATTCAAATTTGGGATCTCTGAGTGACAAAGCCACTTCTAGGTCGAGTCCCGTCAGATGTCACCAGTGATGTTGCTATATTTATTTGGTTATAAATATGGGGGTCAATATGGTCGACTTTCTTAATCCTAATTATGAGTGTACTTTCAGAGTCGCCAGGTATCTCTTGATACCGCCACAAGGTTCAACCCGAATACCGATCAAAGAGCCAATACACCAATTAGTTAGCTCAAAGTCAATACTATTTATTTACACACAGTAAGATGTACTCGTGCACGATAATACTACGAACTAACTATCTCTAATGCTAACACCTATACTTAACTTTGGGTGCCCACTTAGTTAGAGGAACAATGGCCGTTGTTCGGATCTGAGGCTGTTGGGTTCGAAGAGGTAACAGGAGTACAGCTAAGGTCGTCCGTCTGGTAGCGAGCGTTGACCTTGAACTTACTTGCTTCTGGTGATGCTGGTGGATGGGTCTCTCCGCTTGAGAGCCAAATCCAAGAGAGCGAATCTCTCGTGGGGGTTCCTTCTTATATTTGGAGGGCCTTCGCACGCTTTTAGGCGGGCCTTAAACTTGGTCCCAATTAATTGGGCAGCTTCTCGATCATTGTTATCGATCTTAACCAATAAAGGGGTGGGTGCCTTGATGGCTGGGCGTGTCTTAGGTGGCCGTTGGCCTTGCTTTGTTTGTGTCTTTCGATTGGGGTACTGGCGCCGGGATGTCTGCCACAGTATCGGCTACCTGAGTCCTTTGTTCCTCGGAGATGGGCCATCAATATATTAATCGACCCAGAGTTTTGATTCCGTCTGCTGACTGCTTCCCAAATATACATTCAGGCTCTGTGCCTGCTTGTTGCTTAGTATTGTCCACATTTCCCTATATTCTCTGTGAGTGTCCATTTTGTATTCTGAAAGTGGCCATCCCAGATGGTTACAACCCTCAAACATCCGCCCCAATCTAGATTCTTCAGTTACTGCCTAATGCTGTTGATAATTAGCCTTCCCCCAATTTAGCAACTTCTCCAGAGGACCACTGTTATCGTTATCTCACAGTACCTTAAAACTTACTGAATTATGGTCACTGTTCTCAAAATTCTCCCCTACTGAAATTTCGACCACCTGGCCGGGCTCATTCCCCAGTACCAGGTCCAGCAAGGCCCCTTCCCTAGTTGGACTATCTACATATTTCCAAGAAGCCCTCCTGGATGCTCCTTACCAAATCTGCTGCATCCAAGCCCCTAGCACTAAGTGAATCCCAGTCAATATAGGGGAAGTTAAAATCACCCACCACAGCAACCTGTTGCTTTTACACCTTTCCAAAATCTGCCTACATATCTGCTCCTCTATCTCCCACTGGCTGTGGGGAGGCTGTGGGTAAACCCCCAACATTGTGACTGCACCCTCCTATTCCTGAGCTTTACCCATTAACCTCGCTTCATGAGACCTCTGAGGTCTTCCCCCACAGTACAGCTAAGATATTATTCTTAACCAGTAGTGCAACTGCCCTACCCCATTTACATCCCACCCTATCCTGCCTGAAACATATAAATCCTGGAACGTTTAGCTGCCAATCCTGACCTTTCTTTCCGTCCCTCAACCAAATCTCTGAAATGGCGACAAAATAATAGTTCCAAGTACTAATCCAAGCTCTAGGTTCATCCGCCTTACCTGTAATACTTCTCGCATTGAAATAAATGCTCTTCAGACGTTTCATTTTTATTCTGCAATTATTTGTATACTGAAATGTTCATAATTTTGCAAACCTTTTATTCGTTTATACGTTTTCATTTTCATGATGCAGCACGGTAGCCTTGTGGATAGTACAATTGCTTCACAGCTCCAGGGTCCCAGGTTCGATTCCAGCTTGGGTCACTGTCTGTGCGGAGTCTGCACATCCTCCCCGTGTGTGCGTGGGTTTCCTCCGGGTGCTCCGGTTTCCTCCCACAGTCCAAAGATGTGCGGGTTAGGTGGATTGGCCATGATAAATTGCCCTTAGTGTCCAAAATTGCCCTTAGTGTTGGGTGGGGTTACTGGGTTATGGGGATAGGGTGGCGGTGTTGACCTTGGGTAGGGTGCTCTTTCCAAGAGCCGGTGCAGACCCGATGGGCCGAATGGCCTCCTTCTGCTCTGTAAATTCTATGATAAACTATGATGGGAATGGGAATGGGGATGGGAACCGATGTAGGAAGTCAGTGGGGACAGAAACAAAAGGCAGGAAGGGAGAGTGTGTAAAGCATGACCTGAGAAAGCAGGGCAGAGAGCAAGGAAGGTCTACATTAAACTGCATTTATTTCAATGCAAGGGGCCTGACGGGCAAAGCGGATGAACTCAGGGCATGGACGGGCACATGGGACTGGGATATTATAGCTATGACTGAAACATGGCTAAGGGAGGGGCAGGACTGGCAGCTCAATGTTCCGGGGTACAGATGCTATAGAAAGGATAGAACAGGAGGTAAGAGAGGAGGGGGAGTGGCGTTTTTGATTAGGGAGAACATCACGGCAGTACTTAGAGGGGATATATCCGAGGGTTCGCCCACTGAGTCTATATGGGTGGAACTGAAAAATAAGACTGGAGAGATCACCTTGGTAGGACTGTACTACAGGCCCCCAAATAGTCAGCGGGAAATTGAGGAGCAAATATGTAAGGAGATTACAGATAGCTGCAAGAATAATAGGGTGGTAGTAGTAGGGGACTTTAACTTTCCCAACATTGACTGGGACAGCCATAGCATTAGGGGCTTGGATGGAGGGAAAATTGTTGAGTGTATTCAGGAGGAATTTCTCATTCAGCATGTGGATGGACCGACTAGAGAGGGGGCAAAACTTGACCTCGTCTTGGGAAATAAGGAAGGGCAAGTGACAGAAGTGCTAGTGAGAGATCACTTTGGGACAAGTGACCATAACTCCATTAGTTTTAAGATAGCTATGGAGAATGATAGGTCTGGCCCAAGAGTTAAAATTCTTAATTGGGGCAAGGCCAATTTTGATGGTATCAGACAGGAACTTGCAGAGGTAGATTGGGGGAGACTGTTGGCAGGCAAAGGGACGGCTGGTAAATGGGAGGCTTTTAAAAATGTGTTAACCAGGGTGCAGGGTAAGCACATTCCCTTTAGAGTGAAGGGTAAGGCTGGTAGAAGTAGGGAACCCTGGATGACTCGAGATATTGAGACTCTGGTCAAAAAGAAGAAGGAGGCAAATGACGTACATAAGCAACTGGGATCAAGTGGATCCCTAGAAGAGGAGAGATTGTCGAAATAGAGTTAAGAGGGAAATCAGGAGGGCAAAAAGGGGACATGAAATTGCTTTGGCAAATAATGCAAGGGAGAATCCAAAGAGATTCTACAAATACATAAAGGGGAAAAGAGTAACTAGGGACAGAGTAGGGCCTCTTAAGGATCAACAAGGGCATCTATGTGCAGAGCCACAAGAGTTGGGTGAGATCCTGAATGAATATTTCTCATCGGTATTCACGGTGGAGAAAGGCATGGATGTTAGGAAACTAAGGGAAATAAATAGTGATGTCTTGAGAAGTGTGCATATTACAGAGGAGGAGGTGCTGGAAGTCTTAAAGCGCATCAAGGTAGATAAATCCCCGGGACCTGATGAAATGTATCCCAGGGTGTTGTGGGAGGCTAGGGAGGAAATTGCGGGTCCCCCAACAGAGATATTTGAATCATCGGCAGCCACAGGTGAGGTGCCTGAAGATTGGAGAGTGGCGAATGTTGTGCCCTTGTTTAAGAAGGGCAGCAGGGAAAAGCCTGGGAACTACAGACCGGTGAGCCTAACGTCTGTAGTAGGTAAGTTGCTAGAAGGTATTCTGAGAGACAGGATCTACAAGCATTTAGAGAGGCAAGGACTGATTCGGGGCAGTCAGCATGGCTTTGTGCGTGGAAAATCATGTCTCACAAATTTGATTGAGTTTTTTGAGGGGGTGACCAAGAAGGTAGATGAGGGCAGTGCAGTAGACGTTGTCTACATAGACTTTAGCAAAGCCTTTGACAAGGTACCGCATGGTAGGTTGTTGCAAAAGGTTAAAGCTCACGGGATCCAGGGTGAGGTTGCCAATTGGATTCAAAATTGGCTGGACGACAGAAGACAGAGGGTGGTTGTAGAGGGTTGTTTTTCAAACTGGAGGCCTGTGACCAGTGGTGTGCCTCAGGGATCGGTGCTGGGTCCACTGTTATTTGTGATTTATATTAATGATTTGGATGAGAATTTAGGAGGCATGGTTAGTAAGTTTGCAGATGACACCAAGATTGGTGGCACAGTGGATAGTGAAGAAGGTTATCTAGGATTGCAACGGGATCTTGATCAATTCGGCCAGTGGGCCGACGAATGGCAGATGGAGTTTAATTTAGATAAATGTGAGGTGATGCATTTTGGCAGATCGAATCAGGCCAGGACCTACTCAGTTAATGGTATGGCGTTGGGGAGAGTTATAGAACAAAGAGATCTAGGAGTCCAGGTTCATAGCTCCTTGAAGGTGGAGTCGCAGGTGGACAGGGTGGTGAAGAAGGCATTCGGCATGCTTGGTTTCATTGGTCAGAACATTGAATTACAGGAGTTGGGACGTCTTGTTGAACATAGAACATAGAACAATACAGCGCCGTACAGGCCCTTCGGCCCACGATGTTGCACCGAAACAAAAGCCATCTAACCTACACTATGCCATTATCATCCATATGTTTATCCAATAAACTTTTAAATGCCCTCAATGTTGGCGAGTTCACTACTGTAGCAGGTAGGGCATTCCACGGCCTCACTACTCTTTGCGTAAAGAACCTACCTCTGACCTCTGTCCTATATCTATTACCCCTCAGTTTAAAGTTATGTCCCCTCGTGCCAGCCATATCCATCCGCGGGAGAAGGCTCTCACTGTCCACCCTATCCAACCCCCTGAACATTTTGTATGCCTCTATTAAGTCTCCTCTTAACCTTCTTCTCTCCGACGAAAACAACCTCAAGTCCATCAGCCTTTCCTCATAAGATTTTCCCTCCATACCAGGCAACATCCTGGTAAATCTCCTCTGCACCCGCTCCAAAGCCTCCACGTCCTTCCTATAATGCGGTGACCAGAACTGTACGCAATACTCCAAATGCGGCCGTACCAGAGTTCTGTACAGCTGCAACATGACCTCCCGAATCCGGAACTCAATCCCTCTACCAATAAAGGCCAACACTCCATAGGCCTTCTTCACAACCCTATCAACCTGGGTGGCAACTTTCAGGGATCTATGTACATGGACACCTAGATCCCTCTGCTCATCCACACTTTCAAGAACTTTACCATTAGCCAAATATTCCGCATTCCTGTTATTCCTTCCAAAGTGAATCACCTCACACTTCTCTACATTAAACTCCATTTGCCACCTCTCAGCCCAGCTCTGCAGCTTATCTATATCCCTCTGTAACCTGCTACATCCTTCCACACTATCGACAACACCACCGACTTTAGTATCGTCTGCAAATTTACTCACCCACCCTTCTGCGCCTTCCTCTAGGTCATTGATAAAAATGACAAACAGCAACGGCCCCAGAACAGATCCTTGTGGTACTCCACTTGTGACTGTACTCCATTCTGAACATTTCCCATCAACCACCACCCTCTGTCTTCTTTCAGCTAGCCAATTTCTGATCCACATCTCTAAATCACCCTCAATCCCCAGCCTCCGTATTTTTTGCAATAGCCTACCGTGGGGAACCTTATCAAACGCTTTGCTGAAATCCATATACACCACATCAACTGCTCTACCCTTGTCTACCTGTTTAGTCACCTTCTCAAAGAACTCAATAAGGTTTGTGAGGCATGACCTACCCTTCACAAAGCCATGCTGACTATCCCTGATCATATTATTCCTATCTAGATGATTATAAATCTTGTCTCTTATAATCCCCTCCAAGACTTTACCCACTACAGACGTGAGGCTCACCGGTCTATAGTTGCCGGGGTTGTCTCTGCTCCCCTTTTTGAACAAAGGGACCACATTTGCTGTCCTCCAGTCCTCGAGCACTATTCCTGTAGCCAATGATGACATAAAAATCAAAGCCAAAGGTCCAGCAATCTCTTCCCTGGCCTCCCAGAGAATCCTAGGATAAATCCCATCAGGTCCCGGGGACTTATCTATTTTCAGCCTGTCCAGAATTGCCAACACCTCTTCCCTACGTACCTCAATGCCATCTATTCTATTAGCCTGGGGCTCAGCATTCTCCTCCACAACATTATCTTTTTCCTGAGTGAATACTGACGAAAAATATTCATTTAGTATCTCACCTATCTCTTCAGACTGCACACACAATTTCCCATCCCTGTCCTTGACTGGTCCTACTCTTTCCCTAGTCATTCGCTTATTCCTGACATACCTATAGAAAGCTTTTGGGTTTTCCTTGATCCTTCCTGCCAAATACTTCTCATGTCCCCTCCTTGCTCGTCTTAGCTCTCTCTTTAGATCCTTCCTCGCTACCTTGTAACTATCCATCGCCCCAACCGAAACTTCACACTTCATCTTCACATAGGCCTCCTTCTTCCTCTTAACAAGAGATTCCACTTCCTTGGTAAACCACGGTTCCCTCGCTCGACGCCTTCCTCCCTGTCTGACCGGTACATACTTATCAAGAACACGCAGTAGCTGATCCTTGAACAAGCCCCACTTATCCAGTGTGCCCAACACTTGCAGCCTACTTCTCCACCTTATCCCCCCCAAGTCACGTCTAATGGCATCATAATTGCCCTTCCCCCAGCTATAACTCTTGCCCTTGCGGTGTATACTTATCCCTTTCCATCATTAACGTAAACGTCACCGAATTTTGGTCACTGTCCCCAAAGTGCTCTCCTACCTCCAAATCCAACACCTGGCCTGGTTCATTACCCAAGACAGTTGTACAAGACATTGGTACGGCCACACTTGGAATACTGTGTGCAGTTCTGGTCACCCTATTATAGGAAGGATATTATTAAACTGGAAAGAGTGCAGAAAAGATTTACTAGGATGTTGCCGGGACTTGATGGTTTGAGTTATTAGGAGAGGCTGGATAGACTGGGACTTTTTTCCTTGGAGCGTAGGAGGCTTAGGGGTGATCTTATAGAGGTCTATAAAATAATGAGGGGCATAGATGAGGTAGATAGTCAACATCTTTTCCCAAAGGTAGGGGAGTCTAAAACTAGAGGGCATAGGTTTAAGGTGAGAGGGGAGAGATTCAGAAGGGCCCAGAGGGGCAATTTCTTCACTCAGAGGGTAGTGAGTGTCTGGAATGGGCTGCCAGAGGTAGTAGTAGAGGCGGGTACAATTGTGTCTTTTAAAAAGCATTTAGATAGTTACATGGGTAAGATGGGTATAGAGGGTTATGGGCCAAGTGCGGGCAACTGGGACTAGCTTAATGGTAAAAACTGGGCGGCATGGACTGGTTGTGCCGAAGGGCCTGTTTCCATGCTGTAAACTTCTATGATTCTATGATTGCTTGCTTGTTCTATTTGTATTGCCGTCGCAATTCAGCATCTGTCACCAAGTTGATTTTCAAATAGAATAATTATCTACCTAATCACATAATTGGAAGTTCATTGGAGACTGTGTAAGGCATTTTCTGTTTAATGGATCGAAATTGGTACCAGAAGTCAGCTTCTGAAAGTCACGCTGACCATGTCAATGATTCTTGTTTCACAGGGACTGGAGGGAGAGGACGACGGTGCTATTAGCATGCTCTCTGATAACACTGCCAAACTTACATCAGCAGTCAGGTATGTATTCATGTGAAAAGATATTGCATCCACTCGTCTGTATTTTTCAGAGTTTGTATTTGTAGACCAGCATTTCTCTAATTAGTGTGGACATTATTTATTGCCAAAAAGTTACTTTCACTCTCTATAAAATCTTCTAAAATTAAGCGAGAACATACACTTTGTTGTGAAATAAATAAATAATCTCAGCAACATCTCAGAGATACGTGATAACCAGGTAACTACATAACCAGATCCCCCCTCATTCTTCTAAAATCCAGTGAATATAATCCTAACCAACTCAATCTCTCCTCATACATCAGTCCCGCTATTCCAGGAATCAGCCTGGTCAGCTATAGTCCGTCTCGTTCTGTTTTTTGTTTTGTTTGTATCATTTTAATAAGAACTAGTGCATTTTGTTTAACCAATGTAAATGGCATCTTGCTTCCTTTCAGAAATGCGTTGTATTAAAATTGTCTAAAAATGCATTGTATTATATTAAAATTTCATAAAGAAGAGTTTGAAGTTGACTATCATACAATTGCAATGGTGCTTGTTTTTGATTTTTAAATCAAGATTTGTCTTTTTTTAGAAAGTGAAATATACTCTGCTAATTTCTACCCATCTCCCTTAAAGCTCTCTCCCCGAACTGCTACAGAAAAAGAGACTTATTGATCTTCATACAAATTTGGCAACAGCTGTTTTGGAGCACATTAAGGTATAATATTTATTGCTGCTTCATTTCATGGTGATTTCACCATCAAATAATTTTGCGTAGAATAACTCTATTTCTAATTTTTGTTTTAAATGTTCCAGCAGTCAGCAGTTTGTATAACCAGAATGGTCAACATCTCTGAGCCTCTCTATTTGAATGGGTCAAAGAGTAGATTTTCCATAACTGTTCTACTGTAAAACCTGAACAAATATTTAAATCCTTTTAATGGTTATGTGGTATTCTCTAGTGTATAAAAGTCTCAAACTCAAAAAGAATATTGTTTTCCAGTCCAAGGACAACTGTGACCACAGCTTTGTAGCAAATTAACCAGGATGGCTTAGAACATTATCTTTTCAACTGATTTCCTGTTTTGAATCCAGTTTAGACTACTGAAATGGAAGTCTTCCATCTCCCATGACCATCAAAGCTGCATGTTAAATAAGCTAGGACAATCCTAATTTGATTTTGTTTTATCTTTGTATAAATCTATTTGGTAAAATGGCTTATAATTCAAAATTGATTGGCAATCTCCCCTCAAGAGGCTAGATGGCCAAATCGTGTTGTCCCATTAGTGCAATAAATTCCGATTAAGGCACTGTGTTGGTCCTGAATACAGGGATTTCATCTAATTCACGCTGGAACTGACATTGGATTACTTAAAGTAAGAAATGCTCCATTTCCAATGCTCATATCCTCATCTTCACTCCAGAAAAAATAATAGAATTGATCGATGAATGATATGAGTGAAATATTCACTGTTATTTGTTATTGCTACTTTTGTAATAACTGACATCTGTTTTCCATGTTCTCTGAATCCTGCTGATGCAAAGGAAATTCTGTTTTCATTTTGTGCTTACAGAGCCAAATTTAATCATCTTGGGCACAATTGTTTTGATTCTACTTCATGGCGATGTATAGTTCCTGAATGATTGATGCAGCTTAATACTGTAGATGTTGCGCTTATTTTCCCTCTTCTAGTCTACTGAGCAGCCTACATTGTCTTCAGTCTAAGCCGTTTTAACCTTCATGGCTGCTGCTATTATCTATTATCTACTGATAAAAACGCACATCATTTTCTTCCCTTTATTCCGACTGAATGGGATTTGTCAATTCCATGTGTCACCCTAAAGGCTAAGCTAAGAATCTGGAAATCTCACCAGATATAGACATAGACATAGAATTTACAGTGCAGAAGGAGGCCATTCGGCCCATCGAGTCTGCACCGGCTCTTGGAAAGAGCACCCTACCGAAGGTCCAAACCTCCACCCTATCCCCATAACCCAGTAACCCCACCTAATCCCCATAACCCAGTAACCCCACCCTACGGGCAATTTTGGACACTATGGGCAATTTAGCATGGCCAATCCACCTAACCCGCACATCTTTGGACTGTGGGAGGAAACCGGAGAACCCGGAGGAAACCCACGCACACACGGGGAGAACGTGCAAACTCCGCACAGACAGTGACCCAAGCCGGAATCGAACCTGGGACCCTGGAGCTGTGAAGCAATTGTGCTAACCACCATGCTACCGTGCTGCCCCTAAATGACATGAACAAGTACTTTAACTTTCCAGTGGAAACTCTGGGTAATTCCTGCAAAGTGATTAATGCATCTGCAGCCTTTGGGGACAATTTGTGCTTCATTGTCTTGGATCATTTACCAATCTTTGTGTCAAAAGGAAACAAGAAATATATCATGCTATTGGGATCTTGACAGTTAATGTGGCATAAAGGATATGAAAATATTTTTGGGAATCTGGGAGATTTCTTCCAGTTGCACCGTAAAAAGAAACCTACCCACCTACCCATTTTCTGAAGTTATTCTAAGCAGTGAATAAAAACAACTTGGTATTTCTATAGCACCTTAAAGTAGTGAAACATCATAAGGCACTTAACAAGAGTGTTATCAAACAGATTTTGACACTTAAGGTAATATTGGGTAGATACCCCAAATTAGGAAAGAGTGGTCGCTAGGCAGAGAGTTTAAGGGGGAAATTCCAGAACTTAGTGTCTTGGTCGCTGAAGGCACACCGCCAGTGGTGGAGCAATTAAAATCAATTCTCCGATGTATTGGTTGAGAAATGGGTTACGGGTTCTCTACTACTGTCCTTCATGCCTATCTTCACTAGTCAATATATGCATTGAGATTCACACATTATAAAATTGGCCTTGTAAATAGGACCCAAGGCATTTGCTCACTTGATGTTGGTAGAGGGCATATCAAAGTTATTCGGCGGGATAATGGTTAACCTGATCAGATAATTGCTTGCTGTTTATCGTGCTTATCGTGCAAGCTCATGAATGAGCTTTAAGTCCGCCACTTACAGTCCTGAAAAGTGTTTTCTCTGTACCTCAAACTACCTGGAAGGAAAGATTTGAGCAACAGGTGAAGCTGGCATTTCATGCTGCTACATTGCAGTAGTAACACATGGTATTCTCCACCAACAGGATGCTGCCGTGATTGGACAGCACTTACTGAACAATCCCAAAGAACACACGATGGCTGTATTAACATGCACTTTTTCTGTCATTTTACTCCATGTAATGCATGCCATGCGCTTTACATCCTTTCTCAGCTGCAACATTAGAAGGATTTGCTTTTCTTATGTGAGTGTTGTGTGTGGAGTTTGCATGTTCTCCCGTGTCTGTGTGGGTTTTCTCTGGGTGCTCCGGTTTCCATATGAATGGACAAATGTATGTCAGATGGAATATAATGTGGATAAAAGTGAGGATATCCACTTTGGTAAAAAAACAGGAAGGCTGAATGGCCAAAAATTGAGAGAGGGGAATGGACAACGAGACATGGTTTTGTAAGAGGATTTGAGTACAGGAGTAAGGATATCTTGCTGCAATTATACGGGGCCTTGGTGAGACCACAACTGGAATGTTATGTGCAGTTTTAGTCCCCTTCTCTGAGGATGGATGTTCATGCTAAAGAGGGAGCTCAGCAAAGGATTACGAGAGACTGATTCCTGGGATGGCAGGACTGACAAAAAAACCATGAAAGTACAGCACGGGAACAGGCCATTCGGCCCTCCAAGCCTGTGCGTACCATGCTGCCCATCTAACCTAAACCTTCTACAATTACGGGGCCCGTATCCCTCTATTCCTATTCTATTCCATGTATTTGTCAAGATGACTCTTAAACGTCACTATCGTACCTGCTTCCACCACCACCTCCTGCAGCAAGTTCCAGACACCCGCTACTCTCTGTGTAAAAAAACTTCCCTTGCGCATTTCCTCTCAACATTGCCCCTTGCACCTTCAATCTATGCCCGCTGGTAATTGACTCTTCCACCCTGGGAAAAAGATTCTGACTGTCCACTTTGTCCATGCCCCTCATAAACTTGTAGACTTCCATCAGGTCGCCCCTCGACCTCTTGCGTTCCCGTGAGAACAAACTGAGTTTATCCAACTTCTCCTCATATCTAATGCCCTCCATACCAGGCAACATCCGAGTTTTGTACCGCTCTGGCAAAGCCTCCCTGCTCTTATATTCTATGCCCCAGTCAATAGGCACCTGAGGAAGGAGCTATGCTCCGAAAGCTAGTGATTCGAAACAAACCTGTTGGACTTTAACCTGGTGTTGTAAGACTTTTTACTGTGCTCACCCCAGTCCAACGCTGGCATCTCCACATCAGTCAATAAAGGCAGGTATCCCATATGCCATTTCAACCACATTATCTACCTGTTGTGTTGCCTTCAGGAACATAGAACATAACAGTCAATGTTGCGCCGACCTGTGAAACCACTCTAAAGCCCATCTACACTATTCCCTTATCGTCCATATGTCTATCCAATGACCATTTAAATGCCCTTAGTGTTGGCGAGTCCACTACTGTTGCAGGCAGGGCATACCACGCCCTTACTACTCTCTGAGTAAAGAACTTACCTTTGACATCTGTCCTATATCTATCTCCCCTCAATTTAAAGCTATGTCCCCTCGTGCTAGACATCACCATCCGAGGAAAAAGGCTCTCACTGTCCACCCTATCCAATCCTCTGATCATCTTGTATGCCTCAATTAAGTCACCTCTTAACCTTCTTCTCTCTAACGAAAACAGCCTCAAGTCCCTCAGCCTTTCCTCATAAGATCTTCCCTCCATACCAGGCAACATTCTGGTAAATCTCCTCTGCACCCTTTCCAATGTTTCCACATCCTTCCTATAATGCGGCGACCAGAATTGCACGCAATACTCCAAATGCGGCCGCACCAGAGTTTTGTACAGCTGCAACATGACCTCATGGCTCCGAAACTCAATCCCTCTACCAATAAAAGCTAAGATGTGGAGATGCCGGCATTGGATTGGGGTGAGCACAATACGAAGTCTTACAACACCAGGTTAAAGTCCAACAGGTTTGTTTCGATGTCACTAGCTTTCGGAGGGCTGCTCCTTCCTCAGGTGAATGAAGAGGTATGTTCCTCTTCATACCTCTTCAATGAACATACCTCTTCAATCACCCGAGGAAGGAGCAGCGCTCCGAAAGCTAGTGACATCGAAACAAACCTGTTGGACTTTAACCTGGTGTTGTAAGACTTTGTACAATAAAAGCTAACACACCATACGCCCTTTTAACAACCCTCTCAACCTGGGTGGCAACTTTCAGGGATCTATGTACATGGACACAGAGATCTCTTTGCTCATCCACACTGCCAAGAATCTTACCATTAGCCCAGTACTCTGTCTTCCTGTTATTCCTTCCAAAATGAATCACCTCACACTTTTCTGCATTAAACTCCATTTGCCACCTCTCAGCCCAGCGCTGCAGCTTATCTATGTAACTTGTAACATCCTTCTGCACTGTCCACAACTCCACCGACTTTAGTGTCATCTGCAAATTTACTCACCCATCCTTCTACGCCCTCCAGGTCATTTATAAAAATGACAAACAGCAGTGGCCCAAAAACAGATTCTTGTGGTACATCACTAGTAACTGGACTCCAGTCTGAACATTTTCCATCAACCACCACCCTTTGTCTTCTTCCAGCTAGCCAATTTCTGATCCAAACTGCTAAATCACCCTGAATCCCATGCCTCCGTATTTTCTGCAGTAACGTACTGTGGGGAACCTTATCAAACGCTTTACTGAAATCCATACACACCACATCAACTGCTTTACCCTCATGCACCTGTTTGGTCACCTTCTCAAAGAACTCAATAAGGTTTGTGAGGCACGACCTACCCTTCACAAAACCGTGTTGACTATCTCTAATCAAATTATTCCTTTCCAGATGATTATACATCCTATCTCTTTTAAACCTTTCCAAGATTTTGCCCACAACAGAAATAAGGCTCACTGGTCTATAGTTACCGGGGTTGTCTCTACTCCCCTTCTTGAACAAGGGGACAACATTTGCTATTCTCCAGTCTTTTGGCACTATTCCTGTAGACAAAGATGACTTAAAGATCAAAGCCAAAGGCTCAGCAATCTCCTCCCTAGCTTCCCAGAGAATTCTAGGATAAATCCCATCCTGCCCAGGGGACTTATCTATTTTCACACTTTCCAGAATTGCTGACAACTCCTCCTTTTGAACCTCAAGCCCTTCTAGTCTAGTACCCTGAATCTCAGTATTCTCCTTGACAACATTGTCTTTTTCCTGTGTGAATACTGACGAAAAATATTCATTTAGTACCTCTCCTATCTCCTCAGACTCCACGCACAACTTCCCACTACTGTCCTTGACTGGCCCTACTCTTACCCTAGTCATTTGTTTATTCCTGACATATCTATAGAAAGCTTTAGGGTTATCCTTGATCCTACCTGCCAAAGACTTTTCATGTCCCCTCCTGGCTCTTCTTAGCTCTCTCTTTAGGTCCTTCCTAGCTAACTTGTAACTCTCGAGCGCCCTAACTGAACCTTCATGCCTCATCTTTACATAAGCCTCCTTCTCCTCTTGACTTCCTCCCTGCCTGAGAGGTACATTCTTATCAAGGACACGCAGTAGCTGTTCCTCACCTCACTGTCATCGACCTCACTGCCCTCATCTACATACATAGTCACCTCCTTGGAAAATTCAAACAAATTTGTTGAACATGGTCTCCCCTTGACAAAGGCATGCTGACTATCCTTGATTAATAATAGTAATATTTATTGTCACAAGTAGGCTTACATTAATACTGCAATGAAGTTAATGTGAAAAGCCCCTAGTCACCACATTCTTGCACCTGTTCCGGTACACAGAGGAAGAATTCAGAATATCCAATTCACCTAACAGCACATCTTTTGGGACTTGTGCGAGGTGATCGGAGCACCCGGAGGAAACCCACGCAAACACAGGGAGAATGTGCAGACGCCACACAGACAGTGACTCAAGCCGGGAATCAAACCTGAGACCCTGGCACTGTGAAGCAACAGTGCTAACCACTGTGCTACCATGCCGCCACAGGCCTCACCTTCCCCAGACTTAGTCTTCCAGGAAACTAAAACCCTCCCTCCTACACCATCTCTTGTGGGCAGCAGGGTGGCACAGTGGTCAGCACAGTTGCTTCACAGCTCCAGGATCCCAGGTTCGATTCCCGGCTTGGGTCACTGTCTGTGCAGAGTCTGCACGTTCTCCCCGTGTCTGCGTGGGTTTCCTCCGGATGCTCCGGTTTCCTCCCACAGTCCAAAGATGTGCAGGTTAGGTGGATTGGCCATTCTAAATTGCATTTTGTATCCAAAAAGGTGAGGTGGGATACTGGATTACGGGGATAGGTTGGAAGTGTGGTCTTAAGTGGGGTGCTCTTTCCAAGGGCCGGTACAGACTCAATGGGACGAATGGCCTCCTTCTGCATTGTAAATTTGATGATTCTATGATTCTTCAGCCACACACTGATATGCACTATCCTCTTATTCCTACACTCACTAGCATATGGTACCGGGAGTAATCCAGAGATTACCCTTTGAGGTCCTTCTTTCAGTCTGCTGACTAGCTCTCTAAATTCTTGCTGCAGGACCTCATCCCTCTTTCTAGCTATGTCGCTGGTACCAATGTGAACGACAACCTCTGACTATTCACTCTCCCACTTCAGAATGCCCTGCATTCAGTAACATCCTTGACCCTGGCACCAGGGAGGCAACGCACCATCCTGGAGTCACGTCTGCAGCTGCAGAAACATCTGTCTGCACCCATCACTATTGAGTCCCCTACCACTGTTGCTCTTCCATTCTTGCTCCTTCCCGCTTGTGCAGCTGAACCACCAATAGTGGTTCAGCTGCACTTGGCTTTGGCTGAAAGACCTCGAGGAACCGTCACTCAAACTATTGTCCAACACAGAAAAATGGTTCTTGAGTGAGATGAACTCTGGAGCTTTCTAACTACCTGCCTGCAACCCCCCGCTCCCCCACCCTGGTCACCCATTCCCTCACTAACTGTACTTCCTTAAGCTGCGGGGTGACCATGTCTAAAAACATACTATCCACAAACCCCTCAGCCTCCTGATGTGAGGATGCACACAACGGCGTGCCTCGCACCGACGCTGAAGGTGTTAATTTTGTTGGCAGGTTGGGGAGGAGAGCTTCAAGAGAAAAGGAGAAAATTGGAAAAAATAACTGATTTCTGTAATTTAGAAAAGGATAAAAAACAATCTTAGTGACTTCTCAAAGGCTGTATGCTGTGTTATTATATCTTGTAGACTAGCGTGGGTGCATGGTCACATCACTAATTTGTGCATAGTTGGTTGATAGCAACGGGGTCAAAGGTGGGAACATTACCATTGACCTCTGTTTCCTTGACTGGCTAGGGGAAAATTAAGCTAGGATTTCCCCTCCTTATTACTGTTATTTGATCCTTACAGGGAAGGGTAGTTATTTGGTGACGATTGATGCTATCCATTAAGGAAGTACTTTGTTGCTATTCATAGTCTGTTTATGAAATTGCGAGAGCTACTGGCGCCTGCCTTGAGTTGCAACGGAGGGACAATACTTTCGTGAGGAACCTCTTTTGACTCGTCCACTGAATTATCAGACTGTTTGCTGGTCACTCTGAGGGACAATTTAGCATGGCCAATCCATCTAACCTGCACATCTTTGGACCTTGATTTTGAAATTATTATTTTCAAATCCCTCCATTGTCATACCTCTCCCTAACTCTGTAGTCTCTTCCAGCCCCACAACCCCTCAAGATATTATGCACGCCTCTAATTCTGGACCCTGTGCATCACCAATTTTAATTGCTCCACTATCAGTAGCTGTCTCTTCACCTTCCTAGCCTGGATGCTCCTTAAACTATGCCCCCTTTTCTTTATTAAAGTTGTCCTTAAAACCTATTCTTTCTATCAAGCTTTTGGTCAACTGTTCTAATATTTCTTTGTGTCCTGATGTCATATTTTGTTTCATAACGCTTGTCTGAAATACCTTGGGATAGCTTATCACATTAACGGCAATAATACAAGTTGTTGGGATTACTTTTAACTGTTTCAACTCCTCTTAATCATTTGGATCCAGGGCTGTCTTTGGTAAGAAGTCAGTCCAAAAAAAACGTTGTTTGTAAGAAAATCTGTTGTCTCATAAGCCAAAAAAAACCTACAACAACATCTGATATAGTTTAAAAACTTGGTGTACAGGCCAGGCTAAACACAATGATCTCCCCAGGTACCCTGAAGAGTACCTGTTAACTTATGTAAGCTGATCTATTCTTAGCCTTTTGGCAGCAGGCTATCATTCCCATGCCTCAATTATTTTCCTATGCTTCTATCATTTTCTGATGTTAGCCTCCATTTATTTTTTCAAATATATATTTGTATTGGAGTTTTTCCATTTTCACAAATAACGCAACAAAATCCTTAAATCTGGTACAATATAAATGCTTCAGCGTACATAAATATAGAAAATGACAGGAGAACACTAACATAGTTAGTTCAGCTTAATCATTCATCTTTGTGCCTCTGTGTCTCTGGGAAAATATGGTAAACAGATAAACCAGAGAATGAGAATGAAAACATGGTAAAGTGGCGCATACCTTCACTTATATTAGAGGCATCTTTCAGGCTCCACCGAGGAAAGCCTAAACCACTCTCCACCAAGGAAACCCCACAGACAGGGAGAAGAAGAATCATCAAGACACCCATCAACAGGATATCTCTGGGAGGAATACAACTCTACTCCTCACAACAGGACAAAGGAGACCCCCTAGTATACTGCCCACAATAAAATAGTATAGGATCTCCGGGCCATGCTCAGGCAAGCGCCAAAACATACCTCCCCCAACTCTAATTATGCCAGAGGCACCAATGACAATTATAACTTATTTTCCTCAAAGATTAGACCTGTCTGTACCTTTGCAGGAGCCCGTTAAGTATTCTTTAACCACAAAATAAAGATAAGAAATACAGAAAAAATTGTGATGGCATTAGTTCTAATCAGATATTTTGCAACAAAATCCCAAAACCTAGTATAGTACAGAGTGATCACCATTCCACATATTCATACAGAGAAGGCCAGCAAATGTTCATTAAATTGATTCAGATTGTAATAATTGTGTTGGTGGCTCCCTTCACACAGACAGTGACAGGATAAAAGGATACCAAACAGAGCAGGAAATCTGAGGAAAACAGGATACCAAGATAAAGCCATGAGCACATGGTTGAATGGTGCATGCCTCCTTCCATAAGACAAAGCTACACGTTGGAAGCCTAATTCAGTCTCCCAAGACTTCCAGGCAATGGAAGGTGCCCCGAGCAAAGCGGAACAATGGACCTCACATCTCTCCAGCCAAATAAGAGGCTGCTCGGGCCCCCACCAGCACTGGAAGACTTAAACCATCCTCCACAGAGAAATCCCCACCTATAAGGAAAGGAAGTGCCATCAAGATACCCATCAACAACGTCATAGAGTCATAGAGGTTTACAGCATGAAAACAGACCCTTCAGCCCAACTTGTCCATGCCGCCCAGTTTTTAACCACTAAGCTAGTCCTAATTGCCTGCATTTGGCCAATATCCCTCCACCCAGATTTCCCATATAACTGTCTAAATTGTTTTTAAAAGTCAAAACTGTACCGCCTGTACTACTGCCTCTGGCAGCTTGTTCCAGACATTCACCACCCTCTCACCTTAAACCTATGCCCTCTAGTTTTAGACTCCCCTTTGGGAAAAGTTGTTGACTATCTACCTTATCTATGCCCCTTATTATTTTATAAACCTCTATGATAGCACCCCTAAGCCTCCAAGGAAAAAAGTCCCAGTCTACCCAGACTCTCCTTATAACCCAAACCATCAAGTCCCAGTAGCATCCTAGTAAAAGGGCCGCAGTGAAAAGCCTGGGAACTACAGACCAATTGAATCCAGATTAGTCTGATAGAATCGAAGCTTGCTTTCTTTGCCAGCAGCTGTAAGTGTCTTCTATGAAAAGTTTGTACAGCAACAATCAAATCCAATTGAGCAAGAGTCAACGGTACAGCACGGCACAAAGACTGACAGATTTATGGGTCTGTGAAATGAAATGTCTCGGTGGAAGAATTTATGTTGCAAAAAGATGTTGGATTCTAGCTGCAGTTTACTTTGTATGTTATATAGTTATGTTTCATTTTCCTGCACTCAATCAACCCATATTCTGTATTATATGTTTTGAAAAGCATCTTCATTTGGTTCTGCTTGATCTGTAAAGCTCTCCTACTGGTGTCATTATCACCCAAGTTACAATTAATTTTTTTAAAACTTCATCTTGTACAAAATTATTTTCATTTAGCTGAGAAGATATCTTGCAGAAATTCTAATGATAATGTTAATTTTCCTGATAGGCTCGAAAGTTGGATGTTTATTTTGAATACGAAGAAAAATTGATGAGCAAGTCCACATTGGACAAGTCCCTACTGGATATGATCTCTGATCCTGATGGTAACAATTAAATTAAAAATTGATCTTTCAATCAGATATAAATGCTTGTCAGCATTTTGCACAATATTTTAATTTAATTGATGTTGTAGTTAAATGATACAAATGTTCCAAAGTTAAGTGTAAATTCTATCGAAATGTTTTAACTGAATTCAAGAAATTTTAAGTTTTACTCTTAAGAGACTAAATATATACATTTTTTATCATTACACTCCCAACATTTTATTACCTTACAGGTTCCCTTTTCCCCAATCATTCCAGGTCTTTTGCATGCATGTCTTTTTAGAGGGTAAACAAGCAGCCTACTTCAAGGATGACTGCATTAAGAGCATTAGAACTCCTGGGTTGAATATATTTATTAGTTTCTAACCTTTTCCTTCCTGTAGCAGCATAGCTGTTAGTATAATGTCAATAGAGTGAAGGAATGAACTACATCCTTTCATTCAGCAGCAGCATATGTTAGTTTTACAGTGCATTGCAGTGCATTATCCAGCCAACACTGGCCTCTCGTTTGTGTCTTTCAAGCCCTAAATATAATTTTCTGAGTTTAGTCTGGGATTCTGAAGTAAGTTATTTGTTTTTCTTTTTGTTGCCTTCAAAATTGATTAATTAGCATAGGGAGATAAAAACAATACTTAGTAATTATGACTTGTTAGTTGTAAGCAAATACGTAGGCAATTTTATTTTTTCAAGTATTTGTATCGATCATTCTTCTGTGCTAAAACATGTTTTGCCTTTTTTTTTTAGGAGGTACCCCTGAAGATAAGATGAGGCTTTTTGTCATTTCCTACATCAGTTCACCACAGCCACCTTCAGAGGTCAGTTGTATTTGATTATTCGGTCATGAAAAAATAATCCACTGACATAATGCAAAAAAGATGACTTACTGTTTGAGTAATAGAAACCCTTCATTGACTACCTCCATTAGGTCTCCCCTTAACCGTTGCTATTTTGTCTCTGTTGGACTTTTCTTCTGTGGGTAAAAAATTAAAATAAGCAGTACCAATATTTGGGGCAAGTGCCGAATTTACAAAACTTGTAATTTTACAAAAGCAGAAGATAGTGTAATGTTTTGTTATCATCCTAGAATTAATAGGCAAACTGGTCAAACACATTACTCTGTAACCGTGATCAAGCCGGATCCCATGGATTTCTCAGCAATCCACCCAGATGTCAGTGAATACTGTCAGTCAACCAATCTCATTGAAACTGTCTCTTACGAGGGACTCCAGTCTTCACCTTCAAAGACCTAGCCTTGGATTTCGCTCCAAAAGTCACTCCGTCTTGGACTGTCTCAACAATAGCTCACCTCACAGGGTTTCAATCTCATCTCCCAAGACTCGATTCCCTGGATTCCTGAGTCTGCACTTCACCAACTCACAAGCATAATTTCAACTCTTTGGCTGCACTGCGCAGAACTCTACTGTTCCAAAGGGTTACCATTGCCCTAGTGGCCAGTAGCACACAATTGCCAACCTTATGCTGTCCGCTCAGACCTCCTGGGATTCTTCTGAGCTCTCATTACTTAAAACCTGCCAACCGCAGCCTTTTTACTGTTTGAAACTGTTTTCCTTGCTGCTCTTCTTGATGGTTCCTACCAGTAATCTTTTCCTCTTTGTGGTTCCTTCCCTAGTTTAACTGGGACCTCTCCCTGTCCCCTGTCTGTAACTCTTCTCGAATTATATAACATAGAACATAACCGCGCAGGACAGGCCCTTCGGCCCTCGATATTGCGCCGACCTGTGAAACCACTCTAAAGCCCATCTACACTATTCCCTTATCATCCATATGTCTATCCAATGACCATTTGAATGCCCTTAGTGTTGGCAAGTCCACTACTGTTGCAGGCAGGGCATTCCACGCCCTTACTATCTGAGTAAAGAACCTACCTCTGACATCTGTCCTACATCTATCTCCCCTCAATTTAAAGCTATGTCCCCTCGTGCTAGACATCACCATCCAAGGAAAAAGGCTCTCACTGTCCACCCTATCCAATCCTCTAATCATCTTGTATGCCTCAATTAAGTCACCTCTTAACCTTCTCTCTAACGAAAACAGCCTCAAGTCCCTCAGCCTTTCCTCGTAAGATCTTCCCTCCATACCAGGCAACATTCTGGTAAATCTCCTCTGCACCCTTTCCAATGCTTCCACGCCCTTCCTATAATGCGGCGACCAGAATTGCACGCAATACTCCAAATGCGGCCGCACCAGAGTTTTGTACAGCTGCAACATGACCTCATGGCTCCGAACGTCAATCCCTCGACCAATAAAAGCTAACACACAATACGCCTTCTTAACAACCCTCTCAACCTGGGTGGCAACTTTCAGGGATCTATGTACATGGACACCGAGATCTCTTTGCTCATCCACACTGCCAAGAATCTTACCATTAGCCCAGTACTCTGTCTTCCTGTTATTCCTTCCAAAATGAATCACCTCACACTTTTCTGCATTAAACTCCATTTGCCATCTCTGAGCCCAGCGCTGCAGCTTATCTATGTCCCTCTGTAACTTGTAACATCCTTCCGCACTGTCAACAACTCCACCGACTTTAGTGTCATCTGCAAATTTACTCACCCATCTTTCTACGCCCTCCTCCAGGTCATTTATAAAAATGACAAACAGCAGTGGCCCCAAAACAGATCCTTGTGGTACACCACTAGTAACTGGACTCCAGTGTGAACATTTCCCATCAACCACCACCCTTTGTCTTCTTCCAGCTAGCCAATTTCTGATCCAAACTGCTAAATCACCCTGAATCCCATGCCTCTGTATTTTCTGCAGTAGCCTACCATGGGGAACCTTATCAAATGCTTTACTGAAATCCATATACACCACATCAACTGCTTTACCCTCATCCACCTGTTTGGTCACCTTCTCAAAGAACTCAATAAGGTTTGTGAGGCACGACCTACCCTTCACGAAACCGTGTTGACTATCTCTAATCAAATTATTCCTTTCCAGATGATTATACATCTGATCTCTTCTAAACCTTTCCAAGATTTTGCCCACAACAGAAGTAAGGCTCACTGGTCTATAGTTACCGTGGTTGTCTCTACTCCCCTTCTTGAACAAGGGGACAACATTTGCTATCCTCCAGCCTTCTGGCACTATTCCTGAAGACAAAGATGACTTAAAGATCAAAGCCAAAGGCTCAGCAATCTCCTCCCTAGCTTCCCAGAGAATCCTAGGATAAATCCCATCTGGCCCAGGGGACTTATCTATTTTCACACTTTCCAGAATTGCTGACAACCCCTCCTTTTGAACCTCAAGCCCTTCAAGTCTAGTAGCCTGAATCTCAGTATTCTCCTTGACAACATTATCTATTTTCACACTTTCCAGAATTGCTGACAGCCCCTCCTTTTGAACCTCAAGCCCTTCTAGTCTAGTAGCCTGAATCTCAGTATTCTCCTTGACAACATTGTCTTTTTCCTGTGTGAATACTGACGGAAAATATTCATTTAGCACCTCTCCTATCTCCTCAGACTCCACGCACAACTTCCCACTACTGTCCTTGACTGGCCCTACTCCTACCCTAGTCATTCGTTTATGCCTGCCATATCTATAGAAAGCTTTTGGGTTATCCTGTTGATTCCCAAATTTCTTTCTCCGTCAGTCTGGCCTCAATAAAAGTCGAGATGGATTTGCACGTAAAATGAAGTTATTTTATTCAGCTTGCAAGCTTGATTCATTTCATAGAAACATAAGAGACATCCAGTCTCCTACATCCCAGAAAGCAAATGAACAAAGAGACAAAGGGATCTCTGCAAATCAATTCAAATGGTATCAAGTTTCACATACTCGACGCCCATAGGTCAGCCTAGGTCCCTCCTGACCTGTTTAATCTATTCTGATTGGCTCACTTCCAATCCCTTTCTCTGGCCCCTATCAATGCAGCCTCACTCTTATAGACACACCTCTTCCTGCTTTTTCCATGCGGTCTCAAATCCCTTTGTCTCTATCTGCCAGAATCAAAGTGGCTTATTTCTACATTACATTAACTAATATCTCTAAAGTAACTATTTTATATCACATTCGTCATTCCCTCCTTTTATCATTCCATGATAACCAAACTATCCAATCTATAGCTACGGTTCCTCATCTAAAAAGATCCGTCGCTGCATTTCCAATTCCTGTCTTACCTCACCCTCATGGATTTTAACAGTTACATTTTTTTTCGGTGAATGGGGCGGTGATCTGATCCAGTGCACCCCGCATTCTACCCATCACACATTTAAGGATGGCCAGGCCCACAAAGATGCAGCCGATAGCTACCACTAGATACATGGCCATATTTATCAACCAGTCCTTCCATCCTCCAAATCCCCAGTTACCCCAAGAGCCAGGATCCGGCATCCCGTCCATGTGATCCATAAATTTAGTGATGTTAGCGGTCAAGTCCTGAACTCCCATGATACACTTGCCCTGTACTATGGCGCATACCCCACCCTCACGGGCCAGAAGATAGTCAAGAGCATACTGGTTCTGCATTGCAAACAACCGTAGCTGAGACAACTCCTTGGTTATTGCCCCGAGGGCTCCCAAGGTTTCATTTCCCAAGATGGTAAGGCCGCAAATAAAATAATTCCGATCACTGACAGCCAAGGAACCCCCCACACCTCCCAGTGTCAATACGCTCAGAATGCCCCACCCGGCTGAGTGGCCCCGGTTGGGTGCAAGAACCTGAGGTTTTTTCCAGTTCTCGCAAAATTCAGCAGAGACTGCCCGGCGTGCTAACTGGTTATGCAGGTTCCACACCGAAGGGCAGGGGACTGTGGTAGGGACTAGAGTCCCTATAGCAATTCGGCGGGGAAATGGGGGTGACAAAACGTTGGTCGCTGTACCATTAAATAAAAAGTAGTATCCTTGTTCCGTGTGCAGGCTAGCATCACAATCAGCATATCGGTTGCGTAAGGACCCCCCAGTAGCCCAGTTTATCCAACTTTGAAATGCCCATTCGGGCCGCCCAGCAATGCGGAAAGCCCTAGTCCCAACAGTGATATGAGAGACATTCGCCCAGCCACAGAGGAGCTGGAGGCCGGCGTTCAATGGAACGCAAGTGGTGTTGTAACAAACGCATTGGCCAGACGCCTGGGTGATATGGCACCTCCTGTCCGTACAGGTGGGAAACAGACATGTTATATTTGTGTCCACCTCTACCAGCAAACAGCCATATCCTTCACTGCTGAAGCAATTCTCGTACGACCGGGAATCCCTATTGGGAGTGAAGTGGCTAGGTATGTACGCCCTCCACCGTCGCAGCCTATCGTACTGTGAATGGGAATTATCCCGAGGAAGGGGAAGGCAAATAGCCGGTGGTGCTAAACCCGGATCGTAAGGAAGAGTGACCTGATCGGGCAGTGGTTCGGAATGCTGACAATGAACCACCGTTTGGGGAGTGCCCCAAAGCGGTGAAACAGAAAATAACCTAGACACCGCTGCGGGGTTTGGGTAGCAGACAACCCGTCCCTGGCCATACAAGCGGTGGTAAATCTGGTAGAAGAGATTCATACTACCCGGGTTTTCCTCAGTTTGGCCTTTATTTAACTTAAGTGTATCTCCCGGTAACCTACGTTCTAGCTGTACTTCCCTTCTCATACGCCCCGTCCTCTCTCTAGTCCCTTTCTCTTTCTCCTAGCCTCTTCCTACACTCTTCTGACAGCCTGATTTTACCTTTATTGTACCACTCTTAACACATCCAAAATCAAATTTACATGTATTCCAAAAACAAGGCAATGTCCATATAATGTTCCCTTCCCATCGCCTGGACCGGTGCAACTGCTTCATGACTCCTGCATTCTCCTTAACTTTGATGACCTTCCATGAGTCGATACCATGTCCTCGTATATGGGGGCAGCGAAGAACATCACCTTTGCATAGGTGATGTATCCTTCCTTGTAGATTGGTTGGGGCTACACAGATACATAATATTCCCCTTTTCCATGTCCATCGCCAATAACACGCCAAGCGAAGTGAGGCCAAATATCAGACAGACGATGCGTAGCCACTCCATCATGCTCCACACCTGTAAAATAGCACTTCTTTTCCCGTGACTGTGGCTGTAACCTTGACTGGCCATTCGGTCTCAAGTAATGGCCGGTATTTGTCCTCCAACTCCCTGTTTCGTCCAGTTCTGTCATAGGCCAGGGTAACGTGATGCAGTGACTGTTCAACGTCTAACGTCCACCACTGGGGGGTGATAGAAATATAGCACTGTTGTCTCATCCTCCTCTTCGCTGATCCACCCACCCAAAGTCACTATATTGGGGCTCCTGCTGGTAAACTACCATTTCTGCCGCTTGTTGGGGTCGCAGATCATCCTTTTTCATTACATACTCAGTCTTAACCTTTGTAACTGAGCCTCCTTCTTGGCCTACACCCTCCTTCCAGTAAAATCTGACTGCCCTTGCCATCTGGGAAGGGTCGTTCTCTGTCCAATTCATGTTATTACATTTCACAGCAGTAACCACAGAAGGTGGTAGGCAATGCATTAACATAGCACAGTATTGAGGGGAATTCTGACCATTTTGATACAGCAAATCGCCTGACTGCCCCAGGTAGATTTCATTAAAACGCTCCAGAAATCCCTCTGGCTCTTCAGTCTTCCTAGGTTTTAGGTCTAAGATAACAGAAAGATTTATGGGCCTTTGAAATGTGCTATTCAACGCATTCAAGATCTGTGTCCTTCTTTTCTCTATTTGCTCTTTTTTTTTAAACTTAAAAATGTTTGAAAATTCAAATTGAATTATTGCAACTTGCAAGCTTAGCTCTGATCTCAACTCAGAACTAAATTTAAAATTTGCTTAACACAAACTTGTATAACATTTACAACTTAATTATTTCTTTATCTTAACAATTTTTCTTTTAACAAGTTTTTTTTCTTTTACATACACATAAGTATTAGCAAAATCAACTATCATCTCCAGATTGACACTTTTTAAAATGGTGTGCATGATCTTCTTTAAGTTTCTATTAATCTCCAGATAAAATGAGATAAACCTTATTTCAAGTAAGTAAAACTTAAGATTCTGGCAATTTCAATCAATTGCTTTCGAAAATAATAACTTTTATCAAAGAGGTGGAGAAACCCACTGGTTTCCTTTAATTAATTCAAAACGTAACTTTGCTGGAGTTCACTGACTCAAAGGAAAGGTATCCGATTACACTAGCGACTGGCGCTGTTATCTCAAGGCCTGAGTGAGAAGCACTGTCTGGCATGACTTTGCCTGCTGCTGTTAACCCTTTGAGAGACTTCTGCTTCAACCAATATGCAGCGTTCCCCACAATCTCAACTAGCCCTCGGAACTGCGTTTTTCGCCAATACAGTCCAAGGAGACAATTTTAGCTTAATCAACTATATATTTAAAACACTCACACATAGAGTTGAACCATCTTCAAATTTAAAAACAGTTATACTGGACTGAACCTTCATTACTGAAGTCCCATCAGCCCCTGAACCCATATAATAGACTGAACCTTCATTACTGAAGTCCCATCAGCCCCTGAACCCATATAATAGACTGAACCTTCATTACTGAAGTCCCATCAGCCTCTGAACCCTTATACTTGGAATTGAATCATCATTTGCGATGTCACATCAACCCAAAACCCTAATCCAAGCCGAAACAACAATATGAAATCCCATCAATTAAATTGCTAATCCCCAGACTGACCTGTGATTTCGTCGAGGCGGTCTTCCTGTGCCAACCGCGAGTGACCAGACTAATCAGACGATAAGAAGAGGGGAACAATCAATGCGCGATCGTTTTCCAGTTCTACATTGAGGGCCCTTTGTTCCCCATCCTCCTGTTCATAATCAGTCTAATTCTGATTTCGCAGTTGAATCAGGATCGCCCTGAGAAATCCCGGTTTTCGGCACCAAATGTTGATTCCCAAATTTCTTTCTCCGTCAGTCTGGCCTCAATAAAAGTCGAGATGGATTTGCACGTAAAAAGAAGTTATTTTATTCAGCTTGCAAGCTTGATTCATTTCATAGAAACATAAGAGACATCCAGTCTCCTACATCCCAGAAAGCAAATGAACAAAGGGACAAAGGGATCTCTGCAAATCAATTCAAATGGTATCAAGTTTCACATACTCGACGCCCATAGGTCAGCCTATATCCCTCCTGACCTGTTTGATCTATTCTGATTGGCTCACTTCCAATCCCTTTCTCTGGCCTCTATCAATGCAGCATCACTCTCATAGACACACCTCTTCCTGCTTTTTCCATGCGGTCTCAAATCCCTTTGTCTCTATCTGCCAGAATCAAAGTGGCTTATTTCTACATTACATTAACTAATATCTCTAAAGTAACTATTTTATATCACATTCGTCAATCCTTGATCCTACCTACCAAAGACTTCTCATGTCCCCTCCTGGCTCTTCTTAGCTCTCTCGTTAGGTTCTTCCTAGCTAACTTGTAACTCTCGAACGCCCGAACTGAACCTTCATGTCTCATCTTTACATAAGCCTCCTTCTTCCTCTTGACAAGTGTTTCGACTGCTTTAGTAAACCATGGTTCCCTTGCTCGACCACTTCCTCCCTGCCTGACAGGTGCATACTTATCACGGACACGCAGTAGCCGTTCCTTGAACAAGCTCCACATTTCCATTGTGCCCATCCCCTGCAGTTTTCCTCTCCATCCAATGCATCCTAAGTCTTGCCTCATCGCATCAAAATTGCCTTTCCCCCAGATATAACTCTTGCCCTGCGGTATATACCTATCCCTTTCCATCACTAAAGTAAACTTAATCGAATTGTGGTCACTATCACCAAAGTGCTCACCTACCTCCAAATCTAATACCTGTCCTGGTTCATTACCCAGTACCAAATCCAATACGGCCTCGCCTCTCGTTGGCCTATCTACATACTGTGTCAGGAAACCCTCCTGCACACATTGGACAAAAACAGACCCATCTAAAGTACTCAAACTATAGCGTTTCCAGTCAATATTTGGAAAGTTAAAGTCCCCCATAACAACTACCCTGTTGCTTTCGCTCCTATCCAGAATCATCTTTGCAATCCTTTCCTGTACATCTCTGGAACTTTTCGGAGGCCTATAGAAAACCCCTAACAGGGTGACCTCTCCTTTCCTGTTTCTAACCTCAGCCCATACTAACTATGATGTTCCTGTCACAGTATGTATGGGAGAACAATTTCATGTTAATAATTCTCGCCGCCAGATGGGGATCAAGAGCAGTCATATAAATATGTGACTCCTGGGATTCTAGGTGGAAGGTGTTTAGGCATGAGATAGATCAGTTGTGTATTTGAAAGTTCTGCAGTTAGAGATAGCATTGTTTAATTTAGTAACTTATACTTTAGGAATATGTACAAATCTTATTTAGTTGTGTTAATAAATTAGTTTTGTTACTTAACAAAGCTTGGCGTTCTTTGTTCAGCACTACGCACCCAAGCCATTCAGGTAAAGCAAAACAGAGAACATCACCGTTCTGTTCCTCAGTTAATTGGGGTTTCTGCTCTGTTTTTTTTCTTTTTTTCTTTATTCACTCACGGGATGTGGACGTCGCTGGCTGTGCCTGCATTTATTGCCCATTCCTGAGGGCATTTAAGAGTCAACTACATTGTATGGGTCTGGAGTCACATGTAGGCCAGACCAGGGTAAGGATGCAGATTTCCTTCCCTAAAGGATATTAGTGAACCAGATGGGTTTTTATGACATGAGATATTTAATTCCAGATTTTTATTGAATTCCAGTTCCATCAACTGCCCTGGTGGGATTCAAACCCAGGTCCCCAGAGCATTACCCTGGGCCTCTGGATTACTAGACCAGTGACAATACCACTACGCCACCACCTCCCCAGCTTTCATTTTACATAGGGGCACTGGGTCCATCCTCAGCCTGAAGAACTAGAAATGCTGGGCTATGTAAACTCTCAGGGCATTCTGGGAGTTGTAGTTCCAAGCCTCCACCTGATGACACACTAATCTTGGATCTTGCTAATTTCCCTGTGTTCATTTGAGGCTGTTTGTGCTGAATATGTTTTGTGCAAACTTCTTGACTTTGGCCACTTCTTGACTCTCAAGCATTACTGTTCACAAATACTTGGTAATTTTAAAAAATAAGAAAGAGCTTGCAATTATTTAATACATTTTCACATTCTCCAATTCACTATAGTGTTTCATAATTGTTATGAAGATGTGTCATATTTATTTATAATGTCGGAGGCTGGATATATATGCACAGTAAGTCCTGCTTCAGTTGTGGTTGTGTTCCTTAAGTGATCCAACGTTAAGGGAAACATTGGTTCCCAGAGGAATCATTGTTAAAATTAAAGTTTAAGTTCTGTAGTAGCTTCCTTATATAAAAAAATGCTTAAACATTATGCCTTCTATGTTGTAAAATTTTACATTGGTGTATAACTTTCTCTAATTTTAAACTTATTGTAGACCGAGTGGTCATCACGTGATGACACGGCTACTAAAAGGGTCATGTGATGGGAGTGCAGGAGTTCTCCCGGAACTGTGAGCAGAGTACAAGCATGAAGTAGCCGCTGAGCTAGTGAATGAAATATAGTTTGTTACACGCCATTGCTCACCCGTTTTTGGGAACCCAGTATTTCTACCATGGTGTCAGGAGTTGGCAGAATGACTTTGCCGCGTCGACCCACTCGTGTTCGATGGAAACGTTGTGGACATTTGGCAAAGTCTGAAAAAGAGTGGTGTATTTACTGCAGTGCCGGATTATCTGACAAATCAAAAAAGGTACAAGCTGATACCTTACTAAACTTAGTGTGCCTCGAGGCTGTTGAGAGGTTTGAATCGTTTGTTTTTCAAATGGCGGAGGAAAAAGAGGACCCCAACTTAATTCTAAAAGACATTTGTCTCCTGATGAAGAATATAATACTCGACAGGCTTGCGTTTAACTCAACAAAGAGCAGATGAATCAATACAATCCTATATGGCAATCTCAGCGAAGTAATATGCATTTGGCACCCTTTCTGACTTTGGGGTCCGCAAACAGCTGTTTCGAGACAACATTTAACACGACAAACAGCCATTAGTATCTGCATGCTAAAAGCAGTAAGGATTCTCGGTGGGAAACAGGTTTTCGCGGTACGCAACACACCCTACCCCAACTGCAGTGGCCATCATGCTCAGAACAGCATATTTGACGTATGGTAAGCACTGCAATAAATGTGGCAAGTAGAATAATTTTACAAAATTCTGCAAATCGAAACCATAGCAGCTTTCCATTGTCATCAGCCACTTTGCAGTCAGTCAGTCCTCCAAAGTTAGAGGCATCCGCAAAGTGAATGTGGAGCTCAGCCAAACCAACCAAACTGCTGAGCGTCCAACAACATTCAACTGTAAGTTTTTTTTTTAAAATGTTTTTATTCTCCATTTTCACATTTTCCTTCAAAATTTACACCCCACCCACAGACAGTAAATGGTAACAAATACAAAATCAATCCCCTTAACAATAACAACAATCCCATCCTCCCACCACCCCAAACAACGGCCCACCTGTCAATATATGCATCCAATAAAACAAACCCTCCCACGGTGGAAACAAAAAACAAAGGAGAAAAAGAAAAAGGAGTCCGGGACTGCCTATGGTCACCATTAACCTATAGAGTCCCCCCCCCCCCCCCCCCGTCCCCCCCCCTACACTCAACGCCATCCAACCTCTGAAAGAGTACCGTACATGATACCCAAGAGTTGGAAAACACCGCCCCCCCTCTCCAACTCCTCCCATCCACTGCCTCCTGTAAAACTCCTCCCCCCAACCTCTGTTCCTTCCCCCCAACTTTCCACCCCGGCTAGACCACTCGGATCCTGTTCTGCCAGGCTCCGATGGCCGCAGCCCCTCCCCCAACCTCACTCCCGTTCACTGGCCAGCTTAAACCGGCCAGCGTGGAGGCCCCCGCCCGGGTCCCTTTCCCACTTGCCCGGCCCTAGGAAAGCCCAGAAATCCCCTTTTAGCACACACACCCCACATATCCACCTACACCCCAAAGAGCCCTTATTTCGAGTGAAAGTCCCATCACTTTCCTTGTCCAAATATATACAACATTGGCTCCTTTAGTCTCTACACCCGCACGCAGTGAAACAAAAAAGAAGAAAATATAGTCCTGAGGTTACATCGGCACATGGCCATTTCTCAGTTCTGCCACAGTCCTTCTGCCTTCGCAAACTCCTCCGCTGCTTCCGCCGTTCCAAAATAAAAGTCCTTGAGCTTGTAAGTCACCCTCAGCTTTGCTGGATATACAATGCCGCACTGCACCTTGCTAATGTACAGTGCCCTCTTCACCCGGTTGAAGGCAGCCCGCCTCCTCGCCGGCTCCACTGTAAAGTCCTGGTATACACGTATACCAGCTCCAGCCGCTCCACCGTAAAGTCCTGGTATACACGTATACCAGCTCCAACTGCTTCTGCTTGGCCCAGCACAGGACCTTCTCCTTCGCACTGTACCTCCGGAAGCACAGAGTCACTACCCTTGGCGGCTCACTCGCCTTTGGTACAGGCCTCCACGACCGGTGAGCCTGATCCAGCTCATATCGGGAGGGATCCTCCCCCTCCCCCAATAGTTTCGCCAGCATCGCGTCAAAATACTCAGTCGGCCTCGGTCAGAGGGGCTGAGGAAGATAGTAAATGGGTGACCAAAAGACAGAGCAAGAGTAGGAAGGCAGTGCACGTGTCCTCTGCGGTCACCTCCCTGCAAAACAGATATACCGCTTTGGATACTGTTGAGGGAGATGGCTCACCAGGGGAAGGCAGCAGCAGCCAGGTTCATGGCACCGTGGCTGGCTCTGCTGCGCAGCTGGGCAGGAAGAAGAATGGCAGGGCTATAGTGATAGGGGACACAATTGTAAGGGGAATAGACAGGCGGTTCTGCGGACGCAATCGAGACTCCAGGATGGTATGTTGCCTCCCTGGTGCAAGGGTCAAGGATGTCTCTGAGCGGCTGCAGGACATTCTGGGGGGGGGGGGGGGGGGAGGGTGAACAGCCAGCTGTCGTGGTGCACATAGGCACCAACGGTATAGGTAAAAAACGGGACGAGGTCCTACAAGCTGAATTTAGGGAGCTAGGAGTTAAACTAAAAAGTAGGACCTCAAAGGTAGTCATCTCAGGATTGCTACCAGTGTCAGAGTAGGAATGTCAGGATAGAGAGGATGAATACGTGGCTCGAGAGATGGTGCAAGAGGGAGGGATTCAAATTCCTGGGACATTGGAACCGGTTCTGGGGGAGGTGGGACCAGTACAAACCGGACGGTCTGCACCTGGGCAGGACTAGAACCGATGTCCTCGGGGGGGTGTTTGCTGGAGCTGTTGGGGAGAGTTTAAACTAATGTGGCAGGGGGATGGGAACCGATGCAGGAAGTTGGAAGGTAGTAAAACAGGGACAGAAATAAAAGGCAGTAAGGGGGAAAGGGTAAGGCAGAGAAGCCATAGTCAAAAATCAAAAAGGTACAAGGTACAGTGACTGAGGGGAGCTCAGTGAATAGGACCAGGAAATAAAACGGGAAGTGAAAACATTAATGGTAAGCGACGCGGCAGGTTGTTACAGGAAGATATGGGCTCGACAACAAGGAAAATTAAGAGAAAGGTTAAGAGGAAATATAACTTAGGAGAGGTTACTGATCGAGGTGTTAAGATTCAGAACAGAGGTAAAAAAGCTAACAAGTGTACTTTACCTGAATGCTCGTAGTATTCGGAATAAGGTAAATGAGTTGATGGCGCAAATCATCGTGAATGACTATGATTTAGTGGCCATTACTGAAATATGGTTAAAGGATGGTCACGACTGGGAGTTAAATATCCAAGGGTATCAAACTTTTCGGAAGGACAGAGTGGATGGTAAGGGAGGTGGTGTAGCTCTGTTATTTAAGGATGACATCCGGGCAACAGTAAGGGATGACATCGGTGCTATGGAGGATGAGGTTGAATCCATTTGGGTGGAAATCAGGAATAGTAAGGCGAAAAAGTCACTGATAGGAGTAATCTATAGGCCACCAAACAGTAACATTATGGTGGGGCAGGCAATAAACAAAGAAATAACAGATGCATGTAGAAATGGTACAGCAGTTATCATGGGGGATTTTGATCTACATCTTGATTGGTTTAACCAGGTCGGTCAAGGCAGCCTTGAGGAGGAGTTTATAGAATGTATCCGCGATAGTTTCCTAGAACAGTATGTAATGCAACCTACGAGGGAACAAGCGGTCCTAGATCTGGTCCTGTGTAATGAGACAGGATTGATTCAGGATCTCATAGTTAGGGATCCTCTCGGAAGGAGCGATCACAATCTGGTGGAATTTAAAATACAGCTGGAGGGTGAGAAGGTAAAATCAAACACTAGTGTTTTGTGCTTAAACAAAGGAGATTACAATGGGATGAGAGAAGAACTAGCTAAGGTAGACTGGGAGCAAAGACTTTATAGTGAAACAGTTGAGGAACAGTGGAGAACCTTCCAAGTGATTTTTCACAGTGCTCAGCAAAGGTTTATACCAACAAAAAGGAAGGACGGTAAAAAGAGGGAAAATCGACTGTGAATATCTAAGGAAATAAGGGAGAGTATCAAATTGAAGGGGAAAAAACATACAAAGTAGCAAAGATCAGTGGGAGACTAGAGGACTGGGAAATCTTTAGGGGGCAACAGAAAGCTACTAAAAAAGCTATAAAGAAGAGTAAGATAGATTATGAGAGTAAACTTGCTCAGAATATAAAAACAGACAGTAAAAGTTTCTACAAATACATAAAACAAAAAAGAGTGGCTAAGGTAAATCTTGGTCCTTTAGAGGATGAGAAGGGAGATTTAATAATGGGAGATGAGGAAATGGCTGAGGAACTGAACAGGTTTTTTGGGTCGGTCTTCACAGTGGAAGACACAAATAACATGCCAGTGACTGATGGAAATTAGGCTATGACAGGTGAGGACCTTGAGAGGATTGTTATCACCAAGGAGGTAGTGATGGGCAAGCTAATGGGGTTAAAGGTAGACAAGTCTCCTGGACCTGATGGAATGCATCCCAGAGTGCTAAAAGAGATGGCTAGGGAAATTGGAAATGCACTAGTGATAATTTACCAAAATTCACGAGACTCTGGGGTGGTCCCGGCGGATTGGAAATTAGCAAACGTGACACTGTTTAAAAAAGGGGGTAGGCAGAAAGCGGGTAATTATAGGCCAGTGAGCTTAACTTCGGTAGTAGGGAAGATGCTGGAATCTATCATCAAGGAAGAAATAGCGAGGCATCTGGATGGAAATTTTCCCATTGGACAGACGCAGCATGGGTTCATAAAGGGCAGGTCGTGCCTAACTCATTTAGTGGAATTGTTTGAGGACATTAACAGTGCGGTAGATAACTGGGAGCCAATGGATGTGGTATATCTGGATTTCCAGAAAGCCTTTGACAAGGTGCCACACAAAAGGTTGTTGCATAAGATAAAGATGCATGGCATTAAGGGGAAAGTAGGAGCATGGATAGAGGATTGGTTAATTAATAGAAAGCAAAGAGTGGGGATTGATGGGTGTTTCTCTGGTTGGCAATCAGTAGCTAGTGGTGTCCCTCGGGGGTCAGTGTTGGGCCCACAACTGTTCACAATTTACATAGATGATTTGGAGTTGGGGACCAAGGGCAATGTGTCCAAGTTTGCAGACGACACTAAGATAAGTGGTAAAGCAAAAAGTGCAGAGGACATTGGAAGTCTGCAGAGGGATTTGGATAGGCTAAGTGAATGGGCTAGGGTCTGGCAGATGGAATACAATGTTGACAAATGTGAGGTTATCCATTTTGGTAGGAATAACAGCAAAAGGGATTATTATTTAAATGATAAAATATTAAAACATGCTGCTGTGCAGAGAGACCTGGGTGTGCTAGTGCATGAGTCGCAAAAAGTTGGTTTTCAGGTACAACAGGTGATTAAGAACGCAAATGGAATTTTGTCCTTCATTGCTAGAGGGATGGAGTTTAAGACTAGGGAGGTTCTGCTGCAATTGTATAAGGTGTTAGTGAGGCCACACCTGGAGTATTGAGTTCAGTTTTGGTCTCCTTACTTGAGAAAGGACGTACTGGCACTGGAGGGTGTGCAGAGGAGATTCACTAGGTTAATCCCAGAGCTGAAGGGGTTGGATTACGAGGAGAGGTTGAGTAGACTGGGACTGTACTCGTTGGAATTTAGAAGGATGAGGGGGGATCTTATAGAAACATATAAGATTATGAAGGGAATAGATAGGATAGATGCGGGCAGGTTGTTTCCACTGGCGGGTGAAAGCAGAACTAGGGGGCATAGCCTCAAAATAAGGGAAAGTAGGTTTAGGACTGAGTTTAGGAGGAACTTCTTCACCCAAAGGGTTGTGAATCTATGGAATTCCTTGCCCAGTGAAGCAGTAGAGGCTCCTTCATTAAATGTTTTTAAGATAAAGATAGATAGTTTTTTGAAGAATAAAGGGATTAAGGGTTATGGTGTTCGGGCCGGAAATTGGCGCTGAGTCCACAAAAGATCAGCCATGATCTCATTGAATGGTGGAGCAGGCTCTAAGGGCCAGATGGCCTACACCTGCTCCTAGTTCTTATGTTCTTATGTTTAGCACAGGGCTAAATCGCTGGCTTTGAAAGCACACCAAGGCAGACCAGCAGCACGGTTCAATTCCCGTACCAGCCTCCCCGAACAGGCGCCGGAATGTGGCGACTAGGGGCTTTTCACAGTAACTTCATTGAAGCCTACTTGTGACAATAAGCGATTTTCATTTCATTTAATTTCATTTCAACTCCTTCGGGCAGCCCCACAATCCTCAAATTCTGTCGCCTGGATCTGTTTTCCAGGTCTTCCATTTTTCCTCGCAGATCCTTGTTAACCTCCATCACCTTCCGCATCTCCTTCCCCATCAAGGTAAGTTGATCACTGTGCTGCAATAATGTCTCCTCCACTTCCTTCAGCGCCTCCCCTTGCTCCCGCACCTCCGCTACTGCGCTCGCCACCGCCGCCGTCACCGGGAAAATCGCCTCATCCACCAACACACTCAAAACCTCTCTCATCTCCTTCCTCATTGTCTCCATGTATTTTGTAAACTGCCTTTCGAATTCCGCAGCCATCACCTTAGTTATTTCTTCAGCCGTAAGCAATGCGGCCTCCCCTGGTGCTCCAGCCTCCATTTTCCTTGGTGACCCCGTGGTGACCTTTCCACTCCCCGACGGATCTCCAGCTGTTTTTTTTACGGCCGTTTTTTTGTTCACCCTCGACATTTTTCTTTACTGTGCCTTCACTGTGCCTCCTCTGTGCCTTCTCCCTGCTTTTGCTGCCTCCGTGGACCCTGGGACCGGGCTTAAAGCCCCGAAAATGCCGTTCCCGAACGGGAGTCCTCCATTGTGCGGCTGCCTCCCGCCATCACCGGAAGCGTCCAACTGTAAGATTGTTAACACCGTCACAGAAAAGGGTGTGATCTTCATCATTCTGAACATGTTTTTCATAAGGCAAAACTGAAGGTTAAAATTGACACGAGCAAAATGTAACATATTGTCCAGCTGACTGCTGTGGGAACTATACTCATAGGCAGCACTGGACCCCAATACCTAGGTGGACCTCATGGCTTATGACGGACAAACCATCCGCGCTGAAGAGGTGGCTACTCTCCACTGCACACACGGCAGTTTCAAGTTCTATATAGTTTACGAGAACATAAAGCCACTGCGAGGTCTTCAGGACAGCATTACACTGGGCTTATCCTACTTGGTCCAGAGATGCATGATATGCAACATCAGGTCCCAGAAAGGATAGAATAAAAGAGACTTTTTAAACTGCGACATGACTAGTAATTACTGGTAATGTACCATGTGAGACTCGATGACTCTGTACCGCCAATAGTTTATGCTTCCAGAACAGTACCAATAGCCATGAAACAGAAAGTAGTCATTGAGCTGCAACAGATGACAACACTGGGTGTCAGAACTCCCATAGACGAGGCCACAGAATGGCTATCAGCAATGGTGGCAGTCAGGATAAATATGTATTGACCCAGTGCACTGAACAAGGGTGCTACCAGACCTCATCACTCTATGAAGACAGTGGAACAGATGATAGTAGACATGTCCCGAAAGACATGCATTTTCAGAATCCTGGATGCAAAATGCAGGTTCTGGCCGATCCTGCTAGGTGAAGAGTCCTCGAAACTTAACACATTCATGTTTCCAGTTGGCGGATATTGTTTTCTTTGTATGCCCTACGGGATCTCCACTGGCAGCGATGTCTTACAGAAGTTCATGAAGCAGCTCTTTGAAGGCCAATCCTGCAAAATCATCATCTGTGACCCCTAGTTTGTGGTCATTCTATGCAAGAATATGGTGCATGTCTTCGTCTCATCCTCAGCAGAATCAGGGCCATACAGCTAAAGCTCAACCCTGCAAAATGTAGATTCTGGATCAACTAAGTTCCTTACATGGGTCATTTACTCGCAGCCAATGATGTGAAGCCAGATCCAGCAAGACAATGGCTAAATGGGCGGCATGGTAGCACAGTGGTTAGCACTGTTGCTTCACAGCGCCAGGGTCCCAGGTTCGATTCCCACTTGGGCCACTGTCTGTGCGGAGTCTGCACAGTTCTCCCTGTGTCTGGGTGGGTTTCCTCCGGGTGTTCCAGTTTCCTCCCACAAGTCCCGAAAGACATGCTGTTAGGTGAATTGGACATTCTGAATTCTCCCTCTGTGTACCCAAACAGGTGCTGGAGTGTGGCGACGAGGGGATTTTCACAGTAACTTCATTGCAGTGTTAATGTGACACTAATAAAGATTATTATTATTAAATGACAGATGGCCATCCACGCTTTACAGCGCTTCCTTGGTATGACAAATTATCTTTCTAAGTTTATCCTTTATTACAGTGAGGTCACTGAACCTGTTCATCAGCTCCTCCACCAGGATGTCGAATGGTGCTAGTAAGAGCACCACACAACGGTCTTCAACAGACTCAAACAGGCAATCTCCACCCCATTGGTGCTACAATACTGAATGTCCGAGCACCTGTAGTTATATCAGCACAGACTTAGTACAGTTTGTATCCAGAATGGCAGACCAATAGTCTTTGCATCAAGGGCCTTCACTGACGCTGAGAACCGTTATGTGCAGATCAAAGAGAAACTCCTTGCTCTAGTCTTCGCCTGTCAGAAATTTTATGACTTCATATATGGTCATCCTGCAACTGTTGAAACTGATCATCAGCCACTCATAACTATCTAAACAGTCTCTTCACATTGCATTTGCAGAGCTGTAGCGCATGATGCTAAAACTACAACACTACAATCTTAGCGTTGTCTACAAATGTGATCTAGAACTGGACTTGGTTGATGCCCTTTCAGAACCTTCCTCTAGACCAGGCAGATTGTGAGGAAGACAAAAGGCATCATGACAATAGAGGTGATGCCCTCATGTAGAAGCCAAGAACTCAAAGATGCCTTAAAGGTGGACATCACATGCAGACATCATCATCATGAGGGGCTGGCTGGAGTCTACAAGGGAGCTTCCTTGCGAGCTCTGCGCATTCGTCACCATCAAAAATGATCGAACCATACAGGATGGGCTGGTACTGTATGGCCAGCAATTCATCATCCCTACTTCTCTTCAGAATTACTACACCCACAATTTCACCAGGGGCACCCTGGGTTGGAAGCAACCAGGGCCAAGGAGTCACTATATTGGCCCTCCATTATGCTGACATGGAATGGGAAGTCTCCAGGCGTGCACCATGAAATGTACTCAAGCCACATCAAACAAAAGAACCACTACATCTACATGAAGTCCCAGATCTCCCGTGGTCATTCACAGCAGCTGACATCTTCGAATGGAATGGTGAGCAGTACTTAGTCTTAATCGTCTCGTATTCTGGACAGTTTGAACTTGACTACTTGTCAAAGTCTCTTGAGCTCAAGAGACACTTTGCCACACACAGCTTTCCTCAGAGACTCATGGCACACAATGCTCGATAATTCATCTCCAGTTAATTTAGAAACTTCGCACAGACATGGAACTATGAGCATATCATGAGCAACCCCCTAAACCCACAATCCAACAGCCTGGTGGACAATTGCTTTATTTATCAGGTGTGTGTACTGATGCTTTTGCCCTTCGTTTCTAGTAAGTAATGGACCAAGTCCTCCTGTCTTGAGATCATTGGAGACCGGACATGTGACTAAAGATGCGTGTCAGGACCCTGTGGACCTACGTGGGAGGGCAAAATCTGATGTGCAATTTCCCTCCTCTCAAGGACCCTTCTTAAATGTCTCTGACTCTGAGCTAGCATCAGACACTTGGGAATGATCTGCAGCACTCAGCTGAGTAGTTACCAAGGGAATGTTAGACAGATTAAAACCTAGCCTAACACCAGGCATCTTTCCACCCCAACCCTTTTACCCTCTCGATCCAACTACCTCCCAACATAGCTATCATCCGACCTACCCATCTGCCCCCAAACCAAAACACTACCCCTCGAGCCAAACCGACTCTCCTCACAACCATGTAACTAGGTTCCAACTATACTCCTAACTGAACTCACCCCTGATCTGACCCGACTGTCTCGCGAACACCGATCCGCTCACCCACCCTGCGTACTCATCCACTTGTGCCTGCATTGAGTTGGGAAAATCTTCGAGCGCAGCAGTAATCGGCTCATCATTGCTGCTGCTCAGAAGATTCGGGCCCATATGTTTATAATATAAAATGACCACTAAATGAAGATATTTTGAGCCATCTGAAATTCAAGATGGTCTAAGTTGAAAGCAGCAACTGCAGAATAATCATTCTATTATTTTTTAAATTGGTTGATTTTTGTTTAATCGTTCATGGGATGTGGGCGTCACTGGCTGGGCCAGCATTTACTGCCCATCCCAGAGGGCACTGAAGAGTCAACCACAGAGCTGTAGATCTGGAGTCACATGTAGGCCAGACCAGGTAAGAACGACAGATTTCCTTCCCTAAACGACATTAGTGAACCAGGTGGGTTTTTACAACAATCGACAGTGGTTTCTTGGCCATTAGACTTTTAATTCTGGGTTTTTATTGAATTCAAATTTTACCATCTGCCATGGTGGGATTCAAACCCGGTTCCCCAGAGCATGATTCTGGGTCTCTGGATTACTAGTCCAGCAATAATACCACTACGCTACTGCCTCCCCCTATTAGCTCTCTTCTAAACTGGAGATAGTTTTATCCATTTTCTTCTTAAAATTTCTAGTTCTGTGTTTAAAAAGTTACTGACAATTAACTTTGAGATGATTGAAATTTAGCAGATATGTCTTAGATGCGGTGTCAATGATAGAATTGAATTTTTAAGATTCTGTATTTTTCAAATAAAATATGACGGCTAATTGAGCTTTTTTAAAAAAAAAAAAAGAGATTTTCCTCTGTTGCCTCCATCTTTCATTAAGTTTTGGTCTATAAATCACAGTGCATTTAGAGTTGCCGCTATCTTCTTCATGCTATTAGTTCATTTTATTTGTAGGGTGACATGGTAATTCAGAGCAATGCAGTATTTAAATCTCTTACCATACATTTTTTCAAATTCCAAGCACTAGAGTTGACTGTGGACTAAACCTTTTGGATCAATAGTACCATCTCTTTTGCAGGCTACTAGTAGAGCATCATTTAAGCATAAGATCTTGGGTGTATTGACATCAGCAGCAATATCAATCTTTTCATGATTGAACTAATACTCCTGAAAACTGGTTACAGAATGATCACTGATTCTTTTAGAATTTTTCCTTCCAAATCAGATGAAGGAGTTGGAGTGGCTAGCCTGGAATTTTTTTTGTCATGATTAAGACTACCTTTCTCTTTAAAAATTAATATCCTGGCCTTTATTCGTGGAGCTTTGTATAATTCATTCATGGAATGTAAATGCCATAGGCAAGAGCGACATTTATTATGCAACCATTTTCCCTGAAGTGCTGACTATGGACTGCAATAGAGTGCTAAAGTGGAAGTTTTGTGACTGAGGGAGTTCAGTGAGGAGGGAGAAAGGTGCTCCTTTTATTTCCTACCTGTCCTCAAAGAGCGTGAGGGGAGCCGGGAGTTTACAAAGAGTGCAGCTGACTGGTTAGTAAGTTCTAGTGGGTATTTTGCATACTAGATTGAAATGTAAGGCATTGTTTTAGCAAGGGTGTGGCTCAGTGATTTATTTTTAAAAATATAATAGTCTTCTAACGTTTTAAATTTGAAGTGTTTTGTCATGGCAGGAGGATTAAAGCCACGATTTGCTCTTCTTGATCCATGTGGGAATCCGGGTATATTTCCAGTCCACGAGACCAGCATGTGTGCAGGAAGTGTGTCCAGTTGCAGCTCCTGGAGGCTTGGGTTTCAGAGCTGGAACGGCGGCTGGAGACACTGTGAGCCTTCACGAGTCTGAGAGCATCGTGGATAGCACGTTTATAGAGGTGGTTACACCACAACTGAAGGGACTTGACAAAGAAAAGGAATGGGTGACCACCATGCAGTCCAAGAGGGCTGTTTAGCACAGGGCTAAATCGCTGGCTTTGAAAGCAGACCAAGGCAGGTCAGCAGCACGGTTCGATTCCCGTAACAGCCTCCCCGAACAGGCGCTGGAATTTGGCGACTAGGGGCTTCATTTGAAGCCTACTTGTGACAATAAGCGATTTTCATTTCAAGAGGTACAGGCAGGTAGTTTAGGAGCCCCCCGTGGTCCCGCTCGCAAATTGGTATTCCATTTTAGATGCTGATGAGGCTGATTCCATCACCGAGTGCAGACAGATCCATGTTTCTGCCACCACAAGCAACCTGTCTGCACAGGAGGAGGGAAAGAGAGGAAGAGCAATGGTGATCTGGTATTCTAGAGTCAGGGGTCATATAGGCGCTACCGTGGCTGTCGATGTGACTCCAGAATGGCGTGTTGCCTCCCTGGTTCCAGGGTCCGGGATGTCAATGAATGGCTGCAGTGCATCCTCAAGGGGGAGGGTGATAAGGTAAAGGTCATGGTATATGATGGTACCGATGACATAGGTATAAAGAGGGGTGAGGTCTTCCATCAAGAATTCAGGGAGTTAGGCAGTAAACAAAAAAAACCTTGGAGTTTAAACTAATTAGGCAGTGGGAGGGGAACAGACTTGGCAGAATAGAGACACAGCACAACAGAGAAAAGCAATCAAGCCAGAGGGAATACTGCTGTAGTCCGTTTCAAGGGAGTAAGACCAGACTGGATGGCCTCTGCATTAATGCCAGGAGTATTTAATGGGTTAAGGGAGAGGATTGACATGTGAAATTCAGATATAGTTGCCATCACAGAGACACGGTTAAGGGGGGGTGGGATTGGTAGCTCAACATCATGGGATGTAGAATCTTCAGGCAAGAACAAAGGGGATAAAAGGGGAGGAGGCATTGCATTATTAATTAAGGGGTCAATTACTGAAGTACGAAGAGCTGAGATTTTGGAGGGGGCATCAAATGAAGTTTTGTGGGTAGAGCTAAGGAATAAAAATGGGATAGCCACATTGCTAGGTGTTTATTATAGACCTCCAGATAGTCCAGGAAATTGAGCAAATATGTGTGCAATTTGCAGAGATGTGTAAAAATAATAATGTTATGGACCAGGGTTTAGAGATCCCCAAAGTGTATCATGGAGTTCGCCTGGCCCACAACTTTGAATAGATTGTGGTTATGGGGAACACATGGGCCTACTTTGCAGGTGTGGTGCTTCAGAGAGCCAAAGTACTTTTAAATTAAAACAATGTTTATTTATAAAACCAGTTAACACTTTATAAACCCACAGTAAACATCTTAACAACTATCAACATCAACAATCCCCACAGATACAATATTCTATAAGTTACCCTTAATCTTTCCTTGCAACATCCATAAGACAAAATACCCTTTTAACACTGAGATCAGATTCAAATTCTCTACTGAGAGCAGTTATCACTTTAAAATCACCCAAATGATCTGAAGACAGTTTTTAGTTTGCAGAGAGATCCTTATACAGCTGCTTGCTTTTCCTGCAGCTTTCCAGCTCTCAAAATGAAACTAAAACACAGCCTGTAGCAGACAGCCCAAAGCAAAAGTAAAAGCAGACACAGCCCAGCTCCACCCACTCTCTGACATCACTGCAGCCATCCGATAAACACCCATTTCATAAAGGTACACCCACTACAGCGATTATATAACCACCCATTTGTTAAAGGTCCTCTCACATGACAATAAAAAGGTAATTATATTAGGTGATTTCAGGTTTCCCAGCATTAATTGGGATTGTCATCCTCTTAAGGGCTTAGATAGAGTGGGGTTCTTAAAATGTATACAAGAGCTCAATTATGTAGAGGCTCCAACATGTGCAGTGCTGGACCTAATTCTAGGGAATGAAGCCAGACAGATCGTTGATGTGTTGGTGAAGGTGCATTTTGGTGATGGTGACAACAGTATAGTACAATTTAAATTTGTTACAGACAAAGAAATAGACAAGTTGCTAAAAAAGGATTTGGAGTGGGGGATTTTAGTAAAATAAGGGAGGATCTGGCCAAGATCTACTGTGGCCGCAAACGAGATTCTAGGATGGTATGTTGCCTCCCTGGTGCTCGAGTCAAGGATGTCTTGGAGCGGGTACAGGACATTCTGGAGGGGGAGGGGGAGCAGCCAGTGGTTGTGGTACACATCGGTACAAACGACATAGGTAAAAAAGGGATGAGATCCTAAAAGCAGAATACAGGGAGCTAGGAAGGAAGTTAAGAAGTCGGATCTCAAAGGTAGTGACTCAACATTACCGGTGCCACGTGCTAGTCAGAGTAGAAATGACAGGATATATAGGATGAATACGTGGCTGAAGAGATGGTGTTGGGGGAAAGTTTCAGATTCCTGGGGCATTGGGACCGATTGTGGGGGAGGTGGGACCTGTACAAACTGATGGTTACACCTGGGCAGGACTGAAACTGATGTCCTATTTGCTAGAGCGGTTGGGGAGGGTTTAAACTAATATGCCAGGGGGATGGGAACATAGAACATACAGTGCAGAAGGAGGCCATTCGGCCCATTGAGTCTGCACCGACACACATAAGCCCTCACTTCCACCCTATCCCCGTAACCCAATAACCCCTCTTGACCTTTTTTGGTCACTAAGGGCAATTTATCATGGCCAATCCACCTAACCTCCACGTGTTTGGACTGTGGGAGGAAACCGGAGCACCCGGAGGAAACCCACGCAGACACGGGGAGAACGTGCAGACTCTGCATAGATGGTGACCCAACAGGGAATCGGACCTGGCGCTGTGAAGCCACAGTGCTAATCACTTGTGCTACCATGCTGGCCGGAGTCCTATGCAAGGAGTCAGAGAAAGAGGGAGCAAGTCAAAAGCAAAAGGTAGAAAAGTGGATCAGGAAAGTGATAGGTGGGGAAAACAACAACAAAATTCAAACAGGGCAGTAGAAAAAAATATTGGGAGCAAGACAAGCATTGTGAAAAAGACACTAAAGGCTCTGTGCCTTAATGCACAGAGCATTTGCAATAAAGTGGATGAACTAATTGTGCAGATAGATATAAATGGGTATGATATAATTAGGATTACGGAGACATGGTTGCAGGGTGAACAGGAATGGGAACTGAAACACAGGGTTTTCTGTATATAGGAAGGACAGGCATAAATAAAAAGGTGGTGGTGTGGCACTGCTGGTTAAAGAGGAAATTAACACAATAGTGAGAAAGGATATTTGCTCTGACAATGTGGAATCTGTATGGGTAGAGTTGAGAAATACCAAGGGACAAAAAACATTAGTGGGTGTCATATATAGACCCCCAACTGCAGTAGTTAGGTTGGGAATGGCATTGAACAAGAAATTAGAGATGCATGTAACAAGGGAATGTCGGTGATCATGGGTGATTTTAATCTTCACATAGATTGGGCAAATCAAATTAGCCACAATGCCGTAGAGGAGGAATTCCTGGAGTGTATACGGGATGGTGTTCTTGACCAATATGTGGAGGAATCAACTAGAGACCAGGCCATCTTAGACTGGGTACTGTGTAATGAGAAGGGAATCATTGACAATCTGGCTGTACGAGACCCCTTGGGGGTGAGCGACCATAACATGATAGAATTATTTATGAAGATGGAGAGTGAAGTAGTTGATTCAGAGATGAGGGTGTTGAATCTTAATAAAGGGAACTATGAAGATATGAGGCATGAGTTGGCCTTGATAGATTGGGGAGAGTTACTTAAATGGATAACAATGGCAAACATTCAAGGAACGCATGGAGGAACTACAGCAACTGTTCATTCCTGTCTGGCACAAAAGCAAAGGGGGTAAGAGGGCAAATCCATGGCTTATTAAGGAAATTAGAAATAGTATCCGATACAAGGAAGAAGCATACAGATTGGCCAAGAAAAATAATAGGTCTGAGGATTGGGAGCAGTTTAGAATTCAGCAAAGAAGGACAAAGGGATTGATTAAGAAGGGGAAGTACAGTACGAAAGGAAGCTTGCAGGGAACATAAAGACTGACACTAAGAGTTTCTACAGATATGTGAAGGGAAAGAGATTGGTAAAGAGAAATGTAGGCCCCCTACGACAGAAACAGGGGAATGCATAATAAGGGAAAAAAATAAATGGCTGAGCAATTGAATACTGTTATAACCTGCCTACTGACGATTGGCTGGGGACTAATGACTATCCCACAATCCTATGGGAGTATGAACTTCCCCAATGAGGGGGGCGGAGAAACTCCTACTATAAATAAGCTGGCCAGTCCAGGAACCAGGAGGAAGGAGAAGGTAGCAAGGGAAGTTACTGCTACTGTTATGTATATATTGTTATAGTAAATAAACGTTATTATTTTGTATCCTTAAAACTCGTGCTGGATTCTTCGGGGCCCTTACAAAAAATACATACTTTGGTTCTGGCTTCACAAATGAGGACAGAAATCCGATCCCAGAAATGTTGAAGAATGAACGGTTTAGTGAAAGGGAAGAACTGAGGGAGATCAACATTAGTAGAGGAATGGTGCTGGGAAAACTGATGGGATTGAAGGGGGATAAATCCCCAGGGCTTGAGAATCTGCATCCCAGAGTGCTTAAGGAGGTGGCTCTGGAAATAGTGGATGCATTGGTGGTCATCTTCCGGGATTCTATAGACTCTGGAACTGTCCCTGCAGATTGGAGGGTAGCTCACGTCACTCCGACATTCAAAAAGAGCTGTAGAGTGAAAGCAGGGGATTATACACCAGTAAGCCTAACATCGGTAGTGGGGAAAAGGCTTGAATTGATTATCAAGGACTTTATAGTGGAACATTTAGAAAGAAGTGGCAGGATCAGTCAGAGTCAGCATGGATTTATGAAGGGAAAATCATGCTTGACAAATCTGTTGGAATTCTTTGAAGAGGTAACCAGTGGAGTCAACAAGGGGGAGCCAGTTGATGTGGTATATTTGGACTTTCAGAAGGCGTTTGACAAAGTCCCACATAAGAGATTATTGTGCAAAATTAAAGCGCATGGGATTGGGGGAAATGTAAAGAGGTGGATAGAAAACTGGTTGGCAGGGAGGAAACAAAGAAGAGGGATTAATGGGTCCTTTTCAAATTAGCAGGCAGTAACCAGTGGGGTACCACTGGGATCGGTGCTGGGACCCCAGCTATTCACAATATATATCAATGATTTGGATGGGGGAACAAAATGTAACATCTCAAAGTTTGCAGATGATACTAAATTAGGTGGGAGGATGAATTGTGACAAGGATGCAGGGATCCTACAGCAAGATCTGTTTGGGCGAGTGGGCAAATCAATGGCAGGTGCAGTATAATTTGGATAAGTGTGAGGTTATTTATTTTGGAAGCAAAAACAGGAAGGCAGATTACTACCTAAATGATTGTAAATTGGGAGAGGGGAGTGTGCAGCGGGACCTGGGTATCCTTGTGCACCATTCGCTGAAGGTAAGCATGCAGGTGCAGCAGGCGGTAACGAAGGCTAATGGCCTTCATTGCTAGAGGTTTCGAGGAAAGAAGCAGGGATGTGTTGCTGCAGTTGTACAGGACCTTGGTGAGGCCACACGTGGAGTATTGTGTGCAGTTTTGTTCTCCTTCTCTGAGGAAGGATGTTCTTGCTTTTGAGAGAGTGCAGCAAAAGTTTACCAGACTGATTCCAGGGATGGCGGGACTGTCATATGAGGCAAGATTGACGAGGTTGGGATTGTTCTCGCTGGAGTTCAGAAGAATGATGGGGATCTCATAGAGATTTGGAAAATTCTAACAGGACTAGACAGGGTAGATGCAGGGAAGATGTTACCAATGATGGGTATGTCCAGAACCAGGGGTTACAGTCTGAGGATTCATGGTAAATCATTTCGGACAGAGATAAGGAGACATTTCTTCACACAAAGAGTGGTGAGTCTGTGGAATTCATTACCACAGGAAGTAGTTGATGCTAAAATTTGAATATATTCAAGAGGCGGCTGGATATAGCACTTGGGGAGAATGGGATCAAAGCTGATGGAGAGAAAGCAGGATTAGGCTATTGAGTTGGATAATCAGCCATGATCGTGATGAATGGCGGAGCAGGCTTGAAGGGCCTATCCTGCTCCTATCTTCTGTGTATCTGTGCATGTACTCAAAATAATTACTTGTGGGGGAAAATCTGCAGAAGAGCAGATGAGGGAGGTGGCGCGTTTGAAAAGGAAGTGGGGAGGTACAGGCCCAACATAGAATCATAGAAAAGTTACAAAAACAAAGAAAAGTACAGCACAGGAACAGGTCCTTCGGCCCTCCAAGCCTCCGCCGACCATGGTGCCCGTCTAAACTAAAATCTTCTGCACTTCCGGGGTCTGTATCCCTCTATTCCCATCCTATTCATGTATTTGTCAAGATGCCCCTTAAATGTCACTATCGTCCCTGCTTCCACCACCTCCACCGGCAGCGAGTTCCAGGCACCCACTACCCTCTGTAAAAAAACTTAACTCGTACATCTCCCTAAACCTGGCCTTTCCACCTTAAACCTCTGCCCCCTAGTAATTGACCCCCCCCACCCTGGGAATAAGTCTCTGACTATCCACTCTGTCTATGCCCCTCTTCATCTTGTCGACTTGCCAATTTTTATACTCAATGTCCCGGCCAATGAAGGCAAGCATGCCATATGCCTTCTTGACTACCTTCTCCACCTGTGTTGCCCCTTTCAGTGACCTGTTGACCTGTACACCAAGATCTCTCTGACTGTCAACACACTTGAGGGTGCTACCATTCACTGTATATTCCCTACCTGTATTAGACCTTCCAGAATGCATTACCTCACATTTGTCCGGGTTAATCTCCATCTGCCATCTCGCCAACCATGTCTCCAAATGATCTCAATCCAGCTGTATGCTCTGACAGCTAACTTGATAGCTCATCGCTATCCACAATTCCACCAACCTTTGTGTCGTCCGCAAACTTACTAATCAGACCGGTTACATTTTCCTCCAAATCATTTATATATACTACGAACAGCAAAGGTCCCAGCACTGAGCCCTGCGGAACACCACTAATCACAGCCCTCCAATCAGAAAAGCACCCTTCCATTGCTACTCTCTGCCTTCTATGACCTAGCCAGTTTTGTATCCATCTTGCCAACTCACCTCTGAACCCGTGTGACTTCACCTTTTGTACCAGTCTGCCATGAGGGACCTTGTTAAAAGCCTTACTGAAGTCCATATAGACAACATCCATCTGCATCAATCATCTTTGTAACCTCCTCGAAAAACTCTATCAAGTTAGTGAGACACGACCTACCCTTCACAAAACCATGCTGCCTCTCGCTAATACGACCACTTGCTTCCAAATGGGAGTAGATCCTGTCTTGAAGAATTCTCTCCAGTCATGTCCCTATCACTGACGTAAGGCTCACCAGTGATGAAGCTCGTGCAGTGGATGTAGTGTATATGGATTTCAATAAGGCATTTGATAAGGTTCCTCATGGTAGGCTCATTCAGAAAGTTAGGGGGCATGGGATACAGGGAACTTTGGCTGTCTGGATTCAGAATTGGCTGGCCGAAAGAAGACAACGAGTGGTAGTGGATGGAAAGTATTCCGCCTGGAGGTCGGCGACCAAAGAACAAAGAACAAAGAAATGTACAGCACAGGAACAGGCCCTTCGGCCCTCCAAGCCCGTGCCGACCATACTGCCCGACTAAACTACAATCTTCTACACTTCCTGGGTCCGTATCCTTCTATTCCCATCCTATTCATATATTTGTCAAGACGCCCCTTAAATGTCCCCATCGTCCCTGCTTCCACTACCTCCTCCGGTAGTGAGTTCCAGGCACCCACTACCCTCTGCGTAAAAAACTTGCCTCGTACATCTACTCTAAACCTTGCCCCTCTCACCTTAAACCTATGCCCCCTAGTAATTGACCCCTCTACCCTGGGGAAAAGCCTCTGACTATCCACTCTGTCTATGCCCCTCATAATTTTGTATACCTCTATCAGGTCTCCCCTCAACCTCCTTCGTTCCAGTGAGAACAAACCGAGTTTATTCAATCGCTCCTCATAGCTTATGCCCTCCATACCAGGCAACATTCTGGTAAATCTCTTCTGCACCCTCTCTAAAGCTTCCACATCCTTCTGGTCGTGTGGCGACCAGAATTGAACACTATACTCCAAGTGTGGCCTAACTAAGGTTCTATACAGCTGCAACATGACTTGCCAATTCTTATACTCAATGCCCCGGCCAATGAAGGCAAGCATGCCGTATGCCTTCTTGACTACCTTCTCCACCTGTGTTGCCCCTTTCAATGACCTGTGGACCTGTACTCCTAGATCTCTTTGACTTTCAATACTCTTGAGGGTTCTACCATTCACTCTATATTCCCTACCTGCATTAGCCCTTCCAAAATGCATTACCTCACATTTGTCCGGATTAAACTCCATCTGCCATCTCTCCGCCCAAGTCTCCAGACAATCTAAATCCTGCTGTATCCTCAGACAGTCCTCATCGCTATCCGCAATTCCACCAACCTTTGTGTCGTCTGCAAACTTACTAATCAGACCAGTTACATTTTCCTCCAAATCATTTATATATACTACAAAGAGTAAAGGTCCCAGCACTGATCCCTGTGGAACACCACTGGTCACTGCCCTCCAATTAGAAAAGCATCCCTCCATTGCTACCCTCTGCCTTCTATGGCCTAGCCAGTTCTGTATACACCTTGCCAGTTCACCCCTGATCCCGTGTGACTTCACCTTTTGTACTAGTCTACCATGAGGGACCTTGTCAAAGGCCTTACTGAAGTCCATATAGACAACATCTACTGCCCTACCTGCATCAATCATCTTAGTGACCTCCTCGAAAAACTCTATCAAGTTAGTGAGACACGACCTCCCCTTCACAAAACCGTGCTGCCTCTCACTAATACGTCCATTTGCTTCCAAATGGGGAGTAGATCCTGTCTCGAAGAATTCTCTCCAGTAATTTCCCTACCACTGAAGTAAGGCTCACCGGCCTGTAGTTCCCGGGATTATCCTTGCTACCCTTCTTAAACAGAGGAACAACATTGGCTATTCTCCAGTCCTCCGGGACATCCCCTGAAGACAGCGAGGATCCAAAGATTTCTGTCAAGGCCTCAGCAATTTCCTCTCCAGCCTCCTTCAGTATTCTGGGGTAGATCCCATCAGGCCCTGGGGACTTATCTACCTTAATATTTTTTAAGACACCCAACACCTCGTCTTTTTGGATGACAATGTGACCCAGGCTATCTACACCCCCTTCTCCAGACTCAACATCTACCAATTCCTTCTCTTTGGTGAATACTGATGCAAAGTATTCATTTAGTACCTCGCCCATTTCCTCTGGCTCCACACATAGATTCCCTTGCCTATCCTTCAGTGGGCCAACCCTTTCCCTGGCTACCCTCTTGCTTTTTATGTACGTGTAAAAAGCCTTGGGATTTTCCTTAACCCTATTTGCCAATGACTTTTCATGACCCCTTCTGGCCCTCCTGACTCCTTGCTTAAGTTCCTTCCTACTTTCCTTATATGCCACACAGGCTTCGTCTGTTCCCAGCCTTTTAGCCCTGACAAATGCCTCCTTTTTCTTTTTGACGAGGCCTACAATATCACTCGTCATCCAAGGTTCCCGAAAATTGCCGTATTTATCTTTCTTCCTCACAGGAACATGCCTGTCCTGTATTCCTTTCAACTGACACTTGAAAGCCTCCCACATGTCAGATGTTGATTTGCCCTCAAACATCCGCCCCCAATCTATGTTCTTCAGTTCCCGCCTAATATTGTCATAATTAGCCTTCCCCCAATTTAGCACATTCATCCTCGGACCACTCTTATCCTTGCCCACCAGTACTTTAAAACTTACTGAATTGTGGTCACTGTTACCGAAATGCTCCCCTACTGAAACATCTACCACCTGGCCGGGCTCATTCCCCAATACCAGGTCCAGTACTGCCCCTTCCCTAGTTGGACTGCTTACATATTGTTTTAAGAAGCCCTCCTGGATGCTCCTTACAAACTCCGCCCGTCTAAGCCCCTGGCACTAAGTGAGTCCCAGTCAATATTGGGGAAGTTGAAGTCTCCCATCACCACAACCCTGTTGTTTTTACTCTTTTCCAAAATCTGTCTACCTATCTGCTCCTCTATCTCCCGCTGGCTGTTGGGAGGCCTGTAGTATACCCCCAACATTGTGACTGCACCCTTCTTATTCCTGATCTCTACCCATATAGCCTCACTGCCCTCTGAGGTGTCCTCTCGCAGTATAGTGGTGGACCAGTGGTGTCCCGCAGGGATCTGTTCTGGGACCTCTGCTCTTTGTGGTTTTTATAAATGACTTGGATGAGGAAGTGGAAGGGTGGGGTAGTACGTTTGTCGATGACACAGTTGGGGCAGTTGTAGATAGTGTTGAGGGTTGGTGCAGGTTACAACAGGACATTGACAGGATGCAGAGCTGGGCTGAGAAGTGGCAGATGGAGTTCAACCTTGATAAATGTGAAGTGATTCATTTTGGAAGGTCGAATTTGAATGCTGAATACAGGGTTAAAAGCAGGATTCTTGGAAGTGTGGAGGAACAGAGGGATCCTGGGGTCCACACACATAGATCTCTCAAAGTTGACACCCAGGTTGATAGGGTTGTTAAGAAGGCGTATGGTGTGTTGGCTTTCATTAACAGGGGGATTGAGTTGAAGAGCCGCGAGGTTTTGCTGCAGCTTTATAAAACCCTAGTTAGACCATACTTGGAATGTGGGGCGAAATTCTCCGGAAACGGCGCGATGTCCGCCGACTGGCGCCCAAAATGGCGCAAATCAGACGGGCATCGCGGCGCCCCAAAGTTGCGGAATGCTCCGCATCTTTGGGGGCCGAGCCCCAACCTTGAGGGGCTAGGTCGGCGGCGGACAAATTTCCGCCCCGCCAGCTGGCGGAAAAGGCCTTTGATGCCCCGCCAGCTGGCGCGGAAATGACATCTCCGGGCGGCGCATGCGCGGGAGCGTCAGCGGCCGCTGACAGCTTCCCACGCATGCGCAGTGGAGGGAGTCTCTTCTGCCTCCGCCATGGTGGAGACCGTGGCGGAGGCGGAAGGGAAAGAGTGCCCCCACGGCACAGGCCCGCCGTGGGGGCACCCCATCGGTGGGCCCCGATCGCGGGCCAGGCCACCGTGGGGGCACCCCCTGGGGCCAGATCGCCCCGCGCCGCCCCCCCCCCCCCCCCCCCCAGGACCCCGGAGCCCGCCCGGCCTTGTCCCGCCGGTAAGGTAGGTGGTGTAATTTACGCCGGCAGGATAGGCATTTTAGCGGCGGAACTTCAGCCCATCCGGGCCAGAGAATCGCGCGAGGGGGGGGGGCCCGCCAACCGGCGCGATGCGACTCCCGCCCCCGCCGAATCTCCGGTGCCAGAGACTTCGGCAACCGGCGGGGGCGGGATTCACGCCAGCTCCCGGCGATTCTCCGACCCGGCGGTGGGTCGGAGAATCTCGCCCATTTGTGTCCAGTTCTGGTTGCCTCATTGTAGGAAGGATGTGGATGCTTCAGAGAGGGCGCAGAGGAGATTTACCAGGATGCTGCCTGGACTGGAGGGCATGTCTTATGAAGAAAGGTTGAGGGACTAGGGCTTTTCTCACTGGAGCGAAGAAGGAAGAGAGGTGACTTATTTTTATTGTCATAGAATTTGGGGAGAACGTGCAGACTCCGCACAGACAGTGACCCAAGTCGGGAATCGAACCTGGGACCTGTGAAGCAATTGTGCTAACCACCATGCTACCGTGCTGCCCTGGCTTCAATGAAGTTGCTGTGAAAAGCCACTAGTCGCCTGATAGAGGTGTACAAGGTGATGAGAGGCATGGATAGAGTGGATAGCTACAGACTTATTCCCCAGGGCGGAAATGGCTGTCACGAGGGGACATAATTTTAAGGTGATTGGAAGAAGGTACAGGGGAGATGTCAGAGGTAGGGTCTTTACACAGAGAGTGGTGGGTGTGTGGAATGCACTGCCAGCCGAGGTGGTGGAGTCAGAGTCATTGAGGACATTTAAGCGACTCTTAGACAAGCACATGGAGAGTAATTGAAGGGGTGTAGGTTAGGTTGATCTTAGGTTAGGATAAGTGGTCAGCACAACATCGTGGGCTGAAGGGCCTGTACTGTGCTGTACTGTTCAATGTCCCCTCTACACCTTCTGCCAGTTATCTTTAATCTATGTCCCCTGGTTCTAGAATTCTCCAGTAAGGGAAAAAGTTTATCCTGAGTACATTCTATCTCTTCTCCTTATAATTTTGTGCACCTCAGTTAAGTCACCCCTCAGCCTTCTTTGTTCCAAGAAAAATAACCCCAACCTATCCAAACTCTCCTCATAGCTACACTTTTCTAGGCCTGGCAACATTCTCTGCACTCTCTCCAGAGCAATTACGGCCTTTGTGTAATAATAATCTTAATTAGTGTCACAAGTAGGCGTAAATTATTTTAAAAAATATTTGTTCATGGGATGTGGGCATCGTTGGCTGGACCAGCATTTATTGTCCATCCCTAATTGCTCTTGAGGGGACAATTAAGAACATAGAACATAGAACGATACAGCGCAGTACAGGCCCTTCGGCCCACGATGTTGCACCGAAACAAAAGCCATCTAACCTACACTATGCCATTATCATCCATATGCTTATCCAATAAACTTTTAAATGCCCTCAATGTTGGCGAGTTCACTACTGTTGCAGGTAGGGCATTCCACAGCCTCACCACTCTTTGCGTAAAGAACCTACCTCTGACCTCTGTCCTATATCTATTACCCCTCAGTTTAAAGCTATGTCCCCTCGTGCCAGCCACTTCCATCCGCGGGAGAAGGCTCTCACTGTCCACCCTATCTAACCCCCTGATCATTTTGTATGCCTCTATTAAGTCTCCTCTTAACCTTCTTCTCTCCAACGAAAACAACCTCAAGTCCATCAGCCTTTCCTCATAAGATTTTCCCTCCATACCAGGCAACATCCTGGTAAATCTCCTCTGCACCCACTCCAAAGCCTCCACGTCCTTCCTATAATGCGGTGACCAGAACTGTACGCAATACTCTAAATGCGGCCGTACCAGAGTTTTGTACAGCTGCAACATGACCTCCTGACTCCGGAACTCAATCCCTCTATCAATAAAGGGCAACACTCCATAGGCCTTCTTCACAACCCTATCAACCTGGGTGGCAACTTTCAGGGATCTATGTACATGGACACCTAGATCCCTCTGCTCATCCACACTTCCAAGAACTTTACCATTAGCCAAATATTCCGCATTCCTGTTATTCCTTCCAAAGTGAATCACCTCACACTTCTCTACATTAAACTCCATTTGCCACCTCTCGGCCCAGCTCTGCAGCTTATCTATGTCCCTCTGTAACCTGCTACATCCTTCCACACTGTCGACAACACCACTGACTTTAGTGTCGTCTGCAAATTTACTCACCCACCCTTCTGCGCCTTCCTCTAGGTCATTGATAAAAATGACAAACAGCAACGGCCCCAGAACAGATCCTTGTGGTACGCTACTTGTAACTGAACTCCATTCTGAACATTTCCCATCAACCACCACCCTCTGTCTTCTTTCAGCTAGCCAATTTCTGATCCACATCTCTAAATCACCCTCAATCCCCAGCCTCCGTATTTTCTGCAATAGCCTACCATGGGGAACCTTATCAAAGGCTTTACTGAAATCCATATACACCACATCAACTGCTCTACCCTCATCGACCTGTTCAGTCACCTTCTCAAAGAACTCGATAAGGCTTGTGAGGCATGACTTACCCTTCACAAAGCCATGCTGACTATCCCTGATCATATTATTCCTATCTAGATGATTATAAATCTTGTCTCTTATAATCCCCTCCAAGACTTTACCCACTACAGACGTGAGGCTCACCGGTCTATAGTTGCCGGGGTTGTCTCTGCTCCCCTTTTTGAACAAAGGGACCACATTTGCTATCCTCCAGTCCTCTGGCACTATTCCTGTAGCCAATGATGACATAAAAATCAAAGCCAAAGGTCCAGCAATCTCTTCCCTGGCCTCCCAGAGAATCCTAGGACAAATCCCATCAGGCCCCGGGGACTTATCTATTTTCAGCGTGTCCAGAAATGCCAACACCTCTTCCCTACGTACCTCAATGCCATCTATTCTAATAGCCTTGGTCTCAGCATTCTCCTCCACAACATTATCTTTTTCCTGAGTGAATACTGACGAAAAATATTCATTTAGTATCCCGCCTATCTCTTCAGACTCCACACACAACTTCCCATCCCTGTCCTTGACTGGTCCTACTCTTACCCTAGTCATTCGCTTATTCCTGACATACCTATAGAAAGCTTTTGGGTTTTCCTTGATCCTACCTGCCAAATACTTCTCATGTCCCCTCCTTGCTCGTCTTAGCTCTCTCTTTAGATCCTTCCTCGCTTCCTTGTAACTATCCATCGCCCCAACTAAAACTTCACACCTCATCTTCACATAGGCCTCCTTCTTCCTCTTAACAAGAGATTCCACTTCTTTGGTAAAGCACAGTTCCCTCGCTCTACGCGTTCCTCCCTGCCTGACCGGAACATACTTATCAAGAACATGCAGGAGCTGATCCTTGAACAAGCTCCACTTATCCAGTGTGCCCAACACTTGCAGCCTACTTCTCCAACCTATCCCCCCCCAAGTCACGTCTAATGGCATCATAATTGCCCTTCCCCCAGCTATAACTCTTGCCCTGCGGTGTATACTTATCCCTTTCCATCATTAACGTAAACGTCACCGAATTGTGGTCACTGTCCCCAAAGTGCTCTCCTACCTCCAAATCCAACACCTGGCCTGGTTCATTACCCAAAACCAAATCTTGTTGGCCTGTCAACTTATTGTGTCAGGAAACCCTCCTGCACACACTGTACAAAAAAACGACCCATCTAATGTACTCGAACTATATCTTTTCCAGTCAATATTTGGAAAGTTAAAGTCTCCCATAATAACTACCCTGTTACTTTCGCTCTTATCCAGGATCATCCTCGCCATCCTTTCCTCTACATCCCTAGAACTATTTGGAGGCCTATAGTAAACTCCCAACAGGGTGACCTCTCCTTTCCTGTTTCTAACCTCAGCCCATATTACCTCGGAAGATGAGTCCCCATCTAGCATCCTCTCCGCCACCGTAATACTGCTCTTGACTAGCAGCGCCACACCTCCCCCTCTTTTGCCTCCTTCCCTGAGCTTACAAAAACACCTTAACCCTGGAATCTGCAACATCCATTCCTGTCCCTGCTCTATCCATGTCTCCGAAATGGCCACAACATCGACGTCCCAGGTACCAACCCATGCTGCCAGTTCCCCTACCTTATTTCGTATACTCCTGGCATTGAAGTAGACACACTTCAAACCACCTACCTGAACACTGGCCCCCTCCTGCGACGTCAAATCTGTGCTCCTGACCTCGATACTCTCATTCTCCCGTACCCTAAAACTACAATCCAGGTTCCCATGCCCCTGCTGCATTAGTTTAAACACCCCCAAAGAGCACTAACAAATCTCCCCCCCCAGGATATTTGTGCCCCTCAGGTTCAGATGTAGACCATCCTGTCTGTTGAGGTCCCACCTTCCCCAGAAAGAGCCCCAGTTATCCAGAAATCTGAATCCCTCCCGCCTGCACCATCCCTGTAGCCACGTGTTTAAATGCTCTCTCTCCCTATTCCTCATCTCACTATCACGTGGCACGGGCAACAACCCAGAGATAACAACTCTGTTTGTTCTAGTTCTGAGCTTCCATCCTAGCTCCCTGAAAGCCTGCCTGACATCCTTGTCCCCGTTCCTACCTATGTCGTTAGTGCCAATGTGGACCACGACTTGGGGCTGCTTAAGGACCCGGAAAACACGATCCGAGACATCACGTACCCTTGCACCTGGGAGGCAACATACCAAACGTGAGTCTCTCACGCTCCCACAAAATCTCCTATCTGTGCCCCTGACTATCGAGTCCCCAATTACTAATGCTCTGCTCCTCTCCCCCCTTCCCTTCTGAGCAACAGGGACAGACTCCGTGCCAGAGGCCCGTACCCCATGTCTTACCCCTGGTAATTCCCCCCCCCCACAAGTATCCAAAGCGGTATACTTGTTTCTCAGGGGAACGACCGCAGGGGATCCCTGCACTGACTGCTTCTTCCCAGTCCCTCTTACAGTTGCCCATCTATCTCCAATCTTTGGTGTAACTAATTCCCTAAAGTTGCTATCTATGACCCCCTCTGCCGCCCGAATGATCCGAAGTTCTTCCAACTCCAGCTCCAGTTCCCTAACTCGGGAAACTTGAATCAACCACATTGCTGTGGGCCTGGAGTCACATGTACAAAGAACAAAGAAATGTACAGCACAGGAACAGGCCCTTCGGCCCTCCAAGCCCGTGCCGACCATGCTGCCCGACTAAACTACAATCTTCTACACTTCCTGCGTCCGTATCCCTCTATTCCCATCCTATTCATGTATTTGTCAAGATGCCCCTTAAATGTCACTATCGTCCCTGCTTCCACCACCTCCTCCGGTAGCGAATTCCAGGCACCCACTACCCTCTGCGTAAAAAAACTTGCCTCGTACATCTTCTCTAAACCTTGCCCCTCTCACCTTAAACCTATGCCCCCTAGTAATTGACCCCTCTACCCTGGGGAAAAGCCTCTGACTATCCACTCTGTCTATGCCCCTCATAATTTTGTAGACCTCTATCAGGTCGCCCCTGAACCTCCTTCGTTCCAGTGAGAACAAACCGAGTTTATTCAACCGCTCCTCATAGCTAATGCCCTCCATACCAGGCAACATTCTGGTAAATCTCTTTTGCACCCTCTCTAAAGCCTCCACATCCTTCTGGTAGTGTGGCGACCAGATTTGAACACTATACTCCAAGTGTGGCCTAACTAAGATTCTATACAGCTGCAACATGACTTGCCAATTCTTATATTCAATGCCCCGGCCAATGAAGGCAAGCATGCCGTATGCCTTCTTGACTACCTTCTCCACCTGTGTTGCCCCTTTCAGTGACCTGTGGACCTGTACTCCTAGATCTCTTTGACTTTCAATACTCTTGAGGGTTCTACCATTCGCTGTATATTCCCTACCTGCATTAGACCTTCCAAAATGCATTACCTCACATTTGTCCAGATTAAACTCCATCTGCCATCTCTCCGCCCAAGTCTCCAAACAATCTAAATCCTGCTGTATCCTCTGACAGTCCTCATCGCTATCCTCAATTCCACCAACCTTTGTGTCGTCTGCAAACTTACTAATCAGAGCAGTTATATTTTCCTCCAAATCGTTTATATATACTACAAAGAGCAAAGATCCCAGCACTGATCCCTGTGGAACACCACTGGTCACAGCCCTGCAATTAGAAAAGCATCCTTCCATTGCTACTCTCTGCCTTCTATGACCTAGCCAGTTCTGTATCCCGTGTGACTTCACCTTTTGTACTAGTCTACCATGAGGGACCTTGTCAAAGGCCTTACTGAAGTCCATATAGACAACATCCACTGCCCTACCTGCATCAATCATCTTAGTGACCTCCTCGAAAAACTCTATCAAGTTAGTGAGACACGACCTCCCCTTCACAAAACCATGCTGCCTCTCACTAATACGTCCATTTGCTTCCAAATGGGAGTAGATCCTGTCTCGAAGAATTCTCTCCAGTAATTTCCCTACCACTGAAGTAAGGCTCACCGACCTGTAGTTCCCTGGATTATCCTTGCTACCCTTTTTAAACAGAGGAACAACATTGGCTATTCTCCAGTCCTCCGGGACATCCCCTGAAGACAGCGAGGATCCAAAGATTTCTGTCAAGGCCTCAGCAATTTCCTCTCCAGCCTCCTTCAGTATTCTGGGGTAGATCCCATCAGGCCCTGGGGACTTATCGACCTTAATATTTTTTAAGACACCCAACACCTCGTCTTTTTGGATCTCAATGTGACCCAGGCTATCTACACACCATTCTCCAGACTCAACATCTACCAATTTTTTCTCTTTGGTGAATACTGATGCAAAGTATTCATTTAGTACCTCGCCCATTTCCTCTGGCTCCACACATAGATTCCCTTGCCTATCCTTCAGTGGGCCAACCCTTTCCCTGGCTACCCTCTTGCTTTTTATGTACGTGTAAAAAGCCTTGGGATTTTCCTTAACCCTATTTGCCAATGACTATTCGTGACCCCTTCTAGCCCTCCTGACTCCTTGCTTAAGTTCCTTCCTACTTTCCTTATATTCCACACAGGCTTCGTCTGTTCCCAGCATTTTAGCCCTGACAAATGCCTCCTTTTTCTTTTTGACGAGGCCTACAATATCTCGTTATCCAAGGTTCCCGAAAATTGCCGTATTTATCCTTCTTCCTCACAGGAACATGCCGGTCCTGAATTCCTTTCAACTGACACTTGAAAGCCTCCCACATGTCAGATGTTGATTTGCCCTCAAACATCCGCCCCCAATCTATGTTCTTCAGTTGCAGCCTAATATTGTTATAATTAGCCTTCCCCCAATTTAGCACATTCATCCTAGGACCACTCTTATCCTTGTCCACCAGCACTTTAAAACTTACTGAATTGTGGTCACTGTTCCCGAAATGCTCCCCTACTGAAACATCTACCACCTGGCCGGGCTCATTCCCCAATACCAGGTCCAGTACCGCCCCTTCCCTAGTTGGACTGTCCACATATTGTTTTAAGAAGCCCTCCTGGATGCTCCTTACAAACTCCGCCCCGTCTAAGCCCCTGGCACTAAGTGAGTCCCAGTCAATATTGGGGAAGTTGAAGTCTCCCATCACCACAACCCTGTTGTTTATACTCTTTTCCAAAATCTGTCTACCTATCTGCTCCTCTATCTCCCGCTGGCTGTTGGGAGGCCTGTAGTAAACCCCCAACATTGTGACTGCACCCTTCTTATTCCTGATCTCTACCCATATAGCCTCACTGCCCTCTGAGGTGTCCTCCCGCAGTACAGCTGTGATAGTCTCCCTAACCAGTAGCGCAACTCCGCCACCCCTTTTACATCCCCCTCTATCCCGCCTGAAACATCTAAATTCTGGAACGTTTAGCTGCCAATCCTGCCCTTCCCTCAACCAGGTCTCTGTAATGGCAACAACATCATAGTTCCAAGTACTAATCCAAGCTCGAAGTTCATCTGCCCTACCGTAATACTTCTTGCATTAAAATATATGCACTTCAGGCCACCAGACCCGCTGTGTTCAGCAACTTCTCCCTGTCTGTTCAGAGCCCCACTGTCCCTATTCCCTAGTTCTCCCTCAATGCTCTCACCTTCTGACCTATTGCTCCCGTGCCCACCCCCCTGCCATACTAGTTTAAACACTCCCATGTGACACTAGCAAACTTCGCGGCCAGGATATTTATGCCTCTCCAGTTTAGATGCAACCCGTCCTTCTTATATAGGTCACACCTGCCCCGGAAGAGCTCCCAGTGGTCCAGATAACGGAAACCCTCCCTCCTACACCAGCTGTTTAGCCACGTGTTTAGCTGCTCTATCTTCCTATTTCTAACCTCACTGGCACGTGGCACAGGGAGTAATCCCGAATTTACAACCCGAGATGTCCTGTCTTTTAACTTTCTGCCTAGCTCCCTGAACTCCTGCTGCAGGACCTCATGCCCCTTCCTGCCTATGTCATTAGTACCAATATGTACAACGACCTCTGCCTGTTTGCCCTCCCCCTTCAGGATTCCCTCTACCCGTTCGGAGACATCCTGGACCCTGGCACCAGGGAGGCAACATACCATCCTGGAGTCTCTTTCACGTCCACAGAAGCGCCTATCTGTGCCCCTGACTATAGAGTCCCCTATTACTATTGCTCTTCTGCGCTTTGACCCTCCCTTCTGAACATCAGAGCCAGCCGTGGTGCCACTGCTCTGGCTGCTGCTGTTTTCCCCTGATAGGCTATCCCCCCCCCGACAGTATCCAAAGGGGTATACCTGTTCGAGAGGGGGACAACCATAGGGGATTCCTGCACTGACTGCCTGCCCTTTCTGGTGGTCACCCATTTCTCTGCCTGCACCTTGGGTGTGACCACATTTATATAACTGCGATCTATGACGCTTTCCGCCACCTGCATGCTCCTAAGTGCATCCAATTGCTGCTCCAACCGAACCATGCGGTCTGTGAGGAGCTCCAGTTGGGTGCACTTTCTGCAGATGAAGCCATCCGGGACGCTGGAAGCCTCCCGGACCTGCCACATCTCACAGTCAGAGCACTGCACCCCTCTAACTGACATTGCGTCAATTAATTAAAATTAAAAGTTTTATAAAATTTTTTAAAATATATTTATATATGTAGGCCAGACCAGGTAAGGATGGCAGATTTCTTTCCTCAAAGGACATTAACGAACCAGGTAGGTTTTTATGACAATCCTACCCTCTCCAACCCACACCCCCGAAAGCACCCTGTCGTGGACCCGGCAGCAACGGAAACTCCACCACCTGTCGCCTAACGAACGCCCTTAACTGCATATATCTGAAAGCATTTCCGGGGGGAGCCCGAATTTCTCCTCCAGCTCCCCAAGGCTCGCAAACATCCCGTCTATGAACAGGTCCCCCATCCTCCTAATACCTGCCCTGTGCCAACTCAGGAACTCCCCCATCAATTTTCCCCGGGTCAAACGGATGGTTCTCCCATATCGGGGACCACACCGAAGCCCCCACCTCTCCCCTGTGGCGTCTCCATTGCCCCCAGATTTTGAGGGTCGCTGCTACCACCGGGCTCGTGGTGTACCTCGTCGGAGGAAGCGGCAGCGGTGCCGTCACCAGCGCCCCCAGACTCGTGCCCACACAGGACGCCATCTCCAGCCTCTTCCACGCCGCCCCCTCCCCCTCCATTACCCACTTAAGTATCTTCGCCACAATGGCAGCCCAATAGTACCCACATACGTTTGGCAACGCTACCCCCCCCTGTCCCCGCTCCGCTCCAAGAACACCCTTCTCACCCTCGGGGTCTTCTTCGCCCATACAAACCCCATAATACTCCTGTAAACCCACTTAAAGAAGGCCTTAGGGATCAGGATGGGGAGGCACTGAAACAAAAACAAAAGCCTCGGGAGCACCGTCATTTTAACCGACTGCACCCTACCCGCCAGGGAGAGCGGCAGCACGTCACACCTTTTGAACTCCTCCTCCATTTGCTCCACCAGCCTCATTAAGTTGAGCTTATGCAAGGCCCCCCAGCTCCTAGCCACCTGAACCCCCAGGTATCTAAAACTTCTTTCTGCCCTTTTTAGCGGAAGCTCACCAATCCCCCTTTCCTGGTCTCCTGGGTGCACCACGAACAGCACGCTCTTCCCCCTGTTGAGCTTATACCCGGAGAAATCCCAAACTCCCTAAGGGTCCGCATCACCTCCGGCACTCCCTCCACCGGGTCTGCCACGTACAATAGCAGATCGTCCGCATACAATGATGCCCGGTGTGCACCCCCCCCACTCCAGTTCCTAGACTCCCTCAAAGTCATGGCCAGGTGCTCAATCGCCAGCGCAAAGAGCAGGGGGGGATAGAGGACACCTCTGCCTCGTCCCTCAGTTTAGCCAGAAATATTCCGACCTTCTCCTGTTCGTGGCCACACTCGCCACCGGGGCCTCGTACAGCAACCTCACCCAGCTGACGAACCCCTTCCCAAACCTCCTCAACACCTCCCATAGGTACTACCACTCCACCCTATATTTCGGCGGGAGCGTGCACAAGGGCTTTCTGGGAGGTAAGTTTTTACTTTTAAAACACTTACCTTTACAGGAGCAGGCCTTTGGATTTCGGCGGGAGCGGTGCGCAAGGGCTTTCTGGGAGGTACGTTTTTACTTTTAAAACACTTACCTTTAGAGGAGCAGGCCTTTGGATTTCGGCGGGAGCGGTGCGCAAGGGATTTCTGGGAGGTAAGTTTTTACTTTAAAAACACTTATCTGGTCCCGTTTCTGTTCTTCTTTTCTGTTTTATTTTTTATTTATTTTTTAATATAAGGCGGGAACCGGAAGTTCGACCCGCGGACTTCTCGGAACGGCCCCCCCCCCCCCCCAACCAATAAATTCTGGTGGAGAGGAAACCCGAGACACTACACGTGTAGTGTCTCCCACCCACCCTCCTCCTCTAACCTAATAATAAGATCCATTGGTGTGAGGTAAGTGCCATATTATATTATTATTATTAGCATTATTATATTATATTATTAGCATTGCGCAGGTCGGGGAGACACAGCCTGAGTGAGAGAGATACAGACAGTGAGAATTTGGTAGTTTGGTGCAGTGAGGTAACCAGGAAAGGTAAGTGGTTAATCTAATTGTGCTGTTTTGCAGTTAAAAGTGCAGTGTAGATTAGTGTCTGATTGGCTGAAGCTGCCCCCACCATAAACTTAAATTAAACTAATTAATTAATTAGTGATGGCTGGTCAGGTGATGAGCTTGAGCTGCTTGATGTGGGAGCTGGCAGATCCCATTGCGAGCTGCAGCGACCACATCTGCAGTAAGTGTTGGCTGCTCGAAGAGCTCGGGCTCAGAGTTGATGAGCTGGAGTCTGAGCTTCAAACACTGAGGCACATCCAGGAGGGGGAGACTTACCTGGACACTGTGTTTCAGGAGGCAGTCACACCTGTCAGAGTAAGTAGTTTAAATCCTGCCAGTGGCCAGGGACAGCAGGGTGTGACTGCAAGTCAGGCAGGTAAAGGGAACCAGCAGTCAGGAACTCAGGAGCCTCAGCCCTTGACTCTGTCCAACAGGTATGAGGCACTTGCTCCCTGTGTGGATGGCGAACAGGGCTGCAGGAAGGATGAGTCAGCTGACCAAGGCACCATGGTTCAGCAGGCCATGCAAGGGGAGGGAGTAAATGGGCAAGTTGTAGTTGTAGGGGATTCTATTATCAGGAGGACAGATAGTATCCTTTGTGAGCAGGATAAAGAGTCCCGCATGGTATGTTGCCTGCCCGGTGCTAGGGTGCGGGACATCTCTGACCGGCTTGAAAGGATACTGGAGAGGGAGGGGGAGGATCCAGTTGTTGTGGTCCATGTCGGTACCAACAACATAGGCAAGTCTAGGAAAGGGGACCTGTTTAGAGATTATAAAGAGCTAGGATTCAAATTAAAAAACAGGTCCTCAAGGGTCATAATCTCCGGATTACTGGCCGAGCCACGTGCAAATTGGCATAGGGAGGCAAGAATAAGGGAAGTTAACACGTGGCTGAAAGAGTGGTGTGGGAATGAGGGGTTCCTTTTCATGGGACACTGGCATCAGTTTTGGGACAGGGGGGACCGATACCGTTGGGATGGTCTCCACCTGAACCGAGCTGGGACCAGTGTTCTGGCGAAAGGAGTAAATAGGGTGGTCAATAGGACTTTAAACTGACTTCCGGGTGCGGCGATGACCAGCTAGGTCGCACGTTTCGGCAGCTCCCGGTGGAACGGACTTTTGGGCTCTTGATAGGAGTCCCAACGGCAATTTTAACAGCAAAAAACACTGTGCTGTAATCCAGAAGGGAATCCCCCCTGGACACGGATGGAAAAAAGAGAGGAAAGTGGCCGGATTGCGGTGGATCCTCTAGAGCAGCGGCCAGGAAGGCAGGCACAAAGCAAGATGGCGTCGGAAGGAGGCAGTTTAATATGGGGCCCTGACCAACAAGAGTTCCTGCGGCGTTGCGTGGAAGAACTCAAAAAGGAGATGAAGAAGGAGCTGTTGGCCCCGATATTACAAGCGATTGAGGGGCTAAAGGAGGAGCAAAAGACCCAGGAACAGGAGCTTCGGGTCGTGAAGGCAAAGGCTGCTGAGAATGAGGACGACATACAGGGCCTGGTGGTGAAAACGGAGATGCACGAGGCACAACACAAAAGGTGTGTGGAAAGGCTGGAGGTGCTGGAGAATAATGCGAGGAGGAAGAATTTAAGGATTCTTGGTCTTCCCGAAGGTGTAGAAGGGGCAGACGTCGGGGCATATGTGAGCACGATGCTGCACTCGTTAATGGGATTGGAGGCCCCGACGGGTCCGCTGGAGGTGGAGGGAGCTTATCGCGTTATGGCGCGAAGACCGAGGGCTGGAGAAATTCCTCGAGCCATAGTGGTGAGATTTCTCCGATATAAGGACAGAGAGATGGTCCTCAGATGGGCAAAGAAAACTCGGAGCAGTAGGTGGGAGAATGCGGTGATCCGCGTGTATCAAGATTGGAGTGCGGAGGTGGCGAGAAGGAGGGCAAGCTTTAATCGGGCCAAGGCGGTGCTGCACAAACTGAAGATTAAATTTGGAATGCTGCAACCGGCAAGACTGTGGGTCACACATCAAGGGAAACACCACTACTTCGAAACGGCTGATGAGGCGTGGACATTTATTGTTGAGGAGAAACTGGAGTGAGCGGGCCATAAAAAGAACGTTTGGGACAAAGTGGGGGGGTGAATATGTGGGATGAAGGGGGAAAAAGAGGGAAGAGATGACTTCCCAAGTTGTTAATCCTGCGACCCTGTAACTTTTCTCTGTTCCCCATGTCGTGGGGGAGGGGGGGGAAGAGAGGATGAGGAGCTGAGGCGCCGGCCATTGGGGGTGGGGCCAAAAGTGAAGCGTGGGCTTTGTTCCCGCGCTTTGGTAATCACGGCGGGAACAGGGAAGCAGGAAGGAGGGGGCCTCGCACAGTGTGAGCCGAGGTCACGGGGGGAAGCCGAGGTCGGCCAGAGTTTGCTGACTTCTGGGAGCAACATGGGGGGTGCAATTACGCTAGTTTGGGATCTAGCGGGCGGGGTGGGTTAACTGGGTTGCTGCTGCTGGGGAGAAGGGGGAGCTGGTATGGGGGGGGGGTGGTCGGGGCGGGGGGGCGCCAATTGGGGGAGATACGGCTACGTGGGAACCGGGTGTGGAGCTGGATTGAAAAAGGAGATGGCTAGTCGTCAAGGGGTGGGGGGGGTAAAGAGCCCCCCAACCCGGTTGATCACGTGGAATGTGAGAGGGCTGAACGGGCCGATTAAGAGGGCACGGGTACTCGCACACCTAAAGAAACTTAAGGCAGATGTGGTTATGCTTCAGGAGACGCACCTGAAGCTGATAAACCAGGTCAGGATGGGTGAGGCAGGTGTTTCATTCGGGGCTAGACGCAAAATACAGGGGGGTGGCCATACTAGTGGGGAAGCGGGTAATGTTTGAGGCAAAGACTATAGTGGCGGATAGTGGGGGCAGATACGTGATGGTGAGTGGCAAATTGCAAGGGGAGGCGGTGGTATTAGTTAACGTGTATGCCCCGAACTGGGATGATGCCAACTTTATGAGGCGTATGTTAGGACGAATCCCGGACCTAGAAGTGGGGAAGTTGGTAATGGGTGGAGATTTTAATACGGTGCTGGACCCAGGGCTGGACAGATCGAGGTCCAGGACCGGAAGGAGGCCGGCTGCAGCTAGGGTGCTTAAGGACTTTATGGAGCAGATGGGAGGAGGAGACCCCTGGAGATTTAGTAGACCTAGGAGTAAGGAGTTTTCGTTTTTCTCCTATGTCCACAAAGTTTATTCACAATGAGATTTTTTTGTTTTGGGAAGGGCACTGATCCCAAAGGTGATGGGGACGGAGTACACGGCTATAGCCATTTCGGATCATGCTCCACATTGGGTGGACCTGGAGATAGGGGAAGAAAAACAACAGCGTCCACCCTGGAGAATGGACATGGGATTATTGGCAGATGAGGGGGGGTGTTTAAGGGTGAGGGGGTGTATTGAAAGGTACTTGGAACTCAATGATAATGGGGAGGTACAGGTGGGAGTGGTCTGGGAGGTGCTGAAGGCAGTGGTTAGAGGGGAGCTGATATCTATTAGGGCACATAAAGGAAAGCAGGAGGGTAGGGAAAGGGAGCGGTTGTTGAAAGAACTTCTGAGGGTGGACAGACAATATGCGGAGGCACCGGAGGAGGGACTGTACAGGGAAAGGCAAAGGCTATATGTAGAATTTGACTTGTTGACTATGGGTAATGCAGAGGCACAATGGAGGAAGGCACAGGGTGTACAGTACGAATACGGGGAGAAGGCAGGTTGCTGGCCCACCAACTGAGGAAAAGGGGAGCAGCGAGGGAGATAGGGGGGGTGAGAGATGAGGAGGGAGAGATGGAGCGGGGAGCGGAGAGAGTGAATGGAGTGTTCAAGGCATTTTACGAAAGATTATATGACGCTCAGCCTCCGGATGGGAAGGAGAGAATGATGTGCTTTCTGGATCAGCTGGAATTTCCTAAGGTGGAGGAGCAGGAGAGGGTGGGACTGGGAGCACAGATTGAAACGGAGGAAGTGGTGAAAGGGATTGGGATCATGCAGGCGGGGAAGGCCCCGGGACCAGACGGATTCCCAGTTGAATTCTATAGGAAATATATGGACTTGCTGGCCCCGCAACTGATGAGAACCTTTAATGAGGCGAGGGAAAGGAGGCAGCTGCCCCCGACTATGTCAGAGGCAACGATATCGCTCCTCCTAAAGAAGGAAAAAGACCCGCTGCAATGCGGGTCCTACAGGCCCATTTCCCTCCTGAATGTGGACGCTAAGATTCTGGCCAAGGTAATGGCAATGAGGATAGAGGATTGTGTCCCGGGGGTGGTTCATGAGCACCAAACTGGGTTTGTGAAGGGGAGACAGCTGAATACAAATATACGGAGGCTGCTAGGGGTAATGATGAGCATGCCAGAGGGGGAAGCGGAGATAGTGGTGGCGAATGATGCCGAGAAAGCATTTGATAGAGTGGAGTGGGATTATTTGTGGGAGGTGCTGAGGAGATTTGGTTTTGGGGATGGGTATATCAGGTGGGTACAGTTGCTGTATAGGGCCCCGATGGCGAGCGTGGTCACGAATGGACGGGGGTCTGACTATTTTCGGCTCCATAGAGGGACGAGGCAGGGATGTCCTCTGTCCTTGTTATTGTTTGCACTGGCGATTGAACCCCTGGCCATAGCATTGAGGGGTTCCAGGAAGTGGAGGGGAGTACTCAGGGGGGAGAAGAACATCGGGTATCTCTGTATGCGGATGATTTGTTGCTATATGTGGCGGACCCGGCGGAGGAGATGCCAGAGATAATGCGGATACTTGGGGACTTTGGGGATTTTTCAGGGTATAAACTGAACATGGGGAAAAGTGAGTTGTTTGTGGTGCATCCAGGGGAGCAGAGCAGAGAGATAGAGGATTTACCGTTGAGGAAGGTAACAAGGGACTTCCGGTACTTGGGGATCCAGATAGCCAAGAATTGGGGTACATTACACAGGCTTAATTTAACGCGGTTGGTGGAACAGATGGAGGAGGACTTTAAGAGATGGGACATGGTGTCCCTGTCATTGGCAGGTAGGGTGCAGGCGGTTAAAATAGTGGTCCTCCCGAGATTCCTTTTTGTGTTTCAGTGCCTCCCGGTGGTGATCACGAAGGCTTTCTTCAAAAGAATCGAGAAGAGTATTATGAGTTTTGTGTGGGCTGGGAAGACCCCGAGAGTGAGGAGGGGAATCTTGCAGCGTAGTAGGGACAGGTGGGGGGCTGGCACAACCGAGCCTAAGTGAGTACTACTGGGCCGCCAATGTTTCAATGGTGTGTAAATGGATGGGAGAAGGGGAGGGAGCGGCGTGGAAGAGATTGGAGAGGGCGTCCTGCAGGGGGACTAGCCTCCAAGCAATGGTGACAGCACTGTTGCCGTTCTCACCAAAGAAATACACCACAAGCCCGGTGGTGGTGGCTACATTGAAAATTTTGGGGCAGTGGAGACGGCATGGGGGAAGGATGGGAGCTTCGGTGCGGTCCCCGATAAGAAACAATCATAGGTTCGTTCCGGGGAGAATGGATGGGGGATTTGGAGCATGGCAAAGAGCTGGGGTAGTACAACTGAGAGATCTGCTTGTAGATGGGACGTTTGCGAGTCTGGGAGCGCTGACGGAAAAATATGGGTTGCCCCAAGGGAATGCATTTCGGTACATGCAATTGAGGGCTTTTGCGAGGCAACAGGTGAGGGAATTCCCGCAGCTCCCGACGCAGGAGGTGCAGGATAGAGTGATCTCAGAGACATGGGTGGGGGATGGTAAGGTGTCGGACATATACAGGGAAATGAGGGACGAGGGGGAGATCATGGTAGATGAGCTGAAAGGGAAATGGGAAGAAGAACTGGGGGAGGAGATTGAGGAGGGGCTGTGGGCTGATGCCCAAATAGGGTAAACTCATCGTCCTCGTGTGCCAGGCTAAGCCTGATACAATTTAAGGTATTACACAGGGCGCATATGACTGGAGCACGGCTTAGTAGGTTTTTGGGGGTAGAGGATAGGTGTGCGAGATGCTCGAGAGGCCCAGCGAATCACACCCACATGTTCTGGTCATGTCCGGCACTACAGGGGTTCTGGGTGGGGGTGGCAAAGGTGCTTTCGAAGGTGGTGGGGGTCCGGGTCGAACCAAGCTGGGGGTTGGCTATATTTGGGGTTGCAGAAGAGCCGGGAGTGCAGGAGGCGAGAGAGGCTGACGTGTTGGCCTTTGCGTCCCTAGTAGCCCGGCGCAGGATATTGTTAATGTGGAAGGAAGCCAAACCCCCGGGTGTGGAGACCTGGATAAATGACATGGCAGGGTTTATAAAGTTAGAACGGATTAACTTCTTGTTAAGGGGTTCGGCTCAGGGGTTCACCAGGCGGTGGCAACCGTTCGTCGATTACCTCACAGAAAGATAGAGGGAATGGAAAAGAAGTAGACAACAGCAGCAACCCAGGGGGGAGGGGGGGGGGGGGGGAGGGGGGGAGGAATCGAACGGACTCTCAGAGATGTTATTGTATATGTATAATATGTATAGGTATTTGTTATAGGTAATTGTATATTGGATTGTATTTTTGGAGAGTATTTATTTTGGACAAGGCAGTTGCTATTCAGTTTTGTTTTTGTTTCTATATTATTTATTTATTTGTTTAAAACTGGCCACTGTTATTTATATTGCTTTATTGTTGTGTAAAAGAAACACTACGTACTGTTATGTTTGGCCAAAAATCTTGAATAAAATATATATTTTTTTTTAAATAGGACTTTAAACTAAAGATTGGGGGGGAAGGGAAAGTCAGGGAACCAAGAGGTGAAGTAATCAGTGGGGAGCGTAGCTGCTTAGGAATACAAAAAAACACGAACAGACAAAACTCAAGAGTGGTTACGATTGTCCCCATCCCACAAAATATGACACAGTGTATGGAAAGGCTCAGTAAACCAAGGTCAACCACACTAAGAAAACAAAAAGAGACGGTCAATAGAGAATTAAAGGTGCTATATTTAAATGCGCGCAGTGTACGGAACAAGGTAGGTGAGCTTGTGGCTCAGATTGTGACTGGCAGGTATGATGTGGTAGGCATCACAGAGACATGGTTGCAGGGGGTTCAGGACTGGCATTTAAACATCCAGGGATTCACAACCTATCGAAAAGACAGAGAGGTGGGCAGAGGGGATGGGGTTGTCTTGTTAATTAGGAATGAAATTAAATCAATAGCACTAAATGACATAGGGTCAGATGATGTGGAGTCTGTGTGGGTAGAGTTGAGGAACCACAAAGGCAAAAAAACCATAACGGGAGTTATGTACAGGCCTCCTAACAGTGGTCAGGACCGGGTGCACAAAATGCACCACGAAATAGAAAGTGCATGTCAGAAAGGCAAGGTCACAGTGATCATGGGGGACTTCAATATGCAGGTGGACTGGGTAAATAATGCTGCCAGTGGACCCAAGGAAAGGGAATTCATTGAATGTTTACAGGAGGGCTTTTTGGAACAGCTTGTGATGGAGCCCACGAGGGAACAGGCCATTCTGGACTTAGTGTTATGTAATGAGCCAGACTTGATTAAAGATCTTAAAGTTAAAGGAGCACTTAGGAGGCAGTGATCATAATATGGTCGAATTCAATCTCGAATTTGAAAGAAAGAAGGTAGAATCAGATGTAAAGGTGTTACAGTTAAATAAAGGTAACTACAGGGGCATGAGGGAGGAACTGACGAAAATCGACTGGGAGCAGAGCCTAGTGGGAAAGACAGTAGAACAGCAATGGCAGGAGTTTCTGGGAGTAATTGAGGACACAGTACAGAGGTTCATCCCAAAGAAAAGAAAGGTTATCAGAGGGGGGGATTAGGCAGCCATGGCTGATAAAGGAAGTTAGGGAATGCATCAAAGCAAAAGAGAAAGCCTATAATGTGGCAAAGAGTAGTGGGAAGTCAGAAGATTGGGAAGGCGACAAAAACAAACCGAGGATAACAAAGAGAGAAATAAGGAAAGAGAGGATCCAATATGAAGGTAGGCTAGCCAGTAACATTAGGAATGATAGTAAAAGTTTCTTTAAATACATTAAAAACAAACGGGAGGCAAAAGTTGACATTCGGCCGCTCCAAAATGACGCTGGTAATTTTGTGATGGGAGACAAGTAAATCGCTGAGGAACTAATTAAGTACTTTGCGTCAGTCTTCACAGTAGAAGACATGAGTAATATCCATACAATTCCGGAGAGTCAGGGGGCAGAGTTGAATATGGTAGCCATCACAAAGGAGAAAGTGCTAGAGAAACTAAAAGGTCTAAAAATTGATAAATCTCCGGGCCCAGATGGGCTACATCCTAGAGTTCTAAAGGAGATAGCTGAAGAAATAGTGGAGGCGTTAGTTATGATCTTTCAAAAGTCACTGGAGTCAGGGGAAGTCCCAGAGGATTGGAAAATCGCTGTTGTAACCCCCCTGTTCAAGAAGGGAACAAGGAAAAAGATGGAAAATTATAGGCCAATTAGCCTAACCTCGGTTGTTGGCAAGATTCTAGAATCCATTGTTAAGGATGAGATTTCTAAATTCTTGGAAGTGCAGGGTCGGATTAGGACAAGTCAGCATGGATTTAGTAAGGGGAGGTCGTGCCTGACAAACCTGTTAGCGTTCTTTGAAGAGATAACAAATAGGTTAGACCAAGGAGAGCCAATGGATGTTATCTATCTTGACTTCCAAAAGGCCTTTGATCAGGTGCCTCACGGGAGACTGCTGAGTAAAATAAGGGCCCATGGTATTCGAGGCAAGGTACTAACATGGATGGACGATTGGCTGTCAGGCAGAAGGCAGAGAGTTGGGATAAAAGGTTCTTTTTCGGAATGGCAACCGGTGACGAGTGGTGTCCCGCAGGGTTCAGTGTTGGGCCCACAGCTGTTCTCTTTATATATTAACGATCTAGATGACGGGACTGGGGGCATTCTGGCTAAGTTTGCCGATGATACAAAGATAGGTGGAGGGGCAGGTGGTATGGAGGAGGTGGGGAGGCTGCAGAAAGATTTAGACAGTTTAGGAGAGTGGTCCAAGAAATGGCTGATGAAATTCAACGTGGGCAAGTGCGAGGTCTTGCATTTTGGAAAAAAGAATAGAGGCATGAACTATTTTCTAAACGGTGACAAAATTCATAATGCTGAAGTGCAAAGGGACTTGGGAGTCCTAGTCCAGGATTCTCTAAAGGTAAACTTGCAGGTTGAGTCCGTAATTAAGAAAGCAAATGCAATGTTGTCATTTATCTCAAGAGGCTTGGAATATAAAAGAAGGGATGTACTTCTGAAGCTTTATAAAGCATTAGTTAGGCCCCATTTAGAATATTGTGAGCAATTTTGGGCCCCACACCTCAGGAAGGACATACTGGCACTGGAGCGGGTCCAGCGGAGATTCACACAGATGATCCCAGGAATGGTAGGCCTAACATACGATGAACGTCTGAGGATCCTGGGATTATATTCATTGGAGTTTAGGAGGTTGAGGGGAGATCTAATAGAAACTGACAAGATAATGAATGGCTTAGATAGGGTGGATGTAGGGAAGTTGTTTCCATTAGCAGGGGAGACTAGGACCCGGGGGCATAGCCTTAGAATAAAAGGGAGTCACTTTCGAACAGAGATGAGGAGACATTTCTTCAGCCAGAGAGTGGTGGGTCTGTGGAATTCATTGCCACAGAGGGCGGTGGAGGCCGGGACGTTGAGTGTCTTTAAGACAGAAGTTGATAAATTCTTGATTTCTCGAGGAATTAAGGGCTATGGAGAGAGAGCGGGTAAATGGAGTTGAAATCAGCCATGATTGAATGGTGGAGTGGACTCGATGGGCCGAATGGCCTACTTCCGCTCCTATGTCTTATGGCCTTCTCCGCGTCCATAGCCGCCACTATCTCCGCCTCCCCCTCCACCACCGGCATCATAATTACATTCAGGAGCCTACGTATGTTGGCATTCAACTGCCTCCCTTTCACAAAACCCGTCTGATCCTCGTGTATGACCCCCGGAACACAGTCCTCAATCCTTTGCTAGCAGTTTCGCATCCACATTAAGGAGTGAAATCGGCCTATACGATCCGCACTGTACAGGATCCTTGTCCCGCTTCAGAATTAGAGAAATCAGCGCCCTAGACATCGTCAGGCGCAGGAACTCCCCTCCCTTGCCTCGTTGAAAGTTTTTACCAGCAGCGGGCCCAACAGGTCCACGTACTTCCTATAGATTTCCACTGGGAACCCATCTGGCCCCGGTACCTTCCCCGCCTGCATACTCCCCAGTCCTTTGACCAGTTCCTCCAACCCAACCGGCGCACCCAGCCCCGCCACCTGCCCCTCCTCTACCCTCGGGAACCTCAGCCGGTCCAGAAAGCGACCCATCCCCCCCTCCTCCGATGGGGGCTCAGACCGATACAGTCCCTCGTAAAAGTCCCTGAAGACCCCATTAATACCCACCACACTTCGCACCGTGCTCCCCCATCCATCCCTAACTCCCCCGATCTCCCTCGCTGCCTCCCGCTTCTGAAGCTGCTGTGCCAGCATCCAGCTAGCCTTCTCTCCGTACTCGTACACCGCCCCTTGCGCCTTCCTCCACTGCACCTCCGCATTCCTGGTGGTCAACAGGTCGAACTCGGCCTGGAGGCTTCGTCGCTCCTTGAGTAGTCCCTCCTCGGGTGCCTCTGAATACCTCCTATCCACCCTCACCATCTCCCACACTAGCGCCTCCCTCTCTCTCCTCTCCTTCCCCTCTCTGTGGGCCCTAATGGAGATCAACTCACCCATGATCACCGCCTTCAGCGCCTCCCAGACCACCTCCACCTGCACCTCCCCATTATCATTGGCCTCCAGGTACCTTCCTATACACCCCCGGACCCGCCCGCTCACCTCCTCGTCCGCCAGCAACCCCACCTCTAAGCGCCACAGCGGGCGCTGGTCCCTTTCCTCCCCCAGCTCGAGGTCCACCCAATGCGGGGCATGGTCAGAGATGGCTATCGCCGAATACTCCGTGTCCTCCACCCTCGGAATCAGCGCCCTGCTCATGACAAAAAAGTCAATCCGGGAGTAGGCCTTCTGAACATGGGAGAAGAATGAGAATTCCCCGGCCCCCGGCATTGCAAACCTCCATGGATCCACTCCTCCCATCTGGTCCATAAACCCCCTCAGCACCTTGGCCGCCGCCGGCCTCCTGCCTGACCTAGACCTGGAGCGATCCAATCCCGGATCCAGCACCATGTTGAAGTCCCCCCCATTATCAAGCCCCCTGTCTCCAAGTCCGGGATCCAGCCCAACATGCGCCGCATGAACCCCGCATCGTCCCAATGCGGGGCGTATACATTTACCAAGACCACCCCACCCCCTGCAGCTTACCACTCACCATCACATACCTACCTCCATTGTCTGCCACAATGCTCAACGCCTCAAATGACATCCGCTTCCCCCCCGATTTTTTGCATCCAACCCCGAATGGAACACCTGCCCTAGCCACCCCTTTCTTAGCCTTACCTGATCTGTCACCCGCAGATGCGTTTCCTGGAGCACGACCACATCTGCCTTCAGCCCCTTCAGGTGCGCGAACACATGGGCCTGTTTGACCGGCCCATTCAGGCCTCTTACATTCCAGGTTATCAGCCGGATCAGGGGGCTACCCCCCCCCCTCCCCCGCCGATTAGCCATAACCCTTTCTAGGCCAGCCACGTGCCCGCGCCCCCCGCACTTCCCGTTCCCCCCAGCGGCAGACCCCTGCCCCGACCTCCTCTACAGACCCCCCTCTCCCCCTTGGCCATTCCAGCAGCAACCCGGTGTCCCTCTAGCAGCATTGCTCCCCCCATTGCACTCCCATGAGTCAGCCGCCTCCTGCTGACCCCGGCCACCCCCGCCGCTCCATCGACTCCCCCAGTGTGGGTGTCTCCCCTCCCCCTCCTGTCCGTCAACGGGCTGTCCCCCCCCCCACCCCGACCCCACCCCCTTCCACTCTCAGCGCGGGAAAAAGCCTGCGCTTTCCACCCGCCCGACCCTGCCTCTGGCGCAGCGCCCTTTCCAGGCCCAGTCCCAATTCCCCCGGCTCGGGCCTCCCCCCGCGGGGCCCCATCTCCATTTCCAGCCACCGACTCCCACAGGCTTTTACCTGCCCCCCCCCCCCCCCCCCCCCCCCCCCCTACAAACCCACCCGACAGACAGAGAAGAAACATTGCCCAACCAACCGCACAGTCCCCCCAAAACACGACACAACAGTCCCAACCATCTCCCCTCAGCATCCCGTCGTCCCCAGCCCTCAATCCGAGTCCAGCTTTTCGGCCTGAATAAAGGTCCACGCCTCCTCCGGCGTCTCAAAGTAATGGTGACGGTCCCTGTAGGTGACGCGCCTGCTGCAATAGTCACGCCTGCTGCAACATGCCGAACTTCACCCCACTCCGATGCAGCACCGCCTTAGGCCGATTGTACCCGACCCTCTTCTTAGCTACCTCCGCGCTCCAGTCCTGATAAATCCGGACCCCTGCGTTCTCCCACCTGCTGCTCCGCTCTTTCTTGGCCCACCTTAAGACACATTCTCTGTCCACGAAACGGTGGATCCGCACCAGCACCGCCCACGGCGGCTCGCTGGGCTTGGGCCTGCTCGCCAGCACTCGATGGGCCCCCTCCAGCTCCAGAGGCCCCTGGAAGACCCCCGCGCCCATCAGCGTGTTCAACATGGTGACCACGTAGGTTCCGACATCCGATCTTTCCCGCCCCTCTGGGAGACCCAGAATCCCCAGATTCTTTCTTCTCGACCGGTTCTCCATGTCCTCGAACTTCGCCTGCCATTTCTTATGGAACGCCTCGTGCGCCTCCACCTTCACCGCCAGGCCCAAGATCTCGTCCTTATTCTCTGAGACCTTTTGCCGGACCTCCCGGATCGCCGCCCCTTGGGCCGTCTGAGTCTCAAGCTTGTCAATTGACGCCTTCATCGGCTCCAGCAGCTCTGCCTTCAGCTCCGTGAAGCAGCGCTGGAGAAACTCCTGCTGCTCCTGTGACCACTGCGCCCACACTGCCTGCTGTCCACCTGCCGCCATCTTGGTCTTCCTCCCTCGCACCTTTCTCTGCTCCAATTCCACTTTTTTCACCACTCCACTCCTGGTCCAATCCATACAGTGCCGGGGAAATATTGCTGCCCCTTCCCACACTGGGAATCGTCGAAAAAGTACCGTTGGGGGCCCTAAAAAGAGCCCAAAAGTCGGTTTCTAGCGGGAGCTGCAAAACGTGCGACTTAGCTCCGCATAGCCGCAACCGGAAGCCGACTTCAGCTGCTTCATAAATGACCTCCTTTCCATCATAAGGTCAAATGTGGGTATATATGCTGATGGTTCCACAATGTTCAGCATCATCGCAAATCCTCAGCTACTGAAGCAGCCCATGTGCAAATGCAGCAAAACCTGGACAATGTCCAGGCTTGGGCTGACAAATGGCAAGTAATATACATGCCACACCAGTGCCAGGCAATGACTATCTCCAATTAGAGAGAATTAAGCCATTGCCCCTTGACATTCAATGGCATTGCCATCACTGAATCCCCCACTATCAACATCCTGGGAGTTATCATTGACCAGCAACTGAATTGGACTAGCCATATAAATACTGTGGCTGCAAGAGCAGATCAGGGGCTCGGAAACTTGCGGCGAATAACTCACCTCCTTACTACCCAAAGCCTGCTCCACCACTTACAAGACACAAGTCAGGACTCTGATAGAATACTCCCCACTTGCCTGGATGTGTGCAGCTCCAACAGCACTCAAGAAGCCCAACACCATCCAGAACACATGATTGGCATCTCTTCCACAAAGTTCGACTCCCTTCACCACCGACGCACAGTATCAGCAGTATGTACCATCTATAAAATGCACTGCAGGAACTCACCAAGGCTCCTTGTCCAGGTGGGCAGCACCTTCCAAACCTATGACCACTACCATCCAGAAGGACAGGGTAGCAGATACATGGGATCACCACCACCTGGAAGTTCCCCTCCAAGTCGCTCGCCATCCTGACTTGGAAATATATCACCGTTCCCTCTCTGTCACTGAGTTTAAATCCTGGCAATCCCTCCCTAATAGGACAGTGAGTGTACCTATGCCACATGGATTGCAGTAGTTCAAAAAGGCTGCTCATCACCACCTTCTCAGGGACAGATAGGGATGGGCAACAAATGTTGGCCTAACCAGCGAACCCACATTCTGTAAAAAAAATAATTTTTAAAAAGGCCCGGGTTATTATCGTTATGTGGTGATAATATTGGTGCATTACAGCAGATTTGTATATTTACATAGCACCTTTAACGTAATAAATTGTTCCAAGGTGTTTCACAGGAGTATTATAAAGCCAAGTATGACACTGAGTCTTGTCGAGCTATTCGGTTAGATGACCAAAAGCTTGCCCAAGGAGATAAGTTTTAAGGAATGACTTAAAGGAGGGGAGCGAGGAAGGGAAATCATTCCAGCGCTTGGTACCTAAAAACACTGAAGACACAGACACCTGTGATAGAGAAATTAAAATTGAGGATGCATAGGACCAGAAATGAAGGAACACCAATATCTCTGCTGGTTGTGGAGCTGGAGAAGATTACAGAGATGGGGAGGGACAAGGCCATGGAGGGATTTGAAAACAAAGATGCATGAATTTTAAAATCACGACATTGCTTGGGGGGGAGCCAATGTCGGTCAGAAATCACAGGGGTGATGGAGCTTGAACCATAGAATCCATACAGTGCAGAAGGAGGCCATTCGGCCCATCGGGTCCGCACCGACCCTCTGAAAGAGCACCCTACCTAGGCCTAAGCCCACTCCCCCACCCTATCCCCTTAATCCCATCTAACCTGCAGGTCAATTTTATCATGGCCAATCCGCGTAACCTGCACATATTTGGACTGTGGAAGGATACCGGAGCACCCGGAGCAAACCCATGCAGACACAGGGAGAATGTGCAAAATCCACAGTCATCCAAGGCCAGAATTTAACCCGGGTCCCTGGCCCTGTGAGGCAGCAGTGCTAACCTAAAAGTGTCCGGAGAGAGAGAGGGCGAGACTTCAATAAAGAGCATGGCGAGCGAGAGGGCGAGACTTCAATAAAGAGACTTCAAAGATTCAATTTAAAGGAATAATTTGTGGCAGGACAGCTCCAAGGTGTGGTCTGCGCCTCTTGCTCCATGTGGCAGATTGGGGACAGTTCCAGTCCCCAGGGTCAGCATGTGTGTAGGAAGTGTCTCCAGTCACAGCTCCTGGAAGCTCGAGTTTCAGAGCTGGAGCGGCGGCTGGAGACACTGTGGAGCATCTGCGAGTCGGAGAGTATCGTGGATAGCACATATAGAGAGGTGGTCACACCGCAGGCTCAGACTCCGCAGGCAGGAAGGGTGACCACCAAACAGAGCAAGAGAGCGAGGCAGGTAGTGCAGGAATCTCCTGTGGCCATTCCCCTGCAGAACAGACATACCGTTTTGGATATTGTTGAGGGGAATGGCCTCTCGGGAAAACAGCAACAGCCAAACCCATGGCACCACGGTTGGTTCTGCTGCAGAGGGGAGGAGTAATAAGTGTGACAGTGCGATAGTTGTAGGGGATTCAATTGTAAGGGGAATAAAATAGACAGGCGTTTCTGTGGCCACAAACGAGACTCCAGGATGGTATGTTGCCTCCCTGGTGCTCGGGTCAAGGATGGCTCGGAGTGGGTACAGGACATTCTGGAGGGAGAGGGTGAACAGCCAGTGGTCGGGGTACACATCGGTACATACGACATAGGTAAAAAAAGGGATGAGGTTCTAAAGGCAGAAGGCAGTGAGCTATGAAAGAAGTTAAGAAATCGGACCTCGAAGGTAGTGATCTCAGGATTACTACCGGTGCCATGTGCTCGTCAGAGTAGAAATGACGGGATATATAGGATGAATACGTGGCTGAAGAGATGGTGTCAGGGGGAGAGTTTCAGATTCCTGGGGCATTGGGACCGGTTCTGGGGGAGGTGGGACCTGTACAAACTGATGGTTACACCTGGGCAGGACTGGAACTGATGCCCTAGGAGGGCTATTTGCTAGAACGGTTGAGGAGGGTTTAAACTAAAATGCCAGCGGGGTGGGGTCAGAGAAAGAGGGAGCAAGGACAAAAACAAAAGGTAGAAAAGTGAATAAGAAAAGTGATAGGTGGAGAAACCAAGGACAAAATTCAAACAGGGCAATAGAGAAAAATATTGGGAGCAAGACTAGCATTGTGAAAAAGACAAACTTAAAGGCTCTGTGCCTTAATGCACGGAGCATTTACAATAAAGAGGATGAACTAATCGCGCAGATAGATATAAATTGGTATGATATAATTGGGATTCCGGAGACATGGCTGCAGGGTGAACAGGGATGGGAACTGAATGTCCCAGGGTTCTCAGTATTTAGGAAGGACAGGTATAAAAGAAAAGGTGGTGGCGTGGCACTGCTGGTTAAAGAGGAAATTAACACAATAGTGAGAAAGGATATTAGCTCTGACAATGTGGAATGTGTATGGGTAGAGTTGAGAAATACCAAGGGACAAAAAACATCAGTGGGTGTCATATATAGACCCCCAACTGCAGTGGTGAGGTTGGAATCATTGACAATCTGGCTGTACGAGACCCCTTGGGGATGAGCGACCATAACATGATAGAATTTTTTATCAAGATGGAGAGTGAAGTAATTGATTCAGAGACTAGGGTGCTGAATCTTAATAAAGGGAACTATGAGGATATGAGGCGTGAGTTGGCCTTGATAGATTGGGGAGAGTTACTTAAAGGGATGTCAGTGGATAGACAATGGCAAACATTCAAGGAACGCATGGAGGAACTACAGCAACTGTTCATTCCTGTCTGGCACAAAAGCAAAGGGGGTAAGAGGGCCAATCCATGGCTTACAAAGGAAATTAGAAATAGTATCCGATACAAGGAAGAAGCATGCAGATTGGCCAAGAAAAATAATAGGTCTGAGGATTGGGAGCAGTTTAGAATTCAGCAAAGAAGGACAAAGGGATTGATTAAGAAGGGGAAGTACAGTACGAAAGGAAGCTTGCAGGGAACATAAAGACTGACACTAAGAGTTTCTACAGATATGTGAAGGGAAAGAGATTGGTAAAGAGAAATGTAGGCCTACTGCAGACAAAAACAGGGGAATGCATACTAAGGATCAAAGAAATGGCTGAGCAATTAAATACATACTTTGGTTCTGCATTCACAAATGAGGACACAAATCAGATCCCAGAAATGTTGGAGAATGAAAGGTTTAGTGAGAGGGAAGAACTGAGGGAAATCAACATTAGTAGAGAAATGGTGCTGGGAAAACCTGATGGGATTGAAAGCGGATAAACCCCCAGGGCCTGAAAATCTGCATCCCAGAGTGCTTAAGGAGGTGGCTCTGGAAATAGTGGATGCATTGGTGGTCATCTTCCAGGATTCTATAGACTCTGGAACTGTCCCTGCAGATTGGCAGGTAGCTCACGTCACTCCGCTATTCAAAAAAAGAGGTAGAGAGAAAGCAGGGAATTATACACGAGTAAGCCTAACATCGGCAATAGGGAAAATGCTTGAATCCATTATCAAGTACTTTATAGCCGAAAATTTAGAAAGCAGTGGCAAGATCAGTCAGAGTCAGCATGGATTTATGAAGGGAAAAATCATGCTTGACAAATCTGTTGGAATTCTTTGAAGAGGTAACCAGTACAGTCGACACGGGGGAGCCAGCCGATGTGGTATATTTGGCCTTTCAGAAGGCGTTTGAGAAAGTCCCGCATAAGAGATTATTGTGCAAAATTAAAGCGCATGGGATTGGGGGAAATTTATTGAGGTGGATAGAAAACTGGATGGCAGAGAGGAAACAAAGAGTAGGGATTAATGGGTCCTTTTCAAATTGGCAGGCTAACCAGTGGGGTACCACAGGGATCGGTGCTGGGACCCCAGCTATTCACAATATATATCAATGATTTGGATGAGGGAACAAAATGTAACATCTCAAAGTTTGCAGATGATACCAAATTAGGTGGGAGGATGAATTGTGACAAGGATGCAGGGATCCTACAGCAAGATCTGGACAGGTTGGGCGAGTTGGCAAACCTATGGCAGATGCAGTATAATTTGGATAAGTGTGAGGTTATTCACTTTGGAAGCAAATGCAGGAAGGCAGATTACTACCTGAATGGTTGTAAATTGGGAGAGGGGAGTGTGCAGCGGGACCTGGGTGTCCTTGTGCACCATTTGCTGAAGGTAAACATGCAGGTGCAGCAGGCGGTAAAGAAGACTAATGGTATGTTGGCCTTCATTGCAAGAGATTTCAAGTATAGAAGCAGGGGTGTGTTGCTGCAATTATACAGGGCCTTGGTGAGGCCACACATTGAGTAGTGTGTGCAGTTTTGGTCTCGTTCTCTGAGGAAGGATGTTCTTGCTCTCGAAGGAGTGCAGCGAAGGTTTACCAGACTGATTCCACGGATGGCGGGACTGTCATATGAGGAGAGAGTGACTAGGTTAGGATTGTTCTCGCTGGAGTTTAGAAGAATGAGGGGAGGATCTCATAGAGACTTATAAAATTCTAACAGGACTAGACAGGGTAGATGCAGGGAAGATGTTACCAATGACGGGTGTGTCTAGAACCAGGGGTTACAGCCTGAGGATTCACGGTAAACCATTTCGGACAGAGATAAGGAGACACTTCTTCACACAAAGAGTGGTGAGCCTGTGGAATTCATTACCACAGGAAGTAGTTGATGCTAAAACTTTGAATATATTCTTTTTTAAATAAAAATTTAGAGTACCCAATTCATTTTTTCCAATTAAAGGGCCAATCCACCTAGCCTGCACATCTTTGGGTTGTGGGGGCGAAACCCAAGCAAACACGGGGAGAATGTGCAAACTCCACATGGTCAGTGACCAAGAGCCGGGATCGAACCTGGGACCTTGGCGCCGTGAGGCAGCAGGGCTAACCCACTGCGCCACCGTGCTGCCCCTTTGAATATATTCAAGAGGCGGCTAGATCTAGCACTTGGGGAGAATGGGATCAAAGGCTATGGGAAGAAAGCAGGATTAGGCTATTAGTTGGATAATCAGCCATGATCGTGATGAATGGCGGAGCAGGCTCGAAGGGCCAAAAGGCCTCCTCCTGCTCCTATCTTCTATGTATCTATGTATGTAACCACTGTGCCACCCTTCTGCTTTGCATGTTTTCGAAGAATTGACATGTTCTTTTTGTTGTACTTGCAACAAACTCTACTTCAACGTCCAAGACTTCTTCCTTCTTCTGATATTTATTGGATAATTCTCCTGAATTGCTAACTTGTTTCAACAGATGTGTTCTCTCTTTGGGTGTGTCCATTTCTAATTCCTCCTCAGCATCCTCAAACAGCAAACAGTTTCTGCCTCTCTGCAGAATGCACAGTTTTTCACACAACTGTGGTTCAATCCTTCAATTGGATCGCTGGAAAATTCCCAATAATGGCTCTGGTAAATTATACCTCTGCCCTGATTTTTGCTTCAACAGTCCGGTGACTCTTACAGTAACTGATACATGATGTCCTACATGAGCGCCTTGGATCAAATCTTTGATGCCCTTCACTCTGAGACTAGTATATCTTTCATCCTTCACAAAACTGATAGCATCTAAAACAGGGGATTCCCTTGGCTCTTCGAGTTTCATGCTATGACCACTGTTGTTGAGTTCCACTTGTGCTTTTTCACTCTGTTTTTTTAATCTTTTATGTACTGTTGCCAATTTCCACCGGAGACGCCAATAATGTTGCTCTTTTTAACTGGATACTAATATGACAGTTATTAATGATATTGCTTTTCAGAGTCACCAGGTATCAAATGATACCACCACAATGTTTAACCGGATATCGATCAAAGACCCAGCAAACAGTTAGTTAGTTCAAGTTCAATGATAGTTTTTTTGTACACAAGAATTACTTCGACATGCAACATAAAACACTACAAGCTAAATTACACTTAACACTACAACAACCTGTACTTAACTTCAGGCACCTGGCTTTATGCAGAGGAACAAGGCCTTTGTTCGGATCTTGCGTGGCTGGGTCTGGAGAAGTGAATTCGTTTCTGCTGGTCTCATCCGTCTGGTAGCAATCGATGGTCTTGAACTTGCTTCTGGTCGTGGTGCTGTAATTGGTATCATGTGTAGGCTGGGCCAAGAGAGTGCCAGTGCGCCAGGGCCAAAAGAGACTGAACACATGGCAGTGTCTCTTTTTATCCTTCGGGGGTTTCGTGCTCTTTTGGGCGGTCCTTAGCTTTGGACCCAATAATTCGGCAGGCTTCGATTACTGCCTTCGATTTTAGCCAATAAAGGGACGGGTGCCTTGATGACTGGGCGTGTCCTGAGTGGTCATTGACCTTGGCTGTTTGGGCTTCCTGGGTGAAGCGAGTGGCGCCGATGAGTCTGTATCTGTATCTGATACCTGAGTACAAGTCTTTTGTTCTGGGGAAATGGGCCATTAGAATGCAAATTGGCTGGGGGTTTCGATCGTGTCTGGTTATCTAGTGGCCGATATATACTGAAGCTCTGAGTTCGCCTGGATCCTGCATTGGCCGTATTTCCCGTGATTCTTTGCAAGTGGCCATGTTTCCCTTTGTAAGTGGCCATCCCAGATGGCTACATCCGTCCTTTTGATCCTGAACGCGAAGCGTGGTAGATCACACTATTGACCCCCATCCGTCTTTGGTGTGCCGGTTACCCTTGGTCAAGGACAGGTTCTACACTACTCTGTCCTATGTTTTTGGAGCATTCACCTAAGTTTTTAATACATCACACATTCATAAATTCTAAGGGGCCACTATAAACATTTAATCATACATTTAACGTGGGAGGTGTGGCGGGAGCCCGGCAAACCACGCACATATGTTTTGGGCATGCCCGGCACTGGAAGGGTATTGGAAGGGAGTGACGGGAGTGATTTCGCGGGTGGTGAAGGCCCGGGTCAAACCAGGCTGGGGGTTAGCTCTATTTGGAGTTGCGGAAGAGCCGGGAGTGCAGGAGGCGAAAGAGGCCGACGTTGTGGCCTTTGCGTCCCTAGTAGCCCGGCGCAGGATCCTACTCATGTGGAAGGAGGCGAAACCCCCCGGACTGGAGGCCTGGGTAAATGATATGGCGGGGTTCATTAAACTGGAGCAGATAAAGTTTGCCCTGAGAGGATCGGCTCAAGGGTTCACCAAGCAGTGGCAGCCATTTCTCGACTACCTAGGGGAACGTTAGAGGGAAGACAGATGACCAGCAGCAGCAACCCAGGGGGAGGGGGGGGGGGGGTTAGTTTAGGTCAAAGATAAAGGGGTTTTGTTACTTGTGTATTGTTTAAAATTTCTGTATTGTTATTGTTACGTTTGCTTTGTAAGAGGGGAAAAATTGTTGTTTGGGAAAAAAATTTCAATAAAACATTTATATAAAAAAAAAAAAAAAATCATACATTTAACTTATTTACACAAGGGAACCTCTAACTGTCATTACCTAAACTACACTCATGCTGCTGGCAAATATCAAACGGAACTTATAATACAGTACAAAAATGTAAACAACAGCAGCATCACATTTCTACTTACGTCATTGCACTCAGAAAAATGCAACCTTTATTTCGTCAGAAAAATGGTTTAAAAGGTTTGTGGGGTTTGGTGGATTCCAAGGAAAGGAGCATGGAGTTGATACATCGGGGAGCGGGGAGGCTATCCTTCGTCATTTGCGGAGTCTAAGTGTCTGAACGACACTGCAGAGTATTGCTATTACCAAAAGGGCTTCTACTGTATAGGAGAGGGAATACCATTTTACAATGTTTTCGCACCATGTGGGGGTATCAGTGTGTATCTCTGTGAGTGTGGTGTGGTGTCCGGCCTAGGGTATCATGTTGTGTGGTCATGTTCGGGGCTGGTGTGTAGGGTACAAAAGCTTGTAACGCGCGCAGTTGTAGGGATCCAACGATGATCATAATGGAGGTCATCAGTTCTGCCTTCACCTTCTTGTCTTTTCATTCTTCGTATATTCCTGGGGGTGCAAGCATAATATCTGTTATTACCCATGGTTAATATCTCGTTTTGTTTGTCTTTCTCTTCTGAACTTCAATTACCCATTAGAATCGTCACCGTGTGTGACTCCCTCATTTTTTTTTAAAATAACCATTTTGGAGATAAGACATCCGGGGGAAAAAAATTTCTGTTAAAGTACAAGGAATTTTGCAGCTTGTGGTCGATGCGCATAGCAGCAAATTTTGTTACAACCAAGTGTTTTGAACATGTAAATAGCAGTTGGGGTAGCTACCAAAGAGTCGCTGAAAGTAAAGAGTTGAGTGCAGAGACTGTGACAAAACGCATTCTTTAAGCCACACGCAAAAAGAGCAGATAAGGGGAAACAAAGACCTGCCAAGGACAGTAAGGAGTGTTAAGAACTTTTCCAAATTACTCGCAATGGTGGAAACGGGTGCATGTGAGCTGCGGCAGGGCAAGAATGGGTGGACTTCCTCGGGTAGGCGGTGATCAGTGCCGTTGCTCCATTTCCGAGCTTGGCTGCCCGAATACATAGGGGGTCCTCAGGCAGGGCGGGGATTAGTGCCGTTACTCCACTGCCTGGGTGACCTTACACGAGCGGAAAGAATTTGTAACATATGGACTCTGACAATGTGCAGAAGAGTAATCATGACTGCATCAAGAAATTTCGTAAATGGGCGACAATTAAAACATGTGGAAGAAAGAAAGAAAGCGGGCAGGCTCCACCAGAAAATAGGACACCGTAAATCTCAGTCGGTTCCTTTTTCTCATCATCTGGACACCTCAGTTCAGTATCAAAAAGCGTTGCAAAAGTGTTACCATAACGGGAGTCAGACTCTGAGTCATCACCATCTCCCGGTTGCCAAATTCGTGTCTTGCATTTTCGTGCCGTGGCAGCATGAGCCGTTGTGGGATACGAATCGTCGTTCCTTATCAAGCGATACGAGTTATCGCAATGCCAATGGGGAATTCTTTGGCCATGAGGGGCGGTAGCTGCAAAGGGAAAATTTCTCTTGTCGGGCGGTGGCGGTGGCTCTGGCTGTGGCAATGAAAGGGGGGAAAGGGGGCCAAACATGTCTTGGTCGTGGTTCCAGGGGCTGGAGCGACTGGAGCCTGGGCGGTTGTGCCATTGGTCGTTTATTTCCAATAAGTCTGGAGTGCTCTCGCTATCGTCTGAATCAAGTTTAAGGTGGAAAGTCGTTCCTGGGGGCGGAGACGAGGTCGGGTCTGTGGACGTGCTGTCCTTGCTGGGGGAGGGTCGGACTAGGTTGTCAGTGGGTGGGGCGTAGTCGTCTGCTATTGCCAGGGAAACGTGGTGTGAGTGGCTGCACTGGGTTCCATAAACTTTAAGCTTGTTGATATGAAACCAACCTGATTTTCCATTAGGATACGTTATTTTGTACGCCGAAGGGCTCACTTTATCCGAAATGGAGTAGTGTCCTGCAAATTTAGGGGAGAGGAACGAACTTGGGTTGTATAGGGAAACCATCACTTGCTGACCGACTGTATACTCGGTGGACTGTTTTATCAAAGCAGGCCTTACTCTGCTTTTTCCGAGCGCCTAGTCGGACAGCTGCAGCGAGCTGGGCTGCTTTAATATTTGCCGTGTCCTGTTGGACTGCTTTTTCGTGGGTGTGGGGCTGGCCAAATCAAGTCCGAATAAATATTCAGTTCCTTTCATGGGTCTTCTGGTCATGAGGGTGTGGGGGATGAATCCTGTGGAACTTGTTACTGATTTCCTAATAAACATAAGGGCGAAAAGGAGAACCGTGTCCCATGTGGTGTTGTGCTGTTGCACCATTTTCCTAATAGTAGCTTTCAGGGTCCGATTCATACATTCCACAATGCCGCTGGATTGTGGGTGATAAGCAATATGGAACTAATGCAGCAGGGGCATGGGAACCTGGATTGTAGTTTTAGGGTACGGGAGAATGAGAGTATAGAGGTCAGGAGCACAAATTTGACGTCGCAGGAGGGGGCCAGTGTTCAGGTAGGTGGTTTGAAGTGTGTCTACTTCAATGCCAGGAGTATACAAAATAAGGTAGGGGAACTGGCAACATGGGTTGGTACCTGGGACTTCGATGTTGTGGCCATTTCGGAGACATGGATAGAGCAGGGACAGGAATGGATGTTGCAGGTTCCGGGGTTTAGGTGTTTTAGTAAGCTCAGGAAGGAGGCAAAAGAGGGGGAGGTGTGGCGCTGCTAGTCAAGAGCAGTACAACAAACAAAGAACAAAGAAATGTACAGCACAGGAACAGGCCCTTCGGCCCTCCAAGCCCGTGCCGACCATGCTGCCCGACTAAACTACAATCTTCTACACTTCCTGGGTCCGTATCCTTCTATTCCCATCCTATTCATGTATTTGTCAAGATGCCCCTTAAATGTCCCTATCGTCCCTGCTTCCACCACCTCCTCCGGTAGCGAGTTCCAGGCACCCACGACCCTCTGCGTAAAAAACTTGCCTCGTACATCTACTCTAAACCTTGCCCCTCTCACCTTAAACCTATGCCCCCCAGTAATTGACCCCTCTACCCTGGGGAAAGGCCTCTGACTATCCACTCTGTCTATGCCCCTCAACCTCCTTCGTTCCAGTGAGAACAAACCGAGTTTATTCAACCGCTCCTCATAGCTAATGCCCTCCATACCAGGCAACATTCTGGTAAATCTCTTCTGCACCCTCTCTAAAGCCTCCACATCCTTCTGGTAGTGTGGCGACCAGAATTGAACACTATACTCCAAGTGTGGCCTAACTAAGGTTCTACCAAGTGTGGCCTAACTAAGGTTCTATTACGTTGGCGGAGAGGATGCTAGATGCGGACTCATCTTCCGAGGTAGTATGGGCTGAGGTTAGAAACAGGAAAGGTCACCCTGTTGGGAGTTTTCTATAGGCCTCCAAATAGTTCTAGGGATGTAGAGGAAAGGATGGCGAGGATGATCCTGGATAAGAGCGAAAGTAACAGGGTAGTTATTAGGGGAGACTTTAAGTTTCCAAATATTGACTGGAAAAGATATAGTTCGAGTACATTAGATGGGTCGTTTTTTATACAGTGTGCGCAGGAGGGTTTCCTGACACAATATGTTGACAGGCCAACAAGAGGCGAGGCCACGTTGGATTTGGTTTTGGGTAATGAACCAGGCCAGGTGTTGGATTTGGAGGTAGGAGAGCACTTTGGGGACAGTGACCACAATTCGGTGACGTTTACGTTAGTGATGGAAAGGGATAAGTATACACCGCAGGGCAAGAGTTATAGCTGGGGGAAGGGCAATTATGATGCCATTAGACGTGACTTGGGGGGGATAGGTTGGAGAAGTAGGCTGCAAGTATTGGGCACATTGGATAAGTGGAGCTTGTTCAAGGAACAGCTACTGCGTGTTCTTGATAAGTACGTACCGGTCAGGCAGGGAGGAAGGCGTAGAGCGAGGGAACCGTGGTTTACCAGAGAAGTGGAATCTCTTGTTAAGAGGAAGAAGGAGGCCTATGTGAAGATGAGGTGTGAAGTTTCAGTTGGGGCGATGGATAGTTACAAGGTAGCGAGGAAGGATCTAAAGAGAGAGCTAAGACGAGCAAGGAAGGGACATGAGAAGTATTTGGCAGGTAGGATCAAGGAAAACGCAAAAGCTTTCTCTAGGTATGTCAGGAACAAGCGAATGACTAGGGTAAGAGTAGGACCAGTCAAGGACAGGGATGGGAAGTTGTGTGTGGAGTCTGAAGAGATAGGGGAGATACTAAATGAATATTTTTCGTCAGTATTCACTCAGGAAAAAGATAATGTTGTGGAGGAGAATGCTGAGACTCAGGCTATCAGAATAGATGGCATTGAGGTACGTAGGGAAGAGGTGTTGGCAATTCTGGACAGGCTGAAAATAGATAAGTCCCCGGGGCCTGATGGGATTTATACTAGGATTCTCTGGGAGGCCAGTGAAGAGATTGCTGGGCCTTTGGCTTTGATTTTTATGTCATCATTGGCTACAGGAATAGTGCCAGAGGACTGGAGGATAGCAAATGTGGTCCCTTTGTTCAAGAAGGGGAGCAGAGACAACCCCGGCAACTATAGACCGGTGAGCCTCACGTCTGTAGTGGGTAAAGTCTTGGAGGGGATTATAAGAGACAAGATTTATAATCATCTAGATGGGAATAATATGATCAGGGATAGTCAGCATGGCTTTGTGAAGGGTAGGTCATGCCTCACAAACTTTATCGAGTTCTTTGAGAAGGTGACTGAACAGGTAGACGAGGGTAGAGCAGTTGGTGTATATGGATTTCAGTAAAACGCTTGATAAGGTTCCCCACGGTAGGCTATTGCAGAAAATACGGAGGCTGGGGATTGAGGGTGATTTAGAGATGTGGATCAGAAATTGGCTAGCTGAAAGAAGACAGAGGGTGGTGGTTGATGGGAAATGTTCAGAATGGAGTTCAGTTACAAGTGGCGTACCACAAGGATCTGTTCTGGGGCCGTTGCTGTTTGCAATTTTTATCAATGACCTAGAGGAAGGCGCAGAAGGGTGGGTGAGTAAATTTGCGGATGACACTAAAGTCGGTGGTGTTGTCGACAGTGCGGAAGGATGTAGCAGGTTACAGAGGGACATAGATAAGCTGCAGAGCTGGGCTGAGAGGTGGCAAATGGAGTTTAATGTAGAGAAGTGTCATGTGATTCACTTTGGAAGGAATAACAGGAATGCGGAATATTTGGCTAATGGTAAAGTTCTTGGAAGTGTGGATGAGCAGAGGGATCTAGGTGTCCATGTACATAGATCCCTGAAAGTTGCCACCCAGGTTGATAGGGTTCTGAAGAAGGCCTATGGAGTGTTGGCCTTTATTGGTAGAGGGATTGAGTTCCGGAGTCATGAGGTCATGTTGCAGCTGTACAAAACTCTGGTACGGCCGCATTTGGAGTATTGCGTACAGTTCTGGGCACCGCATTATAGGAAGGACGTGGAGGCTTTGGAGCGGGTGCAGAGGAGATTTACCAGGATGTTGCCTGGTATGGAGGGAAAATCTTATGAAGAAAGGCTGATGGACTTGAGGTTGTTTTCGTTAGAGAGAAGAAGGTTAAGAGGAGACTTAATAGAGGCATACAAAATGATCAGGGGGTTAGATAGGGTGGACAGTGAGAGCCTTCTCCCGCGGATGGAAATGGCTAGCACGAGGGGACATAGCTTTAAACTGAGGGGTAATAGATATAGGACAGAGGTCAGAGGTAGGTTCTTTACGCAAAGAGTGGTGAGCCCTACCTGCAACAGTAGTGAACTCGCCAACATTGAGGGCATTTAAAAGTTTATTGGATAAGCATATGGATGATAATGGCATAGTGTAGGTTAGATGGTTTTTGTTTCGGTGCAACATCGTGGGCTGAAGGGCCTGTACTGCGCTGTGTCGTTCTATGTTCTAAGTTCTGTTTTATGCCAAAAATTGTCAGGACATTCTGCATCACTCTGCCTGTAAAATGAGAACCTTGGTCCGATTCAATGCTGCGGGGGAGTTCCCAGCGTGTAAATATCTGCTGCGTTAAAATCTTGGCTGTTGCCTTAGCCGTGTTTGTCTTGGAGGAAAATGCTTCCACCCATTTTGTGAAGGTGTCGATCACTACCAACACATAATTAAAACCGTTTCTGCAGGGGGTGGAGGGGACCAATATAATCGAGCTGTAAATTCATCCATGGGCCATTGACAGGTCGGGTGTGCCTTAACTGACCTTTCCTGGAGTATCTTTCTGGATTATTTTATGCGCAAATTAAACAATTTTCAATATAATGCATGACGTCTGCTTTTAAATCGGGCCACCAGCACAAAGGTCTTAAGTGGGCAATGGTGGTTTCTATCCCCTGATGTCCGTGTCCATCGTGAAATTGGCAAATTATCTGGTTCCTCTCCTGGGTGGGAACCACATAAATCCATTCTTTAAAATTATTCCGTCCTGTACCGTCAGTGTGTCCTTGAATTTGTCGTAGGGAGCTGGGAAGTTAGCGTCTAAAACTTGCTCAAGAGTGTCGTCTGCCTTTTGGCCTGGGCTAAATCTTCAATATTTGTCTGTGAGACCTGGACTGCGTGTATCGGCTCACTCTCGGGGGTTGCCAAAAGTGACCGTGTTGTGATCCTGCCTTTGCTAGGGCGTCTGCCTTTACGTTACCGGGTGGGGACGAATGATGATGACTCCTGACTTTTATTATGCCATATCTTTAGCTGTTTCAAGAATGTGCTTCAATAATGGGGCTGAGGGTAGGGGTTTACCGTCAGCGGATATAATCCTCTAGATTCCCACAGGGGCAGGAATTCCGTCAAACTATTACAGACATATAAACTGTCCGAATATATATCTGCGGGGGTCGGGATAGAATCTGGGTGCGGCACTACATATGCAATTGCGGCTAATTCGGCTGCCTGCAATCCTAAGTGACCTGGCAATTTTAGCGATATCTCCTCTAATGCGCATCTCCCGCATAAATACCGCATCCTGTTATTCTTTTCCATTATCAATGGTGGAGGAACCAACTACATAAATTTTTTAAGAGTTATCCGTTATGTACTTTTCTACCTACATGTGGGTGTAGCGATTTTGGAATCAAGGGTCCTGTGTGGTGTTTGGCTGCAATGATCTGGCACTCGTGGGGTTCCTTCATACTGTAAATTATCTGCTCATAATATGTGGGTTTTTGTCCGTTTAACTGTGATGTCCCTTCCTTGTAAGAGCAGGGTCCAGCGAGCTGCTCTGATCTGGCTAACTGAACCGTCCTTTAACCTACTATCTACCAGTAGCTGCGATGGGGTGTGCTCGGTTAAAATCGTTACGGGGTTGAGGCCTGGAATATATGCAAAATATTGAACTGCCCAAAAGGCTGCGAGCAAGTGCCGTTCGCAGGCTGAAAATCCTTGCTCCACGGGATCCAAAGCTCGTGAGGCATAGGCTATGGGTCCTAGACGATCATGTCTTTCCTGGAGTAGTACGGTCGATAGGGTTCGGTCGGTGGTCGCTACTTTTATGGCGTATGGGGAGTGTGGGTCTGGTACCTGCAAAGCGGGGGCTGTGCCTAGGGCGCGTTTTAATGCATCAATGATGTCCATGTGTTGAGGAAGCCATTCCCATGGGGCGTTCTTTTTAAGGAGCTTGGAAAGTGGGGCTGCCTTTGTGGCAAAACCATCTATATGGTTCCTACAGTAACCAACTAATCCTAAAAATGACCGGAGTGCAGTGACATTGTGGGGCAAGGGCAATTTAGCTATCGATTCAATCCATTTCTGTTCTATCTCTCTTTTTCCATGTGTGATAATGGTGCCTAAGTAAAGGACCTTTTCTTTTAGGATCTGGGCTTTTTTCGGGTTAACTTTACATCCAATTGAGTGTAGGAGACCTAATAATTCATAAAGAAGCTTAACATGCTCTTCCTTTGAGTCAGTTTGTAGGAGCAAGTCGTTGACATACTGAAAGAGGCATTCAGGTCGGGAAAATTTGGATAGTCCGTTTGCCAATTGTCGGTGAAGAATGGAGGCGAGTTGTGGAAACCTTGCGGAAGGCATGTCCATGTATATTGCTGTCCATGGAACATGAAGGCAAATTTATGTTGGCAATTCTTATCTAAAGGAATGGACCAAAAGCCATTGCTAATGTCCAGCACAGTAAAGTACTTAGCATGCACTCCCTGCTTTAGCATTGTTTCGGGACCCGTGGTAATGGTGGGGGCTGCTAATGGGGTTACTTTATTGAGTTCTTTGTAATCTATGGTTAGTCTCCATGAACCGTCTAGTTTTCCTCCTGGCCAAATTGGGGCATTGTTTGTTGAGGCTACGGGCCGAATTACGCCTTGATCTAGCAAGCTTTGTAATACTTTTGCAATCTCACCCTCGGCTTGCTGTGGAAAACCGTATTGCTTCTGAGGCTTGGGATCGGGACCTGTAATGGTTCCTGGAATTTTTCCACAATCGTGCTTGTGCTGGGCGAAGGATGTTTTATGATTCCTTAGGACCTCTCTAATCGTCTTATCTGTGGTAATCACTTGTGGGTCAAGCCAATAATCTCCCACTGAGCATATTCTGTGTTCGTAGTCTCCTACTGTGAGCTCTTGGGGGGCTCTTGCTGTTCTGGCCATTTTCCAAATACACTTATTGACGGGGTCAAAGGAGAGGTTGTGTGAGCTCATGAAGTCGATTCCTAAAATGTGCTCTGCTGTTTGAGGCAAATCCACTAAAACACGGGGTGCTTGGTATTTATGTTTCCGAGTTGAATATTTACGGGGGCCGTAATGTATCCCTGCTGCACATGTCCTGTAAATCCACTAAGAGTGATGGTGTGTGTGGTGGGCCATTTGTCGCGCTGAAACATTGTGGAGGAGTTTAAAGTGGTGTGGGTCCCTCCTTTGTCCCAAAGGAACTCTACTGGATGTCCCCAGACTGTGCCTGTGACTATTGGTCTGCCTGATTTGTCCCAGAGTGTGTCGCAGACCCAAGTTGGGGAGTCTGAACACCGTCAATCTGTGCTATTGGTCAAATTATCTGGACGGGCGCTAATGCTATGTATGGGCCTAACATTGTTCCTAGGTGGGGCGTTCAATTGCTGGTTCGGGGGGGCGTTGCATTCGCGGGCATAATGTCTCTGCTGTCCACAATTATAGCATCCTCGTGGTGCCTGTGCTCTGGGGTGCTGTCTTTCATTTCTACCCTCATTTACCCACGCGGGGAGCTGATGTGTCCTTACTGGGTTCATATTGGCTTCTGCCTTCTCCTGATCTGTCTTTCTATGTCGGGATTGTTCCCAAGATCTGGAGAGTCTCTTTAAAACCCACACTTCATTATGTAGTGTGGCATCTGCGGGGTCGTAATTCATACAGGCTTTTTGACCTTCTGTGTCGTGGGAGACTGAAGTGCAGGCCCATTTGGTTGTATTGTTGTTATCTAAGTGTGCACGGACTAAATCCCCAAAGACCGCTTTAAAATTCGTCCTGCGTATGCAGTCGGATGCTCTCCCTTCTTTTGTCTACAATGGTTTAGACCTTCTACGGGGTCTCCTCTGTTGTAACCAATCGCGTCTAAAATAGCTGCCTTCATCTCCTGGAGGCTTCCTCCTCCAACATTCTGTGGGTCTAGTAATGCTGAGCTGACGGATGGGTCAAGGCTCATTACTATAAGCTTCACTCCTCCGGTTCGTCCAGACCGTACATAACTGTCTGTTTTCTTACTCGCTCAAATAAATTATGCGGGTCTGCTCTGGGTCGGAATGGCTCTATTTTGTCGCACGCATCTCTCAATTGTGTGATGGTTAGTGGGGTGGTGTAAACTAAATCGGGCTCCTCGCGATCCTGTGACGTGCGCTGCATGGTGACTGGATTCATGGGGGTGTGTGCTGCCTGTGCAGTTGTGGTGCGGATGCTTTCCTTTTTGGGGCCTGAGGGGCTCTATTCTGATTCTCAGTATCTTCAACATATCTATGGGTAGTTTCATTGAGTTCCTGTCAATCGGGGCCATTCCCCTGATCTAAATTCGGTCCAAAGGTGTCTCTGAATCTGTTGTGCACTGAGAGCAGTGACTGCAACTTCTCTATTTGTCGTCTACATTTGGCGTCATCTACTGAACTCTGCCTTTGTTCCGTTGTGAAACTATGGAATGCTCGTAAAGCTGCCTTCAAATCTGCGCATTGTTTTTTTGACTGTTCTACCTGTTGTTCCGTCTCTTTTACCAAAACTACGTGTTGTGTATCTTGGTAGGCCTTATCGTATTGTGTCTGAAAGCTGCTTAGGTGAACTATACAAGATTGATGTGCCCGTTTGACATCAGCCATCTCCTTAGTCTTGAGCTGCTCTCGGAGTTGCTCATTAACTTTCTTACATTCACTAAAATTTCCCTCACTCTTCTCCTCTTTCTCTACAAGTTGTTTGCGGAGCGTCCTCACGACATCCTCTGTGCCTCGCATTTGTGCCAGACAGGACACGATTGCCATTGGCTTACAAACTTTTCCTACATTCTTTTTATGTATCTCAGTTAGGTTGTCCCACCAGGTTTGTCCTGTACTACCTGGACCTGACTCTTCATTCGAACAAAACTCGGACTGTTGCTCTGTTTACTTGCTATAAATATGGTGGTTAATAAGGTCGCCTTTCTTAATCCTAATTATGAGTATGCCTTCAGAGTTGCCAGGTATCTCTCGATACTGCCACAAGGTTCAACCCGAATATCGATCAAAGAGCCAATACACCAGTTAGTTAGTTCAAAGTCAATACTACTTTATTTACACACAGTATGATTTACTCATGCACAATAACACTACAGGCTAAACTATATTTATCACTAACACCTATACTTAACTTCGGGTGCCCACTTCGGTCAGAGGAACAGTGGCCGTTGTTCGGATCTGGGCCTGTTGGGTTCGAAGAGGTAACAGGAGTACAGCTAAGGTCGTCCGTCTGGTAGCGAGCGTTGAACTTGAACTTACTTGCTTCTGGTGGTGCTAGTGGAAGGGTCTCTCCGCTTGAGAGCCAAATCCAAGAGAGTGAACCTTTCACAGGGGTTCCTTCTTATACTTGGAGGGGCTTTGCGCGCTTTTAGGCGGGCCTTAAACTTTCTCCCAATTAATTGTCATTGTTAATCATTGTCATCGATCTCAGCCAATAAAGGGGCGGGTGCCTTGGTGGCTGGGCGTGACCTAGGTGGCCGCTGGCCTTGCTTTGTTTGTATCTTCTGGTTGGGGTAGTGGCGCCGGAATGTCTGAGACAGTATCGGCTACCTGAGCATTAGTCCTTTGTTCCCAGAGATGGGCCATCAATATGTAAATCGACCCAGAGTTTCGATTCCGTCTGCTGACTGCCTTCCAAATATACATTCAGGCTCTGTGCCTGCTTGTTGCTTTGTATTGTCCATTTTTCCCTATAGGCTCTGCGAGTATCCATTTTGGAAACTGGAAGTGGCCATCCCAGATGGCTACACTCCTTGTGATCCTCAACGCGAAGCGTGAAGGATCATATTGCTGAATCTTCTTTGTTCTCTGCCTAAGTCGAGCACACGCAATCAAGGACAGGTTCTATCCTACTCTGTCCTATGGATTGGAACCTTTACCTAAATTGCTTTATGTACATCACATTATTATAAAATTTTAAGGGGCGCTATAACATTCAAGCCTGCATTACATTTCTTTTTCATTTAAAACACTATCTCTAAGCTATCCTTAGTCAATCAAAATAATTTACAAACAGTACAAACTATATAATAGCAGCATTACATTTCTCTGTATCTTGGTGGTCAAGTACAGAATTTCACATCTTTCTTTTATTAGAACAAACAAAAAATTAGTCGATGCACTTTATTTACTTAGAGAGAGTGGGGGGTTTGCTGGAGTCTGAAAATAGGGGGTCTGAGTGTATATACCGGAGTGCGGGAGGCGCTCCTTCGCCATTTCCGAAGTCTCAGTTTCCTGGATGACACTGCCGAGTATTGCTATGACTAAAAGTGCTTCTACGATGTACGACAGTTGTCACACCAGATTGGTGTGTCAGTGGCTGTCTCTTGGTGTAGTGTATGGCAGGGATGGGAAACATTCACGGCCTGTGGGGTAGGGGTCAGGGGGGTCGAGTCCGCGAGCAACTGCAGTGATCCCACGAAGATCCAAATGTAGATCATGATGCCTGTCTTCATGGTCTCTTTTTCCGTCTTGGTCTTCCTTTGTCTTCTGTTGTTCTGGATTTCCTGTGGACACAAGTATAATATCTGTTATCTTGTTTAAGATCTCGTATGTCTGCCTGTCTGTCCTTTTATTATCAATTGGCCATTAGAATTGTCACCATATGTGACTCCCTCATTTTTTTATTTTTTAAACCAAATATTTTTGAGGACAAGACATCCGAAAAGAAATACTGTCACAGTGCGAGCAGTCTCGCAGCCTGTGTGATCGATGCGCTGAGTGGGCGGACAATTTCTCCGTCCAGCAGCAAAGCGTTCTATCCAAGTGTTTGAGGATGTAAATAGCATGTGGGGATAGCGACCTAAGGGTCGCCGGAAAACAAAAAAACTTGTGGCAAAGAGCATTCTTTAAACCACAGACTAAAAGAAGAGTAAAATAGTTTCGAACCAAAAGCTCCGAATGGGATGCGTATGGGTCGCGGCGGGGCAATGAGTCCAAGTTTGCAGACGACACTAAGATAAGTGGTAAAGCAAAAAGTGCAGAGGACACTGGAAGTCTGAAGAGGGATTTGGATAGGCTAAGTGAATGGGCTAGGGTCTGGCAGATGGAATACAATGTTGACAAATGTGAGGTTATCCATTTTGGTAGGAATAATAGCAAAAGGGATTATTATTTAAATGATAAAATATTAAAGCATGCTGCTGTGCAGAGAGACCTGGGTGTGCTAGTGCATGAGTCGCAAAAAGTTGGTTTACAGGTGCAACAGGTGATTAAGAAGGCGAATGGAATTTTGTCCCTCATTGCGAGAGGGATGGAGTTTAAGACTAGGGAGGTTATGCTGCAATTGTATAAGGTGTTAGTGAGGCCACACCTGGAGTATTGTGTTCAGTTGGTCTCCTTACTTGAGAAAGGACGTACTGGCACTGGAGGGTGTGCAGAGGAGATTCACTAGGTTAATCCCAGAGCTGAAGGGGTTGGATTATGAGGAGAGGTTGAGTAGACTGGGACTGTACTCGTTGGAATTTAGAAGGATGAGGGAGATCAGCCATGATCCCATTGAATGGTGGAGCAGGCTCGAGGGGCCAGATGGCCTATTCCTGCTTCTACTTCTTATGTTCTTATGTTCTAAGAATGGGTGGAATCCCCGGGTAGGACGGTGACCAGTGCCGTAGGTGCACTACCCGAGCGTAGCTGACCAGATGGGGGTCCTCAGGCAGGGCGTGGATCAGTGCCGTTACTCCACTGCCTGGGTGACTGGACAAGAACGGAAGGAATTTGTGTTCATCGTGGATACTGCCTCTTATGATTGCCGTTGAATCAGAAGAGTAGTTATGACTGGGCATCTGTCGACAAACTTGTTCCTTTGACTGCCATTTGGCATTAAAAGAGTAGTTGTGACTGCACCAAGATTTTGCGTGGGGCCATGAATAAACTTATCACAGGGTCGTACACAAACAAACATTCAAAATTTAAAATTAACCAACTAAAATAACAAAATCGGGCAGGCTCCATCAGGAATAAGGACACCGTAAATCTCCATCGGTTCCTTTTTACCATCATCTGGACACCTCATTGCTCTATAACGAAAAGAGTCGCAAAGGGGCTCGCCAGGTGGGAGACAGACTCTGAACCATCATCTTCTCCCGGTTGCCACACTCGTGACTGGAGTAGCTGTGCCAAGGCTGCTTGGGACGAAGTTGGGTCCATCTCATCGTTGCAGATGAGTCTGTAGGAATTGTCGCTGTGCCAATGTTTTGTGTCTAGTTTGGAGGCGGTAGGGGGCAATCTATCGTCATTGGGCGGTGGGCCTGGTTCAGGGGCTCTTATGTAAGTGGTCTCAAAGGGGTCAAACAAATCTTGTTCGGAGACGCTGGGAGTGGGGCCTGGTGCAGAATTGAAATTGTGTGGCGGTTCCATGGGGTCGAATGTTTCAGTGCTATCGCTGTCGCTGTCGGTCGAATGAAGGGAGAGGCGGAGTCGTGCCTCTGGGTGTGGAGTCGAACTGGTGTCCGAGGATGGGCTAGACTAGTTGGGGGAGGGTAGGAATAGGTCGTCTAAGGGTGGGGCGTGATTGTCTGCTGCTGCAAGTGAGATGTGGTGTGAGTGGTTGCTCTGTGTGCCATAAGCGTTAAGCTGGTTTATGTGAAACCATCCTGACTTGCCATTGGGAGAAGTGATCTTATAAATGGAGGGGCTGACTTTATCTGATATGGAGCAGGGTCCTGACAATTTGGGGGAAAGAATTGAACTGGGGTTGTATAGGGAGAGTATGACCTGCTGCCCTACTGAAAATTCTGTGGCCTGTACCGTTTTGTCAAAACATACTTTACTTTGCTTCTTTTGTGTACCAAGCCTAACAGCTGCGGCGAGCTGGGCTGCTTTAACATTATCGAGAATCTGCTGTACTGCTTTCTCATGGGTGAGGACTGTGACTGTGGGGCTGGCCAAATCAAGCCCTAACAAGTATTCTGTTCCCTTCATGGGTCGTCCGGTCATGAGGGTATGGGGGGTGTATCCGGTCGAAGTGGATACCATGGGCGCGATTCTCCACTCCCACTCTGAAGTGGCCGCGCCGTCGTGAGCGCCGTCGAGGTTCACGACGGCGCGGAACGGCCCCGGTCCCAACCGATTCAGGCTCTGACAATGGGCCAGTATCGGGGCCGCGTCATCTACCCGCGCCAGGCCTTGTCACCCGCGTAAAAGCGGCGCCGAATAGATGACGCGGCCGGTGCCGCATAACGTGTGGACCCGCGCATGCGTGGTTGCCGTCCTGTCCAAATCCGCCCCGCAAGAAGATGGACGGATCTTGCGGGGCCGCGGAAGGAAGGAAGTCCTCCTTCAGAGAGGACGGCCCGACGATCGGTGGGCACCGATCGCGGGCCACCACACATTCAAGGTGAAGCCCGGTGCAGGATCCCCCCTCGCCCCCCCACAGGCCGCCCCCCCAGCGTTCACGCACCGCCCACGACTGTAGCGACCAGGTGTGGATGGCGCTGGGGGTAACCCGCCGTTTTGGCCTGGCCGCTCGGCCCATCCGGGCCTCAGAATCGTGGGGGTGCCGGAGAATCGCCATTTTGGGTATCTCCGCCGATTCTCCGGCCCTTGAAACTCGACTGGCCCGTTCCCGCCGCTCGGGAGAATCGCAGGAGGGCGTCGGACCGGCGTCCCCGGAAATTTCGGCGGCCCAGGCGATTCTCCCAACCGGCGTGGGAGTGGAGAATCGCGCCCCGTGTTCCTTATGAACATTAGTGCAAATGGGAGAACTGTGTCCCAGGTGCTATTGTGCTGTTGCACCATTTTCCTGAGGGTTGCTTTGAGGGTTCTATTCATTCTCTCTACTATTCCGCTTGATTGGGGGTGACAGGCAATGTGGAATTTTTGTCGGAGGCCGAAAATTGTGAGGACAATTTTTCATGACGCGTCTTGTGAAATGTGAGCCTTGGTCTGACTCTATACTACGGGGAAGGCCCCATCTTGTAAAGATGTGCTGCCTTAGGATCTTGGCTGTCGTTCTAGCCATGTTACTTCTGGATGGAAAAGCTTCACCATTTGGTGAAGATGTCGATCACTACCAACACATACTTAAAACCATTCTTGCAGGGGGGTCGGGGTCCTATGTAATCAATCTGTAAATTTGTCCAGGGGCCATTAACAGGGCGGGTGTGACTGAGCTGACCTTTCCTCGCATACTGTCTGGATTGTTTTGGGCGCAAATTAAACAATTTTCAATGTAATGCATTACATTGGATTTCAAATCGGGCCACCAGCACAGAGGTCTGAGGTGGGCAAGGGTTGCATTTATCCCTTGGTTGTCATGGAATTGGCAAATAATTTGGTTTCTGTCTTGGGTGGGGACCACATAAATACCATCTTTTAAAATTACGCCATCGTGTGGTGAGGCCGTGGAATGCCCTACCTGCAACAGTAGTGAACTCGCCAACATTGAGGGCATTTAAAAGTTTATTGGATAAGCATATGGATGATAATGGCATAGTGTAGGTTAGATGGCTTTTGTTTCGGTGCAACATCGTGGGCCGAAGGGCCTGTACTGCGCTGTAACGTTCTATGTTCTATGTGTGCTGTTAAAGCGTTTCTGTACTTATCATAGGGGGCTGGGAAGTTACCTTTTAAAACTTCCCTGAGCTTTTCGTCTTCCTATTGGGCCTGAGCTAAATTTTGGATATTGGTGTGTGAGACCTGGACCGCTTGTACTGGGGCACTCTCTGGGAGGATTCCAAAAGTGACCGTGTCTGGAACCTGCCTTTGCTAGGGCGTAACGTTACTAGGGGGGGAAGAACAATGGTGGCTACGGACTTTAATGATGCAGTATTTACGATCTTTTGCTGTCCTGAGAATATGCTGGAGTAATGGGGCTGAGGGTAGGGGTTTTCCATCTGCGGAAACAAAATCTCTAGATTCCCACAGGGGTAGGAACTCAGTTAAGCTATTGCAGACATATAGGCTGTCGGAGTATATGTTGGCTGGGTTCGGGAATGAGTCGGGGTGCTCTACAATGTATGCTACGGCTGCTAATTCTGCTGCCTGCGAACCTAGATGTCCAGGCAATTTCAATGATATCTCCTCTAACGCGTGTCCCTGCGCGCGCTCTACATAAATGCCACAACCAATAATTTGTTTACCGTTCAAAACTGTGGAGGAGCCATCCACATAAATCTTAAGGGGTGCATCTGTATCTGTGGACTGGGGTTTCTGGGGTGTAGTACCTGGTTTCGGGGGAGCTGATTTGGGTACAAAGGGTGCTTTGGTGGTAATGATCTCACACTCCTGTTGTGTACCTGCGTTCTGTAAATTATCTGCTAGAAAAGTGTGTGTCTTAGTCCTTTTAACTGTAATGTCCCGTCCTTGTAAGAGTAGGGTCCATCATGCGGTGCGAATTTGGCTGACTGTGCCGTCCTTTAGTCTACCGTCTAGTAGAAGTTAGGTTGCGGTGTGCTCTGTTAAAATGGTGACGGGGTTGAGTCCTGTTATGTATGCAAAGTACTGAACAGCCCAAAAACTGCGAGCAAGTGCCTTTCGCAGGCAGAAAATCCTTGCTCTACAGGATCGAGAACTCGTGAAGCGTATGCTACAGGGCCTAAACGATCGTGTCTTTCCTGGAGGAGCACGGCTGAAAGGGTTAGGTCGGTGGTTGCAACCTTAATTGCGTATGGGGGGAGTGGGTCTGGGACCTGTAATGCGGGAACTGTGCTGAGGGCTCGTTTTAATGCATCCACGGCATCCATGTGCTGTGGAAGCCATTCCCATGGGGCTTGCTTTTTTAGGAGTTCGGAAAGAGGGGCTGCCTTTGTGGCAAAACCGTCTATTTGGGTCCTGCAGTAGCCAACCAGTCCTAGAAATACCGGAGGGCTGTGACATTATGGGGCAAGGGTAATGTGACAATGGAGTCAATGTGTTTCTGCTGGATCTCGCGTTTCCCATGGGTGATCACTGTGCCTAAATAAATTACCTTTTCTTGGAGAATCTGGGCCTTTTTGGGGTTAACCTTACATCCGATTTCGTGAAGGAGTCCTAATAATTCGGTGAGAAGCGAAATGTGCTCTCCCTTAGTGTCTGTCTGTAGAAGCAAGTTGTTTACAAACTGGATGAGGCAATCGGATCGGGAAAATTTAGCTAATCCAATTGCCAGCTGTCGGTGGAAAATGGAGGGGGAGTTGTGGAAGCCTTGTGGTAGGCACGTCCACGTGTATTGCTGTCCCTTAAAGGTGAAAGCAAATTTGTATTGGCACGTTTTATCCAATGGAATGGACTAAAAGCCGTTGCTGATGTCCAAAACCGAGAAAAATTTTGACTGGGGTCCCTGTTTTAACATTGTCTCGGGACTCGTGGCTACGGTGGGGCCTTAATGGGGTCACTTTGTTTAGTTCCCTATACTCGATGGGCAGTCGCCATGAGCCATCGGGTTTCCTGACGGGCCAAATTGGGGCGTTGTTTGTTGAGGCTACTGAACAAAGTACGCCTTGGTCAAGTAAACTTTGGATGACTTTTGCGATTTCTCCCTCTGCTTGTTGGGGAAAACCGTACTGTTTTGGTGGTTTGGGGTCGGGTCCTGTGATGTTTACTAAACCTGCTATCTACCACTGTTGTGCTTGTGCTGGGCAAAAGAAGCTTTGTGTCTCTGTAGAATGTCTCTAACGTCTTTGCCTGACTAATGGCTCGTGGATCAAACCAGAAGTCTTCTACTGCGCTAATCCTGTGTGCGTAGTCTCCAACTGTGAGCGTGGCGGGGGCTCGTGCTGCCTTTGCCATTCACCACACACATTTATTTACAGGGTCGAACAAAAGTTTGTGGGAGCTCCTAAAGTCTATCCCCAAAATGTGTTCGGCTGTCTGGGATAGATCTACTAAAACAACGGGGTATTTGGTTTTAATGTTTCCTATCTGAATCGCTACAGGGGCTGTAATGTGTCCCTGCTGTAAGTGTCCTGTGAAGCCGCTAAGGATAATGGTGTCTGTGGTGGGCCATGTATCCTGTTGGAACATTGTGGAGGAATTTAGCATGGTATGGGACCCTCCCGTGTCCCAAAGAAATTCTATGGGGTGTCCCCGGACTGTGCCTGCTACTACTGGCCTTCCGGACTTGTCCCAAAGGGAATCGCAGACCCAAGTTGGGGAGTCCGAACACTGTCATTCGGTGCCGCTCATGTCTGCGTTCTCGGAACGGGCGCTAACACTATGAATGGGCTTGGCTCTATTCTTATTTAGGGTATTTGCCTGCTGGTTTCGCTGCTGTTTCTGGGGCGCATTGCACTCTCGTGCGTAATGTCCTAACTGTCCACAATTGTAGCACTCTTGGGATTTAGGCTGCTGTGGGCTGTTTCTTCCCTCGTTTACCATGCAGGATTCTGATGTGTCCTGACTGGATGCATGTTAGCATCTGCATGCTCTTCATCTGCTTTTCCGTATTCTGACATTCCCTGAAGGGAATGTTCCCAAGCTCGGGATAATCTCTTTAGTACCCATTTCTCATTGTGGGTATCGTCTGAGAGGTCGTAATTAGCGCAAGCTCTCTGTCCTGCCTCGGTCGCGTGAGAGACAAGGATTTAAGTCCATTTGGCCATATTCTCTGGTGTCAAATGGGCGCGGGATAACTCTCCAAATACTGCTGTGAAATGAGTCCAAAGGCGTCCAGCAAACGCTGTTGGGTGCTCGGTCTTTTTCTGCCTACATTTATTGAGGCCTTCTACGGGATCTCCCTTATTGTCCCCGATCGCATCTAGGATTGCTGCATGCAATTATTTTTTTTTTTAAATCTGTTTATTCAAGTTTTTCAAAAATTTTTACAAAACACTCCAAAAAGGAAAGAAAATATACAAAAGAAAAATAGAAAGGGCAATACGCCAACATACAAAGCAACTTAATCCTCTAACCCTTAAACGATTTAACAAATTAAGAACAAAATGGGGCAAACACCCCTTACATAAACCAAAACGAGAACCCCCCCCCCCCCCCAGGGTTGCTGCTGCTATTGACCTCCACCTAACGTTCCGCGAGAAAGTCAAGGAACGGTTGCCACTGCCTGGAGAACCCCTGCACAGACCCTCGCAAGGCAAACTTTATCCTCTTCAACCTGAGAAACCCGCCATGTCATTGATCCAAGCCTCCACGCTTGGGGGCTTCGCGTCCCTCCACATTAGTAAGATCCTTCTCCGGGCTACCAAAGAGGCAAAGGCCAGAACTCCTGCCTCTTTCGACTCCTGCACTCCCGGCTCATCTGACACCCCAAATATTGCTATCCCCCAGCTCGGTTTTACCCGAATATCCAAGACCTTGGACATAGCCTTTGCGAAGCCCTTCCAGAACCCCTCGAGAGCCGGACACGCCCAGAACATGGGCGTGGTTTGCTGGGCTCCCCGAACACCTCACACACCTGTCCTCCACCCCAAAAAACTTACACATCCTCGCCCCTGTCATATGCGCCCGGTGCACCACTTTAAACTGGATCAGCTGAGCCTGGCGCAAGACCAGGAGGAATTAACCCTGCCCAGGGCATCAGCCCACAGACCCTCATCCAGCTCCTCACCAAGTTCCTCCTCCCACTTGCCCTTCAGCTCCTCCGCCGAAGCTTCCTCTGCCTCCTGCAGCTCCTGGTATATCGCCGAGACCTTACCCGCTCCGACCCACACGCCCAAAATCACTCTGTCCTGAATCCTCCGGGCAGGCAGCAGCGGGAATTCCCCTACCTGCTTCCTCACAAATGCCCTAACCTGCATATACCTGAAGGCATTTCCCGGGGGTAACCCACATTTCTTCTCCAGCACCCTCAGACTGGCAGAAGTCCCATCAATGAATAAGTCCCCCATCCTTTTAATTCCCACCCGATGCCAACTTAGGAATCCGCCATCCATCCTGCCCGGTGCAAACCTATGGTTGTTCCGTATCGGGGACCAGATTGAGGCCCCCACCTCCCCTCTGTGCCGTCTCCACTGCCCCCAGATCGTCAATGCCGTCGCCACCACCGGGCTCGTGGTATTCCGCGTCGGCGGTAGCGGCAACGATGTCGTCACCAGTGCCCTCAGGCTAGTACCCACACATGACGGCGCCTTTAGTCTTTTCCATGCTGCCCCCTCTCCCTCCATTACCCATTTCCGAATCATTGCTACGTTAGCTGCCCAGTAATAGCTACACAAATTCGGCAGTGCCCGCTCCCCCCCCCCGGCCCCTCAACTGCGCTCCAAGAACAGACCCCTCGGGGTCTTACTTGCCCATACAAACCCCATAAGGCTCTTGCTCACTCGCTTGAAAAAGGTCTTGGGGATGAGAATAGGCAGGCACTGGAACACGAACAAGAACCTAGGGAGGACTGTCATCTTAACGGACTGCACCCTGCCCGCCAGAGAGAGTGGCAACATGTCCCATCTCTTAAAGTCCTCCTCCATCTATCCACCAACCGCGCCAACAAGTTGACCTTATGCAGGACCCCCCAACTCTTGGCCACCTGGATACCCAAATACCGGAAACTCCGCTCCACCCTCTTGAGCGGCAGCTCCTCCAGCCTCTTCTCCTGACCCCTCGCGTGCACCACAAAGAGCTCGCTCTTCCCAACAGTAAGCTTGTATCCCGAGAAGTCTCCAAACTCCCTAAGGGTCTGCATGACCTCTGCCATCCCCTCTACTGGATCCACGATATACGAAAGCAGGTCATCCGCATGTAATAAGACCCGATGCTCCTCCTCCGGACCAACCCCCTCCAGTTTCTAGACTCCCTTAGTGCCATGGCCAGCGGCTCAATTGCCAGGGAAAACAGCAAGGGGGACAGGGGCCACCCCGTCTCGTCCCACGGTACAGTCTGAAGTACTCTGACCTCAGCCGATTTGTCGATACGCTCGCCACCAGGGCCTGGTCCTCCCTCTGAACCCCTCCCTGAACCCAAACCTACCCTGCACTCCCCACAGGTACTCCCACTCCAACCGATCAAAGGCCTTCTCCGCGTCCATTGCCGCCACCACTTCCGCTCCCCCCCCCCCCCTCCGAGGGCATCAAGATTACATTCAGGAGCCTCCGCACATTTGCATTCAATTGCCTGCCCTTCACAAACCCCGTCTGGTCCTCGTGTATCTCTCCCGGGACACAATCCTGAATCCTAGTGGCCAGGACCTTCGCCAGCAACTTAGCATCCACATTGAGGAGCGAAATCGGCCTATACGAGCCACACTGCTGCGGGTCCTTGTCCCACTTGAGGATAAGCGAGATCAGTGCCCGAGACATCATCGGGAGAAGAATCCCTTCTTCCTTCGCCTCGTTGAAGGTTCTCACCAGCAACGGAGCCAACAGTTCCACAAACTTCCTATAGAACTCGACTGGGAACCCATCCGGCCCCGGGGCCTTGCCCGCCTGCATGCTCCCCAACCCCTTAACCAGCTCCTCCATCCCGATCGGGGCCCCCAAACCTTCGACCTGTCCCTCCTCCACCTTCGGGAACCTCAATTGGTCCAGGAACCACGGCATCCCCTCTCCCCCCTCCGAGGGTTCTGACTTGTACAGGTTCCCATAGAAATCCCTAAAGACCTCATTTATTTTGGCTGGACTCAGCACCGTGTTTCCCCCCTCTGTCCCTGATTCCTCCAATTTCCCTAGCCGCCTCCTTCCTACGTAGCTGATGCGCCAGCATCCGACTCGCCTTCTCCCCATACCCGTACGCTGCCCCCTGCACCTTCCTCCACTGGGCCTCAGCTTTCCCCGTAGTCAGCAAACCAAACTCCAGCGCTCCTTCAGCAGCCCCTCTTCAGCGGATTCCGCGCATCTCCTATCCACCCTCAGTCTTTCCCCCACTCATCGGTGCAACATTGTGGGCTGAAGGGCCTGTACTGCGCTGCATTGTTCTATGTTCAATCTCTCCCCCTCCATCCTCTCCCACTTCTCCCTGTGAGCCCTGATTGAGATTAGCTCTCCCCTGACCACCGCCTTCAGCGCCTCCCAAACCATACTCACCGGTACCTCCCCATTATCATTGGCCTCTATATACCTTTGAATGCACCCCGGACCCGCCCACAGACCTCCTCATCCACCAGCAGTCCCACATCCATGCGCCACGGCGGGCGCTGGCCCCTATCCTCCCCCAACTCCAGCTCCACCCAGTGCGGGGCATGGTCCGAAATCGCTATGGCCGAGTACTCTGTCCCCTCCACTCTTGGGATCAATGCCCTACTCACCACAAAGAAGTCTATCCGTGAATAGGCCTTGTGCACATGGGAAAAGAAGGAGAACTCTCTTGCCACTGGCCTGGCAAACCTCCACGGGTCCACTCCCCCCATCTGATCCATAAACCCCCTCAGAACCTTGGCCGCAGCTGGCCTCCTGCCCGACCTCGACCTAGATCGATCCAGTGCCGGGTCCAGTACCGTATTGAAGTTCTCCCCCCCCCCCCCCCCCCCCCCCCCCTATTATCAGGTTCCCTGCCTCCAGATCCGGGATCCGGCTCAGCATGCGCTTCATGAACCCTGCATCGTCCCAATTCGGGGCATATACATTCACCAGCACCATCCGGGCTCCCTGCAGCCTACCACTCACCATCACATAATGGCCCCCTTTATCCGCCACAATACTCACTGCCTCGAAAGTCACCTGCTTACTCACCAGGATTGCGACCCCCCTGTTCTTCACATCCAGCCCAGAGTGAAAGACCTGCCCCACCCATCCCTTCCTCAGCCTCATCTGATCCGTCACCTTCAGGTGCGTCTCCTGTAACATGGCTACGTCTGCCTTCAGTCACTTTAAGTGCGCAAACACCCGGGCCCTCTTGACCGGCCCATTCAGGCCTCTCACATCCTTCAAACGCGGGGAACAGCCCGTCCCAAATCAATATACGTACCCAGAAAACACATACATCAAATCAAATCGCCCCTTCCCACGCCCCAGCATCCCCATAACCTGCCACAAACCACTAATTCAAATCCAGCTTTTCCGGTTGAATCCTGCCCTCTTCTTGGTCAGCTCTGCACTCCAGTCGTGGTAGATGCGGATTTCAGTGTTCTCCCACCTGCTACTCCGGCCCTTCTTCGCCCACCTCAGGACACACTCCCTGTCGGTGAAATGGTGAAACCTCACCACCACAGCCCTCGGCGGCTCATTCGCCCTCGGCCTCCTTGCCAGGACTCTGTGTGCCCCATCAAGCTCCAGGGGCCTCGGGAAGGCTCCCGCGCGCATCAGCGTGCCCAGCATAGTAGCCACGTTCGTCCCGACATCCGACCCCTCCACGCCTTCAGAGAGACCCAGAATCCGCAGATTCTTCCTCCTTGACCTGTTTTCCAGGTCCTCGAACTTCTCCTGCCATTGTTTGTGCAGCGCCTCGTGCGCCTCCACTTTCACCGCCAGGCCCAGGATCTCATCCGCGTTATCAGAGGCTTTCTGCTGCACCTCCTTAATCGCCGTCCCCTGCGCCCTCTGGGTCTCCACCAGCCTCTCGATCGACGCCTTCATAGGGGCCAACATCTCCGCCTTCAACTCCACAAAGCAGCTTTTCAGAAACTCCTGCTGCTCCCGAGACCACTGAGCCCACGCTGCCTGGTCTCCACCCGCCGCCACCTTGCTTTTGCACACCCGTTCTCCTCTCTTTTCCAGTGCTGCTTTTTTGACCGCTCCGCTTCTGGTCCACTCCATACAGTGCTGGGGGAACCTCACTGCTGCCTTCCCACACCGGGAATCGTCGTCCAAGTGCCGCTGGGGCTCCTTAAAAAGGCCCAAAAGTCCGCTCACAGCGGGAGCTGCCAAACGTGTGACATACCCAGGCATAGCCACAACCGGAACTGCTGCATGCATTTCTTGGAGGGTGCCTCCTCCTACATTTTGTGGGTCGGGAAGGGCAGCAACGACTTGAGGGGTCGAGGCTCAAAACTGTGAGCTTAACTAGCTCTTTTTCGTCCAGGCCATACATGGTCGCCTGTTGCTTAACCTGTCGTGTTGGGTGTTCAGCTATACAGACGAACCAACACGGTTGCAGATGGTACAACTCTGTTTTATTACTATCAATAACAACATCTGTAAACATATGACTGTGGTTCATTCTTTACCCTTTAACTTGTGGACCCAGCCCTAACACTATCTTAGAGAGGCACTCAGCACATGGTGTATGTCTGAGTGGCTTGCTGTGAGCTCTGTGCCCTGAGCTGTCTCCTGCTGGAATGAGCGGGAACTGTGGTGTTCCCCGTTTTATCTTGCTTGTGATTGGCTGTGATGTTGCATGTGTGTTGATTGGTCCGTTGATCTGTCCATCAGTGTGTCTGTGTTTGCACCATGATGTTTATCTGAATATCATGACATAACCTTTGCAAAATATAGGAGGGATAAATAGGCGGGTAGTGTCTATGGGAGAGGAGCGGGTATGTGCATTATGGTTTGGTTGAAGTGTTGGTTTTCCGTTGATGTTTGCATATCTCTGCAATCTGTAACTGTTTACAATGCCAAAAAATACCTCAATGAAATTGTTTGTTTAAAAAAAAACCTTTGCAAAATAATGGTGTGGGTCCGATGTGGGTTGGAACAGTGTTATTTTGTCGCCCGCATCCCTTAATTGGGTGACGGTTAAGGGGTGGTGTACAGAAAATCGGGGTCTCCGTTTGTTCTGGCCCTGCGCTGTGTGGTGACAGGGTTCATGGGATTGTGCAGTCGGGGGTTGGGGGTGCTTTTCTTTTCTGAGTTTTATCCTGAGTACATGTTCCATGTACATAGCGATGGGCAGTTTCATTTAACTCCTGCCAATCGGGGTCATTTTCCTGCTCTAATGGAGTCCAAATGTATTCTGGAAACCATTTTGTACAGAAAGCAGGGATTGGAGGTCTGCAATTTGCTTTCGGCATTTGGCGTGGTCTACCGAACTCTGCCTTTGTTCTGTCGTGGAACTGTGGAGTGCTCGTACGGCTGCTTTTAAATCGTTACATTGTTTCTTTAATTGCTCAACTTGACGTTCTGTCTCTTCTCGTACCAACACCGCGCACGTTGCGTGTCTTGATAGGCCTTATCATATTGTGACTGAAAGCTTGCTTGAGACAAGATTGGTGTGCCCGTTTGACATCAGCCATCTCCTTATCCTTCGCCGCTAACTGCTCTCGAAGTTGCCTGTTAACTTTTTTGCACTCGCTAATGTCTCCCTCACTATTCTTCTCTCTGTCCTGAATCTCTCTGCGGAGCGTCTTCACGAGCTCCTCTGTGCCTCGCAATTGTGCCAAGCAGGACACGATTGCCATCGGCTTACGAGCTTTTCCTAAGCTTTTATTATGAATCTCGGTCAGGTTCTCCCACCAAATATGTCCTATACTCCCGGGACCTGTTTCGGCATTTGCACAAAATTCGCTCCGAAGGAGCCATCCTTTCCCTTTTAGATATTTCCGAATTTCATCTTCCCATATGGGACACTGCCCTGCTCTATTGGTCGCTTCGACCTCGAATTCCTGGGGGGTCATAAGGCGTTCCATTGCCTTCATTGCCATCTCTACTGTTATCTCTGGGTTTCTACCGAATTTGGAACAGGGGGAAATAAAGTGGTGATGTAAACACGGGTACGGCTTACGCTATTTTCCGGTCTACAAAACCTCCGACAGTTTTACGCAACAAAATCTGTCAAGGATACCTTGTATCCCTTGTTAGTACGCATGCAAATAACACACTTCCGAATCTTGGAGGTTTGATCGATATTGGTCTTACGCTTGTGGTTTTTACTTTTTACAATTGAATTTCTAATTCAAATTTGGGTTCTCTCGGAGTGACAAATGCACTTCTAGGTCGAGTCCCGTCAGATGTTGCCAGTAATGTTGCTCTGTTTACTTGCTATAAATATGGCGGTTAATAAGCTCGCCTTTCTTAATCCTAATTATGAGTATGCCTTCAGAGTCGCCAGGTATCTCTCGATACCGCCACAAGGTTCAACCCAAATATCGATCAAAGAGCCAATACACCAGTTAATTAGTTCAAAGTCAATACTACTTTATTTCCACATAGTATTATTTACTCATGCACAATAACACTACAGGCTAAACTATATCTATCACTAACACCTATACTTAACTTCGGGTGCCCACTTCGGTCAGAGGAACAGTGGCCGTTGTTCGGATCTGGGCCTGTTGGGTACGAAGAGGTTACAGGAGTACAGCTGAGGTCATGTCTGGTAGCGAGAGTTGAATTTGAACTTACTTGTTTCTGGTGGTGCTGGTGGAAGGGTATCTCCGCTTGAGAGCCAAATCCAAGAGAGTGAACCTTTCGCGGGGGTTCATTCTTATACTTGGAGGGGCTTTGCACGCTTTTAGGTGGGCCTTAAACTTGGTCCCAATTAATTGGGCTGCTTCTTGATCATTGTCATCGATCTAAGCCAATAAAGGGGCGGGTGCCTTGATGGCTGGGCGTGTCCTAGGTGGCCGTTGGCCTTGCTTTGTTTGTGTCTTCTGGTTGGGGTAGTGGCGCCAGAATGTCTGAGACAGTATCGGCTACCTGAGCATTAGTCCTTTGTTCCTCGGAGATGGGCCATCAATATGTAAATCGACCCAGAGTTTCGGTTCCGTCTGCAAACTGCCTTCCAAATATACATTCAGGCTCTGTGCCTGCTTGTTGCTTTGTGTTGTCCATTTTTCCCTATAGGCTCTGCAAGTGTCCATTTTGTCTACTGGAAGTGGCCATCCCAGATGGCTACAGGGCCAAAGGGGCCATCCTTTCCCCTTCAAGTACTTTCTCAATTCCTCTTCCCATATGGGGCACTGCTCTGCTCTACTGGCCGCTGCGACCTCGGGTTTCTGTGGATTCATTAGGCGTTCCATTGCCTTTGCTGCCATTGCTACTAGTATCTCTTTTCCTACCGTAATCCCGGTTTCTCTACCGTAAATTTGGGACAGGGGAATAAGGCGGTGATTCGAACAGCGGGTATGGCCTCAGCTATTTTTCGGTTCAAAATACTCCCGCTAGTTTTACGCAACAAAATCTAACGAGGTTACCTTCTATCCCTATTCGTACGCATGCAAGTTAATACACACTTCCGAATCTTGGAGATTTGATCGATACGGGCCTTACACTTGTGGTTTCTTTCACTTTTCCCAATTGGATTTCTAATGCAAAGTTTTGTGGGTTCTCTCGGAGTGACAAAATCACTTCTAGGTCGGGTCCCACCAGAGTCGCCAATAATGTTGCCAATTTGCACCGGAGATGCCAATAATGTTGCTCTTTTTAACTGGATACTAATATGACAATTATTAATGGTGATATTGCTTTTCAGAGTCGCCAGGTATCAAATGATACCACCCCAAGGTTTAACCGGATATCGATCAAAGACCCAACAACCCGTTAGTTAGTTCAAGTTCAGTGATAGTTTATTTACACACAAGGATTACTTCGACATGCAACATAAAACACTACAAGCTAAATTACACCTAACGCTACAACAACCTGTACTTAACTTCAGGCACCCGGCTTTATACGGAGGAACAAGGCCTTTGTTTGGATCTTGCGTGGCTGTGTCTGGAGAAGTGACTTCGTTTCTGCTGGGCTCATCCGTCAGGTAGCAACCGTTGGTCTTGAACTTGCTCCTGGTCGTGGTGCTGCAATTGGTATCAGGCGTAGGCCGGGCCAAGAGAGTGCCGGTGCGCCGGGGCCAAAAGAGACTGAACACATGGCAGTGTCTCTTTTTATCCTTCAGGGGTTTTGCGCTCTTTTGGGCGGTCCTTAGCTTTGGACCCAATAATTCGACAGGCTTCGATTACTGCCTTTGATTTTAGCCAATAAAGGGGCGGGTGCCTTGATGGCTGGGCGTGTCCTGAGTAGTCATTGACCTTGGCAGTTTGGGCTTCCTGGGTGAAGGGAGTGGTGCAGATGAGTCTGTATCTGATACCTGAGTACAAGTCTTTTGTTCTGGGGAAATGGGCCATTAGAATGCAAATCGGTTGGGGGTTTCGATGGTGTCTGGTTATCTAGTGGCCGATATACACTTCAGCTCTGAGTTCATCTGGATCCTGCATTGGCCATATTTCCCATGATTCTTTGCAAGTGGCCATACTTCTCTTTGTAAGTGGCCATCCCAGATGGCACAGTACATCTTCATGCTCAAATTCCAGTCATTTCATCGCTTGCTGGCGAATGTTGTACTGTTTCTTACTAGCCGAGTAGCACCTTTAATAATAATAATCTTATTAGTATGACAAGTAGGCTTACATTAACACTGCAATGAAGTTACTGTGAAAATCCCCTCGTCGCCACACTCCGGCACCTATTCAGAGTGTCCAATTCACATAACAAGCACGTCTTTCGAGACTTGTGGGAGGAAACTGAAGGAGCCGGACGAAACCCACGCAGACACGGGGAGAACGTGTAGACTCCATACAGACTGTGACCCAAGCCGAGAATTGAACCCGGATTCCCAGGCACTGTGAAGTAACAGTGCTAACCACTGTGCTACCATGCCGCCTCAGTAATAGATTGTGGCATTTTCCCACCTTCTAATATCAGACTAATGGGTTTTCTCTCTCCCTCCATAAATAGTAGGGTTACATTTACCACCTTCCAATCTGCAGGAACCATTCCTTTTTCATAACGTTTGCTTTTTATTTCTTAGCTTTGACAATGGGCGCGATTTAACTAAAAGGGAACAAAGTCCCATAGCGAGTGCACCCAGCTACATGCCTCTCGTGCTCGCAGCGAGGTGGCAGAATTTTTGATGACCTTAAGTTTACAAAGGGTAGAATGTGGGAGACCAGCCAGCAGTGTATGGGAATTGTTGAGTCTTGAGGTCATGGGCATGAATGTGGGTTTAAGCAGCAGATGAGGTGAGACAGGCAATGTTGAATGATGTTACTTAGGTGGAAATAGTCTATCTTGTTGATGGTACAAAATGAGGTTGGAAGCTTATCTTGGGATGAAATGTGATATCCAAGTTGTGACAGACTGTTGCGAAGGAGGGTGATGGAGCTTGCAGCTAGGGAATAGATTTTGGATCAGGGACTGAAAATAGTGGCTTTTGCCTTCCCAATATTTAATTAGAGGTTAAAAACTGCAGACAGAATTTGAGGACAAGGAGGGAAAGTTTGCTTTTGTCATCATCATACACAAAGTGTAAGATTCAGAGACCAGACAAAATTTGGACTTGAAGACCATGTAGATGCCATGGTGTCAGGACAATTTATTAAGCAACAAGAGTTATACTTAAAAAACCATGGCAGTTGATATCCCAGATCAGATAGTTCTTGATTCCCACTGACTAGCGGCTACACACAAGCTTGTTGTGACTTCTGTTCTTTCTTTCCCTCTGCTGTATTCTAAATCTGTTCAATGAGCTTTTCTGAGCCTTTTCTTTCATCTCCTGTAATCAGGGACTCTTCCTGATCTTGTTCTCCGTTTGTCGATCCTTATATTGACTTTACATCATGATCAGGACTCAGTCATGAGTCTTGAGCCATAGTCATGACCCAAACACACACAATCCATTTAGACATATGATTTTAATGACCTCAAGCCATGCAGGCAGTACTCTCTCAACTGCAATTACCCCTTCACCTACCAGAAATTTGTACAAAATGCACATAGAAAGGAAATCATAACTTCATAAAGTATAAAACAAAATACAAGTATAAAAAATTCACATTTTCTATAGGTGTTAAATGTGACATTGATCAGAGTTGTATCGGTATTGTGCAGAAATCTGATTGGAGGGATTAAAACATGGAGTTACAGGAAAGACAGGAAGAATTTAGGCGGTGTCTGCACTATCGAGACTTTGGAGAAGAAAAGCAGGTTGGAGATGGGATGATCGTTTGCAAGGATGGTCAGGTCAAGCGTTGTTTTTTTTGAGGAGACAGCTGATGAGAGGCAGTTTTAAAGGAGAGAGAGACAATGAAGGCCAGGAACAGAGCTTGGTTGATCCTTACCAGACTCCTGAATGACCCCCTTATGGACTGAACTGTTCTCTCCGCACATCGTCTTTACTGTTGTAGCACTATACTCCATATGCTTGACCCAATGTATTTACATTGTGTATTTATCGCATGTGCAATGTTTTTCATGTATTGAACGATCTGTCTGGACTGTATGCCGAACAATCCTTTACACTGTACCTCCGTACGCATGGCAATAAATCTAATTCTAAATCATAGTTTACTGGCAATAAGATTGAGCAAACTGATGCAGGGTCTCATGGACAAGATGAGCTCAATGAGGTCATGAAGCGAGATGGAAGGAAAACTTGGGTATGATGCAAGTTCAAAGCTTGAAGAGGGACGAGCATTAAAGAAAGTTTGACCAAATGGATTTGTAGAAGGAAGGAACACGGCAGAAGTTGCTGATTGGATTGTCACAATCGTACTGACATAAAATCCATGAGCCAAGCTCCTTGTACTTGTTGGAGGTGAGGCTGGAGGGGTCATGGCAAGAGAGGTTTTAGAAGAAATCTTTCAGTTGGGAAAATAAGCTGGAGACTATCTTTGCATTCCATGATGATACTGGAATAATCGGTTTTAGAAAATAAGAGCAGTACCCAATAATGTTTTAAGGGCCCATCCAATCTGATCTGTTGGTAGAAAGCTAAACCAGTTGTCTACCATATCCCTTGCAAATCTGTGTTCCTTGGACATAAAGGAGCAGAGATGAGGCCCATGCCAGAGGGAAATGCCATTATCAATATATTTTAATGTATCTAGTAAATCACTGATCACACTTGAATTATTTTGTCTATTGACTTAAGTGTTAAAGTAAATCAAGCCATGTTCCTTGCTTGATGATATTTGTAAATTAACTTAAACAAAGCTGCTAGATATATTTCTATAGGCAACAAAAGCCTTCCAAGACAGATATTCTTAATGTACAAGCTCAGGAAGTAAGTATTGGCTAGCTATGCACTATGGCCAGTCGGGATGGTGGGGAATATGATGTGAGGAAGCATGTGCATTTTGTAGCCTTGGAAACCCGAGCTGTATCTGTTTTCCCTTTCAAAGACATTGGGTTCTGGGAGAAATTGTTTTGAATTCAATTTTGCTCTTTTGCATTCTCCAGTTCAAAAATGATTCTAAAACAAATTAGGCACTTTGGAGCTCTGGAGTTCATTGGATGTCTTTTAACTAAAATTATTTATACCAACAGGTTGACCTAGAACAATACAAAAAAGCACTGACTGATGCTGGATGCAATTTGGCTCCTTTGAATTACATCAAACGATGGAAGTAAGTAAGAACAACGCTGAGAGGAGCATGGTTTTGTGAAGGGGAGGTTGTGTCTCACTAACTTGATAAAGTTTTTCAAAGAGGTCACAAAGATGATTGATGCAGGTAGGGCAGTAGATGTTGTCTATATGGACTTCAGTAAGGCCTTTGACAAGGTCCCTCGTGGCAGACTGGTACAAAAGATGAAGTCACACGGGATTAGGGGTGAGCTAGAAAGATGGATGCAGAACTGGCTAGGTCATAGAAGGCAGAGAATAGCAATAGAAGGGTGCTTTTCTGATTGGAGGGCTGTGACTAGTGGTGTTCCACAGGGATCAGTGCTGGGACCTTTGCTGTTTGTAGTATATATCAATGATTTGGAGGAAAATGTAACTGGTCTGATTAGTAAGTTTGCAGACAACACAAAGGTTGGTGGAATTGCGGATAACGATGAGAACTATCAGACGATGCAGCAGGATTTCGATTGTTTGGAGACTTGGGCGGAGAGATGGCAGATGGAGTTTAATCCGGACAAATATGAGGTAATGCATTTTGGAAGGTCTAATGCAGGTAGAGAATATACAGTGAATGGTGGAACCCTCAAGAGTATTGACAGTCAGAGAGATCTAGGTATACAGGTCCACAGGTCACTGAAAGGGGCAACACAGGTGGAGAAGGTAGTCAAGAAGGCATATGGCATGCTTTCATTGGCCGGGGCATTGAGTATAAGAATTGGCAAGTCATGTTGCAGCTGTATAGAACCTTAGTTAGGCCACACTTGGAGTATAGTGTTCAATTCTGGTCGCTACACTGCCAGAAGGATGTGGAGGCTTTAGAGAAGGTGCAGAAGAGATTTACCAGGATGTTGCCTGGTATGGAGGACATTAGCTATGAGGAGAGGTTGAATAAACTCGGTTTGTTCTCACTGGAACGACGGAGGTTGAGGAGTGACCTGATAGAGGTCTACAAAATTATGAGGGGCATAGACAGAGTGGACAGTCAGAGGCTTTTTCCCAGGGTAGAGGGGTCTATTACTAGGGGGCATAGGCTTAAGGTGCAAGGGGCAAGGTTTAGAGGAGATGTGCAAGGCAGGTTTTTTACACAGAGGGTAGTGGGTGCCTGGAACTCGCTGCCGGTGGAGGTGGTGGAAGCAGGGACGATAATGACGTTTAAGGGGCATCTTGACAAATACATGAATAGGATGGGAATAGAGGGATACGGACCCAGGAAGTGTAGAAGATGTTAGTTTAGGCGGGCAGCATGGTCGGCACAGGCTTGGAGGGCCAAAGGGCCTGTTCCTGTGCTGAACTTTTCTTTGTTCTTTGTTCTTTGTATTGTCACGGGTACAGTAAATATAAATCACTAAAACAAAACTCAAACATGAACCATACCCTAAAACTCTCTGTATTAGATTTTTGAACGTATGCTCAATCACTTTTTGTTTTTAAAAAAATGGTAAATGAAAGATGCCAGGAATGGGACATATGTTGACACCAGGTATGAAAATGAACATATAACTTAACCTGGAGCTCAAACACCCCAGAGAAAAAACACTGCCACTGATTAAAAACTCTTGAGTTTAAACATTTCGAACTGAAGCTAGTGTTAAAAGCCTCAACAAAGTACACGATTACCAAAGAACTTGATTGAGAGATTGGACAGGTTGGGGTTTTTTTCCTTGGACCAAAGAAGGCTGAGGGGTGACTTAATTGAGGTTTACAAAATTATGAGGGAAGAGATAGAGTGTACTCAGGATAACATTTTTCCCTTGGTGGAGAATTTTAGAACCAGGGGACATAGATTCAAGATAAATGGCCGAAGGTGTGGAGGGGACATATAGTGGGTGTCTGGAATTCGCTGCCCGAGTTGGTGATGGAGGCAGAGACCCTAAAAGCTTTTAAAAAGTACCTGGATCAGCACCTTGAGTGCTCTAAGCTACTGTGCTATGCACCAGGTACAGGAAGGTGGGATTAGAAAGGGCACCTGGGTGTCCACATGGACAAGATGGGTCGAATGGCCACCGTCTGTGCTGTAACTTTTCTATAATTTATGATTTTATGATTCTGAAAGCAGCAAAAAAATCATATTGAAAAGTCCCCTATGTGAACATTTTAAGCCAACCTATGTAATAAATATTAAAAAGAGACCCTAAACTGGGGGAAGGTTAATTTTAATAAGATCAGATATGATTTGGCCAGAGTGGACTAGCAGAGGACACTTTTAGGTAAATCTGTGACAGAACAGCGGGGTGCATTCAAGAAGGAAGGAGGGAGAGTGCAGGGTCAACATGTTGCAATCAAGAAAAAGAGTGGGACCAACAAATCCAGTGAACCCTGGATATCATTGGGTATACAGCATTGGATAAGGAGAAAAAGGGAGACTTATGGCAGATATCGAGGGTTCAATGCAACAGAAGCCTGAGAAGCATATAGAATGTGCAAGACGGAACTTAAAAAAGAAATTAGGAGAGCAAAAAGGGGACATTAAAGGATACTGACAGGTAAAATAAAGGAAATCCCAAATTATTTTACAAGTACATTAAGGATAAAAGGATAACTAGGAGTTGGGCCCATTAACCACAGTGGTAATTTGTGTGTGGAGCTGGAGGATGTAGGTAGGGTTCTAAATGAATACTTTGTGTCAGTGTTCATTCGTGAGAGGGATAGGGTGAGAACAGAAATCAGGGAGAAAGACTGCAATAAAATGAAAGAGATTAACATAGACAGAGAGGACGTTCTGAGTGGCCTGGCAAGTGTAAAGATAGACAAATCTCCAGGGACAAATGAGATGTATCTCAGGCTGCTGAGTGAGGCAGGGGTGTTGGCAAAAATTTTCAATTCCTCTCTGGCCACAGGAGAGGTGCTGGAGGATAGCCAATGTGGACCATTATTCAAGATGAAAGGAAGGGATAAACCAGGAAATGATAGGCCAAACCTCAGTGGTGGGGAAACTATTGGAAACAATTCTGAGAGTCAGAATTAATCTGCATCAGCATGGTTTTGTTCAGGGGAGGTCATGTCTGACTGACTTGATTGAATTTTTCGAAGAGGTGACCAGGTATGTAGATGAGGGAAATGCATTTGACGTAGTCTACTTGGACTTCAGCAAGGCTTTGGGTAAGGTCCCACATGGGAGACTGATGGCAAAGGTAAGAGCCCACGGGATCCAAGGAAATTTGGCAAATTGGATCCAGAATTGGCTGAGAGGCAGAAAGCAGAGGCTGATAGTTGAGTGTTTTACTGAGTGGAAGCCTGTGTCCAGTGGGATACTGCAGAGATCAGTGTTGGGGCCCTTGCAGTTTGTGGTTTATATAATTATTTAGACATGAATGCAGGAGGGTTGATCAGTAAGTTTGTGGATGATACGAAAATTGATGGGGTGGTAAATAGTGGATAGCCTTCGATTACAGGAGGATTTAGACAGGCTGGTCAGATGGACTGATCAGTGGCAAATGGAATTTAATCCAGATAAATGCGACGTGATGCACTTGGGCATGAGAAACAAGGCAAGGGAACACATGACAAACGGCTAGGTCCTGGGAAGCACTAAAGATCAAAGTGATCTTGGTGTGCATGTGCACCGGTACCTTAAGGTAGCAGAGCAGGTGGATACAGTGGTTAAGAAGGCTTATGGCATACTTGTCTTTATTAGTTGAGACATAGAGTTTAAGAGCAGGGAGGTTATGCTGGAACTGTATAAAATGTTGGTTAGGCCACAGCTGGAGTATTGTGTGAAGTTCTGGAATCTACATTATAGGAGGGATGTGATAGCACTGGAAAGGGTGCAGAGGAGATTTACCAGGATGTTGCCTGGACTGGAGAGTGTTAATTATAAAGAGAGAATAGACTTGGATTGTTTTCCTTGGATCAGAGGAGTCTGAGGGGGGATATGATTGAGATGTATAAAATTATGAGGGGCATAGATAGAGTAGACAGGAACAAACTTTTCCCCTTGGTGGATGGGTCAATGACCAGGGGGCATAGATTTAAGGTAGCGGGCAGGAGGCTTAGAGGGGGTGTGAGGGTAAATCTTTTTATCCAGAGGGCAGTGAAAGTTTGGAATTTGCTGCCTGAAAGGGTGGTGGAGGCAGAGACCCTCATAACATTTGTGAAGTATTTAGATGTGCAGTTGCATACAAGGATATGGGCCAAGTGCTGGAAAATGTGATTAGAATGGTTAGGTGGATGTTTTTGACCAGCGCATACATGATTGGCCGAAGGGCCTTTTCTGTGCTGTATGATTCTATGACCCTATCTCTTTGGAATGAGGCTGAGAGTCAGCAGATTGGAGAGGGAAAATCTGCTGACTTGATTGAAAATTTAAAGGGACCACATCCCCAAAAGTTTGTCCATTGGTCATCTGCCCCCAAGCCATGAGTTGAAGGGATTTTCCACTTACATGTAGAAGTTGCATATTAGTTGGAGAATAAAATATACAATATCTACTCCAAGTAATCCACAATTCTTTCCATTCACTTTGGGTGAAATTGCAAAGCAATGTTCTTCTGGCATTTACAGATTTATAAAGATGTGTTCGGTTCTAATACAATCGTGAACAAATATGTGGCAAGTAAGAATAAATCTGGCTTATATTATTCATGCTCCTGGGGCAAGGAAAAATTGAAGGAAGATGAATAGCACCTGGTAAACTGTTAAGAGGTTTCTCCCTCACCCGTGAAGTAATTGATCACAATATTTCTTCCGCTTGTTAAAGGTGTTGATCAGTAAAACAACTCCATTCTATAGATTTACAGCTCAGGGGAGATTAAGGGGGGTTTCTAATCACTTTAATTGTTTAATTTATCTTAATTGACAGGGCATTTACCAAAATGGCTTCAGCCCCTGCTAACTTTGGAGGAAGTGGACCAAAATCAATAAGGTATGTGGCATAACAAAGTAATGCTCGTGAAATCTTACTGGATTAAAAAAAATTGTGAGATTTTTTATTAAAACATCAATTTCGGAGAGCAATTTTGCATGGTTAGAAATTACAAAATTGACCAGTGATTTGATGACATTTGTTTGTGCAAATGCTCAGTTTATAGAATGTTCCAGAATAGAATGAGCCATTGGCCCATTAATTTTCTACTAGTGGTCTAATTCTCTTTTAAAGACACTTATGGACTCCGTTTCATAAACAGTGTGGGCAGGGAATTCCTCACTTACACATCATATGTAAAGAAGTTTTTCTAATTTTAATCTTGTGTTTGTGCTTTCACGTTTAACACCTCACTCACCAATGGAAACTTGATCATAACCCTTCATAAACTTGAAGACCTCTACCAGGTCATGCCTCAACTTTCTCTGCTCTGATGGAAGTAAATCCAACATTTCATATATTGCTTCAGAACTGTCACAAATTTGCATTCATCGTGGAAAAGTTAGAATGAAGCTACGCTGCACCTATTCCATTTTTTATATCTTTCACATAATGGTATGCCCAGAGCTTTATACAATATTTCAGTTGTGGACTGATGAAGGTCTTGAATAAGTTTATCAATAGTTCCTTTCATTTTATTTCCTGTATCTCTATACAAAGCAAAGAGCCGTTTTTTAATTCTTAAATGGGATGTGAGCATCCTTACCAAGGCCAGTTATCCTCGTGAAGGCAGTGGTGAGCCACCTTCTTGGACCACTGCAGTCCATCTGGTGTAGGTATGCTCACAATACTGTTAGAAAAGGAGTTCCAGGATTTTCATCCAGTGACGGTGAAGGAGCGGCAATCTCAGGAGGGTGTGTGACTTTGAGAGGAACTTGCAGGTGGTGATGTTCCCATGCATCCGCTGTCCTTGTCTTTCTAATTGTTGAGGTTGCAGTTTGGAAGGTGCTGTTGAAGGAGGCTTTCATAGATTACAGTCTTCTCTTTTCATAGAATTTACAGTGCAGAAGGCTTGGCAAGTTGCTGCAGTACTTATGGAAGACTTGCACTCCATCGCTTGCCATGTCACGCCACTAGCAAAGTTGTTCAACTACAGCCACAGCACTGCCATCTACCCTGCAATGTGTGTCCTGTACACAAAAACAGGACAAAAATAACCCAGCCAATTATCACCCCATCAGTCTACTCGCGGCCATCAGTAAAGTGGTGGAAGGGGCCATCAACAGTATTTGATTGAGTGTGGCATCGGGCAACAGTAGCAAAACTGGGATCAGTAAGAATCGGGGGGAAACTCTCAACTGGTTGCCTCTGGCACGGAGTCTGTCCCTGTTGCTCAGAAGGGAAGGGGGGAGAGGAGCAGAGCATTAGTAATTGGGGACTCGATAGTCAGGGGCACAGATCGGAATTTTTGTGGGAGCGTGAGAGACTCACGTTTGGTATGTTGCCTCCCAGGTGCAAGGGTACGTGATGTCTCGGATCGTGTTTTCTGGGTCCTTAAGGGGGAGGGGGAGCAGCCCCAAGTCGTGGTCCACATTGGCACTAACGACATAGGTAGGAAAGGGGACAAGGATGTCAGGCAGGCTTTCAGGGAGCTAGGATGGAAGCTCAGAACTAGAACAAACAGTTGTTATCTCTGGGTTGTTGCCTGTGCCACGTGATAATGAGATGAGAAATAGGGAGAGAGAGCAATTAAACACGTGGCTACAGGGATGGTGCAGGCGGGAGGGATTCAAATTTCTGGATAACTGGGGCTCTTTCTGGGGAAGGTGGGACCTCTACAGACAGGATGGTCTACATCTGAACCTGCGGGGCACAAATATCCTGGGGGGGAGATTTGTTAGTGCTCTTTGGGGGGGTTTAAACTAATGCAGCAGGGGCATGGGAACCTGGATTGTAGTTTTAGGGTAAGGGAGAATGAGAGTATAGAGGTCAGGAGCTCGGATTTGACGTCGCAGGAGCCAGTGTTCAGGTAGGTGGTTTGAAGTGTGTCTACTTCAATGCCAGGAGTATACGAAATAAGGTAGGGGAACTGGCAGCATGGGTTGGTACCTGGGGCTTCGATGTTGTGGCCATTTCGGAGACATGGATAGAGCAGGGACAGGAATGGATGTTGCAGGTTCCGGGGTTTAGGTGTTTTAGTAAGCTCAGAGAAGGAGGCAAAAGAGGGGGAGGTGTGGCGCTGCTAGTCAAGACCAGTATTACGGTGGCGGAGAGGATGCTAGATGGGGACTCATCTTCCGAGGTAGTATGGGCTGAGATTAGAAACATGAAAGGAGAGGTCACACTGTTGGGAGTCTTCTATAGGCCTCCAAATAGTTCTAGGGATGTAGAGGAAAGGATGGCGAGGATGATCCTGGATAAGAGCGAAAGTAACAGGGTAGTTATTATGGGAGACTTTAACTTTCCAAATATTGACTGGAAAAGATATAGTTCGAGTACATTAGATGGGTCGTTTTTTTGTACAGTGTGTGGAGGAGGGTTTCCTGACACAGTTTGTTGACAGGCCAACAAGAGGCGAGGCCACATTGGATTTGGTTTTGGGTAATGAACCAGGCCAGGTGTTGGATTTGGAGGTAGGTGAGCACTTTGGGGACAGTGACCACAATTCGGTGACGTTTACGTTAATGATGGAAAGGGATAAGTATACACCGCAGGGCAAGAGTTATAGCTGGGGGAAGGGAAATTATGATGCCATTAGACGTGACTTGGGGGGGATAAGGTGGAGAAGTAGGCTGCAAGTGTTGGACACACTGGATAAGTGGAGCTTGTTCAAGGATCAGCTACTGCGTGTTCTTGATAAGTATGTACCGGTCAGGCAGGGAGGAAGGTGCCGAGCGAGGGAACCGTGGTTTACCAAAGAAGTGGAATCTCTTGTTAAGAGGAAGAAGGAGGTCTATGTGAAGATGAGGTGTGAAGTTTCAGTTGGGGCGATGGATAGTTACAAGGTAGCGAGGAAGGATCTAAAGAGAGAGCTAAGACGATCAAGGAAAACCCAAAAGCTTTCTATAGGTCTGTCAGGAATAAGCGAATGACTAGGGAAAGAGTAGGACCAGTCAAGGATAGGGATGGGAAGTTGTGTGTAGAGTCTGAAGAGATAGGCGAGATACTAAATGAATATTTTTCGTCAGTATTCACTCAGGAAAAAGATAATGTTGTGGAGGAGAATGCTGAGCACCAGGTAAATAGATTAGATGGCATTGAGGTACGTAGGGAAGAGGTGTTGGCAATTCTGGACAGGCTGAAAGTAGATAAGTCCCCGGGACCTGATGGGATTTATCCTAGGATTCTCTGGGAGGCCAGGGAAGAGATTGCTGGACCATTGGCTTTGATTTTTATGTCATCATTGGCTACAGGAATAGTGCCAGAGGACTGGAGGATAGCAAATGTGGTCCCTTTGTTCAAAAAGGGGAGCAGAGACAACCCCGGCAACTATAGACCGGTGAGCCTCACGTCTGTAGTGGGTAAAGTCTTGGAGGGGATTATAAGAGACAAGATTTATAATCATCTAGATAAGAATAATATGATCAGGGATAGTCGGCATGGCTTTGTGAAGGGTAGGTCATGCCTCACAAACCTTATCGAGTTCTTTGAGAAGGTGACTGACCAGGTAGACGAGGGTAGAGCAGTTGATGTGGTGTATATGGATTTCAGCAAAGCGTTTGATAAGGTTCCCCATGGTAGGCTATTGCAGAAAATACGGAGGCTGGGGATTGAGGGTGATTTAGAGATGTGGATCAGAAATTGGCTAGCTGAAAGAAGACAGAGGGTGGTGGTTGATGGGAAATGTTCAGAATGGAGTTCAGTCACAAGTGGAGTACCACAAGGATCTGTTCTGGGGCCGTTGCTGTTTGTCATTTTTATCAATGACCTAGAGGAAGGCACAGAAGGGTGGGTGAGTAAATTTGCAGACGATACTAAAGTCGGTGGTGTTGTCGATAGTGTGGAAGGAAGTAGCAGGTTACAGAGGGATATAGATAAGCTGCAGAGCTGGGCTGAGAGGTGGCAAATGGAGTTTAATGTAGAGAAGTGTGAGGTGATTCACTTTGGAAGGAATAACAGGAATGCGGAATATTTGGCTAATGGTAAAGTTCTTGGAAGTGTGGATGAGCAGAGGGATCTCGGTGTCCATGTACATAGATCCCTGAAAGTTGCCACCCAGGTTGATAGGGTGGTGAAGAAGGCCTATGGAGTGTTGGCCTTTATTGGTAGAGGGATTGAGTTCCGGAGTCAGGAGGTCATGTTGCAGCTGTACAGAACTCTGGTACGGCCGCATTTGGAGTATTGCGTACAGTTCTGGTCACCGCATTATAGGAAGGACGTGGAGGCTTTGGAGCGGGTGCAGAGGAGATTTACCAGGATGTTGCCTGGTATGGAGGGAAAATCTTATGAGGAAAGGCTGATGGACTTGAGGTTGTTTTCGTTGGAGAGAAGAAGGTTAAGAGGAGACTTAATAGAGGCATACAAAATGATCAGGGGGTTGGATAGGGTGGACAGTGAGAGCCTTCTCCCGCGGATGGAAATGGCTGGCACGAGGGGACATAACTTTAAACTGAGGGGTAATAGATATAGGACAGAGGTCAGAGGTAGGTTCTTTACGCAAAGAGTAGTGAGGCCGTGGAATGCCCTACCTGCTACAGTAGTGAACTCGCCAACATTGAGGGTATTTAAAAGTTTATTGGATAAACATATGGATGATAATGGCATAGTGTAGGTTAGATGGCTTTTGTTTCGGTGCAACATCGTGGGCCGAAGGGCCTGTACTGCGCTGTATGTTCTATGTTCTATGGTTGGAGTCATAACTATGCTACGATCCCAGCTGATGTTACTATCGGACAAGTCAGATCCCAAAATTAAATTTGGCTTCATAGATCATAACTTTTACTTTTTGTTTCAATATGTAGCTGAACAGAGTCACTGGACCTCTAATTAACTTTTTACAACAGAATGAAACATTTATTAAACAAAAGATTAACTATAATACACTACTCCTTCATCACCCTTTACAGATATATGCAGATTTCTGAGGATATATCTTACTAATATTCTCAGCAAGTATGCAGTCCATGGAACCGAACAGGTGAAATGTGGTGAGACATCACACCACTGGCAGGTGCTATCCAAAACAACGTCTATAGCTTTCTCATTAATTATCCCAGACTCCTGTCACACTGTGAGACAACTGGTCTCACAGGAACTCTGACTTTCACACGAGGGTTTCCAGTCTTGAAGAACATACCTTGAAATTTTCTCCCAAAACAAAGTTTTTTTCCCCCGGATGCGTTCACCAAGGATCCAGCTCCAGGGTTTCAACCCTTCCTTTTGGTATTCCTCTACCCTGGTTGACAACATGCATTCAAATTTCCACGCAGCCTCTCAGTTACCTAGCTACGCCAACAAAACACCACTGCTTCACTGGCTGTATTAAGATGTCGCCAACCTTGGTTATCTGTCTTCTTGCAAGTTGATGTCCCCAGGTCTGCTCTTTGCAGCCCTATCTTTAACTTAGAGCCTCTATTTCTGCTCTCGGCCTCACTGAGAAGAACCTTTTTTTCCAGATCACTATTCTTTGTTCCTTTAACTTCTCAATCTTCTTGGAACTCTTTTCTGTCCCATTCCCTGGTTTGCACGGCTTTCTCCTTTTGTTTCTGGGAATTGCTTTCTGTTCCTCTGTATTGTCCTGCTTTTACAGACAGTGCCTGTGGAGTGCTTATTATTCTACAGTAACCTTCTTTCAAACGGCATTAACTGCTTCTGCTTCTCTCTGTGGGCCTCGATTTCTGAGCAACAGCCTAGTTTTTTAAAACCCTATGTTTCCTTTAGAAGTCGTAAAACCTCATTACAATGCAGGCATCTAAAACTACCTGCAGACTTGCAGGCACCTTTGTTAACATGAAGCCAAAATCTCTGGTTAGTTATTTAATTGCCATTGTGTTTTGCAGCAAAAAAAAGGCCCTTCAACTCAAAGGGCGGGATTCTCCCGCTCCCCGCTGGGTCGGAAAATCCCTGGGGGGGAGGCGCGAATCCCGCCCTGACGCCGGCTGCCGTATTCTGTGGCGCCATTTTACGGGCGGGGCATTATTCCTGCCACGCCGGTCGGGGGCCGTTGGCAGCCCCCCCCCCCCCCTGGCGTTTCTCCGGGCCCTGATGGGCCGAGCGGCCATCCATTTGTGGCCAGTCCCGCCGGCGTGAATCATTCAATTCGTGCACCAGTGGGACCTGGCAGGTGAGTATGCGGCGGCAGTCCTCGGGGGGGGGGACGGGGACGCGAGGGGATCCGACTCTGGGGGGACCCCCAGGGTGGCCTGGCCCGCAATCGGGGCCCACCGTTTTGCGGGTGGGCTTGTTCTGTGGGGGCACTTCTTCCTTCTGCCCCTATAGGGCTCCGCCATATATACCGGGCGCCGGCGCGGAAAAGAGAACCAGGCGCATGCACAAAAATACGTCGGCCAGCCTGCTTGGCGCGGAATCACGCCGGCCGTTCCGCACATGCGCCCGGTTCTCCTCTCCGCGGTCTCGCTGGAGCGGCGCCAACCCCTTCGGTGTCAATCTAGCCCACTAGAAAGGTGAGAATTCCTCACCTTGGGGGGCCGTTGACACCGGAGTCGTTGGCGCCGGTTTTCCCGCCGGCATGGGAACTTAGTCCGCAGAAGGGAAAATCCTGGTCATAGTGTCTGCGCCAACCAACAAGCACCTATCTATTCTAATCCCATTTTCCAGACCTTGATCCACTGTCTTGTATGCTATGGTGTTTTAAGTGCTCATCTAAATGCTTCTTAAATGTTGTGAGTGTTCCTGCCTCTACGATCCTTTCAAGCAGTGAGTTCCAGATTTCCACCACCATCTGGGGTTAACAAATTTCCCCTCAAATTGTCTCTAACTCTCCTGCCCTTACCTTAAACCTATGCCTCCTTGTTAGTGACACCTCTACTAAGTGGAAAAGTTCCTTCGTACCTACCCATCTATGTCCGCCATAATTTTGTACACCTCAATCAGGTTCCCCTTCAACCTTTTTGCTTTAAAGAAAACAACCACAAACATACCAGCCTTTTTTAATGGCTGAAATGCCCCAGCCCAGGCAACATCCTGGTGAACTTCCTTTGCACGCTTTCGACTGCAATCACCTCTTTCATATAGTGTGGCGACCGGAACTGCACACAGTACTCTCGCTGTGTCCCAACAAAATTTGTTTACAGCTCCATCTTAAACTCCCTGCTCTTATATATGCCCTGGCTAATTAAGACAAGCACCCCATATGCTTTTGTAACGACCTTATCTACCTTTGGCAGGGGGATGGGGAACTGATTTGTAGTCCAGGAGATAGCGTTGCTGGAGTTTAGGAAGTTGAGGGTAGTGCAGTACTGAGGAAGGTGCCAAGGTCACAAGAGTGGACCTGCAGGCATGAAGGTGGTTTGAAGTGTGTCTACTTCAATGCGAGGAGCATCAGGAATAAAGTTGCTGAGCTTGAAGCATGGATTGGTACCTGGACTACGATGTTGTGGCCATTACGGAGACGTGGATAGAACAGGGGCAGGAATGGTTGTTGGAGGTTCGGGGGTTTAGATGTTTCAGTAAGATTAGGGAAGGTGGTAAAAGAGGTGGAGGAGTAGCATTGTTAATCAAGGATAGTATAATGGCTGCAGAAAGGCAGTTTGAGGAGGATCTGTCTACTGAGATAGTGTGGGCTGAAATTAGAAATAGGAAAGGAGTGGTCACTTTGTTAGGAATTTTCTATAGGCCCCCAAACAGTAACAAAGATGTGGAGGAAAAGATTGCAATGCTGATTTTGGATAGGTGTGGTCGTCACAGGGTAGTTGTCATGGGTGACTTTAACTTTCCAAATATTGATTGGAACCACTATAATTCGAATAGTTTGGATGGGGCTGTTTTTATCCAGCGTGTGCAGGAGGGTTTCCTCACGCAGTATGTGGATAGACTGACAAGAGGCGGGGCCACATTGGATTTGGTACTGGGTAATGAACCGTGCCAAGTGTTAGATTTGGTTGTGGGAGAGCACTTTGGAGATAGTGACCACAATTCGGTGACTTTCACTATAGAAATGGAGAGGGATAGGAACATACGGCAGGGCAAGGTTTATAACTGGGGGAAGGGTAATTACGATGCGATTAGGCAAGAATTGGGGAGCATAAGATGGAAACAGGAACTGTCAGGGATAGGCACGATTGAGATGTGGAGCTTGATCAAGAAGCAAATACAGCGTGTCCTTGATATGTACGTCCCTGTCAGGCAGGGAGAAAATGGTCGAGTGAGGGAACCATGGTTTACAAAAGAGGTTGAATGTCCTGTCAAGAGGAAGAAGGGGGCTTATGTAAGGATGATAAAACAAGGTTCAGTTAGGGCACTTAAGGAATACAAGATGGCTAGGAAGGAGCTCAAGAAAGGGCTTAGGAGAGCTAGGAAGGGGCATGAGAAGTTCTTGGCGGGTAGGATCAAGGAAAACCCCAAGGCTTTTTACACTTATGTGAGGAATAAAAGAATGACCAAGGTGAAGTTGGGGCCGGTCAAGTACAGTAGTGGGAACGTGTGCATGGAGTCTGAAGATATAGGAGAGGCCCTAAATGAATACTTTTCTTCAGTGTTCACAAAGGAGGCCATGTTGTTGAGGAGGTAGGCTGGTAGGCTGGAGGAGGTAGATATTCGGAAGGAAGATGAGTTAGAAATCTTGAAAAGCCTGAGGATGGATAAGTCCCCTGGGCCTGATGGGATATATCCGAGGATTCTTTGGGAGGCGAGGGATGAGATTGCAGAGCCTTTGGCTTTGATCTTTATGTCCTCGCTGTAAACAGGAATAGTGCCAGATGACTGGAGAGAGGCGAATGTTGTCCCCTTGTTCAAGAAAGGGAATAGGTATAACCCTGGGAATTGTAGGTCGGTTAGTTTCACTTCGGTCATAGGTAAATTATTGGAAAGCGTCCTGAGGGATAGGATTTATGATCATTTGGAAAGATACAGCTTAATCCAGGATAGTCAGCACGTTTTTGTGAGGGGTAAGTCTTGCCTCACAAGTTTGATTGTATTCTTTGAGGAGGTAACTAAGTACATGGATGAAGGTAGAGCAGTTGATGTCGTGCACAAGATCGTGTAAGGCGTTTGATAAGGTGCCCCATGGTCGGTTCATGCAGGAAGTAAGGAGGCATGGCATAGAGGGAAATTTGGCCGATTGGATCAGTAACTGGCTATCACAAAGAAGACAGAGGGTGGTGGTAGATGGTAAATTTTCATCCTGGAGCCCAGTCAACAGCGGTGTACCACAGGGATCAGTGCTGGGTCCTCTGCTATTTGTGATTTTTATCAATGACTTGGATGATGGAGTTGAAGGTTCGGTTAGTAAATTTGCTGATGACACCAAGATTGGTGGAGTAGTGGATAATGTGGAGGGCTGTCGTAGGCTGCAAAGAAACATTGATAGGATGCAGAGCTGGGCTGAAAAGTGGCAGATGGAGTTTAACCCTGATAAATGTGAGGTGATTCATTTTGGTCGGACAAATTTGATTGCGGATTACAGGGTTAAAGGCAGGGTTCTGAAGAATGTGGAGGAGCAGAGAGATCTCTTGAGTTCATGTCCATAGATCCCTGAAAGTTGCCACCCAAGTGGATGGAACCGTGAAGAAAGCCTATAGTGCGTTCGCATTTATTAACGGGGATTGAGTTTAAGAGCCGTGAGGTTATGCTGCAACCGTACAAGACCTTGGTTAGACCACATTTGGAGCATTGTGTGCAGTTCTGGTCACCTCATTATAGGAAGGATGTGGAAGCATTGGAAAGGGTGCAAAGGAGATTTACCAGGATGCTGCCTGGATTGGTGGGTGGGTCTTATGAGGAAAGGTTGAGGGAGCTAGGGCTTTTCTCATTGGAGCGAAGGAGGATGAGAGGTGACTTAATTGAGGTGTAGAGGGATAGATAGCGTGGACGTTCAGCGGCTTTTTCCTCAGGTGGATGTAGCTGTTACAAGGGGGCATAACTATAAGGTTCATGGTGGAAGATATAGGAGGGATGTCAGAGGTAGGTTCTTTACTCAGAGAGTGGTTGGGGCATGGAACGCGCTCCCAGCTATGGTAGTGGAGTAGGACACTTTAGGAACTTTCAAGCGGTTATTGGATAGGCATATGGAGTGCACGAGAATGATTGGGAGTAGGTTGATTTGATCTTAGTTTCAGACTAGTTGGGCACAACATCGTGGGCCGAAGGGCCTGTACTGTGCTGTACAGTTCTATGTTCTATGTACCTGTCCTGCTGCCTTCAGGGATCTTTGGACATGCATCCCAAGGCCTCTCTGGTCCTCTGTACTTCCTAGGATCCTACAGGTCATTGTCCAGCACAATTCCTGACTGGATGTGGCAGGAGTGCAAAGCCATTGGTTGTGGATCAGATAGCCATGTCTTCCGCATGATGCTTCCACTGTTTGGTCCTATGTTGTCACTTCCTCAGGTTGGCACTCTAATTTTGGTATTTCTGGTGCTGCTACTGGTACTGACCTCCACTCCTCATTGAACCAGAATTGATCCACTGGCTTGATAATAGTTGAGTGAGGGATACAAAAAGCCATGAGTAGATGTGGTTGAATATAGTTTTTCTGCTGGTGGCCCACTGCACCTCATGGATGCCAGTTGTGAGCTGCTGGATCTGTTCTGAATCTATCATTTAGCACAGTGGCAAGTGCCACATATCACAGTGGATGGTATCCTCAGTATGGAAATGGGACTTTGTCTCCACTTGAAGTGTACATTGGTCACGCTTACTAATACTGTCATAGATAAATGCATCTGCAATTGGTAGATTGGTGAGGCTGAGGTCAAGTAGGCTTTTCCCTATTGTTGGTTCCCTCACCACCTGACGCAAGCCCAACCTGGAAGATAATTCCCTTCAGGACACTGCCATTTCGGTCAGTTGTTGTGTTACCAAGCCATTATTGGTGATGGGTGCTGAAGTCCCCCCTGAGTACATTCTGTGCCCTTGCTGCCCAGCATGCTCCTGTCAGGTGGTGTTCAGCATGGAAGAGTTCTGATTCATTAACTGAGGGGTGACAGTAAGTGGTAATTAGTGGGAGGTTTCCTTTGCTATGTTTGCCCTGGAGCCATGAGGTCTGGTGTCAATGTCAAGGACTCGCATAGCAACTCTCTCCCAACAATATATACCATGCCACCACCTCTGGCCTGCAAGTGGGACAAGAAAATATCCAGTGATGGTGACAGGTCTGGGACTTTGGCAGTAAGGTACGATTCAGTGGGTGTAACTATAAAGAACAAAGAACAAAGAAATGTACAGCACAGGAACAGGCCCTTCGGCCCTCTAAGCCCGTGCCGACCATGCTGCCCGACTAAACTACAATCTTCTACACTTCCTGGGTCCGTATCCCTCTATTCCCATCCTATTCATGTATTTGTCAAGATGCCCCTTAAATGTCACTATCGTCCCTGCTTCCACCACCTTCTTCGGTAGCGAGTTCCAGGCACCCACTACCCTCTGCGTAAAAAACTTGCCTCGTACATCTACTCTAAACCTTGCCCCTCTCACCTTAAACCTATGCCCCCTAGTAATTGACCCCTCTACCCTGGGGAAAAGCCTCTGACTATCCACTCTGTCTATGCCCCTCATAATTTTGTAAACCTCTATCAGGTCTCCCCTCAACCTCCTTCGTTCCAGTGAGAACAAACCGAGTTTATTCAACCGCTCCTCATAGCTAATGCCCTCCATACCAGGTAACATTCTGGTAAATCTCTTCTGCACCCTCTATAAAGCCTCCACATCCTTCTGGTAGTGTGGCGACCAGAATTGAACACTATACTCCAAGTCTGGCCTAACTAAGATTCTATACAGCTGCAACATGACTTGCCAATTCTTATACCCAATGCCCCGGCCAATGAAGGCAAGCATGCCGTATGCCGCCTTGACTAACTTCTCCACCTGTGTTGCCCCTTTCAATGACCTGTGGACCTGTACTCCTAGATCTCTTTGACTTTCAATACTCTTGAGGGTTCTACCATTCACTGTATATTCCTTACCTGCATTAGACCTTCCAAAATGCATTACCTCACATTTGTCCGGATTAAACTCCATCTGCCATCTCTCCGCCCAAGTCTCCAAACAATCTAAATCCTGCTGTATCCTCTGACAGTCCTCATCGCTATCCGCAATTCCACCAACCTTTGTGTCGTCTGCAAACTTACTAATCAGACCAGTTACATTTTCCTCCAAATCATTTATATATACTACAAACAGCCAAGGTCCCAGCACTGATCCCTGTGGAACACCACTGGTCACAGCCCTCCAATTAGAAAAGCATCCTTCCATTGCTACTCTCTGCCTTCTATGACCTAGCCAGTTCTGTATCCACCTTGCCAGCTCACCCCTGATCCCGTGTGACTTCACCTTTTGTACTAGTCTACCATGAGGGACCTTGTCCAAGGCCTTACTGAAGTCCATATAGACAACATCCACTGCCCTACCTGCATCAATCATCTTAGTGACCTCCTCGAAAAACTCTATCAAGTTAGTGAGACACGACCTTCCCTTCACAAAACCGTGCTGCCTCTCACTAATACGTCCATTTGCTTCCAAATGGGAGTAGATCCTGTCTCGAAGAATTCTCTCCAGTAATTTCCCTCCCACTGAAGTAAGGCTCACCGACCTGTAGTTCCCGGGATTATCCTTGCTACCCTTCTTAAACAGAGGAACAACATTGGCTATTCTCCAGTCCTCCGGGACATCCCCTGAAGACAGTGAGGATCCAAAAATTTCTGTCAAGGCCTCAGCAATTTCCTCTCCAGCCTCCTTCAGTATTCTGGGGTAGATCCCATCAGGCTCTGGGGACTTATCTACCTTAATATTTTTTAAGACACCCAACACCTCGTCTTTTTGGATCTCAATGTGACCCAGGCTATCTACACACCCTTCTCCAGACTCAACATCTACCAATTTCTTCTCTTTGGTGAATACTGATGCAAAGTATTCATTTAGTACCTCGCCCATTTCCTCTGGCTCCACACATAGATTCCCTTGCCTATCCTTCAGTGGGCCATCCCTTTCCCTGGTTACCCTCTTGCTTTTTATGTACGTGTAAAAAGCCTTGGGATTTTCCTTAACCCTATTTGCCAATGACTTTTCGTGACCCCTTCTAGCCCTCCTGACTCCTTGCTTAAGTTCCTTCCTAATTTCCTTATATTCCACGCAGGCTTCGTCTGTTCCCAGCCTTTTAGCCCTGACAAATGCCTCCTTTTTCTTTTTGACGAGGCCTACAATATCTCTCGTTATCCAAGGTTCCCGAAAATTGCCGTATTTATCCTTCTTCCTCACAGGAACATGCCGGTCCTGAATTCCTTTCAACTGCCACTTGAAAGCCTCCCACATGTCAAATGTTGATTTGCCCTCAAACATCCGCCCCCAATCTATGTTCTTCAGTTCCCGCCTAATATTGTTATAATTAGCCTTCCCCCAATTTAGCACATTCATCCTAGGACCACTCTTATCCTTGTCCACCAGTACTTTAAAACTTACTGAATTGTGGTCACTGTTCCCGAAATGCTCCCCTACTGAAACATCTACCACCTGGCCGGGCTCATTCCCCAATACCAGGTCCAGTACCACCCCTTCCCTAGTTGGACTGTCTACATATTGTTTTAAGAAGCCCTCCTGGATGCTCCTTACAAACTCCGTCCCGTCTAAGCCCCTGGCACTAAGTGAGTCCCAGTCAATATTGGGGAAGTTGAAGTCTCCCATCACCACAACCCTGGCTGTTGCTGGCTGGTCTGTTCGACAGCTTTCCTAATTTTGGCACAGATGTTTACAAGGAAGACTTGCAGGATTATCTGGGAAGGATGTGCTGCAATCGTTTCTGTTCTGTGCGGTTCTATTTTTATTCTACTTTTCTGTAGCACCTTGGTACAACCGAGTAGCTTGCTAGGTCATTTCAGAGGGTATTTAAGAGTCAACCACATTGAATCGGTCTGGAGTCACAAGTAGCCAGACCAGGTAATGACAGCAGATTTCCTTCTCTAAAGGGGATTAGTGAATCAATGGGTATTTACAACAATCCAACAGCTTTCATGGTCATGACTACTGAGTCTAGCTTTTACAGAGTAATTCATTCAGTTTAAATTCGTATTGGCCTAGGCCTTTAGTAGCATTACCACCATGTCACTATCCCCGTTCATATGAATATGTTCACCAGAAGAACGTCTGGGATGAATTCTCACTTTTGCCACCAGACAGTAGTAGATCGGCCAGTTGTTGACATCTCACTCCAATTTCCTTTTTCATTTAAGTCAACAGAAATGATAAGTTGTTGGCTGGTTATTATGATCTGTTTTCTCACAGATGTCAAAATACACCCTTCTGAGTCTTTGAATGCAATTCTAAGATAATAGTGGGTGCATATGGAACGCTCAGTTTATAAATACACCAGCCTTTTTTTGTCCCTTCGGATGAAAATCTAGGGGTGTCATTGAGATCCATAAAGGAATTGACACCCTGCCCATTTGATTACTACACGTGTGATAGCAGCTGCATGCAAATGGTCACAAGAAACAAAAGAACAATAGAAGTAAAAGTTCTGAAATTGAGTCCAAACAGTGACAAAAATTGAGCTACCAATGAAAATTCAAATAGATCAATACCCTTTTTTTAAACACCGGCAGTTTACAAATTGTACCAATCTTTGCGAGACAATTGTATGGGATGCTGCTGCACGGTTTCCAATGAAGAAATGAGTTCAACAAGAAAACCACCAAAGCGTGGGATGAATTAAATTTTCCTTTGCCTGTCTGGTGAGACTTGTGTCGGTCACTAACATTTCTCCAAACAGATGTCATTTGTATGTGCCATGGAATATGGTGACTTAGCCTGCATGTCCAATTTTGCAACAGCAAGGCAACAAAAAAATGAATGCGTTCTTTTGTACACTGATAAAACATTTAATGGAAAACTTTTGCCTTTTCATGGTGTCTATCACATCCTCTGGATAAATATATATAAAGATATTTTCAAGTGCAATAAAAAGATAAAGTTATATTACTTTCAGACCAAAACACTCATTGTGCTGTGGCTGCCTTTCAAAATGTGAAGCAACTAGACAAATATCAATGGTTGGAATGTTTGTACCAGACTTCTATAGAGAAACCTCTGGTTACATAATTGAAAGCAGCTCCTGGATTACAACAGATCTTTTGTTTTGTACTGATCACTCGTAAGAAAAAAAATTAAGACATTTCAGAATTTTCCTAAGCTAACAATAATTATATCAGCGATATTTGCAATTGTAAAAAATCTCAAATGTGTGCCTTGGTTCTGCCAATAACTGATAAAATTGGTAGCTTAAGTTTTGATTGACAAATTGATGAAGAATGAGTCCATTATAAAGTTGTGCTTTTTTTCAGCCTGCTTTCACGTGTAATGAATACTGGATCACAATTCGTGATGGAAGGTGTGAAGAATTTGGTATTAAAGCAACAGGTAAGAATCTAAGGTTAGTAATTCTAAGCACAAAACAATTATACATAGAATCAAAGTAATCTTGGACCAAAGAAAATTAATCTAGACTTCATGAAATTTAAAAATGTAACCAGGCTCCTTGCTCACTCACAGTTTTGGAATGCAAATGTGATCTGTGTCTTTCTTGTTGCCTGCTGGCACAACCTATCCAAAACACTCAAGTGAGTACAATAAAAATACTTGTGCATCAGAAGTTTAACTGTTGTAGCATGATCAATAAACAACATCCACATTGGCAATGTATGTTCCTGGATGATACGCAAGAGAGTATTCGTAGGCTGCTAACAATAATGCCCAATGTTGTATCTGAGCTGAGGCTATGGGGGGAATCACTTTATTCTCTTTGAAAAGGCCCAGCAGGGATTTATAGTCTATTATGATTGTGAAATGTGGCCCTGGACATATGGGGGGGGTGGAATTTCTTCAGCCCAAAAATAACAGCCAATCCTTCCCTTTATATCTGAGAATAGTATCTTTCTGTGGCCGCGAAGGTTTTGGATGTATAATGATGTGTTAAGTAAGTTGGTTCAACGTTGACTGCAACTGGATGCATTGAAACTAGAAACAGGCTTCTGACACAGGAGATGGTCCAACACTGTTTTATTGAACTTCCTGAATGCTGTACATAGTCTGCTGTGAGTTCACACTCTATCAATCTAACTGATAGCCTCCTACTGGCTTGACCAGACTAACTCTCTACCTCATGGTGATAGTGCTCACTAGCTTGTGCACTCTTACTATCTCAGTAGCTGGGTCCTGTAGTGAGAGAGAGTCTTAATGCCCTGTGTGCTTTATCGTGGTGGTGTCCTGTCTGGTGATTGGTTATGTGTCGTGTGTGTTCATTGGTTATCCTGTGTGTCAATCACTGCCTGTCTGCATCTCATTATATACATGAGTGGATATTATGACATCTCCCCTTTTTGAAGTAAATTTTGGAACGTGGCGATATATATACATGCATGATTATATACAAGTGGTGAGTGAATGAACATATGTACATGGGAAGGTGTCTATCATGTAGATACAGAGCAAACTGAACAAAATTTGCAAGTTTTAAGTCTATAGATTCAGTCTTTGTGGCGGGCGACGAATTCTTGTCGATCGCCTCAGAGGTGGAGGGGGGGACGCCGGCACTTGGACAGGTGGGTTTGCTGCCATGTCGGTGGCCTCATGGAGAGGCAGGATCGCTGCCAGATCGGTGGCCTCGTGGTGCGAGATGTCCGGAGGAGGCATGATGACATGCGGAGAAGTGCGGCCAGGCGGTGGGCAGGGAACTTTTTGCAGCGCCCTCCTGTTGCGCCGGAAAATGGAGCCATCAGCCATTTGGACAACGAAGGACCTGGGGGAAGCCTGCCTGACGACAATAGCTGGGGCTGTCCATCCTCCCTCAGCCAATTGGACGCGAACAACATCGTCAGGACCCAGCGCAGGTAGATCCTTGGCATGAGCATCATACGTGATCTTCTGCTGGTCCCTGGATCGTTGCACTTTCTGCAGCACCCTGAGGCGGTCAAGGTCTGGAACATGGATGGCTGGAACAGTAATCCTCAAGTTGCGGTTCATGAACAGCTGCGCCGGAGACAAACCAGTCAACAGTATGCCAACAGCGCCAGGTTGAAGTCCGAGGCTGAGTTTGCAGCCTTGCACAGCAACCACTTGCCAATATGGACCCCTTTTTCGGCCTTCCCGTTTGATTGCGGGTAATGGGGACTGGATGTGATGTGACTGAAGTGGTAGGATCGTGCAAAGTCGGACCACTCTTGGCTGTAGAAACAACGGCCGTTGTCACTCATTACTGTGAGTGGTATGCCGTGCCTGGCAAACGTCTCTTTGCAGGCTTTAATCACTGACTTGGATGTGAGGTCCGACAGTTTCACCACTTCCGGGTAGCTGGAGAAGTTGTCGACCAAGAGCACGTAATCATGCCCAATTGCGTGAAAGAGGTCTATCCCCACCTTGGACCACTGAGAAGTCACAATCTCGTGCTGTTGCAGTGTTTCTTTGGGCTGAGCTGGTTGAAATTTCTGGCATGTTGTGCAGTTGAGGACCGTGTTGGCAATGTCCTGGCTGATGCCAGGCCAGTAGACTGACTGCCGAGCTCTGCGTCGACATTTTTTGACCCCAAGGTGACCCTCATGGATCTGTCTGAAACCATAGCTTGCATGCTTTGGGGAATGACGATTCTGTCTAGTTTAAGAAGGATCCCCTCGACAACCGTTAACTCGTCCTTAACGTTGAAGAACTGGGGCCTTTTGCCAGCCATAGGCAAGGTGTTGCATCACGTGCTGCAGTAGAGGATCTTTGGCAGTTCCTTCGCATATCTGGACAACTCGTTCATCAGTGGCTGGGAGGTTGCTGGCACACAACTGCACCTGTGCCTCGATGTGGCGAATGAAGTCGCCCGGTTCACATGGCACGATGATGGATCAGGATAGGGCATCCGGGACGATCAGCTCCTTGCCCGATGTATAGACGAGTTCGAAGTCATATCGGTGGAGACGAAGAAGAATTCGCTGCAGCCGAGGTATCATGTCATTTAAATCCTTCTGGAATATGTGGACTAAAGGCCTGTGGTCTGTTTCCACCGTGACCTTCGGCAGATCGTAGACGTAGTCATGAAACTTGACTATTCCTGTCAGGAGACCCAGACGCTCCTTTTCGATCTGGGCATACCGTTGTTCGGTCGGAGTAAGCGTTCTCCAAGGGGGCCTTCAGGACGCGCAATAACGCAGAATTGCCGAGCAGAAGCTTATAGCCAAGTTCCGCACACATGAGTGCGGCCTCAACCGGGACCTGGGATTCATGTCGCATTACATTCATCCCCCACCATCTGGCCTGCGAAATCCTACCAACTGTCCTGGCTTGATGTAATTCACACCTCTTTAACCTGGGGTTACCCCATCTCTGGATCTGTAAAGATGTAATCACCTGCTAATGGTCGCATTAACATAGAACGATACAGCGCAGTACAGGCCCTTTGGCCCACGATGTTGCACCGAAACAAAAGCCATCTAACCTACACTATGCCATTATCATCCATACGCTTATCCAATAAACTTTTAAATGCCCTCAATGTTGGCGAGTTCACTACTGTTGCAGGTAGGGCATTCCACGGCCTCACCACTCTTTGCGTAAAGAACCTACCTCTGACCTCTGTCCTATATCTATTACCCCTCAGTTTAAAGCTATGTCCCCTCGTGCTAGCCATTTCCATCCGCGGGAGAAGGCTCTCACTGTCCACCCTATCTAACCCCCTGATCATTTTGTATGCCTCTATTAAGTCTCCTCTTAACCTTCTTCTCTCTAACGAAAACAACCTCAAGTCCCCAAGCATTGTTTGTCTATATATGTGTTTCTGGAACAGACCTCTTCATTCACTTGAGGAAGGAGCAGCGCTCCGAAAGCTAGTGACATCGAAACAAACCTGTTGGACTTTAACCTGGTGTTGTAAGACTTCGTACTGGGCTCACCCCAGTCCAACGCCGGCATCTCCACATCATGACTTTATCTATGTTAGTGACCTTTGAGACTTATCTGGATAGGCACCCGAACAGACGGGGTATAGAAGGAGACAGGCGGTTGGTCTAGATAGGACACTTGATCGGTGCAAGCTTTGAGGGCCTGTTCCTGTGCTGTATTGTTCTTTGTTCTATAAGTGGCATTTGAACTGTATTGGGTTGCTTAATTGGAATTAGTGGCAGATGTAGATTTTTCTTTTGCTTAATAATTTTTAACAGATAAATGTAAAGCTATTTCTTTGTAATGTGGTTAATTCTGTGTGGTTAATTCTGTGTTTAAATTAAAGCTTGTTTTGACACAAAAGATAGCTATTGGTCAAAATCATCACTCCTGGGGTGGAGTATCCTTTCCTCTCAATTTTACAAATTAAAAAATTGTTTGAGGTTCTGATCCAGTATCCTCTTGAGGTCGAGGGTGGGTTCTGTCAAAAACATTTTTTGTATCGTGCCATTATTGGTCCCACATACTAGCCAGTCGTGTAGCATCTCCACCAAGGATGGGCAAAACTTGCAGTATCCGGCTCGCTTTCTTAATCTAATCAGAAGTTCTGTCACGAGTACCCCAGGGGTCCTCCCAGCTGTGTTGAATCGGTAATAGAACATATTACAGCACAGTACAGACCCTTCGGCCCACGATGTTGTGCCCAACTAGTCTGAAACTAAAATCAAATCAACCTACTCCCAATCATTCTAGTGCACTCCATATGCCTATCCAATAACCGCTTGAAAGTTCCTAAAGTGTCCGACGCCACTACCATAGCTGGGAGTGCGTTCCACGCTCCAACCACTCTCTGAGTAAAGAACCTACCTCTGACATCCCTCCTATATCTTCCACCATGAACCTTATAGTTATGCCCCCTTGTAACAGCTACATCCACCCGAGGAAAAAGTCGCTGAACGTCCACTCTATCTATCCCTCTCATCATCTGATACACCTCAATTAAGTCACCTCTCATCCTCCTTCGCTCCAATGAGAAAAGCCCTAGCTCCCTCAACCTTTACTCATAAGACCTACCCTCCAATCCAGGCAGCATCCTGGTAAATCTCCTTTGCACCCTTTCCAATGCTTCCACATCCTTCCTATAATGAGATGACCAGAACTGCACACAATGCTCCAAATGTGGTCTAACCAAGGTCTTGTACAGTTGAAGCATAACCTCACGGTTCTTAAACTCAATCCCCCTGTTAATAAATGCTAACACACTATAGGCCTTCTTCATGGCTCTATCCACTTGCGTGGCAACTTTAAGAGATCTATGGACATGAACTCCGAGATCTCTCTGCTCATCCACATTCTTCAGAACCCTGGTGTTAACCCTGTAATCCGCATTCAAATTTGTCTTACCAAAATGAATCGCCTCACACTTATCAGGGTTAAACTCCATCTGCCACTTTTCAGCCCAGCTCTGCATCCTATCAATGTCTCTTTGCAGCCTACGATAGCCCTCCACATTATCCACTACTCCACCAATCTTGGTGTCATCAGCAAATTTGCTAACCCAACCTTCAACTCCATCATCCAAGTCATTGATAAAAATCACAAATAGCAGAGGACCCAGCACTGATCCCTGTGGTACACTGCTGCTGACTGGGCTCCAGGATGAAAATTTGCCATCTACCACCACCCTCTGTCTTCTATGTGATAGCCAGTTACTGATGCTGGAGGATTACAGACGGCTTTGGGTCGTAATGGTTCTTTAGTAGATAAGAACATAAGAACTAGGAGCAGGAGTAGGCCATCTGGCCCCTCGAGCCTGCTCCGCCATTCAATGAGATCATGGCTGATCTTTTGTGGACTCAGCTCCACTTTCCGGCCCGAACACCATAACCCTTAATCCCTTTATTCTTCAAAAAACTATCTATCTTTATCTTAAAAACATTTAATGAAGGAGCCTCTACTGCTTCACTGGGCAAGGAATTCCATAGATTCACAACCCTTTGGGTGAAGAAGTTTCTCCTAAACTCAGTCCTAAATCTACTTCCCCTTATTTTGAGGCTATGCCCCCTAGTTCTGCTTTCACCCGCCAGTGGAAACAACCTGCCCGCATCTATCCTATCTATTCCCTTCATAATCTTATATGTTTCTATAAGATCCCCCCTCATCCTTCTAAATTCCAACGAGTACAGTCCCAGTCTACTCAACCCCTCCTCGTAATCCAACCCCTTCAGCTCTGGGATTAACCTAGTGAATCTCCTCTGCACACCCTCCAGTGCCAGTACGTCCTTTCTCAAGTAAGGAGACCAAAACTGAACACAATACTCCAGGTGTTGCCTCACTAACACCTTATACAATTGCAGCATAACCTTCTTAGTCTTAAACTCCATCCCTCTAGCAATGAAGGACAAAATTCCATTTGCCTTCTTAATCACCTGTTGCACCTGAAAACCAACTTTCTGCGACTCATGCACTAGCACACCCAGATCTCTCTGCACAGCAGCATGTTTTAATTTTTTATCATTTGAATAATAATCCCTTTTGCCGTTATTCTTACCAAAATGGATAACCTCACATTTGTCAAAATTGTATTCCACCTGCCAGACCCTAGCCCATTCACGTAGCCTGTCCAAATCCCTCTGCAGACTTCCAGTATCCTCTGCACTTTTTGCTTTACCACTTATCTTAGTGTTGTCTGCAAACTTGGACACATTGCCCTTGGTCCCCAATTCCAAATCATCTATGTAAATTGTGAACAGTTGTGGGCCCAACACTGATCCCTGAGGGACACCACTAGCTACTGATTGCCAACCAGAGAAACACCCATTAATCCCCACTCTTTGCTTTCTATTAATTAACCAATCCTCTATCCATGCTCCTACTTTCCCCTTAATGCCATGCATCTTTATCTTATGCAACAACCTTTTGTGTGGCACCTTGTCAAAGGCTTTCTGGAAATCCAGATATACCACATCCATTGGCTCCCCGTTATCTACCGCACTGTTAATGTCCTCAAAAAATTCCACTAAATTAGTTAGGCACGACCTGCCCTTTATGAATCCATGCTGCGTCTGTCCAATGGGACAATTTCCATCCAGATGCCTCGCTATTTCTTCCTTGATGATAGATTCCAGCATCTTCCCTACTACCGAAGTTAAGCTCACTGACCTATAATTACCCACTTTCTGCCTACCTCCTTTTTTAAACAGTGGTGTCACGTTTGCTAATTTCCAATCCGCCCGGACCACCCCAGAGTCTACTGAATTTTGGTAAATTATCACTAGTGCATTTGCAATTTCCCTAGCCATCTCTTTTAGCACGCTGGGATGCATTCCATCAGGGCCAGGAGACTTGTCTACCTTTAGCGCCATTAGCTTTCCCATCACTACCTCCTTGGTGATATCAATCCTCTCAAGGTCCTCACCTGTCATAGCCTCACTTCCATCAGTCACTGGCATGTTATTTGTGTCTTCCACTGTGAAGACCGACCCAAAAAACCTGTTCAGTTCCTCAGCCATTTCCTCATCTCCCATTATTAAATCTCCCTTCTCATCCTCTAAAGGACCAATATTTACCTTAGCCACTCTTTTTTGTTTTATGTATTTGTAGAAACTTTTACTATCTGTTTTTATATTCTGAGCAAGTTTACTCTCATAATCTATCTTACTCTTCTTTATAGCTTTTTTAGTAGCTTTCTGTTGCCCCCTAAAGATTTCCCAGTCCTCTAGTCTCCCACTGATCTTTGCTACTTTGTATGTTTTTTCCCCTTCAATTTGATACTCTCCCTTATTTCCTTAGATATCCACGGTCGATTTTCCCTCTTTTTATCGTCCTTCCTTTTTGTTGGTATAAACCTTTGCTGGGCACTGTGAAAAATCACTTGGAAGGTTCTCCACTGTTCCTCAACTGTTTCACCATAAGCTTGTTGAATGTTTTAATGTCAGGAGCTTTAGGATAAGTTAAACTCTTAGTAATGCTGAACATTGAGGTCCCGCATGCTGTCAAATAATTACTTTATGCCTGTCATCCCCTTCTATGCCGTTGACGTGGAAAATTTAGCACATGCGTTTGGCACACTGAGACCAGTCCTCAATGTCCACATCATATGGCACGAGCTTCCCAAATAAGGGCATTCCCAGGTTTTTCCTTTCGCTTTGTTTCTTACCGGAGTTATCATTGGGGACTTTCAATAAGGTTCCTCAGCATCCTGTGTTTGATCCTCATCACCAATGTAATAATTACAGGAGGCAGAATGAAAGGTCAAACTGGTTATTTTAAACTGAAAATAAAGCCGCTAACGCAGCACACAAAAACAAACGTACCAGTCCAGGACTCTCAGAACTGGGTCTGGGACTGGGAGCTTTATTTAAAGGTCCCACTAACGAGGCCCAGCTTTAAGATTCTCTGAATACTCACCATGGCAACTCATATTCTATGAAGCCCACAGGGGGATCAGTCAGCGGTCCCCCGTGGTCCATGTGATGGTTATCACAAAAACCTTTTTTTTCAGCAATGCTGCACAGAATTTTCAATATCTACCTTATACTCTAATATTTAGGGAGCTAACAAACCCACTGAGCTCAAACGCACCACACCACATAATAAATGCCAAAAATAACCAAAATAATTTCCATGGATTTCTCAATAGCCCACCAAGCTGTTAGCCAAGCTGTGAATAATCTCATTGAAACTTTGTCTCCCACGAGGTTTTCCAATCTCCATCTTTGAACAACATTTGGAAAGCAGTGGTATAATCAGACAAAGTCAGCATGGATGTACGAAAGGGAAGGTATTCGGGGTGGACTGGCTAGATGGATACAGAACTGGCTTGGTTATAGAAGACCGAGAGTAGCGGTGGAAGGGTGTATTTCAAATGGAGACCTATAGTTAGTGATGTTCCGCAGGGTTCAGTGCTGGGACCTCTGTTGTTTGTAGTATATATAAATGATCTGGAGGAAAATGTGAGTGGTCTGATTAGTAAGTTTGCGGATGACACGAAGATTGGCAGAGTTGCTGATAGTGCCGAGGATTGTCAAAGGATACAACAGGATATTGATAGATTGGAGACTTGGGCACAGAAATGGCAGGTGGAGTTTAATCCGGACAAGTGCGAGGTGATGCATTTTGGAGGATCAAATCTAGGTATTGTTATTGGCCAGGGTTTAGAGAACCCCAAAGTGTATCATAGAGTTCCCCTGACCCACAACTTTTAATAGATTGTGGTATGGGGAGCGCACGGCCCACTCTACAGATGTGGTACAGCAGAAGTGGAAAAGTATTTTTTAAAGCAAAACAATGTTTATTCTATGAACTCAAGTTAACCTTTTTAAAACATACAGTGAACATCTTAGCAATCATTAATTCAAATACAACCTTCAAAGAATACAACACTAAGTAATCCTTTAAGCTTCCCAAACAACATCCAGAAGACAGAAGAAACACCTTTCAACAGAAGCACATGAGGTTTACATTCACTACTGAGAACATTTATAATTCTGAATTCACCAAATGATCAAGAAAATCTTTTGCTGGCAGAGAGAACAGCAGTACATCTGCTTGGTCTGGCTTCAGCTCCAACACTGAAAACGAAACTAAAACACACTCTGCAGCCTGCTCAAAAACAAAAGTAAAAAGCTGACCGACAGCCCAGCTCCACCCACTCTCTGACATCACTGCAGTAGTAAACACCCATTTCTTAAAGGTACTTTCACTGCAGATATTTATATACATACCCATTTATCAACAACCATTTCTGAAAGGTACCCTCACATGACAGTATGAATTATACTGTAAATGGCAGAACCCTTCGGAACATTAACAGAGAGAGGGATCTGGGCGTGCAGGTCCACAGTTCCCTAAAAGTGTCAACACAGGTGGCCAAGGTGATTAAGAAGGCATATGGCATGCTTGCCTTCATCAGCTGGGGCATTCAGTACAAGAGTTGGGAAATCATGTTGCAGCTTTATAAAACCTTGGTTAGGCCGCATTTGGAGTATTGTGTGCAGTTCTGGTCACCACATTATCAGAAGGACGTGGAAGCTTTGGAGAGAATGCAAAGAAGGTTCACCAGGATATTGCTTGGTCTCGAGGGTGTTGGCTACGAGGACTTGTTGGATAGTTTTCACTGGAAAGACGGAGGCTGAGGGAAGACCTGATAGAGGTCGACAAAATTATGAGAGGCGCAGACAGGGTGGATAGTCAGAGCTTTTTCCAAGGGCGAAAGTGTCAATTACAAGGGGGTGCAGGTTCAAGGTGAGAGGGGAAAAGTTTCAGGGAATGTGCGGGATAAGTTTTTCACACACAGAGTGGTGGGTGCCTGGAGGATGTGGTGGAAGCAGGCACATTAGCAACATTTGGGTACATGGATGGGTACATGAATAGGGAGGAAATAGAGGGAAACGGACCGAGTAAGGGCAGAAGGTTTTGTTTTTAGTTAGGGCATCATGGTCGGCACAGAGGTGGCCAAAGGGCCTGTTTCTGTGCTGTACATTTCTTTGTTCTTTGTTGAATTCACGCTTGGCAAATCTGCTAGAATTAGTAAAATTTACAGTGCAGAAGGAGGCCATTCAGCCCATCGAGCCTGCACTGGCCCTTGGAATGAGCACTCTACTGAAGCCTGCACCTCCAACCTATCCCAGGAAACCCACCTAACCTTTTTGGGCAATTTAGCATGGCCAATCCACCTAACCTGCACATCTTTGGACTGTGGGAGGAAACTGGAGCACCCGGAGGAAACCCACGCAGACACGGAAAGAAGGTACAAACTCCACACAGACAGTCAACAGAATTGAACCCGGGTCCCTGGAGCTGTGAACATAGAACATAGAAAACATAGAAAATACAGCACAGAACAGGCCCTTCGGCCCACGATGTTGTGCCGAACCTTTGTCCTAGATTAATCATAGATTATCATTGAATTTACAGTGCAGAAGGAGGCCATTCGGCCCTTTGAGTCTGCAACGGCTCTTGGAAAGAGCACCCTACCCAAACTCAACACCTCCACCCAACACCAAGGGCAATTTTGGACACTAAGGGCAATTTATCATGGCCGATCCACCTAACCTGCACATCTTTGGACTGTGGGAGGAAACCGGAGCACCCGGAGGAAACCCACGCAGACACGGGGAGGACGTGCAGACTCCGCACAGACAGTGACCCAAGCCGGAATCGAACCTGGGACCCTGGAGCTGTGAAGCAATTGTGCTATCCACAATGCTACCGTGCTGCCCTTAAGAACAAATTAATCTACACTATATCATTTTACCGTAATCCATGTACCTATCCAATAGCTGCTTAAAGGTCCCTAATGTTTCCGACTCAACTACTTCCACAGGCAGTGCATTCCATGCCCCCACTACTCTCTGGGTAAAGAACCTACCTCTGATGTCCCTCCTATGTCTTCCACCTTTCACCTTAAATTTATGTCCCCTCGTAATGGTTTGTTCCACCCGGGGAAAAAGTCTCTGACTGTCTACTCTTATCTATTCCCCTGATCATCTTATAAACCTCTATCAAGTCGCCCCTCATCCTTCTCCGTTCTAATGAGAAAAGGCCTAGCACCCTCAACCTTTCCCCGTAAGACCTACTCTCCATTCCAGGCAACATCCTGGTAAATCTTCTTTGCACCTTTTCCAAAGCTTCCACATCCTTCCTAAAATGAGGCGACCAGAACTGTACACAGTACTCCAAATGTGGCCTTACCAAAGTTTTGTACAACTGCATCATCACCTCACGGCTCTTAAATTCAATTCCTCTGTTAATGAACGCGAGCACACCATAGGCCTTCTTCACAGCTCTATCCACTTGAGTGACAACTTTCAAAGATGTATAAACATAAACCCCAAGATCTCTCTGCTCTTCCACATTGCCAAGAACTCTACCGTTAACCCTGTATTCCACATTCATATTTGTCCTACCAAAATGGACAACCTCACACTTTTCAGGGTTAAACTCCATCTGCCACTTCTCAGCCCAGCTCTGCATCCTATCTATGTCTCTTTGCAGCCGACAACAGCCCTCCTTACTATCCACAACTCCACCAATCTTCGTATCGTCTGCAAATTTACTGACCCACCCTTCAACTCCCTCATCCAAGTCATTAATGAAAATCACAAACAGCAGAGGACCCAGAACTGATCCCTGCGGTACGCCACTGGTAACTGGGATCCAGGCTGAATATTTGCCATCCACCACCACTCTCCGACTTCTATTAGTTAGCCAGTTTGTTATCCAACTGGCCAAATTCCCCACTGTCCCATGCCTCCTTACTTTCTGCAGAAGCCTACCATGGGGAACCTTATCAAATGCCTTACTAAAATCCATGTACACTACATCCACTGCTTTACCTTCATCCACATGCTTGGTCACCTCCTCAAAGAATTCAATGTGACTTGTAAGGCAAGACCTACCCCTCACAAATCCGTGCTGACTATCCCTAATCAAGCAGTGTCTTTCCAGATGCTCAGAAATCCTATCCTTCAGTACCCTTTCCATTACTTTGCCTACCACCGAAGTAAGACTAACTGGCCTGTAATTCCCAGGGTTATCCCTAGTCCCTTTTTTGAACAGGGGCACGACATTCGCCACTCTCCAATCCCCTGGTACCACCCCTGTTGACAGTGAGGACGAAAAGATCATTGCCAACGGCTCTGCAATTTCATCTCTTGCTTCCCAAAGAATCCTTGGATATATCCCGTCAGGCCCGGGGGACTTGTCTATCCTCACGTTTTTGAAAATGCCCTCCACATCTTCCTTCCTAACAAGTATTTCCTCGAGCTTACCAATCTGTTTCACGCTGTCCTCTCCAACAATATCGCCCCTCTCATTTGTAAATACAGAAGAAAAGTACTCGTTCAAGACCTCTCCTATCTCTTCAGACTCAATACACAATCTCCCGCTACTGTCCTTGATGGCACCTACCCTCGCTCTAGTCATTCTCATATTTCTCACATATGTGGAAAAGGCCTTGGGGTTTTCCTTGATCCTACCCGCCAAAGGTTGTTCATGCCCTCTCTTAGCTCTCCTAATCCCTTTCTTCAGTTCCCTCCTGGCTATCTTGTATCCCTCCAATGCCCTGTCTGAACCTTGTTTCCTCAGCCTTACATAAGTCTCCTTTTTCCTCTTAACAAGGCATTCAACCTCTCTTGTCAACCATGGTTCCCTCACTCGACCATCTCTTCCCTCCCTGACAGGGACATACATATCAAGGACACGTAGTACCTGTTCCTTGAACAAGTTCCACATTTCACTTGTGTCCTTCCCTGACAGCCTATGTTCCCAATTTATGCACTTCAATTCTTGTCTGACAACATCGTATTTACCCTTCCCCCAATTGTAAACCTTGCCCTGTTGCTCGCACCTATCCCTCTCCATTACTAAAGTGAAAGTCACAGAATTGTGGTCACGATCTCCAAAATGCTCCCCCACTAAAAATCTATCACTTGCCCTGGTTCATTACCAAGTACTAAATCCAATATTGCCCCTCCCCTGGTCGGACAATCTACATACTGTGTTAGAAAAGCTTCCTAAACACACTGCACAAACACCACCCCATCCAAACTATTTGATCTAAAGAGTTTCCACTCAATATTTGGGAAGTTAAAGTCACCCATGACTACTACCCTGTGACTTCTGCACCTTTTCAAAATCTGTTTCCCAATCTGTTCCTCCACATCTCTGCTACTATTGGGGGGCATATAGAAAACTCCTAACAAGGTGACTGCTCCTTTCCTATTTCTGACTTCAACACATACTACCTCATTAGGGTGATACTCCTCGAACTGCCTTTCTGCAGCTGTTATACTATCTCTAATTAACAATGCCACCCCCCCCCACCTCTTTTACCACCCTCTCTAATCTTATTGAAACATCTATAACCAGGGACCTCCAACAACCATTTCTGCCCCTCTTCTATCCAGGTCTCCGTGATGGCCACCACATCGTAGTTCCAAGTACCGATCCATGCCTTAAGTTCACCCACCTTATTCCTGATGCTTCTTGCGTTGAAGTATACACATTTCACCCCATCTCCATGCCTGCAAGTACTCTCCTTTGTCAATGTTCCCTTCCCCACTGCCTCATTACACGCTTTGGCGTCCTGAATATCGGCTACCTTAGTTGCTGGACTACAAATCCGGTTCCCATTCCCCTGCCAAATTAGTTTAAACCCTCCCGAAGAGTACTAGAAAACCTCCCTCCCAGGATATTGGTGCCCCTCTGGTTCAGATGCAACCCGTCCTGCTTGTACAGGTCCCACCTTCCCCAGAATGCGCTCCAATTGAAGCTAGTAGAGTTGACCAGGGACAATCGTTGGATGTGGTTTATTTAGACTTTCAGAAGACTGCGGGTAGTGTCTTAAGATGTTTGGAAAGCTAGTTAGCAGGCAGGAAGCAAAGAGTTCGAATAAATGGATCTTTTTCCGATTGGCAGTCAGTGACTAGTGGGATACTGCAGGGATCTGTGCTAGGGTCCCAACTGTTCAGATTATATATTAATGATTTGGACGAGGGAACTAAATGTATATCTCCACATTTGAAAATGATGCAAAGTTGGGTGGGAGGGTGAGCTGTGAGGAGGATGCAAAGATGCTTTAGCGGGATTTGGACAAGCTGGGCACATGCATGGCAGATGCAGTATAATATGGATACATGTGAGGTTATCCGCTTCGGCAGCAGTATAAGAAGGCAGATTATTATTTGAATGGGTGCCCTCGTGCACAAGTCACTGAAAGTAAGCATGCAGAAACATCAGGCAGTAAAGAAGGCAAACGTATGGCCTTCATAGCGAGAGGATTTAGGTATAGGAATAAGGATGTTTTGCTGCAATTGTATGGGGCATTGGTGAGGCCACACCTGGAGTATTGTGTGCAGTTTTGGTGTCCTTATCATCGAATCATAGAGAGGTTATAGCACAGAAGGAGGCCATTCGGCTCACCTTGTCCATGTCAGCCGAGGATAAAACGTCATCGGCGGAATTCTCCCTTCCTGATGCTGGGGCAGGCTTCATGGACATCCATGACAGAAAAACTGGCACCACACCTGGACCGATTCAGCGACCATTGAGGGGTTAGCACCGTGCCACTTGGAACACAACCGATTCCAATGAGAAATGGTGTGGGATTCGACAGATTCAAAATTGACACTCGGGAGGCTGACAAGCTGCAGCTGCATATACGCATTACACTCTCCACACACTAATCCCAGCCAACAAGATGACACTGGTTGTGCTGGACATGACCATCCCGTTGATGGGTTGGCTGGGACCAGAGGGCACCTAGAGGGAGTGGCCTGGGGTGACACCCATACAACCCATGGCCCTAATTTCACAGTGGACAGCTAGCGGCTTGCGTAGCTGCTTGGCTGCGTTGCAAGCCGCAGCAATGGTGCTCCGTGCCTGTCTACCCGAACCCCACAGCCCACCTCCTGGCCACCCCCCGGCCCTGGCAAAAGTCTCCCGGCCAGCAGCACGACTGCCAGCAAACTATGGTGATGTTGGACACTTATCACTCCCCCCTCACCTCCCTTCACTCTTTTTCACGTTTTTTAAAAGCACAAGTGAACCTCGCTGTCAGGAATTCACGCCAGCAGAGAATCGCAAAATCACAGAGGTTTACAGTATGAAAACAGGCCCTTCGGCACAACTTGTCCATGCCGCCCAGTTGTTACTGGGAGGCCCTGGAGAATATCTGGTCAGGCCCACTTAATGATATGCCAATAGTGTTTACTGTACATGCATTCTGGAACACATTGACGTCGTTGTCGAGGCAACGGAGAATTGTGATTTGGCGTGAAACCGTGCCCACCACAATTCCGGTGTCAAAACCGATTCTCCGTCCAATCACGTTTCCCAATTTCGGCGTCAGCCGATGGAGAATCCCGCGACATGTGATTTCAAGAAGGAATAGGTATAGGTATTGGAACTAAAGGGATCAAGAGATGTGGTGGGAAGGTAGGATCAGGTCATTGAATTTGATGATCAACCATGATCGGAATGAATGGTGGAGCAGGCTCGAAGGGTCGAATGGCTTACTCCTGCTTCTATTTTCTATGTATGTTTCTTTATATGAACACCTCACCTTACAATTCTCTCCAAACATTTCTCCGACTTGATAGCTTCAATGATGACCCACTTTACAGGGATTCAATTTGGCATCCCGAGATTCCGTTCCCTAGATGTTCAACTACATTCGCTCATCAACTTACAAACACACATACAGATCTTCAATCGTGCCAAGCAGAAGATCACTGTTGCTTTTCCCCAAAGCCCGCAGCATGCCAACCTTTGACTGCCTTCTTGGATCTTCAGGATTCTTTTGAGCCCTCTTCAGTAAAGGTCTGCTCCCTTTCTTTAACTTGGACTCAGTTACTCTGCTCCTTTCTTTTCTCATAACCATAACCATAACCGCTTCTGTCCTGTCTTTGTCCCTGACCTAGGACTTTCCTTTACGACCACTTCCTGAGTGCCTCCCTTATCCCTCTTTTTTTCTGACCCTTCTTTTCTGATTAAAACAGACTAAAAAAAATGACTGTCCAAGAAGTGTTTGTGACAATATGTATATTGTATGAATAATGAAGGGTTAACAATTTACTGTAACTGCATCCAACCACTAGATGGCGATCAAGCGCATACACATGAATCACGTGAAACTCCTGATTCCGGGAGAAGGTTGCTCGGTGAGGTAGAGAACAGTCATGTTATCAGGAGTCCTGTAATTGGAATCATAGTTTAGTCAATCTGCAATCTTTTATATCTTAGCAACCAAACCAAATCTATTTAGTTGTGTAAATAAATGAGCTTTGTTCAATACATAGCTTGATGTTCTTTGTGAGGCACTACACTTCAAAGCCACCCTCATTCAGAAAGCAAAGAACATCACATGATACCAGGAGTAGAAATCGTAAGGTACCAGATGTGCATGCTGAAGATAAGTAGAAAAGTTCAGAAAGAAACGAGAAGTTTGCAAGAAATTTCTGTGAAACAATACTTGAAGAAAATTTCTAACCAGAGTCTGACTTCAGCGACGACGTCAAAGCAAATCCTAGTTGAAGCGAGATGGAAGGTCTGCAAACACCACAGCAATTTTGGGACTTTGGGTAAAGTAGATGTTAATTGGCGCAATTTCAAGCAGCAGTTTGAATTGTATATCTCTGCCCTAAACCGAGAAGCGACCAGCGAGAAATAGCACTATTTCTAACTGTGGCTGGCTCGCAAGCCATTGAAATCTTTAACTCGTTCCGGTTTGAGTATGAGGTAGTTAAAAAAAAATACGTCGAAGTTATCGAAAGGTTTGACGAGCGCTGCCAGATGCAATAAAACAAAACTTTGAACAGTATGTGTTCAGGCAAAGAATGCAAAAAGCAGGCAAAACGCTTGACTTCTACATAACGGATCTGAGACTAAAAGCACAGACGTGTAATTTTTCGATTGTCCTACACTCACTGTTGCGAGATCAGATAGTTTACGGAGTAAAAAGTGACAAACTGCGAGAAAGGCTATTGCGACAGTTTGATTTGACGTTGGAAGACGCAATCAGTAAGTGTAGAGCAAGCGAATTTGCCAGAAATCAGTTTTCTGAAATGTTTGTTGGAGGAAGTGGCGCGAAAAGTAGCAACGTGGCCAACGCCATTAATGCAGTGGCGCACCTAAAAAGGAAATGCCATCCAGACGGCAGCCATTTTAAGAATAACGACAGCCATTTTACATATGACATGTAAAAGGTGTGGCAAGATGCATCAGATCAAAAAATGCCCTGCATACGGAAAAACCTGTGCTAAATGTCATAAGCTAAACCACTGTGCATCTCAATATAGATCGGGGACAAATTCTCAGCAGTTTACAAAACCCAGTACAGTAAACAAAGGAAGAGCTGTGCAAGAAATAAGCGTTGAAAAACTTTTAAACAAGTGATCAAACCTGACTCGGAGGATGATGTATTTGACTTAGAGGATTCCTTCTTTGTTGAAACAGTGGAAAGCAGAGAAAAAGCACATCAAAAGGTTACCAATTCGGAAACTTTAAAACAGATTGCCAACGTTCGGAGAACTGATGAATGGACGATTCCTTTAACAAGAAATAAATGGAACCAACATGATGGTTTGGATACCAGAGCGAGAGCTAATCTTATTAATCAGACAGATATAGCCAGGTTACATGTAAAACCAGTGACGAGAATGATTGTCAACTGCGAGATTATAATGGCAACTTGATAACCACAAAGGGTACCTGCTATTTAACTGTCAAAGTTAAAGAGAAAAAGATTCCAATTAATTTTGAGATTGGTGAAGCAAATAGATCATCGTTACTTGGTATTCAGACATGTGAGATTTTGCAGCTCGTGAAACGCATTTACAGCTTGGACAGGATTTCATCCAATTGCAATGACCAGATTGAAGTAATTATTCAGAAATTCCCTCATATCTTTCATGGTATGGGATCACTACCATTTGAATGCAGTTAAAAGTAAATGCCAAACCAGTAATTCACCATCTAGGAGAGTACCAGCTCCTTTGAGGGAACGTTTAAAAGTGGAACTTGAGCGTATGCAGCAGTTGGGAATAATCACCAAAGTGGGAGAACCAACTGACTGGGTCAGTTCTATGGTTTGTGTGAAGAAAACCAACGATGACCTGAGAATCTGTATCGATCCAAGCATCAAATGGATTGAGTCTTCCAAACAGTATGACTTCCAGCATGTAACCGCCAGCTCGCATCATCCACAGTCAAATGGAAAGGTTGAGAAGGGAGTGCATATTGCCAAGAAGTTACTTACGAAAGCTTGGGGTTTAAACAGCGACCCAAACTTAGCTTTGTTAAGCTGCAGAGCGACACCACTTGCAACAGGATACTCACCAGCACAGTTGCTGAGAACCGAAAGATACATACAACGTTAGCGTGTCTTACTACAACAAATCCTGAGAACGAAGACACAATCCAAACAATCAAACCGAACAAACGGAAACAACTGAAGTACTATGAGAGAACAGCAAAAATTCTACCACCGCTAGAGCAAGGTGATACTGTCAGAATACAATTTCCGAATGGATGGACAAGCATGGCACATGTCATTCACCAGGCAGCTCCACATTCACATGTAGTAGTAACGGAAGTGGGTTCTATCTTAAGGAGAAACTGCAGAGCACTTCTTAAGGTGAAGACAACTCAACCACATTTCCAAACATCACAACAGATACAGAGCTACTCAAAGCAACTCCAACAGTATGTCAGGAAGACATCATTCCAGCAGCAAACACAACAACAGCAGCAATGGAACAACACCATGCAGAACCTTTGCAGCACAACCAAACACAACTGCAAGACAAGATTGCACTGAGAAGATCGACACGTCTCAGAAAAAGACAGCGTCTTAAATTTGTAAAAACAGAACAAAATTTGGACAGTAACATTATGAAACCATGTATAGCCTCAGCAAACATCATGTACTGTAAATATGTTTGAATGCATATCCAAACAACTTCAAAGAAAGGGGGATGTAACAGTGCTATTCACTGACCTTGAACTGATCTGGTGACCTATCACAACACTCCAAGAGGGTCCTGTCCTTGTTCCAAGACAAAACAAGAATAACAAGTAGTAGAACATCCTGTACCATAAATGCTACAATCTGCTACCTTAGCACACAGAATAACGGATTTCATGACCGTATGTGTCATGAAAGATATTATGGCTGGCTCAAAAAACCATTTAGTTGATAGACATTGACCAGTAGCTCAAGTGAACAAGTTAGTAGCGGCAAAATACAAGCAATGAATAGTGCACCAGTGGAAAATTCACAATTGGCTCCCACTTTGTTTCCAGATAAACCATTTTAAAAACCAGCGATATCACAAAACAGATCAGTCAAGTCATTCACATAATTTCTCGAATGTTTTCAATTACTATTTTCCTTTATTTATTTGGGTGAATATATGAACCTGGCACTTCTGTTTATCTGTAATCCAGCAAGCAAAACAATGCTCACAGAAGTGAAAAAAAAAAATCAAGTTTGCCAATAAATTGGTTACTTAATGTTAGAAATTCCTGCAAGATTTTCATGGATAGAATAGCAACTTTAAACTTTGGGACTACAGATTCCCCAGTCAGTGATGGGGGAAACACTCTTCATTTTAAGCTGCAGCAATCAAACCTCAGTCCAGGTCACAAACACATTTTGAATTGAGCTATAAGAACTTCATATATTTATGCAATTGGGTATGCATCTCCTATGTTATCACATGTTTTATACTTTCATGGTCCTGTATTCTATTTGTACCTCCGTAACCTGGCCAGCATTTATCCCTCATCCAATACAGCTGGTGCATTATAGCAGTTACATTTGAGCCTTTGGTATTGATCTCTAAATAGAGCCACTTTGAGAAAATTGATTTATTAATTTGAATAGAGTTTTCCTGTTTTTGGGGGGAATACCTGGAAAGTTTCATTATTTATTCCATAAGCGTAGCAATCAAATGTTAGTTTATCTTGAGCGATTGCCAGAATTTAGGAAGCACCATGATTAGACCAAGTTTGCTAAAAACTTTTGAGTAAAGCCCCATAGCTAATTGCAGTTAGCTATGACCAGTTAGAAATGCTTTCAGAACTGAAAATCTTTGTTTCCTCTGATTGGAATGTTTTGTAGCGCAGCATTGAAGTAGGAAAGCAAAAAAATAAAACATAGGATTTAAGGTGAAATCGACACAATTTGAAAGGGCGGCACAGTGGTGGAAGCATAGTGGTTAGCACAGTTGCTTCACAGCTCCAGGGTCCCAGGTTTGATTTCCACTTGGGTCACTGTGCTGAGTCTGCACGTTCTCCCCGTGTCGGCATGGGTTTGATGGACCATCAATAATAGATGAAGCGAGTTATAGAACTAAATTGTGGCTTTAATACCCTGAGATGTGTGCCTGCCTGCTGCTGATCCCTCACTGGGGGCAGGGCCCAGCCCAGATCAGCCAACTATATACAAAGCCCAAGGGGCAGAGCCGCAGGCGGAGCCAACAGAAGCAACAACAACAGTAAGTAACAATGGAACAAACAATAACAGTGAATATATATATACAGCAGTGAGTAACAGTGGAACGTGGTTCACCACATTCACCCTCTGTTTAAAAAAAAGTCCAGCGGGGATGAAGTGCACTTACAGATTGAGTTTGACAGGAGCTTTAACCTTCCGCTGTGATCGCCTCAGTCCTGGCTGTGGTGTGGGCACCGGTGTCGAGACCTTCGACTTTGGGAGCGTGTTGTCTTCTTCTTCATCCCGCTGAGCCGACGGAGAGGGAGACGGTGTAGGGGCGGGCGTGTTGGTGATAGTCGCTGGGGAATCTGTGGGTGCCAAGTCTCTGAGGGAGACTGTGTCCTGCCGCCCGTCGTAGTGTGCCACGTAGGCATAATGTGGGTTTGCATGGAGGAGCAGAACCCTCTCGACCAGGGGATCTGACTTATGGCTCCTCGCATGCTTCCGGAGGAGGATGGGCCCTGGAACTGTCAGCCAGGACGGGAGCGAGACCCCTGAGGTGGACTTCCTCGGGAAGACAAACAAACATTCGTGAGGGGTCTCGGTGGCAGTACACAGAAGCGACCGGATGGAGTGGAGCGCATCGGGAAGGACCTCCTGCCAGCGGGAGACTGGGAGACTTCTAGACCGTAGGGCCAGAAGGTCGGCCTTCCAGACCGTCGCGTTCTCCCTCTCGACCTGTCCGTTTCCCCGGGGGTTGTAGCTGGTCGTCCTGCTTGAGGTGATGCCTTTGCTAAGCAGGAACTGACGCAGCTCATCACTCATAAAAGAAGAGCCCCGATCACTATGGACATAGGTGGGGAAACCGAACAAGGTGAAGAGACTGTGCAGAGCCTTGATGACGGTGGCAGAGGTCATGTCAGGGCATGGGATGGCAAAGGGAAAACGAGAGTACTCAACAATGTTGAGGAAGTACACGTTACGGTCAGTGGAGGGGAGGGGCCCTTTGAAATCGATACTGAGGCATTCAAAGGGGCGGGAGGCCTTCACCAGGTGAGCTCTGTCTGGCCGATAGAAGTGCGGTTTGCACTCCGCGCAGTCTTGGCAGTGCCTGGTCATGGTCCTGACCTCCTCGGTGGAGTAAGGCAGGTTGCGGGCCTTGATGAAATGGAGGAACCGGGTGACCCTCGGGTGACAGAGGTCATTGTGGAGGGCCTGAAGTCGGTCTACTTGTGCACTGGCACATGTACCGCGGGATAGGGCATCTGGAGGCTCATTGAGTTTCCCAGGCCAATACAAGATGTCGTAGTTATAGGTGGAGAGTTTGATCCTCCGCCTCAAGATCTTATCGTTCTTGATCTTGCCCCGCTGTGTGTTATTGAATATGAAGGCAACCGACCGTTGGTCAGTGAGGAGAGTGAATCGCCTGTCGGCCAGGTAATGCCACCAATGTCGCACAGCTTCCACAATGGCTTGTGCTTCCTTTTTGACGGAGGAGTGCCGAATTTCGGAGGCCTGGAGGGTACGGGAGAAGAAAGCCACGGGCCTGCCCGCCTGGTTGAGGGTAGCGGCCAGGGCAAAGTCAGATGCATCGCTCTCCACCTGGAACGGGATGAACCCATCTACTGCGTGCATCGTGGCCCTGGCAATATCTGCCTTGATACGGTTGAAGGCCAGGCGGGCCTCCGCTGTCAGGGGGAAAATGGTGGATTTGATAAGTGGGCGGGCCTTGTCCGCGTAATTGGGGACCCACTGGGCCTAATAGGACAAAACCCCCAGGCATCTCTTCAGGGCCTTGGGGCAGTGGGGGAGGGGAAGTTGAAGAAGGGGGCGCATGCGGTCGGGGTCGGGCCCTCGGACTCCGTTTTCCACGACGTAGCCAAGGATGGCTAGGCGAGTTGTGCGGAAAACACATTTCTCCTTATTATAGGTTAAATTAAGGAGCTGGGCGGTGTGGAGGAATTTCTGGAGGTTAGCGTCGTGGTCCTGCTGGTCATGGCCACAGATGATGACATTATCCAGATACGGGAACGTGGCCCGCAGCCCGTCAGAACGGTCCATTCGGCCCATCACTCGCTGGAAGACCGAGACTCCATTGGTGACGCCGAAGGGGACCCGGAGAAAGTGGTAGAGGCGGCCATCTGCCTCAAAGGCAGTGTATTGGCGGTCCTCCAGGCGGATAGGAAGCTGGTGGTACGCTGACTTCAAGTCTACTGTGGAGAAGACCCGGTACTGCGCAATCTGGTTGACCATGTCAGATATAGAACGTAGAACAATACAGCGCAGTACAGGCCCTTCGGCCCACGATGTTGCACCGAAACAAAAGCCATCTAACCTACACTATGCCATTATCATCCATATGTTTATCCAATAAACTTTTAAATGCCCTCAATGTTGGCGAGTTCACGACTGTAGCAGGTAGGGCATTCCACGGCCTCACTACTCTTTGCGTAAAGAACCTACCTCTGACCTCTGTCCTATATCTATTACCCCTCAGTTTAAAGTTATGTCCCCTCGTGCCAGCCATTTCCATCCGCGGGAGAAGGCTCTCACTGTCCACCCTATCCAACCCCCTGATCATTTTGTATGCCTCTATTAAGTCTCCTCTTAACCTTCTTCTCTCCAACGAAAACAACCTCAAGTCCATCAGCCTTTCCTCATAAGATTTTCCCTCCATACCAGGCAACATCCTGGTAAATCTCGTCTGCACCCGCTCCAAAGCCTCCACGTCCTTCCTATAATGCGGTGACCAGAGCTGTACGCAATACTCCAAGTGCGGCCGTACCAGAGTTCTGTACAGCTGCAACATGACCTCCCGACTCCGGAACTCAATCCCTCTACCAATAAAGGGCAACACTCCATAGGCCTTCTTCACAACCCTATCAACCTGGGTGGCAACTTTCAGGGATCTATGTACATGGACACCTAGATCCCTCTGCTCATCCACACTTTCAGAAGTGTGCGGGGAAGAGGGTACGCATCGAGCTGCGTGTACCGGTTGACCGTCTGACTGTAGTCGGCAACCATCCGGTGTTTCCCCCCAGTCAAACAAAGAACAAAGAACAAAGAAATGTACAGCACAGGAACAGGCCCTTCGGCCCTCCAAGCCCGTGCCGACCATACTGCCCGACTAAACTACAATCTTCTACACTTCCTGGGTCCGTATCCTTCTATTCCCATCCTATTCATATATTTGTCAAGATGCCCCTTAAATGTCCCTATCGTCCCTGCCTCCACTACCTCCTCCGGTAGTGAGTTCCAGGCACCCACTACCCTCTGCGTAAAAAACTTGCCTCGTACATCTACTCTAAACTTTGCCCCTCTCACCTTAAACCTATGCCCCCTAGTAATTGACCCCTCTACCCTGGGGAAAAGCCTCTGACTATCCACTCTGTCTATGCCCCTCATAATTTTGTATACCTCTATCAGGTCGCCCCTCAACCTCCTTCGTTCCAGTGAGAACAAACCGAGTTTATTCAATCGCTCCTCATAGCTTATGCCCTCCATACCAGGCAACATTCTGGTAAATCTCTTCTGCACCCTCTCTAAAGCCTCCACATCCTTCTGGTAGTGTGGCGACCAGAATTGAACACTATACTCCAAGTGTGGCCTAACTAAGGTTCTATACAGCTGCAACATGACTTGCCAATTCTTATACTCAATGCCCCGGCCAATGAAGGCAAGCATGCCGTATGCCTTCTTGACTACCTTCTCCACCTGTGTAGCCCCTTTCAGTGATCTGTGGACCTGTACTCCTAGATCTCTTTGACTTTCAATACTCTTGAGGGTTCTACCATTCACTGTATATTCCCTACCTGCATTAGCCCTTCCAAAATGCATTACCTCACATTTGTCCAGGTTAAACTCCATCTGCCATCTCTCCGCCCAAGTCTCCAGACAATCTAAATCCTGCTGTATCCTCAGACAGTCCTCATCGCTATCCGCAATTCCACCAACCTTTGTGTCGTCTGCAAACTTACTAATCAGACCAGTTACATTTTCCTCCAAATCATTTATATATACTACAAAGAGCAAAGGTCCCAGCACTGATCCCTGTGGAACACCACTGGTCACAGCCCTCCAATTAGAAAAGCATCCCTCCATTGCTACCCTCTGCCTTCTATGGCCTAGCCAGTTCTGTATCCACCTTGCCAGTTCACCCCTGATCCCGTGTGACTTCACCTTTTGTACTAGTCTACCATGAGGGACCTTGTCAAAGGTCTTACTGAAGTCCATATAGACAACATCTACTGCCCTACCTGCATCAATCATCTTAGTGACCTCCTCGAAAAACTCTATCAAGTTAGTGAGACACGACCTCCCCTTCACAAAACCGTGCTGCCTCTCACTAATACGTCCATTTGCTTCCAAATGGGAGTAGATCCTGTCTCGAAGAATTCTCTCCAGTAATTTCCCTACCACTGAAGTAAGGCTCACCTGAGGACCACCACTTGGGCTCTCCAGGGGCTGTTACTAGCCTCAATGATCCCTTCCCGCATGAGTCGCTGGACCTCTGACCTGATAAAGGCCTTGTCCCGGGCACTGTATCGTCTGCTCCTGGTGGCGACGGGCTTACAGTCGGGGGTGAGGTTAACGAAGGGTGCGAGGCTACAAACGGTGAGAGGGGGCAGGGTTCCACCGAACTTCAAAGTCAGGCTTCGGAGGTTACATTGGAAGTCCAGTCCTAGTAACAGGGCAGCGCAGAGATGGGGGAGGACTTAGAGTTTGAAGTTAGCATACTCTACGCCCTGTATCGCAAGTTTTGCGACACAGTAGCCCCAGACCTGAACGGAGTGTGATCCAGAAGCTCGGGAGATAGTCTGGGACGCGGGAAAAATCCGAAGGGAGCAGCCCCTTACCGTTTCCGGATGAATGAAGCTATCCGTGCTCCGGGAGTCGAACAGACAGGTCGTCTCATGCCCATTGACCCGGACAGCCATCATGGAGTTATTGAAGTGATGGGGCTGGCACTGGTCGAGCGTGATGGGGCTAAGCTGCGGAAGATGTCTGGTCGGTGGTAGCAAGGTGGTCCCAAGATGGCGGTTTCCATGAGTCACACGTGGCGGGCGCGTTGAAGATAGTGGCCAAAATGGCGGCCCCCACTGGCTGCACGAGGCGGATGACGCATCAGAAGGGTGCGGTCCCGGCAGGCAAGATGCCACGCTGCGGGACCTGTGAGCTTCAAAGAACAAAGAACAAAGAAATGTACAGCACAGGAACAGGCCCTTCGGCCCTCCAAGCCCGTGCCGACCATACTGCCCGACTAAACTACAATCTTCTACACTTCCTGGGTCCGTATCCTTCTATTCCCATCCTATTCATATATTTGTCAAGATGCCCCTTAAATGTCCCTATCGTCCCTGCTTCCACTACCTCCTCCGGTAGTGAGTTCCAGGCACCCACTACCCTCTGCGTAAAAAACTTGCCTCGTACATCTACTCTAAACCTTGCCCCTCTCACCTTAAACCTATGCCCCCTAGTAATTGACCCCTCTACCCTGGGGAAAAGCCTCTGACTATCCACTCTGTCTATGCCCCTCATAATTTTGTATACCTCTATCAGGTCGCCCCTCAACCTCCTTCGTTCCAGTGAGAACAAACCGAGTTTATTCAATCGCTCCTCATAGCTTATGCCCTCCATACCAGGCAACATTCTGGTAAATCTCTTCTGCACCCTCTCTAAAGCCTCCACATCCTTCTGGTAGTGTGGCGACCAGAATTGAACACTATACTCCAAGTGTGGCCTAACTAAGGTTCTATACAGCTGCAACATGACTTGCCAATTCTTATACTCAATGCCCCGGCCAATGAAGGCAAGCATGCCGTATGCCTTCTTGACTACCTTCTCCACCTGTGTTGCCCCTTTCAATGACCTGTGGACCTGTACTCCTAGATCTCTTTGACTTTCAATACTCTTGAGGGTTCTACCATTCACTGTATATTCCCTACCTGCATTAGCCCTTCCAAAATGCATTACCTCACATTTGTCCGGATTAAACTCCATCTGCCATCTCTCCGCCCAAGTCTCCAGACAATCTAAATCCTGCTGTATCCTCAGACAGTCCTCATCGCTATCCGCAATTCCACCAACCTTTGTGTCGTCTGCAAACTTATTAATCAGACCAGTTACATTTTCCTCCAAATCATTTATATATACTACAAACAGCAAAGGTCCCAACACTGATCCCTGTGGAACACCACTGGTCACAGCCCTCCAATTAGAAAAGCATCCCTCCATTGCTACCCTCTGCCTTCTATAGCCTAGCCAGTTCTGTATCCACCTTGCCAGTTCACCCCTGATCCCGTGTGACTTCACCTTTTGTACTAGTCTACCATGAGGGACCTTGTCAAAGGCCTTACTGAAGTCCATATAGACAACATCTACTGCCCTACCTGCATCAATCATCTTAGTGACCTCCTCGAAAAACTCTATCAAGTTAGTGAGACACGACCTCCCCTTCACAAAACCGTGCTGCCTCTCACTAATACGTCCATTTGCTTCCAAATGGGAGTAGATCCTGTCTCGAAGAATTCTCTCCAGTAATTTCCCTACCACTGAAGTAAGGCTCACCGGCCTGTAGTTCCCGGGATTATCCTTGCTACCCTTCTTAAACAGAGGAACAACATTGGCTATTCTCCAGTCCTCCGGGACATCCCCTGAAGACAGCGAGGATCCAAAGATTTCTGTCAAGGCCTCAGCAATTTCCTCTCCAGCCTCCTTCAGTATTCTGGGGTAGATCCCATCAGGCCCTGGGGACTTATCTACCTTAATATTTTTAAGACACCCAACACCTCGTCTTTTTGGATCACAATGTGACCCAGGCTATCTACACCCCCTTCTCCAGACTCAACATCTGCCAATTCCTTCTCTTTGGTGAATACTGATGCAAAGTATTCATTTAGTACCTCGCCCATTTCCTCTGGCTCCACACATAGATTCCTTTGCCTATCCTTCAGTGGGCCAACCCTTTCCCTGGCTACCCTCTTGCTTTTTATGTACGTGTAAAAAGCCTTGGGATTTTCCTTAACCCTATTTGCCAATGACTTTTCATGACCCCTTCTAGCCCTCCTGACTCCTTGCTTAAGTTCCTTCCTACTTTCCTTATATGCCACACAGGCTTAGTCTGTTCCCAGCCTTTTAGCCCTGACAAATGCCTCCTTTTTCTTTTTGACGAGGCCTACAATATCATCCAAGGTTCCCGAAAATTGCCGTATTTATCTTTCTTCCTCACAGGAACATGCCTGTCCTGTATTCCTTTCAACTGACACTTGAAAGCCTCCCACATGTCAGATGTTGATTTGCCCTCAAACATCCGCCCCCAATCTATGTTCTTCAGTTCCCGCCTAATATTGTTATAATTAGCCTTCCCCCAATTTAGCACATTCATCCTCGGACCACTCTTATCCTTGTCCACCAGTACTTTAAAACTTACTGAATTGTGGTCACTGTTACCGAAATGCTCCCCTACTGAAACATCTACCACCTGGCCGGGCTCATTCCCCAATACCAGGTCCAGTACCGTCCCTTCCCTAGTTGGACTGTTTACATATTGTTTTAAGAAGCCCTCCTGGATGCTCCTTACAAACTCCGCCCCGTCTAAGCCCCTGGCACTAAGTGAGTCCCAGTCAATATTGGGGAAGTTGAAGTCTCCCATCACCACAACCCTGTTGTTTTTACTCTTTTCCAAAATCTGTCTACCTATCTGCTCCTCTATCTCCCGCTGGCTGTTGGGAGGCCTGTAGTATACCCCCAACATTGTGACTGCACCCTTCTTATTCCTGATCTCTACCCATATAGCCTCACTGCCCTCTGAGGTGTCCTCTCGCAGTATAGCTGTGATATTCTCCCGAACAAGTAGCGCAACTCCGCCTCCCCTTTTACATCCCCCTCTATCCCGCCTGAAACATCTAAATCCTGGAACGTTTAGCTGCCAATCCTGCCCTTCCCTCAACCAGGTCTCTGTAATGTCAACAACATCATAGTTCCAAGTACTAATCCAAGCTCTAAGTTCATCTGCCTTACCCGTAATGCTCCTTGCATTAAAACATATGCACTTCAGGCCACCAGACCCGCTGTGTTCAGCAACTTCTCCCCGTCTGCTCTGCCTCAGAGCCACACTGTCCCTATTCCCTAGTTCTCCCTCAATGCTCTCACCTTCTGACCTATTGCTCCCGTGCCCACCCCCCTGCCATACTAGTTTAAACCCTCCCGTGTGACACTTGCAAACCTCGCGGCCAGGATATTTATGCCTCTCCGGTTTAGATGCAACCCGTCCATCTTATACAGGTCACACCTGCCCCGGAAGAGCTCCCAGTGGTCCAGATAACGGAAACCCTCCCTCCTACACCAGCTGTTTAGCCACGTGTTTGTCTGCTCTATCTTCCTATTTCTAGCCTCACTGGCACGTGGCACAGGGAGTAATCCCGAGATTACAACCCTCGAGGTCCTGTCTTTTAACTTTCTGCCGAGCTCCCTGAACTCCTGCTGCAGGACCTCATGCCCCTTCCTGCCTATGTCGTTAGTACCAATATGTACAACGACCTCTGCCTGTTTGCCCTCCCCCTTCAGGATTCCCTCTACCCGTTCGGAGACATCCTGGACCCTGGCACCAGGGAGGCAACATACCATCCTGGAGTCTCTTTCACGTCCACAGAAGCGCCTATCTGTGCCCCTGACTATAGAGTCCCCTATTACTATTACTCTTCTGCGCTTTGACCCTCCCTTCTGAACATCAGAGCCAGCCGTGGTGCCACTGCTCTGGCTGCTGCTGTTTTCCCCTGATAGGCTATCCCCCCCGACAGTATCCAAAGGGGTATATCTGTTCGAGAGGGGGACAACCACAGGGGATTCCTGCACTGACTGCCTGCCCTTTCTGGTGGTCACCCATTTCTCTGCCTGCACCTTGGGTGTGACCACATTTACATAACTGCGATCTATGACGCTTTCCGCCACCTGCATGCTCCTAAGTGCGTCCAATTGCTGCTCCAACCGAACCATGCGGTCTGTGAGGAGCTGCAGTTGGGTGCACTTTCTGCAGATGAAGCCATCCGGGACGCTGGAAGCCTCCCGGACCTGCCACATCTCACAGTCAGAGCACAGCACCCCTCTAACTGACATTGCGTCAATTAATTAAAATTAAAATTTGTCTTTTTTTTTTTTAAATACTTTTTTTTTTAAATTGCAAAGTTACTGTCAACTATCTGTTTCCTAGCACTAGATTTCTAATAGAAATGCGATAGCTAACTATAATACTCTCCGATCTCTGGCTTAGATATCCTCTAAATTATAATTAAGTTATGATGTTTAATTAGTTGCCAAATACTCAAATTTTTTTTAAAGTTTAGGTTAGAATCCCAACCAGCCACTCTGGCCACAGCTTTTCTGTGATGTCACTTCAGTTTCCCCCCCGACACACACAATTTGAAAAAAGGTATAAAAGTAAAAAATAAGTAAAAATCACTTACTTACCTTCTTACCTTCTGAGTGTCTGAGATGTTCTCAGGTTCTCTCGCTGACAGAGACTGCTCCTCCACCTCCGAACCTTGACCTGCACAATGCTAATACTATAATAATAATATAATATGGCACTTACCTCACACCAATGGGTCTTATTATTAGGTTAGAGGAGGAGGGCGGGTGGGAGACACTACACGTGTAGTGTCTCGGGTTTCCTCTCCACCAGAATTTATTGGTTGGGGGGGGCGGGGGACTTGCCAGAGGTCGAACTTCCGGTTCCCGCCTTATATAAAAACAAATAAAACAGAAAAGAAGAACAGACACGGGACCAGGCAAGGCTTTTTAAATACACTACTCACCTCCCAGAAGGCCCCTGCGCACCGCTGCCGCCGAAATCCAAAGGGCTGCTCCTGTAAAGGTAAGGTTTTTAAATACACTACTCACCTCCCAGAAGGCCCCTGCGCACCGCTGCCGCCGAAATCCAAAGGGCTGCTCCTGTAAAGGTAAGGTTTTTAAATACACTACTCACCTCCCAGAAGGCCCCTGCGCACCGCTGCCGCCGAAATCCACACTGCTCCCGAAAGGTCGGGCCTGGCAGACTTTGGGTCTGGGAGCTTCAGGTCGGGCCTGACAGACCTTGGAAAAGTGCCCCTTCTTACCGCGCTCGTTGCAGGTCGCGTTCCGAGCAGGACAACGCTGTCTAGGGTGCTGGCCCTGGCCGCAGAAGTAGCAGGTAAGTGATAAATCTAATTCTGCTGTTTTTCAGTTAAAAGTGCAGTGTGCAGATGAGTGTCTGATTGGCTGAAGCTACCCCCACCCTAATTGCTGAGAGGCAGTTATCTGGCAGTCACCTGACGCCTGTTTAAGGGCACAAAGGTACATATTGTATTCTTCTCTTTGAAGCTTAAGTAGTGTGAGTCATCCTGAAGTCTGTATAAAAGACAGACAGAAAGCGCACTCAGTAAGTGTTGCGCAGGTCAAAGAGAGACAGCCTGAGTGAGTGAGACACAGCCAGAGTGGGAATTTGAAACTTGGTAATTTGGTGCAGTGAGGTAATTTGGTGCAGAGTGGGAGAAGGTGCCTTTTCCCTACTGTTTTGTTCTCTCTCTTTCTTCTGGCCTGTAACTTTTAATCAGCAGGGAGAGAACCTGAGAGCACCTGAGACCCTCAGAAGGTAAGTAAGTGATTTTTACTTATTTTTACTTTTATTACCGTTTCAAATTGTGTGTGTGGGGGGGGGGGGAAACTGAAGTGACATCACAGAAAAAAGGTAAACTAATTAAACATAATTACTTAATTATAATTTAGAGGGGTATCTAAGCCAGAGATCAGAGAGTACTGTATTTAGCTTTCACATTAATAGTAGAAATCTAGTGCTAGGAAACATATAGTTAACGGTAACTTTTTAAAAAAACTTTAATTTACTAATTAATTGACACAATGTCAGTTAGAGGGGTGCAGTGCTCTGACTGTGAGATGTGGCAGGTCCGGGAGGCTTCCAGCGTCCCGGATGGCTTCATCTGCAGAAAGTGCACCCAACTGGTGCTCCTCACAGACCGCATGGTTCGGTTGGAGCAGCAGTTGGATGCACTTAGGAGCATGCAGGTGGTGGAAAGCGTCATCGATCACAGTTCTATAAATGTGGTCACACATTTAACACAAGGTGCAGGCAGAGAAATGGGTGACCACCAGAAAGGGCAGGCAGTCAGTGCAGGAATCCCCTGTGGTTGTCCCCCTCTCGAACAGGTATACCCCTTTGGATACTGTCGGAGGGGATAGCCTATCAGGGGAAAACAGCAACAGCCAGAGCAGTGGCACCACGGCTGGCTCTGATGTTCAGAAGGGAGGATCAAAGCGCAGAAGAGCAATAGTAATAGGGGACTCTATACTCAGGGGCACAGATAGGCGCTTCTGTGGACGTGAAAGAGACTCCAGGATGGTATGTTGCCTCCCTGGTGCCAGGGTCCAGGATGTCTCCGAACGGGTAGAGGGCATTGTGAAGGGGGAGGGCAAACAGCCAGAGGTCGTTGTACATATTGGTACTAATGACATAGGCAGGAAGGGGCATGAGGTCCTGCAGCAGGAGTTCAGGGAGCTCGGCAGAAAGTTAAAAGACAGGACCTCTAGGGGTGTAATCTCGGGATTACTCCTTGTGAGTAAGAGGTGTGAATTGTGTCAAGCCAGGACAGTTGGAAGGATTTCGCAGGCCAGATGGTGGGGGATGAATGTAATGCGACATGAATCCCAGGTCCCGGTTGTGGCCGCACTCATGTGTGCGGAACTTGGCTATAAGCTTCTGCTCGGCGATTCTGCGTTGTCGCGCATCCTGAAGGCCGCCTTGGAGAACGCTTACCCGGAGATCAGAGGCTGAATGCCCTTGACTGCTGAAGTGTTCCCCGACTGGAAGGGAACATTCCTGTCTCGTGATTCTTCACAATTCTTTAACCTGGGGTTACACCATCTCTGGATCTGTAAAGATTTAATCACCTGCTAATGCTCACATTCCAAGTATTGTCTGGCATCTTTGAATCTGTCTATATATATGTTTCTGTAACATACCTCTTCATTCACCTGAGGAAGGAGCAGCGCTCCGAAAGCTAGTGACATCGAAACAAACCTGTTGGGCTTTAACCTGGTGACTTCTTACTGTGCTCACCCCAGTCCAATGCCGGCATCTCCACATCATAGAAATAGGAATATAGAGCAGCTAAACACGTGGCTAAACAGCTGGTGTAGGAGGGAGGGTTTCCATTATCTGGACCACTGGGAGCTCTTCCGGGGCAGGTGTGACCTATATAAGAAGGACGGGTTGCATCTAAACTGGAGAGGCATAAATATCCTGGTCGCGAGGTTTCCCAGTGTCACACGGGAGGGTTTAAACTAGTATGGCAGGGGGGTGGGAACCGGAACAATAGGTCAGAAGGTGAGAGCATTGAGGGAGGGAGAACTAGGAAATAGGGATAGGATGGCTCTGAGGCAGAGCAGACAGGGTGAAGTTGCTGAACACAGCGGGTCTGGTGGCCTGAAGTGCATATGTTTTAATGCAAGAAGTATTACGGGTAAGGCAGATGAACTATGATGTTGTTGCCATTACAGAGACCTGGTTGAGGGAAGGGCAGGATTGGCAGCCAAACGTTCCAGGATTTAGATGTTTCAGGCGGGATAGAGGGGGATGTAAAAGGGGTGGCGGAGTTGCGCTACTGGTTAAGGAGAATATCACAGCTGCACTACGGGAGGACACCTCAGAGGGCAGTGAGGCTATGTGGGTAGAGATCAGGAATAAGAAGGGTGGTGTCACAATGTTGGGGGTTTACTACGGGCCTCCCAACAGCCAGCGGGAGATAGAGGAGCAGATAGGTAGACAGATTTTTGAAAAGAGTAAAAACAACAAGGTTGTGGTGATGGGAGACTTCAACTTCCCCAATATTGACTGGGACTCACTTAGTGCCAGGGGCTTAGACGGGGCACAGTTTGTAAGCAGCATCCAGGAGGGCTTCTTAAAACAATATATAGACAGTCCAACTAGGGAAGAGGCTGTACTGGACCTGGTATTGGGGAATGAGCCCGGCCAGGTGGTAGAAGTTTCAGTAGGGGAGCATTTCGGGAACAGAGACCACAATTCAGTAAGTTTTAAAGTGCTGGTGGACAAGGATAAGAGTGGTCCTAGGGTGAATGTGCTAAATTGGGGGAAGGTTAATTATAACAATATTAGGCGGGAACTGAAGAACCTAGATTGGGGGTGGATGTTTGAGGGTAAATGAACATCTGACATGTGGGAGGCTTTCAAGTGTCAGTTGAAAGGAATTCAGGACTGGCATGTTCCTGTGAGGAAGAAGGATAAATACGGCAATTTTCGGGAACCTTGGATAACGAGAGATATTGTAGGCCTCGTCAAAAAGAAAAAGGAGGCATTTTTCAGGGCTCAAAGGCTGGGAACAGACTAAGCCTGTGTGGAATAGAAGGAAAGTAGGAAGGAACTTAAGCAAGAAGTCAGGAGGGCTAGAAGGGGTCACGAAAAGTCATTGGCAAATAGGGTTAAGGAAAATCCCAAGGCTTTTTACACGTACATAAAAAGCAAGAGGGTAGCCAGGGAACGGGTTATCCCACTGGAGGATAGGCAAGGGAATCTATGTGTGGAGCCAGAGGAAATGGGCGAGGTACTAAATGGATACTTTGCATCAGTATTCACCAAAGAGAAGGAATTGGTAGATGTTGAATCTGGAGAAGGGTGTGTAGATAGCCTGGGTCACATTGAGATCCAAAAAGACGAGGTGTTGGGCATCTTGAAAAATATTAAGGTAGATAAGTCCCGAGGGCCTGATGGGATCTACCCCAGAATACTGAAGGAGGCTAGAGAGGAAATTGCTGAGGCCTTGACAGAAATCTTTGGATCCTCACTGTCTTCAGGTGATGTTCCGGAGGACTGGAGAATAGCCAATGTTGTTCCTCTGTTTAAGAAGGGTAGCAAGGATAATCCCGGGAACTACAGGCCGGTGAGCCTTTTTAAAAAAATATATATTTATTAAAGTTTTTTAACACAACCTTTCTCCCTTACAAACAATAACCCCTCGTAACAAAAAAAAACAAGAAATCGCGCAGAGCAAAGTCTGCCTGGCCAGATGCAAATCTTCTAAATCACAGGCCCGACTTTCAGACTCACAGGCCCTTCAGCGTGGCGGCGTGCCTGCCGGTACCGCTGCCTTCGGACGCGCATCAGCCTCGTGCTATCCGTGGGGGCAGCCATCTTTAAGCCTACCCAACACGTGCGACTCATGGGGGCCGCAATCTTGGCCGCCATCTTTTTTTTTTTAAGTATATTTATTAAAGTTTTTTTCACACAATTTTTCTCCCTTACAAACAATAACCCCCCCCCCCCCCCGTAACAAAAAAACCCGAGAAATCGCACAGAGCAAGATATATACATGGCAAAATGATATATTTACACAGCTTTGTACACTGGCCCTCACCCGTACGTGCCAGTTTCCCCAACCCTTCATGTTATCTCTTGCTCATCCACCCTCCCAGGCAGTCCCCCCCCCCCCCCCCCCCCAGGACGCCCCCTCCACCCACCCAACCACAAGGTTGCTGCTGCTGCTGACCGACCTTCCTCTAACGCTCTGCGAGATAGTCTGGGAACGGTTGGCACCGCCTGTAGAACCCCTGCGCAGACCCTCTCAAGGCGAACTTAATCCTCTCCAACTTTATGAACCCAGCCATATCATTTATCCAGGCCTCCAGGCTGGGGGGCTTCGCCTCCTTCCACATTAGCAAGATCCTTCGCCGGGCTACTAGGGACGCAAAGGCCAGAATGCCGGCCTCTTTCGCCTCCTGCACTCCCGGTTCGTCCACTACGCCAAATATTGCTAGCCCCCAGCTTGGCTTGACCCGGACTTTCACCACCTGAGATATTGCTCCCGCCACTCCTCTCCAGAACCCCTCCAGTGCCGGGCATGACCAAAACATATGGACATGGTTCGCTGGGCTCCCTGAGCACCTTCCACATCTGTCCTCTACCCCACAGAACCTACTCAACCTCGCCCCGTCAAGTGCGCTCTGTGGACCACCTTAAATTGTATCAGGCTGAGCCTGGCACACGAGGAGGAGGAATTAACCCTACCTAGGGCATCAGCCCACAGACCTTCCTCGATCTCCTCCCACAGCTCCTCCTCCGATTTACCCTTCAACTCTTCTACCAGCGCTTCCCCCTCTTCTTTCAACTCATGGTGTATTTCCGACACCTTGCCCTCCCCGACCCATACACCCGAGATCACCCTATCTTGAACTTCTTGTGCCGGGAGCAACGGGAATTCCTTCACCTGTCGCCTCACAAAAGCCCTCACCTGCATATATCTAAAGGCATTTCCCGGGGGTAACTCGAACTTCTGGGAGGTGAGTAGTTAGTTTAAAAGCACTTACCTTTACAGGAGCAGCCCATTGGATTTCGGCGGCAGCGGTGCGCAGGGGCCTTCTTGGAGGTGAGTAGTGAGTTTAAGAACCTTACCTTTACAGGAGCAGCCCTTTGGATTTCGGCGGCAGCGGTGCGCAGGGGCCTTCTGGGAGGTGAGTAGTTAGTTTAAAAGCACTTACCTTTACAGGAGCAGCCCATTGGATTTCGGCGGCAGCGGTGCGCAGGGGCCTTCTTGGAGGTGAGTAGTGAGTTTAAAAACCTTACCTTTACAGGAGCAGCCCATTGGATTTCGGCGGGAACCGGAAGTTCGACCTCTGGCAAGTCCCCCCCCCCCCCCCCCCCAATAAATTCTGGTGGAGAGGAAACCCGAGACACTACACGTGTAGTGTCTCCCACCCACCCTCCTCCTCTAACCTAATAATAAGACCCATTGGTGTAAGGTAAGTGCCATATCATATTATATATTATTAGCATTGTGCAGGCCAAGGATTGGAGGTGGAGGAGCAGTCTCTGTCAGCGAGAGAACCTGAGAACATCTCAGAAGGTAAGCAAGTGATTTTTACTTTTATACCTTTTTTCAAATTGTGTGTGTCGGGGGGGACAGAAAAGCTGTGACCTGAGTGGCTGGTTGGGATTCTAACCTAATTTTTTTTTTTGACTATTTGGGAACTAATTAAACATAATAACTTAATTATAATTTAGAGGATATCTAAGCCAGAGATCGGAGGATATTATAGTTAGCTATCGCATTTCTATTAGAAATCTAGTGCTAGGAAACAGATAGTTGACAGTAACTTTGTAATTTAAAAAAAAAGTATTTATTAAAAAAAAAAAGACAAATTTTAATTTTAATTAATTGACGCAATGTCAGTTAGAGGGGTGCTGTGCTCTGACTGTGAGATGTGGCAGGTCCGGGAGGCTTCCAGCGTCCTGGATGGCTTCATCTGCAGAAAGTGCACCCAACTGCAGCTCCTCACAGACCGCATGGTTCGGTTGGAGCAGCAATTGGATGCACTTAGGAGCATGCAGGTGGCGGAAAGCGTCATAGATCGCAGTTATGTAAGTGTGGTCACACCCAAGGTGCAGGCAGAGAAATGGGTGACCACCAGAAAGGGCAGGCAGTCAGTGCAGGAATCCCCTGTGGTTGTCCCCCTCTCGAACAGATATACCCCTTTGGATACTGTCGGGGGGGATAGCCTATCAGGGGAAAACTGCAGCAGCCAGAGCAGTGGCACCACGGCTGGCTCTGATGTTCAGAAGGGAGGGTCAAAGCGCAGAAGAGTAATAGTTATAGGGGACTCTATAGTCAGGGGAACAGATAGGCGCTTCTGTGGACGTGAAAGAGACTCCAGGATGGTATGTTGCCTCCCTGGTGCCAGGGTCCAGGATGTCTCCGAACGGGTAGAGGGAATCCTGAAGGGGGAGGGCAAACAGGTAGAGGTCGTTGTACATATTGGTACTAACGACATAGGCAGGAAGAGGCATGAGGTCCTGCAGCAGGAGTTCAGGGAGCTAGGCAGAAAGTTAAAAGACAGGACCTCGAGGGTTGTAATCTCGGGATTACTCCCTGTGCCACGTGCCAGTGAGGCTAGAAATAGGAAGATAGAGCAGACAAACACGTGGCTAAACAGCTGGTGTAGGAGGGAGGGTTTCGGTTATCTGGACCACTGGGAGCTCTTCCGGGGCAGGTGTGACCTGTATAAGATGGACGGGTTGCATCTAAACCGGAGAGGCATAAATATCCTGGCCGCGAGATTTGCTAGTGTCACACGGGAGGGTTTAAACTAGTATGGCAGGGGGGTGGGCACGGGAGCAATAGGTCAGAAGGTGAGAGCGTTGAGGGAGAACTAGGGAATATGGACAGTGTGGCTCTGAGGCAGAGCAGACGGGGAGAAGTTGCTGAACACAGCGGGTCTGGTGGCCTGAAGTGCATATGTTTTAATGCAAGGAGCATTACGGGTAAGGCAGATGAACTTAGAGCTTGGATTACTACTTGGAACTATGATGTTGTTGCCATTACAGAGACCTGGTTGAGGGAAGGGCAGGATTGGCAGCTAAACGTTCCAGGTTTTAGATGTTTCAGGCGGGATAGAGGGGGATGTAAAAGGGGAGGCGGAGTTGCGCTACTTGTTCAGGAGAGTATCACAGCTATACAGCGAGAGGACACCTCAGAGGGCAGTGAGGCTATATGGGTAGAGATCAGGAATAAGAAGGGTGCAGTCACAATGTTGGGGGTATACTACAGGCCTCCCAACAGCCAGCGGGAGATAGAGGAGCAGATAGGTAGACAGATTTTGGAAAAGAGTAAAAACAACAGGGTTGTGGTGATGGGAGACTTCAACTTCCCCAATATTGACTGGGACTCACTTAGTGCCAGGGGCTTAGACGGGGCAGAGTTTGTAAGGAGCATCCAGGAGGGCTTCTTAAAACAATATGTAAACAGTCCAACTAGGGAAGAGGCGGTACTGGACCTGGTATTGGGGAATGAGCCCGGCCAGGTGGTAGATGTTTCAGTAGGGGAGCATTTCGGTAACAGTGACCACAATTCAGTAAGTTTTAAAGTACTGGTGGACAAGGATAAGAGTGGTCCGAGGATGAATGTGCTAAATTGGGGGAAGGCTAATTATAACAATATTAGGCGGGAACTGAAGAGCATAGATTGGGGGCGGATGTTTGAGGGCAAATCAACATCTGACATGTGGGAGGCTTTCAAGTGTCAGTTGATAGGAATACAGGACAGGCATGTTCCTGTGAGGAAGAAAGACAAATACGGCAATTTTCGGGAACCTTGGATGACGAATGATATTGTAGGCCTCGTCAAAAAGAAAAAGGAGGCATTTGTCAGGGCTAAAAGGCTGGGAACAGACGAAGCCTGTGTGGCATATAAGGAAAGTAGGAAGGAACTTAAGCAGGGAGTCAGGAGGGCTAGAAGGGGTCATGAAAAGTCATTGGCAAATAGGGTTAAGGAAAATCCCAAGGCTTTTTACACTTACATAAAAAGCAAGAGGGTAGCCAGGGAAAGGGTTGGCCCACTGAAGGATAGGCAAGGGAATCTATGTGTGGAGCCAGAGGAAATGGGCGAGGTACTAAATGAATACTTTGCATCAGTATTCACCAAAGAGAAGGAATTGGTAGATGTTGAGTCTGGAGAAGGGGGTGTAGATAGCCTGGGTCACATTGTGATCCAAAAAGACGAGGTGTTGGGTGTCTTAAAAAATATTAAGGTAGATAAGTCCCCAGGGCCGGATGGGATCTACCCCAGAATACTGAAGGAGGCTGGAGAGGAAATTGCTGAGGCCTTGACAGAAATCTTTGGATCCTCGCTGTCTTCAGGGGATGTCCCGGAGGACTGGAGAATAGCCAATGTTGTTCCTCTGTTTAAGAAGGGTGGCAGGGATAATCCCGGGAACTACAGGCCGGTGAGCCTTACTTCAGTGGTAGGGAAATTACTGGAGAGAATTCTTCGAGACAGGATCTACTCCCATTTGGAAGCAAATGGACGTATTAGTGAGAGGCAGCACGGTTTTGTGAAGGGGAGGTCGTGTCTCACTAACTTGATAGAGTTTTTCGAGGAGGTCACTAAGATGATTGATGCAGGTAGGGCAGTAGATGTTGTCTATATGGACTTCAGTAAGGCCTTTGACAAGGTCCCTCATGGTAGACTAGTACAAAAGGTGAAGTCACACGGGATCAGGGGTGAACTGGCAAGGTGGATACAGAACTGGCTAGGCCATAGAAGGCAGAGGGTAGCAATGGAGGGATGCTTTTCTAATTGGAGGGCTGTGACCAGTGGTGTTCCACAGGGATCAGTGCTGGGACCTTTGCTCTTTGTAGTATATATAAATGATTTGGAGGAAAATGTAACTGGTCTGATTAGTAAGTTTGCAGACGACACAAAGGTTGGTGGAATTGCGGATAGCGATGAGGACTGTCTGAGGATACAGCAGGATTTAGATTGTCTGGAGACTTGGGCGGAGAGATGGCAGATGGAGTTTAACCTGGACAAATGTGAGGTAATGCATTTTGGAAGGGCTAATGCAGGTAGGGAATATACAGTGAATGGTAGAACCCTCAAGAGTATTGAAAGTCAAAGAGATCTAGGAGTACAGGTCCACAGATCACTGAAAGGGGCTACACAGGTGGAGAAGGTAGTCAAGAAGGCATACGGCATGCTTGCCTTCATTGGCCGGGGCATTGAGTATAAGAATTGGCAAGTCATGTTGCAGCTGTATAGAACCTTAGTTAGGCCACACTTGGAGTATAGTGTTCAATTCTGGTCGCCACACTACCAGAAGGATGTGGAGGCTTTAGAGAGGGTGCAGAAGAGATTTACCAGAATGTTGCCTGGTATGGAGGGCATAAGCTATGAGGAGCGATTGAATAAACTCGGTTTGTTCTCACTGGAACGAAGGAGGTTGAGGGGCGACCTGATAGAGGTATACAAAAGTATGAGGGGCATAGACAGAGTGGATAGTCAGAGGCTTTTCCCCAGGGTAGAGGGGTCAATTACTAGGGGGCATAGGTTTAAGGTGAGAGGGGCAAAGTTTAGAGTAGATGTACGAGGCAAGTTTTTTACGCAGAGGGTAGTGGGTGCCTGGAACTCACTACCGGAGGAGGTAGTGGAGGCAGGGACGATAGGGACATTTAAGGGGCATCTTGACAAATATATGAATAGGATGGGAATAGAAGGATACGGACCCAGGAAGTGTAGAAGATTGTAGTTTAGTCGGGCAGTATGGTCGGCACGGGCTTGGAGGGCCGAAGGGCCTGTTCCTGTGCTGTACATTTCTTTGTTCTTGTTCTTTGTTCTCCTCCAGTACCCCTAGGCTCGCAAACATCCCGTTGATGAACAGGTCCCCCATTCTTCCAATCCCCGCCCGATGCCAGCTCTGGAACCCCCCGTCCATCTTCCCTGGGACAAACCGGTGGTTACCTCTGATCGGGGACCACACCGATGCTGCCATTGTACCCCGGTGCCGTCTCCACTGGCCCCAGATCCTTAGCGTTGCCGCCACCACCGGGCTCGTGGTATACTTTGTCGGCGAGAGCGGCAGCGGTGCCATCACCAACGCCCCCAGGCTCGTTCCTTTATAGGACGCCATCTCCATCCTCTTCCATGCCGCCCCCTCTCCCTCCATAACCCACTTGCGGATCATCACCACATTTGCTGCCCAGTAGTAGCTCTCCAGGTTTGGCAGCGCCAACCCTCCTCGGTCCCTACTGCGTTCCAGGAACCCTCTCCTTACTCTCGGAGTCTTATTCGCCCACACAAACCCCATAATACTCCTGCCTACTCTCTTAAAAAAGGCCTTAGTGATCACGATGGGAAGTCACTGAAACACAAACAGAAACCTCGGAAGGACCACCATTTTGACCGACTGCACTCTACCCGCCAGCGAGAGCGGTAACATGTCCCATCTTTTGAAATCCTCCTCCATTTGCTCCACCAACCTCGTCAGATTCAGTTTATGTAGGGTCCCCCAACTCCTGGTATCTGGATCCCCAGATACCGAAAGCTCCCCTCTGCCCTCCTCAGCGGTAGGTCCCGTATCTCTCTTTCTTGGTCCCCCGCCTGTAATACAAAGAGATCACTCTTCCCTACATTGAGCTTATAGCCCGAAAACTCCCCAAACTCCCTTAGAGTCTGCATGACCTCCACCATCCCCTCCATTGGATCCACCACGTACAGCAACAGGTCATCCGCATATAGCGACACCCGATGCTCTTCTCCCCCTCGGACCACCCCCCTCCATTTATTAGACTCCCTCAATGACATGGCCAATGGTTCGATCGCCAATGCGAACAACAGGGGGGACAGGGGGCACCCCTGCCTCGTCCCTCGGTACAGTCGAAAGTACTCCGACTTCCGCCGGTTCGTCACTACATTCGCCATCGGGGCTCTGTAAAGGAGCTTAACCCAATTGATAAACCCTACCCCGAACCCTAACCTACGCAGCACCTCCCAGAGGTACTCCCACTGTACTCGGTCAAAGGCCTTCTCCGCGTCCATAGCTGCCACTATCTCCGCCTCTCCCTCCTCCGATGGCATCATTATCAGGTTTAAGAGCCGCCGCACATTGGTGTTTAGTTACCTGCCCTTTACAAATCACGTCTGGTCCTCGTGGATTACCCCCGGGACACAGTCCTCGATCCTCGTGGCCAGCACTTTTGCCAGCAACTTTGCATCCACATTGAGGAGCGAGATCGGCCTGTACGATCCACATTGCAGTAGGTCCTTGTCCCGCTTTAGGATCAAAGAAATTGTCGCTTCCGACATTGTCGGGGGCAGGGTCCCCTCCTCTCTTGCCTCATTAAAGGTCCTCACCAGTAGCTGGGCCAACAGGTCTGCGTACTTCCTGTCGAACTCCACCGGGAATCCGTCCGGTCCCGGGGCCTTCCCCGCCTGTATGCTCCCCAAACCCTTGCTCAGCTCCTCCAACCCAATTGGTGCCCCCAAACCAGCCACCTCTTGCTCCTCCACCCTCGGGAATCTCAGCTGATCTAGGAATCGTCTCATCCCCTCTTCCCCCGCTGGGGGCTGGGATCTGTACAGCTCTTCATAAAAGGCCTTGAATACCTCGTTTATTTTCGTTGCACTCCGAACCGTGGCTCCCCTTCCATCTTTGACTCCCCCATTTCCCTCGCTGCCATCTTCTTACGGAGCTGGTGTGCCAGCAGCCGACTAGCCTTTTCCCCATACTCGTAGGTCGCCCCCTGCGCTTTCCTCCACTGTGCCTCCGCCTTCCCTGTGGTCAACAGGTCAAACTCCGTCTGGAGCCGTCGTCTTTCCCCAAGTAATCTTTCCTCCGGGGCCTCTGCGTATCTCCTGTCCACTCTCAAAATCTCCCCCACTAACCTCTCCCTTTCCATACCCTCTGTATTCTCCCTATGAGCCCTAATGGAAATGAGCTCTCCCCTGATCACCGCCTTCAAAGCCTCCCATCCCACCCCCACCCGCACTTCCCCGTTGTCGTTGGCCTCCAAGTACCTTTCGATACACCCCCTCACCTTCCCACACACCACCTCGTCCGCCAGCAGTCCCATATCCAGCCGCCACAATGGCCGTTGGTCCCTCTCCTCTCCCAGCTCCAGTTCCACCCAGTGCGGGGCATGGTCCGAAACAGCTATAGCCGAATACTCCGTCCCCTCCACCCTCGGGATGAGCGCCCTACCCAGAACAAAGAAATCTATCCGGGAGTAGGCTTTGTGTACATGGGAGAAGAAAGAAAATTCCCTGGCCTGTGGCCTTGCAAACCGCTATGGGTCCACTCCCCCCATCTGATCCATAAACCCCCTAAGTACCTTGGCCGCCGCCGGCCTCTTTCCAGTCCTTGATTTGGAGCGGTCCAGTGCTGGAGCAAACACTGTATTGAAGTCCCCTCCCATTATCAGGCCTCCTATCTCCAGGTCCGGAATGCGCCCCAACATGCACTTCATGAATCCTGCATCATCCCAGTTCGGGGCGTATACGTTTACCAACACCACCCACGTCCCTAGCAGCCTACCGCTCACCATTACATATCGCCCTCCATTGTCCGCTACAATAGTCTTGGCCTCAAATGACACCCGCTTTCCCACCAATATTGCCACCCCTCTATTCTTCGCGTCCAGTCCCGAGTGGAATACCTGTCCTACCCATCCCTTTCTTAACCTGACCTGGTCCGCCACCTTCAGATGCATCTCTTGGAGCATGGCCACGTCCGCCTTCAGTCCCTTTAAATGCGCGAACACTCGAGCCCTCTTCACCGGCCCATTCAGGCCCCTCACATTCCATGTTATCAGCCGGATTGGAGGGGCTCTCACCCCCCCCACGCCCCGCCGACTAGCCAGTCTGGGCCAGTCCCGTGTCCACGCCTCCCTCACCGTCCAGTCCCCCACCTCTTCTGTGTCCCATTCCCTTTCGGCCAGTGCAGCAGCAACCCTTTCCCCCCACCCCCCCCCCCTTTCCCCCCTCCCCTCCCCCCCGCTAGACCCCTGTCTAGCTTTTTGGCTCTCCCCATGTCACTCCCGTAAGTCAGCTGACGCCTGCTGACCCCGGCTTCCCCCGCCGTCCCATTGACCTCCCCGCGTGGGAGTCTCCCAATCCATATGCATTCCCTCGTTCCCCTTCCCGCCTTTCTTCCCGCGCGCGGGATAAAACCCCGCGCTTTCCAAAGCCCGCTCCGCCCCCTCTGGCGCAGCTCCTGCGCCTTGTCTCTCTCCCCCAGCCCATGTAACATTTCCTGCACGTGATTGACCCCCTATATACAACAACCATCACACCTCAAACCCCAAAACATCCCCCCCACCCTCACAAACCCTCAGTTAGAGTCCAACTTTTCGGCTTGTACAAAGGTCCACGCCTCTTCAGGTGTTTCGAAGTAATAGTGTTGGCCCTTGTATGTGACCCACAGTCGCGCTGGCTGCAGCATTCCGAATTTCACTTCTTTCCGGTACAACGCCGCTTTGGCCCGGTTGAAACCCGCTCTCCGCTTTGCAACCTCCGTGCTCCAGTCCGGGTATATTCGGATCTCTGCATTGTCCCACTTACTGCTCCGCTCCTTCTTGGCCCATCTCAGGACCCACTCTCTGTCCGTGAACCGGTGGAACCTCACCACCATAGCCCTTGGCGGCTCATTTGCCTGGGGCATCTTCGCCAGCACCCGATGTGCCCCGTCTAACTCCAGCGGCCTCGAAGGGGCCTTCGTGCCCATCATCGCCTCGAGCATTGTGCTCGCGTATGCCCCGGCATCAGCCCCCTCCACTCCCTCAGGGAGACCCAGGATTCGCAGATTCTTTCTCCTCGACCTGTTCTCCAGGTCTTCGAGTCTTCCCGCCCACCTCGTTCTGCTCCACTCTCACCGCCAGGCCAACGAGCTCGTCCTCGTTCTGACTGACTCTTTTCTGTACCTCCTGGATCTTAGCTTCGTGGGCCTTCTGCGTGATCCCGAGTCTTTCAATTGCCTAAAGCATAGGCGCAAACATCTCTTTGCGCATCTCCTCACGCTGCTCCTCGAAGCAGCGCTTGATGAACTCCTGCAGCTCCCCTTTGTCCCTGGCTGCCGCCAGTTTGTTTTCTTTCCCTCGCTTCTCCCGTTGCTCCAGTGCCGCTCCTTTGGCCGTTACACTTCTGGTCCGTTTCATAGAAGTTGGCAGTGTTTGCTTCACCAGTCTGCCCCAAAAAGTCTATGGAAACTCCTGAAAAAGGTCTGAGAGTCGGTTCCAGACGGGAGCTGCCGAATGCGCGACCTGCTCCACCATGGCCGCCACCAGAAGCCTCGTCCCTGCTTCTTCAATGGCCTTGGTAGATCTTTTCACAGTTGTTCCCTCTGCTGCTAGAATTCACCTTTGATAGAGTCAAGCCAGATTGCAGCTTTAAGCTTGCCCTTTCCCCCGCCTGCATGCTGGAAGAGGCTCTGTTTATCCTGCAGTTAAAGCCAAATCTTTTACTGTTTCTGCCGGGTCTGGTATCCAAAAGATACAACATTCTTGGGGGACACTGTCAGGGGAATGCTGCAGTCTTCTTCCCACACCGGGAAATGTCAAACAAATGCCGTGGGGGCCTTGTAAAAGAGCCCAAAAGTCCATTCCAAGCGGGAGCTGCCGAATATGCGACCTAGCTCTGCATAGCCGCACCCGGAAGTCCAGGCCGGTGAGCCTTACGTCAGTGGTAGGGAAATTGCTGGAGAGAATTCTTCGAGACAGGATCTACTCCCATTTGGAAGCAAATGGACGTATTAGTGAGAGGCAGCACGGTTTTGTGAAGGGGAGGTCGTGTCTCACTAACTTAATAGAGTTTTTCGAGGAGGTCACTAAGATGATTGATGCAGGTAGGGCAGTGGATGTTGTCTATATGGACTTCAGTAAGGCCTTTGACAAGGTCCCTCATGGTAGACTAGTACAAAAGGTGAAGTCACACGGGATCAGGGGTGAGTTGGCAAGGTGGATACAGAACTGGCTAGGTCATAGAAGGCAGAGAGTAGCAATGGAAGGATGCTTTTCTAATTGGAGGGCTGTGACTAGTGGTGTTCTGCAGGGATCAGTGCTGGAACCGTTGCTGTTTGTAGTACATATAAATGATTTGGAGGAAAATGTAACTGGTCTGATTAGTAAGTTTGCAGACGGCACAAAGGTTGGTGGAATTGCGGATAGCGATGAGGACTGTCAGAGGATACAGCAGGATTTAGATTGTTTGACTTGGGCGGAGAGATGGCAGGTGGAGTTTAATCCAGACAAATGTGAGGTAATGCATTTTGGAAGGTCTAATGAAGGTAGGGAATATACAGTGAATGGTAGAACCCTCAAGAGTAATGAAAGTCAGAGAGATCTAGGTGTACAGGTCCACAGGTCACTGAAAGGGGCAACACAGGTGGAGAAGGTAGTCAAGAAGGCATACGGCATGCTTGCCTTCATTGGCCGGGGCATTGAGTATAAGAATTGGCAAATCATGTTGCAGCTGTATAGAACCTTAGTTAGGCCACACTTGGAGTATAGTGTTCAATTCTGGTCGCCACACTACCAGAAGAATGTGGAGGCTTTAGAGAGGGTGCAGAAGAGATTTACCAGAATGTTACCTGGTATGGAGGGCATTAGTTATGAGGAGCGGTTGAATAAACTCGGTTTGTTCTCACTGGAACAACGGAGGTTGAGGGGCGACCTGATAGAGGTCTACAAAATTATGAGGGGCATAGACAGAGTGGATAGTCAGAGGCTTTTCCCCAGGGTAGAGGGGTCAATTACTAGGGGGCATAGGTTTAAGGTGAGAGGGGCAACGTTTAGAGTAGATGTACGAGGCAAGTTTTTTACGCAGAGGGTAGTGGGTGCCTGGAACTCGCTGCCGGAGGAGGTGTTGGAAGGAGGGACGATAGTGACATTTAAGGGGCATCGTGACAAATACATGAATAGGATGGGAATAGAGGGATACGGACCCAGGAAGTGCAGAAGATTGTAGTTTAGTCGGGCAGCATGGTCGGCATGGGCTTGGAGGGCCGAAGGGCTTGTTCCTGTGCTGTACTTTTCTTTGTTCTTTGTTCTAAATGATGGGCCGAATGAGCCCTGCACTGTAGGGATTTTATGAATTTTGGGGAAAGTGTGTTTGTTCTGTCTCAGAAAAAACATTTGCATTTTTATCTTTGCATAATCTTCGCAAATCTAATTGCCAATGCGTTGAACCTTTTCTTTTTGTTGCGCCAACTTTTATTGAATATCCGCACTATATAACAGGGAAAGTTATTTTAGCACTCGTGTGCAAACACTAATCTTCTTCAGACTATTAGCTCTACGTGTCCAGAATTAGGATGCTGAAAACTTTAATAAATATGTAGCGAAACAGGGTAATCTGCACAAGATTGCTTCCTTTATTTTAGTAAAGGAATCTAGCAGTTTCGTGGTGCTTCAAACTCTAATTTTAATTATGGAATGAATTAATATAAAAAGAGTCTTCAGTGAATATATTTGCCATTAAAGGTTCCACAGAGTTGGCTAAACATTCAGAGCAACTCCATTACATCTATTTTATCAAGATTAGCATTTACTTCACACTGATTTGAGTGGATAATGCATTAAGATTTTCCCTGCAGCTATTGCTTTGAGGAATTGCGGTTTACAAATTCTGTGGTCAATTTCCTCATGAGATAGAGCCTTGCTGGGGGACAATGTGAATAAAGCATTATTGATACTATGCGAAGGGTATTTCTGGAGAACATTATTTCAGATGTTTGTTATGCTGGAATAATCAAAATATTGAGAAATACCATTTAAATCCTTAGGTCCTAGCAGATTAAAAAAATTAATGGAGCTGTACCCAACTTGAGTTGATAAACAGCCTTTTTTTAAAACATGAAAAGGCACAAAAAATACTTGAAAATGCCTTTGTTGGCTGCAATATGCGTTAACTATTCTGCTGGTAGAATAACTCTATTGTTCACATCTGTGTAAATATGGTACTATCCATGAGCAGTTGCTGGAAACACTTCACAGCAATGCAAAGCAAAAATATTTTTGATCACTCCCCCACCAAGGAATTGCACTTCTTTCATTTAATGCATATCTCTGTCTCCTATCTCCAGTTTCTCTACCATCCCCGTAAAGCCCTCTCCGAACTCATCTTCATGTGAAACAATTTTCCTTTGATTCTATTCCCATGAGACAGCAGACCACCCAACTTTCCCTCCTGGTTGTCACTACAACTGATATTGTACATTTTACTCAGATACTGTCCCTTCCAAGCAACCGTCATTATCCCTGCTCAAACAAATTCCCTTTGTCCTTGCAAACTATCACTCTGGGCGCAATTCAGCAGATTTAATTTAAAGTCTGCTAAATTATGCGTTAAGCGGGATGTTTCTCGGAGGCTGCAGTGCCGAGAAATATCCCACTATCTAATGGCACTTTGTTGTTTTATTTGGCGTCGAGAAGATTCTCTCCGTCTTTACAAATAAACAGAACCGTTGTGTTTATGTGGAAACATATATTTTATTGCCCGTTGTATTTAAGTGAAAAAATACATTTTATTGCCAGAAATTTGTAAATTAGGTAGTTTTATGTCATTGCTCAACTGATAAAGTTAAACATTAAGTTAAATGTTAACTGGTTTCAAAGTTTTGTATTTCTAAAATTACTTTTGTTAATAAATGTTTTACATTAAGCTTTACCAGCTTCTACAAATATCTTACTGAAACATCAGAACACAACATTTGGTTGTGAGATTATTATAAATCAGGAAGATAATTGAAGTAAACAAGGCAGAAACATATTTAACACTGGTAACACGGTGGCACACTAGTTAGCACTGCTGCCTCACAACACCAGGGACCCGTGCTCAATTTGGACCTTGGGTGACTGTGTGGTGTTTATGCATGTTGTCTACATGGGTTTCCTAGAATCGAACCATAGAATTCCTGCAGTACAGAAGGAGCCATAGTGTCTACACCAACCCTCTGAAAGAGTACCCTACCTGGATCCACTCCCCTGCCCATCCCTGGAACCTAACCTGTACATGCCTGGACACTACAGGGCAACTTGGCATGGCCAATCCACCTATTCTGCACATCTTTGGACTGTGGGAGGAAACCATAGCACTCAGAGAAAGCCCCTGCAGACATGGGGATAACGTACAAAGTCCACACAGTCACCCAAGGCTGGAATTTAACCTGGGTACCTGCTGCTGTGAGGTAGCAGTGCTAACCACTGTGTCACCTGCCACCACCATTTCCTCTGGGTGCTTCGGTTTCCTTCCACAGTCCAAAGATGTGCAGAATAGGTGGATTGGCCATGCCAAGTTGCTCTGTAGTGTCCAGGCATGTACAGATTAGGTTCCAGGGATGGGCAGGGGTGTGGGCCTGGGTCGGGTACTCTCTTGGAGTGTCAGTGCAGATTTGATGGGCTTTCTTCTGCACTGCAGTGATTTTATAAATACTAATCAAAAAAATCATATGTTACAAGAACAGTGACACAAAAGACCCTGGAGCGCTTTTTAAATCTTTTGACCATAATCTAAACTAAAATATACAAACATTTTTAAGCATTGGAGCGGGTGCAGAGGCGATTTACCAGGATGTTGCCTGGTATGGAGGGAAAATCTTATGAGGAAAGGCTGATGGACTTGAGGTTGTTTTCGTTGGAGAGAAGAAGGTTAAGAGGAGACTTAATAGAGGCATACAAAATGATCAGGGGGTTAGATAGAGTGGACAGTGAGAGCCTTCTCCCATGGATGGAAATGGCTGGCACGAGGGGACATAGCTTTAAACTGAGGGGTAATAGATATCGGACAGAGGTCAGAGGTAGGTTCTTTACACAAAGAGTGGTGAGGCCGTGGAATGCCCTACCTGCAACAGTAGTGAACGCACCAACATTGAGGGCATTTAAAAGTTTATTGGATAAGCATATGGATGATAAGGGCATAGTGTAGGTTAGATGGCTTTTGTTTCGGTGCAACATCGTGGGCCGAAGGGCCTGTACTGCGCTGTATCGTTCTATGTTCATGCCACATGTAAAATTGTATAATAATACAGTGCGCTGGAGCTGTGCAGACTGGGCGCTGGAGACCCCCGACTGCCGAAGAGAAAGGAAGGTTCACTGCATCATCGGAGCACAGCTAAGTGCACAGATTTCGCTTTTAAAATCGGCGGCCCGTGGCTTCCTGATGCGACCATCAATTCACACGAGACGAAGAGTTGAAGTGAACAGTGGTTTTAATCAGCTAGATCTGTGCCTGCCTGCGACTGCTCTGCACTGAGTGCCGCCTACAGGCTGCAAATCTATATACTTGCCCTGAGGGGGCGGAGCCCACAAGGGCACCAACATAATACAATGTAATGTAATGTAATACAATGGTGAATGGTAGCAGTAATACATTCACCACATTCACCCCCTGTTAAAAATTGAAGTCCAGCGGGGGTGAAGTGGGCTCACAGGTTGAGTCTGTCCGGCGCCTTGATTGTTAGCTGCGATCGCCTGAGCTCTGGTTTCGCTGCGGGCACGGGTGTTGAACTCGTCGCTGCGGGCACGGGTGTTGACTCCGGGAGCGTGTCTTCTGGAGCTTCATCCCTGTAGACCGGCGATGGGGGGAGGGGGGTTTTAGGCCATGTAGGGGCGGTGATCGGTGTAGGGTGGCGGGGGGGAGGTGATGGTCGCAGGGGAACCGGCGGGTGCCACGTCCCGGAGGGAGACTATATCTTGTCGGCCGTCGTGGTGCGCCACGTAGGCATACTGGGGCTGGTGTGAAGGAGCTGGACCCTCTCGACCTTGGGGGTCGGACCTATGGCTCCTCACATGCTTTCGGAGGAGGACAGGCCCCGGTGTTGTCAGCCAGGACGGAAGCGAGACCCCGGAGGTGGATGTTGTGGGGACAACAAATAAGCGGTCATGAGGGGTCTCGTTCGTGGCTGGGCAAAGGAGTGACCTAATGGAGTGGAGCGCGTCGGGGAGGACCTCCTGCCAGCGGGAAACTGGGAGACTCCTAGACCATAGGGCCAGGAGGACTGCCTTCCATACCGTCGCGTTCTCCCTCTCCACCTGTCCGTTTCCCCGGGGATTGTAACTGGTAGTCCTGCTCAAGGCAATGCCCTTACCGAGCAGGTACTGAGGCAGTTCGTCGCTCATAAACGAGGAGCCCCGGTCACTGTGGACGTAAATGGGGAAACCGAACAGGGTGAAGTTACTATGCAGGGCCTTAATGACAGTGGCCGCGGTCATGTCGGGGCATGGGATTGCAAAGGGGAAACGGGAGTACTCATCAACGACGTTAAGAAAATACGCGTTGCAGTCAGTGGAGGGGAGGGGCCCTTTGAAATCGATGCTGAGGCGCTCAAAGGGCCGGGATGCCTTCACCAGATGGGCCTTATCTGGTCGATAGAAGTGCGGCTTACACTCCGCGCAGATTTGGCAGTCCCTGGTCATGGCCCTGACCTCCTCGGTGGAGTAGGGCAGGTTGCGGGCCTTGATGAAGTGGAGAAGCCGGGTGACAGAGGTCATTGTGGATGGCCCGGAGTCGGTCATCTTGCCGTTGAGCTTCCCTGGACGATATACAATATCGTAGGTATAGGTGGAAAGTTCGATCCTCCACCTCATGATTTTATCATTCTTGATCTTGCCCCGCTGTGTATTGTTGAACATGAAGGCTACCGACCGTTGGTCGGTGACAAGGGTGAACCTCCTACCAGCCAGGTAGTGCCTCCAATGCCGCACAGCTTCCACAATGGCTTGGGCTTCTTTTTCGACTGAGGAGTGTTGAATCTCGGAGGCGTTGAGGGTACGGGAAAAAAAGGCTACGGGCCTGCCTGCCTGGTTAAGGGTAGCGGCGAGGGCAACCTCTGACGCGTCGCTCTCCACCTGGATGGGGATGGACTCGTCCACCGCGCGCATCGCGGCTTTGGTAATACCTGCCTTGATACGGCTGAAGTCGTCAGGGGGAAGATGGTGGCTTTGATAAGTGGGTGGGCATTGTCCGCGTACAACAAAGAACAAGAACAAAGAAATGTACAGCACAGGAACAGGCCCTTCGGCCCTCCAAGCCCGTGCCGACCATGCTGCCCGACTAAACTACAATCTTCTACACTTCCTGGGTCCGTATCCTTCTATTCCCATCCTATTCATGTATTTGTCAAGATGCCCCTTAAATGTCACTATCGTCCCTGCTTCCACCACCTCCTCCGGTAGCGAGTTCCAGGCACCCACTACCCTCTGTGTAAAAAACCTGCCTTGCACATCTCCTCTAAACCTTGCCCCTTGCACCTTAAGCCTATGCCCCCTAGTAATAGACCCCTCTACCCTGGGAAAAAGCCTCTGACTGTCCACTCTGTCTATGCCCCTCATAATTTTGTAGACCTCTATCAGGTCGCCCCTCAACCTCCTTCGTTCCAGTGAGAACAAACCGAGTTTATTCAACCGCTCCTCATAGCTAATGCCCTCCATACCAGGCAACATTCTGGTAAATCTCTTCTGCACCCTCTCTAAAGCCTCCACATTCTTCTGGTAGTGTGGCGACCAGAATTGAACACTATACTCCCAAGTGTGGCCTAACTAAGGTTCTATACAGCTGCAACATGACTTGCCAATTCTTATACTCAATGCCCCGGCCAATGAAGGCAAGCATGCCGTATGCCTTCTTGACTACCTTCTCCACCTGTGTTGCCCCTTTCAGTGACCTGTGGACCTGTACTCCTAGATCTCTCTGACTTTCATTACTCTTGAGGGTTCTACCATTCACTGTATATTCCCTACCTGCATTAGACCTTCCAAAATGCATTACCTCACATTTGTCCGGATTAAACTCCATCTGCCATCTCTCCGCCCAAGTCTCCAAACAGTCTAAATCCTGCTGTATCCTCTGACAGTCCTCATCGCTATCCGCAATTCCACCAACCTTTGTGTCGTCTGCAAACTTACTAATCAGACCAGTTACATTTTCCTCCAAATCATTTATATATACTGCAAACAGCAAAGGTCCCAGCACTGATCCCTGTGGAACACCACTGGTCACAGCCCTCCAATTAGAAAAGCATCCTTCCATTGCTACTCTCTGCCTTCTATGACCTAGCCAGTTCTGTATCCACCTTGCCAACTCACCCCTGATCCCGTGTGACTTCACCTTTTGTACTAGTCTACCATGAGGGACCTTGTCAAAGGCCTTACTGAAGTCCATATAGACAACATCCACTGCCCTACCTGCATCAATCATCTTAGTGACCTCCTCGAAAAACTCTATCAAGTTAGTGAAACACGACCTCCCCTTCACAAAACCATGCTGCCTCTCACTAATACGTCCATTTGCTTACAAATGGGAGTAGATCGAAGAATTCTCTCCAGTAATTTCCCTACCACTGAAGTCAGGCTCACCGGCCTGTAGTTCCCTGGATTATCCTTGCTACCCTTCTTAAACAGAGGAACAACATTGGCTATTCTCCAGTCCTCCGGGACATCTCCTGAAGACAGTGAGGATCCAAAGATTTCTGTCAAGGCCTCAGCAGTTTCCTCTCCGGCCTCCTTCAGTATTCTGGGGTAGATCCCATCAGGCCCTGGGGACTTATCTACCTTAATATTTTTTAAGACACCCAACACCTCGTCTTTTTGGATCTCAATGTGACCCAGACTATCTACACACCCTTCTCCAGACTCAACATCTTCCAATTTCTTCTCTTTGGTAGACTCAACATCTACCAATTTTTTATCTTTGGTAGAAGTTGGGGACCCACTGGGCATAATATGAAAAAAAACCAAGGCATCTTTTCAAGGCCTTGGGGCAGTGGGGGAGGGGGAGTTGCAGGAGGGGGCGCATGCGGTCGGGCCCTAGGACTCCGTTTTCCATGACACAGCCGAGGATGGCGAGTCGGGTTGTGCGGAAAACGCATTTCTCCTTGATATAGGTGAGATTGAGGGCTTGGGCGATTTGGAGAAACTTCTGAAGGTTGGTGTCGTGGCCCTGCTGATCATGGCCGCAGATGGTGACGTTGTCCAAGTACGGAAATGTGGCCCGCAGTCCGTACTGGTCCACCATTCGGTCCATCGTTCTTTGGAAGACCGATACCCCGTTGGTGACGCAGAAGGGGACTCGGAGGAAGTGGAAGAGGCGGCCGTCTGCATCAAAGGCCGTGTAGTGGCGGTCTTCCGGGCAGATTGGAAGCTGGTGGTATGCGGACTTCAGATCTACCGTGGAGAACACCCGGTAGTGTGCAATCTGATTCGCCATGTCCGCTCTCCGGGGGAGGGGGTACGGATCGAGTTGCGTGTACTGGTTTCTGGTTTGGCTGTAGTCTACAACCATCTGGTTCTTTTCCCTGGCCCTGATGACCACCACTTTAGCTATCCAGGGACTATTACTGGCCTCGATGACCCCCTCCCTCATGAGCCGTTGGACCTCTGACTTGATAAAAGTCCTGTCCTGGGCACTGTACAGCCTGCTCCAGGTGGCGACGGATTTACAGTCGGCGGTGAGGTTCGCGAAGACCGGGGGAGGAGCGACCTTAAGAGTCGCGAGGCTACATGCGGTTAGAGGGGGTAGGGGCCCGCTGAACTTCAGGGTCAGGCTCCTGAGGTTGTACTGGAAGTCCAGTCCCAACAGGAGAGGAGCGTAGAGGTCGGGGAGGACATCTAGTTTGAAATTGGCGTACTCGGCGCCCTGTATCGCGAGATTCACGACACAGTACCCCCGGATTTGCACCGAATGTGATCCGGAAGCGAGGGAGATTGTTTGGAATGTGGGGGAAATTTGGAGAGAACAGCGCCTTACTGTGTCTGGATGTACAAAGCTCTCCGTGCTCCCAGAGTCAAACAGGCAGGGGGTTTCATGCCCATTAGACCATAAGACATAGGAGTGGAAGTAAGGCCATTCGACCCATCGAGTCCACTCCACCATTCAATCACGATTGACCCATCATCGAGTTCCTGAGGAGCTTGGACCATGACTGGTTGAAGGGTGACAGCGCCGAGTGCGGGTAGCCGGCGTGGTCAGAGGTGGTGGGGTGGTCCCAAGATGGCAGCCCCCATCGGTCGCACGTGTCGGGCGGCGTTGGAGATGGCGGCCAAGTTGGCGGCCCCCGTCGGTCGCACGTGTTGGGCGGCGTTCAAGATGGCGGCCAAGGACTTCCGGGTGCGGCTATACAGAGCTAGGTCGCATATTCGGCAGCTCCCGCTTGGAACGGACTTTTGGGCTCTTTTACAGGGCCCCCACGGCATTTGTTTGACATTTCCCGGTGTGGGAAGAAGACTGCAGCATTCCCCCAGGAATGTTGTGTCTTTTGGCTGCCAGACCCGGCAGAAACAGTGAAGGATTTGGCTTGATCTGCAGCAATAGACAGAGGCCTCTTCCAGCATGCAGGCGGGGGAAGGGCAAGCTTAAAGCTGCAATCTGACTTGAATCAAAGGTGAATTCTAGCAGCAGAGGGAACAACTGTGAAAGGATCTACCAAGACCATTGAAGAGGCTGGGACGAGGCTTCTGGTGGCGGCCAAGGGTTGCTGCTGCACTGGCCGAAAGGGAATGGGACACAGAAGAGGTGGTCGGGACGAGGATCCCCCCTCTGGGGGACTGGAGGGTGAGGGAGGCGTGGACATGGGACTGGCCCAGAAAAGGAGATGGCTAGTCGGCGGGGCGTGGGGGGGTGAGAGCCCCTCCAATCCGGCTGATAACGTGGAATGTGAGGGGCCTGAATGGGCCGGTGAAGAGGGCTTGAGTGTTCGCGCACGAAAGGGGACTGAAGGCGGACGTGGCCATGCTCCAAGAGACCCATCTGAAGGTGGCGGACCAGGTCAGGTTAAGAAAGGGATGGGTACAACAAAGAACAAAGAAATGTACAGCACAGGAACAGGCCCTTCGGCCCTCCAAGCCCGTGCCGACCATACTGCCCGACTAAACTACAATCTTCTACACTTCCTGGGTCCGTATCCTTCTATTCCCATCCTATTCATATATTTGTCAAGATGCCCCTTAAATGTCCCTATCGTCCCTGCTTCCACTACCTCCTCCGGTAGTGAGTTCCAGGCACCCACTACCCTCTGCGTAAAAAACTTGCCTCGTACATCTACTCTAAACCTTGCCCCTCTCACCGTAAACCTATGCCCCCTAGTAATTGACCCCTCTACCCTGGGGAAAAGCCTCTGACTATCCACTCTGTCTATGCCCCTCATAATTTTGTATACCTCTATCAGGTCGCCCCTCAACCTCCTTCGTTCCAGTGAGAACAAACCGAGTTTATTCAATCGCTCCTCATAGCTTATGCCCTCCATACCAGGCAACATTCTGGTAAATCTCTTCTGCACCCTCTCTAAAGCCTCCACATCCTTCTGGTAGTGTGGCGACCAGAATTGAACACTATACTCCAAGTGTGGCCTAACTAAGGTTCTATACAGCTGCAACATGACTTGCCAATTCTTATACTCAATGCCCCGGCCAATGAAGGCAAGCATGCCGTATGCCTTCTTGACTACCTTCTTCACCTGTGTTGCCCCTTTCAATGACCTGTGGACCTGTACTCCTAGATCTCTTTGACTTTCAATACTCTTGAGGGTTCTACCATTCACTGTATATTACCTACCTGCATTAGCCCTTCCAAAATGCATTACCTAGGGTGTGACAGGTATTCCACTCGGGACTGGACGCGAAGAATAGAGGGGTGGCAATATTGGTTGGAAAGCGGGTGTCATTTGAAGCCAAGACTATTTTAGCGGACAATGGAGGGCGATATGTAATGGTGAGCGGTAGGCTGCAAGGGACGTGGGTGGTGTTGGTAAACGTATAAGCCCCGAACTGGGATGATGCAGGATTCATGAAGTGCATGTTGGGGCGCATTCCAGACCTGGAGATAGGAGGCCTGATAATGGGAGGGGACTTCAATACAGTGTTGGATCCAGCACTGGACCGCTCCAAATCAAGGACTGTAAAGAGGCCGGCGGTAGCCAAGGTACTTAGGGGGTTTATGGATCAGATGGGGGGAGTAGACCCATGGCGGTTTGCAAGGCCGCAGGCCAGGGAATTTTCTTTCTTCTCCCATGTACACAAAGCCTACTCCCGGATAGATTTCTTTGTTCTGGGTAGGGCACTCATCCCGAGGGTGGAGGGGACGGAGTATTCGGCTATAGCCGTTTCGGACCATGCCCCGCACTGGGTGGAACTGGAGCTGGGAGAGGAGGGACCAACGCCCGTTGTGGCGGCTGGATGTGGGACTGCTGGCGGACGAGGTGGTGTGTGGGAAGGTGAGGGGGTGATTCAAAAGGTACTTGGAGGCCAACGACAACGGGGAGGTGCGGGTGGGTGTGGTATGGGAGGCGTTGAAGGCGGTGATCAGGGGAGAGCTCATTTCCATTAGGGCTCATAGGGAGAATACAGAGGGTATGGAAAGGGAGAGGTTAGTGGGGGAGATTTTGAGAGTGGACAGGAGATACGCAGAGGCCCCGGAGGAAAGATTACTTGGGGAAAGACGACGGCTCCAGACGGAGTTTGACCTGTTGACCACAGGGAAGGCGGAGGCACAGTGGAGGAAAGCGCAGGGGGCGACCTACGAGTATGGGGAAAAGGCTCGTCGGATGCTGACACACCAGCTCCGTAAGAGGATGGCAGCGAGGGAAATAGGGGGAGTCAAAGATGGAAGGGGAGCCACGGTTCGGAGTGCGCCGAAAATAAACGAGTTATTCAAGGCCTTTTATGAAGAGCTGTACAGATCCCAGCCCCCAGCGGGGGAAGAGGGGATGAGACAATTCCTAGATCAGCTGAGATTCCCGAGGGTGGAGGAGCAAGAGGTGGCTGGTTTGGGGGCACCAATTGGGTTGGAGGAGCTGAGCAAGGGTTTGGGGAGCATGCAGGCGGGGAAGGCCCCGGGACCGGACGGATTCCCGGTGGAGTTCTACAGGACGTACGCAGACTTGTTGGCCCCGATACTGGTGAGGACCTTTAATGAGGCAAGAGAGGAGGGGACCCTGCCCCCGACAATGTCGGAAGCGACAATTTCTTTGATCCTAAAGCGGGACAAGGACCCACTGCAATGTGGATCGTACCAGGCCGATCTCGCTCCTCAATGTGGATGCAAAGTTTCTGGCAAAAGTGCTGGCCACGAGGATCGAGGACTGTGTCCCGGGGGTAATCCACGAGGACCAGACGTGATTTGTAAAGGGCAGGCAACTAAACACCAATGTGCGGCGGCTCTTAAACGTGATAATGATGCCATCGGAGGAGGGAGAGGCGGAGATAGTGGCAGCTATGGACGCGGAGAAGGCCTTTGATCGAGTAGAGTGGGAGTACCTCTGGGAGGTGCTGCGTAGGTTTGGGTTCGGGGTAGGGTTTATCAATTGGGTTAAGCTCCTTTACAGAGCCCCGATGGCGAATGTAGTGACGAACCGGCTGAGGTCGGAGTACTTTCGGCTGTACCGAGGGACGAGGCAGGGGTGCCCCCTGTCCCCCCTGTTGTTCGCATTGGCGATCGAACCATTGGCCATGTCATTGAGGGAGTCTAATAAATGGAGGGGGGTGGTCCGAGGGGGAGAAGAGCATCGGGTGTCGCTATATGCGGATGACCTGTTGCTGTACGTGGCGGATCCAATGGAGGGGATGGTGTAGGTCATGCAGTCTCTAAGTGAGTTTGGGGAGTTTTCGGGCTATAAGCTCAATGTAGGGAAGAGTGAGCTCTTTGTATTACAGGCGGGGGACCAAGAAAGCGGGATAGGGGACCTACCGATGAGGAGGGCGGAGGGGAGCTTTCGGTATCTGGGGATCCAGATAGCCAGGAGTTGGGGGACCCAACATAAACTGAATCTGACGAGGTTGGTGGAGCAAATGGAGGAGGATTTCAAAAGATGGGACATGTTACCGCTCTCGCTGGCGGGTAGAGTGCAGTCGGTCAAAATGGTGGTCCTTCCGAGGTTTCTGTTTGTGTTTCAGTGACTTCCCATCGTGATCACTAAGGCCTTTTTTAAGAGAGTAGGCAGGAGTATTATGGGGTTTGTGTGGGCGAATAAGACCCCGAGAGTAAGGAGAGGGTTCCAGGAACGCAGTAGGGACCGAGGAGGGTTGGCGCTGCCAAACCTGTGGAGCTGCTACTGGGCAGCAAATGTGGCGATGATCCGCAAGTGGGTTATGGAGGGAGAGGGGGCGGCATGGAAGAGGATGGAGATGGCGTCCTGTAAAGGAACAAGCCTGGGGGCGTTGGCGACGGCACCGCTGCCGCTCTCGCCGACAAAGTATACCACGAGCCCGGTGGTAGCGGCAACGGTAAGGATCTGGGGCCAGTGGAGACGGCACCGGGGTGCAGTGGGAGCATCGGTGTGGTCCCCGATCAGGGGTAACCACCGGTTTGTCCCGGGGAAGATGGACGGGGGGTTCCAGAGCTGGCATCGGGCGGGGATTGGAAGAATGGGGGACCTGTTCATCGACGGGACGTTTGCGAGCCTAGGGGCACTGGAGGAGAAGTTCGAGTTACCCCCGGGAAATGCCTTTAGATATATGCAGGTGAGGGCTTTTGTGAGGCGACAGGTGAGGGAATTCCCGTTGCTCCCGGCACAAGAAGTTCAAGATAGGGTGATCTCGGGTGTATGGGTCGGGGAGGGCAAGGTGTCGGAAATACACCAGGAGTTGCAAGAAGAGGGGGAAGCGCTGGTAGAAGAGTTGAAGGGTAAATCGGAGGAGGAGCTGGGCGAGGAGATCAAGGAAGGTCAGTGGGCAGATGCCCTAGGTAGGGTTAATTCCTCCTCCTCATGTGCCAGGCTCAGCCTGATACAATTCAAGGTGGTCCACAGAGCACACTTGACGGGGCGAGGTTGAGTAGGTTCTTTGGGGTAGAGGACAGATGTGGAAGGTGCTCAGGGAGCCCGGCGAACCATGTCCATATGTTTTGGTCATGCCTGGCACTGGAGGGGTTCTGGAGAGGAGTGGCGGGAGCAATATCTCAGGTGGTGAAAGTCCGGGTCAAGCCAAGCTGGGGGCTAGCAATATTTGGAGTAGTGGACGAACCGGGAGTGCAGGAGGCGAAAGAGGCCGGCATTCTGGCCTTTGCGTCCCTAGTAGCCCGGCGAAGGATCTTGCTAATGTGGAAGGAGGCAAAGTCCCCCAGCCTGGAGGCCTGCAAAATGATATGGCTGGGTTCATAAAGTTGGAGAGGATTAAGTTAGCCTTGAGAGGGTCTGCGCAGGGGTTCTACAGGCGGTGGCAACCGTTCCTAGACTATCTCGCGGAGCGTTAGAGGAAGGTCGGTCAGCAGCAGCAGCAACCTTGGGGGGGGGGGGGGGGGGGGGACGTCGGGGGAGGGGGAAGGGGGGGACTGCCTGGGAGGGTGGATGAGCAAGAGATAACATGAAGGGTTGGGGAAACTGGCACGTACGGGTGAGGGCCAGTGTACAAAGCTGTGTAAATATATCATTTTGCCATGTATATATCTTGCTCTGTGCGATTTCTCGGGTTTTTTTGTTACGGCGGGGGGGGGGGGTTATTGTTTGTAAGGGAGAAAAATTGTGTTAAAAAACTTTAATAAATATACTTTTTTTAAAAAAAGATGGCGGCCAAGATGGCGGCCCCCATGAGTCGCACGTGTTGGGTAGGCTTAAAGATGGCTGCCCCCACGGATAGCACGAGGCTGATGCGCGTCCGAAGGCGGCGGTACCGGCAGGCACGCCGCCACGCTGAAGGGCCTGTGAGTCTGAAAGTCGGGCCTGTGATTTAGAAGATTTGGATCTGGCCAGGCAGACTTTGGCAAAGTGTCTTTTCTTGCCGCAGTCGCTACAGGTCGCGTTCCGAGCCAGGCAACGCTGCCTGAGGTGTTGCTTCTGGCCGCAGAAATAGCAGGGCAGCCCCCCGGTTTGGGCGGGCAGCTGCACGGCACAGGCCTGGGGCACCCTCTGGTCGGGTGTCCACGAGGGGATCGCATGGTCGGAGGGGAAAGCATTGAGGCTCTGAAACGCTACTTCTAAGGAGGTGGCTAGTTTTACCATCTTTTCTAGGTCGGGGGCGCCCTTTTCGAGCAAGCGCTGTCTGAAATAGTTAGACCGGACTCCAGCCACGTAGGTGTCCCGGATGACGAGTTTCATATGCTGCGAGGCCGTGACATCCTTATAATTGCAGTTTCGAGCGAGTACCTTCAGGTCGCGTAGGTATTCCTCCAGCGATTCCCCGGGGCGTTGACGACGAGTGTTGAGGAGATGCTGCACGAACACTTGGTTCGCCAGCCTCACGTACTGCCTTTTCAGGATCGCGACCACGTCTGCGTACGCGGTCGCTTCCTCGATCGGCACGGAGATTCTGTGGCTTACCCGGGCGTAGAGGAGACTCAGTTTCTGTTCCTCGGTGACGGTGGGCGAGGAGGAGGCGGCGAGGTAGGCCTCAAAACAGCGGAGCCAGTGCGTAAAATTCCTTTGGCTTCTGCTGCCTGAGGGTCGAGTTCCAGTCGATCAGGTTTGAGGGCTGCTTCCATAGCAATATTGTACCTGATTAAATTGATTCGACCATCAATTCAAACGAGACGGAGAGTTGAAGTGAACAGTGGTTTTAATCAGCTAGAACTGTGCCTGCCTGCGACTGCTCTGTACTGAGTGCCGCCTACAGGCTGCAGATGTATATACCTCCCCCGAGGGGGTGGAGCCATAGGCAGAGCCCACAAGGGCATCAACATAATACAATGTAATGTAATGTAATACAATGGTGAATGGTAGCAGTAATACATTCACCACACTTCCCGTCGTGAGCAGTTAGTTACGGGTCTATGTTTTCAAGATATAGCACTTAGGTGAAGGTGATCAAAGGACATTAGAGGGATGTTAGATGATCAACCCCAATCAAATCAATGGCGGAGGAGGCTCGAAGTGCCGAATGGCTTCCTCCTCCCATTTTCTATCTTTCCTGTCAGCCAGCCAATTTAATTTCTATTTTACTGCTGTCCGTTTTATTTCACGAGTTATAATCTTTGTCACAAAATGGTCAGATGCTCTTAAAATGAATGTTTTTTTTGCACAGATAAAATCAAACTTCCATATATTTTGTAAATAATGTCTGGGCAACAACTAAATGAAAGGAAAGGATAGGGAACAGGTGTTCTTTGCAATTGATACATTTAGTAGTCACGGCTGTGAAGCCAGGAAGTAGGTCAGACACAGGATGAGGTGTTGCAACAGCAAGAGAGAGAGGGCAGCCAACCTCAGGAAACAGCTCAGCTGGGGATGATGTGCTGAGGGAAAAAAGTCAGTGTGTGCAAAAGATTGTTTTCTTCGCTGAACCAAAGACCATTCCCAAGTCCTGGTCACTTAACGTGTACGGTACGGTAGTCACTGGCTAGATTTGACCAACAGGTTTATGATTGTTTGGGACATGGAAGGGGTCTCAGTCGTGTTTAGGATTCGGGGGAAACAGATGTTTTTCGATTTCCAGTTTTTGAGGGATTGAGTGCTTTCTGTTAATGTGCCGGAGTATAAGATTATTCTTTGTAGTGTTTCATTATCTATCTTCCATTTAAATAAATACTTTTATTGTTGTTTAATGAAACAGAGGTTTGAGTTCTCACTGTTTCTGCAAACTCACTAGTATCCAAAAAACAATACAGCACACAAAACCATTGTTTTCACACATAACATCAGCGGGGTTTCGTAACACATAAATTGGGGACTCTTGGACCGAGATATTTTAAAAAGCAGAACTGTTTTGGTGCAGAGGTTTTGACTTATTAAAGGTAACAAGTGTGAGAAATGTGGGCAGCAAGTGAGAACTTCATATTCAAACTAAAAAGACTGCAGAAGAAATGCTCTAGTCCAAATTTATTTGGAAATGGATAACATAACCATGACAAAATTGAAAAATCTGCCTACGGCTAAAAACTGTTAGAATTGGCAGATAAATTGGAATTGTGAATACCTGCAGGGATAAGAAAGCTGAGATTATTGAATCCATAGCGAAGCATTTAAAATTGCAAGGGTTGCCTGACCAAATTTTCCAAAAGGCAAGACAGTTGAATTGGCCAAAATTCAATTACAGAAAGAAATAGAAATGAAAAAAGTTGAACTAGAGGTGCAGGATAAGCAAAAAGAAAGAGAGAGAGCTTTTCAAAAGGAAATTGAAATGAGGAAACTTGATGTGGAATTGGAAAGGAAGAAAAGGAAAAGGAGAGAGAGGGAATTTAAGCTTTGAATGCAGCAAACTAAAGTAGAGACACTAGAGCAGGGTATAAAGAGAAAGCAAATCCAGACATGAACCTAATGGGGAGATGTTTAAATTTATACAAGCTCTTCCAAAATTTGAGGATAAGGATGTAGAAGTATGCTTTATATCTTTTGAAAAGCTGGCTAAACAATTAAAATGGCCACAAGACTCTTGGAGAGTAAATTGTCGGCAAGGCTGCTGAAGTATATCCATTGTTGGGTGAGGAGAGATTGAAGGGCTATGAGACAGTTAAATGAGCTATCTTGAGTGCATATGTCTTAGTTCTTGTGGCATACAGGGAGAAGTTTCGAAACACGAGGAAACAGTATGGGCAAACGCACCTGAAATTAGAAAGACTAACAGTAAACTATTTTGATCGTTGGTTATGAGCTTTGAAGATCTTGAAAATGCTTGAAACCCTTTGAGAGGAGATGGTTTTAGAAGAATTTAAAAATTCAATCTCTTTGTTTTTTTGATGTATGTGAAGGAACAAAGAGTTTGGACTGCTGGACAGGCAGCAGAGCTAGCTGATGATTATAAACAGTTCCATAGAACCAAACCTTTTTTTCCATATTTCCTTTAAATCCGAAATGTATTTTAAAAATGGGTGGTTCCAAAAATGTGCAGGTTTGGTGGATTGTGCATGCCAAATTGTCCTTTAGTGTCCAGGGATGTACAAAGAACAAAGAAAAGTACAGCACAGGAACAGGCCCTTCGGCCCTCGAAGCCCGCGCCGACCATGCTCCCCGTCTAAACTAAAATCTTCTCCACTTCCTGGGTCCATATCCCTCTATTCCCATCCTATTCATATATTTGTCAAGATGCCCCTTAAATGTCACTATCGTCACTGCTTCCACCACCTCCTCCGGCAGCGAGTTTCAGGCACCCACTGCCCTCTGTGTAAAAAAACTTGCCTCGTACATCTCCTCTAAACCTATGCCCCCGAGTAATTGACCCCTCTACCCTGGGAAAAAGCCTCTGACTATCCACTCTGTCTATGCCCCTCATAATTTTGTAGACCTCTATCAGGTCACGCCTCAACCTCTGTCGTTCCAGTGAGAACAAACCAAGTTTATTCAATCGCTCCTCATAGCTAATGCCCTCCATACCAGGCAACATCCTGGTAAATCTCTTCTGCACCCTCTCTAAAGCCTCCACATCCTTCTGGTAGTGTGACGACCAGAATTGAACACTATACTCCAAGTGTGGCCTAGCTAAGGTTCTATACAGCTGCAACATGACTTTCCAATTCTTATACTCAATGCCCCGGTCAATGAAGGCAAGCATGCCGTATGCCTTCTTGACTACTTTCTCCAACTTTGTTGCCCCTTTCAGTGACCTGTGGACCTGTACACCTCGATCTCTCTGACTGTCAATACTCTTGAGGGTTCTACCATTCATTGTATATTCCCTACCTGCATTAGACCTTCCAAAGTGCATTACCTCACATTTGTCCGGATTAAACTCCATCTGCCATCTCTCCGCCTAAGTCTCCAAACGATCTAAATCCTGGTGTATCCTCTGACAGTCCTCATCGCTATCCGCAATTCCACCAACCTTTGTGTCGTCTGCAAACTTACTAATCAGACCAGTTACATTTTCCTCCAAATCATTTATATAAACTACGAACAGCAAAGGTCCCAGCACTGATCCCTGCGGAACACCACTATTCACAGCCCTGCAATCAGAAAAGCACCCTTCCATTGCTACTCTCTGCCTTCTATGACCTAGAAGGTCATAGAAGGAACTTAAGCAAGGAGTCAGTTCTGTATCCATCTTGCCAGCTCACCCCTGATCCTGTGTGACTTCACCTTTTGTACCAGTCTGCCATGAGGGATCTTGTCACAGGCCTTACTGAAGTCCATATAGACAACATCCACTGCCCTACCTGCATCAAGCATCTTTGTGACCTCTTTGAAAAACTATATCAAGTTAGTGAGACACAACCTCCCCTTCACAAAACCGTGCTGCCTCCCGCTAATACGTCCATTTGCTTCCAAATGGGAGTAGATCCTGTCTCGAAGAATTCTCTCCAGTAATTTCCCTACCACTGACATAAGGCTTACCGGCCTGTAATTCCCTGGATTACCCTTGCTACCCTTCTTAAACAAAGGAACAACATTGGCTATTCTCCAGTCCTCCGGGACATCACCTGAAGACAGTGAGGATCCAAAGATTTCTGTCAAGGCCTCAGCAATTTCCTCTCCAGCCTCCTTCAGTATTCTGGGGTAGATCCCATCAGGCCCTGGGGACTTATCTACCTTAATATTTTTTAAGACACCCAACACCTCGTCTTTTTGGATCTCAATGTGACCCAGGCTATTCATTTAGCACCTCGCCCATTTCCTCTGGCTCCACACATAGATTCCCTTGCCTATCCTTCAGTGGGCCAACCCTTTCCCTGGCTACCCTCTTGCTTTTTATGTACGTGTAAAAAGCCTTGGGATTTTCCTTAACCCTATTTGCCAATGGCTTTCCGTGGCCCCTTTTAGCCCTCCTGACTCCTTGCTTAAGTTCCTTCGTACTTTCCTTATATTCCACACAGGCTTCGTCTGTTCCCAGCCTTCTAGCCGTGACTAATGCTTCCTTTTTCTTTTTGACGAGGCCTACAATATCTCTCGTTATCCAAGGTTCCCAAAATTTGCCGTATTTATCCTTCTTCTGCACAGGAACATGCCGGTCCTGAATTCCTTTCAACTGACATTTGAAAGCCTCCCACATGTCAGATGTTGATTTACCTTCAAACATCCGCCCCCAATCTAGGTTCTTCAGTTCCCGCCTAATATTGTTATAATTAGCCTTACCCCAATTTAGCACATTCACCCTAGGACCACTCTTATCCTTGTCCACCAGCATTTTAAAACCTACTGAATTGTGGTCACTGTTCCCGAAATGCTCCCCTACTGAAACATCTACCACCTGGCCGGGCTCATTCCCCAATACCAGGTCCAATACAGCCCCTCCCCTCGTTGGACTATCTACATATTGTTTTCAGAAGCCCTCCTGGATGCTCCTTACAAACTCTGCCCCGTCCAAGCCCCTAGCACTAAGTGAGTCCCAGTCAATATTGGTGAAGTTGAAGTCTCCCATCACAACAACCCTGTTGCTTTTACTCCTTTCCATAATCTGTCTACCTATCTGATCCTCTATCAGCCGCTGGCTGTTGGGAGGCCTGTAGTAAACCCCCAACATTGTGACTGCACCCTTCTTATTCCTGATCTCTACACATATAGCCTCACTGCTCTCTGAGGTGTCCTCCCGTAGTACAGCTGTGATATTCTCCCTAACCAGTAGCGCAACTCTGCCGCCCCTTTTACATCCCCCTCTATCCCGCCTGAAACATCTAAATCCTGGAACGTTTAGCTGCCAATACAGTCCTTCCCTCAACCAGGTCTCTGTAATCTAAACACAGTGCTAAAGAGGTTTCACCTTTTCCGAAAGAAGTTAAGAGGGTTACCATTGGAATAAATTGGGCTGCATGAAATCAGAATAATAGTTATTCAAGGGAAAACCGGGAGTTATCAATCCTGAAAAGGGAATAATGAAATCATAGAATGGAAAAACAAGTAGGATACAGTGAGTCAGCACCAAGTGGAGATGAACTTGTGTTCACAAATTGTACAGGGACAAAGTGACCAGCAAGTGGCAGATGTCTTCAATGTATTTAGGAAACATTTTTCCATGTGAACAGGATAGAATGAGAAAGAACATTAAAATTCTGAGAGATAGGGCAGCACGGTGGTGCAGTGGTTAGCACTGCTGCCTCACGGCGCCGAGGTCCCAGGTTCGATCTCGGCTCTGGGTCACTGTCCGTGTTTAGTTTGCACATTCTAACCAAGTTTGCGTTGGATTTGTCCCCACAACCCAAGTATGTGCAGACTATGTGGATTGGCCACACTAAATTGCCCCTTCATTGGAAAAAATGAATTGGGTACTCTAAATTTTTTTTTTTTAAATTCTGAGAAATATAGGGGCAAGTCAATCCCTAATGTTGTGGAATAAAGATATTTGCTGTCTCGAACGGATGCTAAAAAGTTCTGATCACAAGCATGCATGGGGAAAACAGGAGAATCCATCTACGGAAGATAAACTTGAGAAGTAATTTTAAGACAGGAGAGGTAACTATAGAATTGATGTAAAAATTACCTATTACAGGGATTCAATTTATTTTGGGGAATAATTTGGCAGGATCACAGGTAGTGGTGATGCCCACTGTAGTTGAACCCCGTTCTAATCTAGTCCTTACACAATTAATTTTCTGGAATGTTCCCTGATTGTATAGCGATGAGGTCACAGGCACACAACTTTAAGAGCAATCGGGATTGAAGGAACTTCAAGCTAGTGTGCAGGCTGGCACGATAAGAGAAAGTCCTGCATATTCTCCCATGCAGTATGGTAATGTTGAGAATGTCAGCAAGGACGTTGATGATGAATTAGAGTAACCTAAAACGAGAGCACATAGTTGAACAAATGCACTTAACTAATGAGAACGTTCATGTTCAAGTGGATTGTCAATCAACCTGTGAAATCCCTATTGATAGTTATAGTTGGATCAGGAGTCCAGACAAATTCTGCATCTCCTTCCAGATGAAGAAAATAATTGAAGTGCTACTCCGAGAAATGGAGAATTTACGTTCCAGGCTCGATACCCATCAAAATGGACTGGAGAAAACTAAATCACAAAGAACTAACTTGGAAAAACATATCCTTGAAATGGAAGTTGATCTGGATGAATTGCAGACCAGAAAGTAGTTCTTAGGAAGAGAACTCAAATCAAATCAAAGGACCATTTCTGTTCATGCTGAAAAGTTGACTGAGCTTGAAACAGAAAATAATGGAGTTATTCAGGAGCTTAGCACTTTAGCTAATACATAATGAGTTTGAACAGACAGTAAAAGGTGAGAGATAAAAGTTCAAGAGCTTGAAGCAGTGAAAATCTATCATTCTCATGTAATCTAGGGTTTGAAGTAAAGAAACTACTCAACAAGCTTTTGCTGAACAAATGGAGAAAGTTTCCAGGAAGGAAGATATTTGAGAAGAATACTATGTTGGACACAGAGGAAGGGAGGACAAACAAAGAAGAACAAAGAAATGTACAGCCCGGGAACAGGCCCATCGGCCCTCCAAGCCCGTGCCAACCATGCTGCTCGACTAAACTACAATCTTCTACACTTCCTGGGTCCGTATCCCTCTATTCCCATCCTATTCATGTATTTGTCAAGATGCCCCTTAAATGTCACTATCGTCCCTGCTTCCACCTCCTCCTCCGGTAACGAGTTCCAGGCACCCACTACCCTCTGCGTAAAAAACTTGCCTCGTACATCTACTCTACACCTTGCTTCTCTCACCTTAAACCTATGCCCCCTAGTAATTGACTCCTCTACCCCGGGGAAAAGCCTCTGACTATCCACTCTGTCTATGCCCCTCATAATTTTGTAGACCTCTATCAGGTCGCCCCTCAACCTCCTTCGTTCCAGTGAGAACAAACCGAGTTTATTCAACCGCTCCTAATAGCTAATGCCCTCCATACCAGGCAACATTCTGGTAAATCTCTTCTGCACCCTCTCTAAAGCCTCCACATCCTTCTGATAGTGTGGTGACCAGAATTGAACACTATACTCCAAGTGTGGCCTAACTATTGTTCTATACAGCTGCAACATGACTTGCCAATACTTATACTCAATCCCCCGGCCAATGAAGGCAAGCATGCCGTATGCCTTCTTGACTACCTTCTCCACCTGTGTTGCCCCTTTCAGTGACCTGTGGACATGTACTCCTAGATCTCTTTGACTTTCAATACTCTTGAGGGTTCTACCATTCACTGTATATTCCCTACCTGCATTAGACCTTCCAAAATGCATTACCTCACATTTGTCCGGATTAAACTCCATCTGCCATCTCTCCGCCCAAGTCTCCAAACAATCTAAATCCTGCTGTATCCTCTGACAGTCCTCATCGCTATCCGCAATTCCACCAACCTTTGTGTCGTCTGCAAACTTACTAATCAGACCAGTTACATTTTCCTCCAAATCATTTATATATACTACAAACAGCCAAGGTCCCAGCACTGATCCCTGTGGAACACCACTGGTCACAGCCCTCCAATTAGAAAAGCAGCCTTCCATTGCTACTCTCTGCCTTCTATGACCTAGCCAGTTCTGTATCCACCTTGCCAGCTCACTCCTGATCCCGTGTGACTTCACCTTTTGTACTAGTCTGCCATGAGGGACCTTGTCAAAGGCCTTACTGAAGTCCATATAGACAACATCCACTGCCCTACCTGCATCAATCATCTTAGTGACCTCCTTGAAAAACTCTATCAAGTTAGTGAGACACGACCTCTCCTTCATAAAACCATGCTGCCTCTCACTAATACGTCCATTTGCTTCCAAATGGGAGTAGGTCCTGTCTCGAAGAATTCTCTCCAGTAATTTCCCTACCACTGAAGTAAGGCTCACCGGCCTGTAGTTCCCTGGATTATCCTTGCTACCCTTCTTAAACAGAGGAACAACATTGGCTATTCTCCAGTCCTCCGGGACATCACCTGAAGACAGTGAGGATCCAAAGATTTCTGTCAAGGCCTCAGCAATTTCCTCTCCAGCCTCCTTCAGTATTCTGGGGTATATCCCATCAGGCCCTGGGACTTATCTACCTTAATATTTTTTAAGACACCCAACACCTCGTCTTTTTGGATCTCAATGTGACCCAGGCTATCTCCACACCCTTCTCCAGACTCAACATCTACCAATTTCTTCTCTTTGGTGAATACTGATGCAAAGTATTCATTTAGTACCTCGCCCATTTCCTCTGGCTCCACACATAGATTCCCTTGCCTATCCTTCAGTGGGCCAACCCTTTCCCTGGCTACCCTCTTGCTTTTTATGTACGTGTAAAAAGCCTTGGGATTTTCCTTAACCCTATTTACCAATGACTTTTCGTGACCCCTTCTAGCCCTCCTGACTCCTTGCTTAAGTTCCTTATATTCCACACAGGCTTCGTCTGTTCCCAGCCTTTTAGCCCTGACAAATGCCTCCTTTTTCTTTTTGACGAGGCTTACAATATCTCTCGTTATCCAAGGTTCCCGAAAATTGCCGTATTTGTCCTCTCCCTGATAGGAACATGCCGGACCTGAATTCCTTTCAACTGACACTTGAAAGCCTCCCACATGTCAGATGTTGATTTGCCCTCAAACATCCGCCCCCAATCTAGGTTCTTCAGTTCCCGCCTAATATTGTTATAATTAGCCTTCCCCCAATTTAGCACATTCATCCTAGGACCACTCTTATCCTTGTCCACCAGCACTTTAAAACTTACTGAATTGTGGTCACTGTTCCCGAAATGCTCCCCTACTGAAACATCTACCACCTGGCCGGGCTCATTCCCCAATACCAGGTCCAGTACCGCCCCTTCCCTAGTTGGACTGTCCACATATTGTTTTAAGAAGCCCTCCTGGATGCTCCTTACAAACTCCGCCCCGTCTAAGCCCCTGGCACTAAGTGAGTCCCAGTCAATATTGGGGAATTGCAGCATCAACTGAATCAGTTGAAGAAGGAAAACCTATCCAGATTAGAGTTGACTGAAGCCATGCAAAATACATTTAACACAGTAGAACTTAAAAGTTGAAACTATTCCAATCCTTGTATCTTCTCAGTAGCAAAAAGGGAAAGTTGCAGAAAAATTAAACTCCACTGCAGCAGAAACAGCTGAAATGCAGCCTGCCGCTAAGAAACATGCGGCTGAAAAACTGGCCTTTGTTCTCCTATTAACACATTCTGCTATCTGTTTCTCGCTCCACAGTTGCTGCCAGACCTCTCTCCAGATGAGAGTATTTAAGTGTTTGATGGCTGGCGCAGACACAATAGGACAAATGGTCTCCTTCAGTGCTGTAAAATTCCATGACCTGCTGAATTTATTCAGCATTTTCTATATAAATGCAAGTTGGTCTACATTTAGTGTTTCAAATTAACACAGTGCCTTATCTTTAATCCCACCTTGAAAATTAATTTTAATTAAAAAATAACATTGGTAGATATCCTTACAACATACAGCATTAACAAAAACACAAAACAGCCTTATTAATACATATACTTAAAATTATTTTTTAATGAAATTGTTATTTGTCAGTTTCGCTTTAAATCCTCACCCTTTATGACACATCGCAAATTATCAAAAGGCAGAAATCTTTGCCCCTGGACCTAAATTACTAGCCAAGTTATGTGTTTCTTTTTAATATTTCATTGAATGTATTTCACACAATTACATTCATTTAACATTCTTTTCCTAATTGACTTTGCCAGTCGCCATTATTCTATCTATTTAGTTGTAATAATTCTCAGCTAAATTATTTGATTGTATTAATGTTGGAATATGTCCAAGACACCTATACTAACACTACTGACATAAAAAAACACAGAAGGAAGGACTTATTTTTAAATAAACTCCTAGCAGCTGTGTCTGAACAATTAAGCTGTCAATCACAAACTATTGAAACGTATTGCATTGTGAAATTGAGTGGATATCCAGCATTTCAAAGGATCACAAGGGATTTGAAGCCTTTTCAAGTTTTGGGGCTTTTACGGAAGCCTCTGGCATTTCAAAAAGCTGCAGTTTTAAAGGCATATGTCTGAGGGAGCAGGTGTGAGGAAAGGGAAAGTGTTTCTGCATTGATTCTTCACTGAATGGCCTGGACTGCTCATCAGCTGTCAGGCAGAGCAGTTCAGGGTAAGGAGGCCATTTCAGAGTTTAAAAAGTCAGACCAGGAGGATGCTGTTGAACAAAGGGCTGCCTGAGATCACCATGCCACGGGTGATCTTCAGGTCTCCCAGAGCTGAAAGGGGCAGTCCAGACACTGGACCCCCATTCCGGGGGGAGGGTCCAGGAATCAATCCCTCACCTAGAGCCTGAGCCCACTCAATCCCCCAAAGTCTTGTTGTCGTCCTCACTACAGCCTGGCAGCAACAGAGGGACACATTAGCTATGGAAGTATCCCTTTGATCCCTCCCTAGCCACTATACCAGGCTAGGGTGTCACTGCCAGGGTGTAGGTGCCAGGGGGAGTGCACCATTAGCAATGCCAGGGGGTGGGGACTGAAGTGGAGGGGGTGGGGGATCTGAAGGGGTCTGAGGCTGATGGCGGGGGGGGGGGGGGAGGGGAGGTGTTGTATTGGTGGTGTGTTCAGATAGCCCTCATGCTTGTCTGGGGGGGGGGGGGGCCCTCACCATGATGAGGGGTTGGGAGTGCTGTCTTTGTCGGGTGGGGGGTTGGTTAAGAATTGTGTTGTGGGGGAGGGGGGGCCTGCTGCTGGACTTTGGAATCAGGCTGACCCCCCAGTCTGATACCGGCATTTAGATGGAAATGGGCATGTTCTCCACCAAAAAGAAATTTGCATGGCCAAGCATGTAATTCGCTCCTGGGTGCCATTCCGAGCACCAGTGGAGACTAGTCCCAATTCTCCACTGGCGAAAACGCTTAGACTCTGGAACAGAGAATCCTGGCCATGAAAAATGATTGAAGAAGTTGGCCTTGTTTGGTAAATAGGAAATTGATGTGGTCTAATTCCTGTTTTCAAGATTATGATAGAAATTAAACGAACTGATGATGCAGTTGGTCACTAATGAAGTATTCAATCAGTGAATAAACCCCAAGTAAAAAATTAGGTCGCTGTGAGTAAAAAGAGAAATCAAATTGAACTTTATTTTGTGTGAAATGTGACACAGAATTTCTTGGAACTGTTCAGCCTAAGAAGGGCAGAAAAGCGACATAACATGGTCCAAAACTGTAAACACTTCAATTTGTCCTCTTGTGTACGATGCCTCCAATTAAATCCTGTCGGTTATTTGCCGAGCTGGCTGATCATGCAAAAGGTGAACTCATGAGAATTTCCTACAATTATATGATCAAGAGCTAGCGTAGATTTACAATCAGAATAATGGTGTTAGAAGAAAAATAGGACTAAGTGGCTCTGAGAGTGAGGCACAGCATTTGAATTTGTTTTTTTGCCACTTTTGCATCCTAGTGTCAGCAACTGAGCTCCTTTGGAAATTTGGCACAATCCATGTTAAAATCGGCATTAAGTGGGATGTAAATGGAAATTCTGGGCATACCAACAAGTACAAACATCAGAAATAAATAGGCAGGAAAAAGGAAGCTGGTCCTTCAAGCCAGTCCAAATACTGTTAGTAGGTTACGCCAAATTCTTGAGTAGATTATCAGAAAAGAACATTTGAAGTAGAAATATAAGTAAACTCAGCCAGGATTTAAATATGTTTCTCCAATAGGTAACTTTGAAAGGAATGGAAAGATACTACTTAGGGGTTTGATGAATGAAATAGGAACAGGACAGTTGAGGATAATGCTCTTTCCTAAAAATGTCTCCTGTAGCACCTACTAATTGATTCTTTATTTTAAAAGGGGTAACCAGGAATTGTAAGCGTGTCGAATTGAAAAATATTTGCATCAAAGTAATTTTGATGCAAAGTAAGCACAATAGACCAGATTTTTACATTAACCACAGGAGGCAGGATCAAAGATGGAATAGTCTAAAATTTCCTGGCACTGGCTGGTTTGCCGGTCCCATATTATGGTCCCACCTCTTTCCATTTTTGATCTAGGTGGATCGAGGGAATGGTGACAACTATCCACTCACAAGCAGCATGTAGCTTAGAAGGCTACACGCCTTCACGCCTTGGGCAGCACGGTAGCACAGGGGTTAGCACAGTTGCTTCACAGCTCCAGGGCCCGAGTTTCGATTCCTGGCTTGGGTCACTGTCTGTGCGGAGTCTGCATATTCTCCCCGTGTCTGCGCGGGTTTCCTCCGGGTGCTTCGGTTTCCCCCCACAGCCCAAAATGTGCAGGTTGGGTGAATTGGCCATGATAAATTGCCCTTAAGTGTCCAAAAAGGTTAGGTGGGGTTACTGGGTTACGGGGATAGGGTGGAGGCGTGGGCTTAAGTTGGGCTGGTGCAGACTCGATGGGCCGAATGGCTGCCTTCTGCAATGTAAATTTTATGATTCTATGATAATGCTGATCAGATGTTCTATTGAGACCATTCAGTAGAAACCAACTGAAATGTTCTTGCCAACTTGCGGATTAGGCCAAAACACTTCAAGAGGTGGAGAGGGCTTCCCTGCAGTATAGAGAGGGAAGAACTGTGATCCATTCCTCTAACACCCTCACACCCACCATGACCATCCAGTGGAGGGGATGTCCCTCCATAGCCTGATAGTTGTGGGCTTTTTAACAGTGAACATCTCATGGCGCTGAGGTCCGAGGTTCGGTCCCTGCTCTGGGTCATTGTCCGTGTGGAGTTTGCACATTCTCCCCGTGTTTGCGTGGGTTTCGCCCCCACAACCCAAAATATGTGCAGGGTAGGTGGATTGGCCATGCTAAATTGCCCCTTAATTGGGAAAATTAATTGGGTACTCCAAATTTACATTTTAAAAAAAAGTGAACATTTCAAAAATCTCTTGAGAGGGCACTCCCCTGCTCTTAAGTTCATTGATCAGGTCTCGCAAATTTACACAACGTTAGTGTCCGAACCCCAAAACAAAAACCCAGCCCTATATTTCAGTCGTGTCAATTGAGTTTTAGAGTAAACAAAACTTATTCATTGAGGATTGTTGTATTATTTTAGCTTGGTCTGTTGTGTTTTATAAATGTGTTACTAAATGCTGATTAGCTTGTGAAAGTCTCTGAAAAGTCACTTTTCCTATTTGGATCAAGCTACTGTTGGGGCATCATCATTTTACTGGTAGAAATAACACAAAGACAAACAGGAAATCATTGAGTTAGACAATTTCTTGGAATGAGTATCTTGCTAAGACAATGATCAAGGAAACCTTGAACAGAGTAACACAATTGAGAGATCTGTTTGTAGATGGGACGTTTGCAAGTCTGGGAGCGCTGACCGAAAAATATGGGTTGCCCCAGGGGAATGCATTCCGGTATATGCAACTGAGGGCTTTTGCGAGGTAACAGGTGAGGGAATTCCCGCAGCTCCCGACGCAGGAGGTGCAGGACAGAGTGATCTCAAAGACATGGGTGGGGGACGGTAAGGTATCAGACATATATAGGGAAATGAGGGACGAGGGGGAGATTATGGTAGATGAGCTGAAAGGGAAATGGGAAGAAGAGCTGGGGGAGGAGATTGAGGAGGGGCTGTGGGCTGATGCCCTAAGTAGGGTAAACTCATCGCCCTCGTGTGCCTGATACAATTTAAGGTGTTACACAGGGCGCATATGACTGGAGCACGGCTCAGTAAATTTTTTGGAGTAGAGGATAGGTGTGCGAGATGCTTGAGAAGCCCAGCGAATCACACCCACATGTTCTGGTCATGTCCGGCACTACAGGGGTTTTGGGTGGGGGTGCCAAAGGTGCTTTCGAAGGTGGTGGGGGTCCAGGTCGAACCAAGCTGGGGGTTGGCTATATTCGGGGTTGCAGAAGAGCCGGGAGTGCAGGAGGCGAAAGAGGCTGATGTTTTGGCCTTTGCGTCCCTAGTAGCCCGGCGCAGGATACTGTTGATGTGGAAGGAAGCCAAGCCCCCGGGTGTGGAAACCTGGATAAATGACATGGCAGGGTTTATAAAGCTGGAACGGATTAAGTTCGTCCTAAGGGGATCGGCTCAAGGGTTCACCAGGCGGTGGCAACCGTTCGTCGAATACCTCACAGAAAGATAGAGGGAATGGAAAAGAAGAAGACAGCAGCAGCATCCGGGGGGGGGGGGGGGGGGGGGGGGGGAGGAACCAGAAGGACTCTCAGGGATGTTAGTGTATAAGTATAATATGTATAGGTTGTCGTTATAGGTAATTGTATACTGGACTGCTGAATTGTATTTTTGGAGAGTATTTATTTGGGACAAGGCAGTTGCCATTTAGTTTTGTTTTTTAATTTTGATGTTGTTTATATATTATTTATTTCTTGTTTAAAAAAACTGGCCATTGTTATTTATATTGTTATATTACTGTGTAAAAGATACACAATGTACTGTTATGGTTGGCCAAAAATTTTGAATAAAATATATTTTTTTAAAAAAAGGAAATCTTGAACATATCCTGAGAGGGTGCGTAATTAGTTTTTTATTAGTCACGAAATAAAAGAATTTACAAAAATACTGAGGCCACCCAGGAAAGCCAGAAGGCTAATGAGAAAGTTGTAATTTATAGTGGATTTATAGGATTAACTGTAGAGCCTTCACTGAGAATAGATCAAATTCAAAGCCATTTCTACTTGAAAGAAGAATGATCAATTATTTGTATTAATTTAGCCATATCATCTATCATATACAATATTTTTATATTATTTATACTGAGAAAAACTTGCAGTAATGTGGGAGGAGAGGAGAATTTGGAGCATAGGTGTTGCTCTGCAATGCAGGTTGAAACATTGGGTGACACAAAACTGAAGTGCTAAAGTACCAAAACTGCTGGGAGGATTTAATCACTGAAAATTTAGAGGCAATTTTATTATAAGTGTGGGCATAAATGGGATAAAGTTAATAAATCCACAACACCATGAAGTGTCTACAGATGCAACAATTTGGTATATTGTTGATGTTTGGGATAACAAAATTAATTATAATGAAATGAATTAATGCTGATTGGTTTAGATGTGTTTTTCACATGCTTGAGAAAGAACACGTCACATGGATTTCCAAACCTCACATGGCCAGAATTGCTGCCGAAGTTATTAAATTTTGCAAAAACGTTTTAGGAAATGGTGAATAATCCATTTTTGATAGGACCTGGAGAATACCAAATCACTTGCCCTATTATTTTGAAAATAGCAAATACCTCTCATGAAAATCACAAATGACATTTTTTCTGACTGTGACAGAAGTAAACTAACCCCCCTCACCCTTCTTGACTTGACTGTAGCCTCTGATCCGGTTGACCACATCACCCTCCTTCAACATCTCTCTTCTGTTGTTCAGCTGTGTGGGACTGCACTCACCTACTACCTGCTTCCATTCCTAGCTACCTAATTGTAGCCGGGGCAACTGCAATGGCTTCACTTCCTGTTCCTGCATTGTTACCTCTGGTGTACCCCAAGAATCTATCCTTGGCCCCCTCCTATTTGTTATCTCCCTCGGTGACATCATCAGAAAACAGAGCATCAGTTTCCATATGCTCAGTGACAGCACATATCTCTAAATTGTCAGACTCCTTGTTCTCCTTGTTGAATTTCTCCAACTAAATAGTGAGACAACCCAAGCCATTGTCTTCAGTCCCTGTCAGAAACATTGTTCCCTAACCACTGACTCCATTTCTCTCCTTGGCAACTATCCAAGGCTGAAACTGACTTTGGTCTCTCATTTCCCCTGAATAGGAGCTTTTGACCACAGATCTTCACCATTGCCAGGACTACCTATTTCCATCTCTGTATCACTACTGGCCTTTGCCCCTGCCTAAGCTAATCAGCTGCTGAAACTCTTATCCATGTCGTTGTTACCTAGACTTGACTATTTTAATGCACTCCTGGCTGACCTCCCATATTTTACCCTCTGTAAGCTTGAAGTCATCCAAAGCCCTGCTGCGCAAGTCAAAATTCGCACCAAGTCTCCATTAGCTCCTGATTGCATAGCTTACAATTCCTCAAATTTAAAATTTCATCCTTATTTTCAAATTCCTCCATGGCTTTGATCTGATTGAAATCACCTCCAGCCAGTCCTACAAACCCACTCCACCCCCCACTCCCCACAATGAGCCATAAATTTTGGAATTTCCTCCCTAAACCCCTTGACCTCATTAAGATGCTCATTTTGGTCATCCATCCTGATATACCCATATGGGACTCAGTGTCAAATTATGTTCAGGAACAGTCTCATGAAGTGCCTTGTGATATTTTCCAACATTAATAGTGCTGAATTAATACAAGTTGTTGCTGTTCGTGTTGTATTAAACTCAAAACAATTGAGTTTTATTTTGGTTTATTTCCTTTTTCTGGAAGAGATATAATCAGTAGAAGTTGTAGTAGGTGCCAGCAGCCTAGTCACTGTACATCGAACATAGAACATAGAACAATACAGCGCAGTACAGGCCCTTCGGCCCACGATGTTGCACCGAAACAAAAGCCATCTAACCTACACTATGCCATTATCATCCATATGTTTATCCAATAAACTTTTAAATGCCCTCAATGTTGGCGAGTTCACTACTGTAGCAGGTAGGGCATTCCACGGCCTCACTACTCTTTGCGTAAAGAACCTACCTCTGACCTCTGTCCTATATCTATTACCCCCATTTGTTGTACCTGTAAAACCTCAGATATTTCGACCAGTGTATTAATCAAACGTTTTACCCAGATGCTCTTATTTGCGAGATGAACGAAGGATAAAACAGGTTCACACAATTTTATTCACAATTCTCTCACTCAACAAAGTATGACTCAGACTCACAGCTGAGCTTTAGGTTTTACCCACAATTCGTGAAGGAAGCTGGCAAGGCTATGATCACTCAATGTGGATGTGTTCTCTGGTCTTCTTGCGATGATTATTATCGCTCAAGATCAGTTCTGATGTTCCTTTCTTTATTCTGGTCTGCTAGCATTGAGTCATAGGTAAATGCCCACAACTGGCCATTGTCCCATCCTCACCTCAACCTGTTAATGGGAAAAACATGATACTTCTGGTTATCCCTGGCAATTCAATCAAGGCCCATTTTCCTCTGAAACACCTTCATCTGACCAGCCATCAGCTCATTATGGAGTCTGATAGTCCCGTTGTATGTCTGGAAGTTAGTTACATATTCATAGCATGGTCTTGTTCTTTTGTGTAAACGTGAGTGGGTAATCACAAAGTCAATACAGCGATAACGAGTTTTTACGTTGACTTGAATGCCCTTACAGAAGGCCAGTATCGATTCCAGCAGATCCTTGTGGCAGTTTGTGTTCCTGGCCTATGTGCCTTGACCAAATAACATGATGTGATCCTTGTTATTGAACCTTCTAATGTCAATAATATGGTTCATACAATATAGAGACTAAGATTAATAAATAATCTTAATCAAAGGAATTTAGTAGGTCTACTGAAACTTTTATGAATATTTCACCACCATTCTTCATGCCCAATAACTAATATATTTCTGATTATTTCCTTTACAGAATCTGCCAGTGACTCGTATCTTGGACAACCTCATAGAGATGAAATCAAATCCTGTAAGTAAAATCCCTGACATTAAAATTGTAAGATCAAAACGGCAAGATGAAATTTAAAATTATCCCGATATCTGTGCTTCACTCAAAAATATAGAAATACAGGAAAGGGCTGTAGGTCATTTAACTCCTCAAGCTTGTTCCACCATTACAGAATCATACCTAATTTATACCTCAATTTAATTTATCTACCCTTGCTCCAAATGCATGTCCACCGATCACTGAAAGTGGAAATGCAGGTGGATAAGCTGGTCAAGAAGGTACACGGCATGCTGGCCTTCGTCGGTCGGGGTATTGAATATAAAAATTGGCAAGTAATGTTGCAGCTGTACAGGACCTTAGTTAGGCCTCATTTGGAATATTGTGTACAATTCTGATCGCCATACTACCAGAAGGATGTGGATGCTTTGGAGAGGGTACAGAAGCGGTTTACTAGGATATTGTCTGGTATGGAGGACATTAGCTATGAGGAGAGGTTAGATAAACACGGTCTGTTCTCACTGGAACGATGGAGGTTGAGAAGCGACCTGATAAAGGTCTACAAATTATGAGTGGCATTGACAGAGTGGATAGTCAGATGCTCTTTCCTAGGATAGGAGACTCAAACAAGAGGGGGCATAGGTTGAAAGTGCATGGGAAAAAATTTAAAATAGATGGGTGAGGCAAGTTTTTTTACACCGAGGGTGGTAAATATATGGAAGGCGCTGCCTGGGAGGTGGTGGGGAGCAGGTACGATAGCAGCATTTAAGGGGCATCTAGACAAATACATGAATAGGGTGGGAATATAATACATAAGAACATAAGAACTAGGAGCAGGAGTAGGCCATCTGGCCCCTCGAGCCTGCTCCACCATTCAATGAGATCATGGCTGATCTTTTGTGGACTCAGCTCCACTTTCCGGCCCAAACACCATAACCCTTAATCCCTTTATTCTTCAAAAAACTATCTATCTTTATCTTAAAAACATTTAATGAAGGAGCCTCTACTGCTTCACTGGGCAATGAATTCCATAGATTCACAACCCTTTGGGTGAAGAAGTTCCTCCTAAACTCAGTCCTAAATCTACTTCCCCTTATTTTGAGGCTATGTCCCCTAGTTCTGCTTTCACCCGCCAGTGGAAACAACCTGCCCGCATCTATCCTATCTATTCCCTTCATAATCTTATATGTTTCTATAAGATCCCCCCCTCATCCTTCTAAATTCCAACGAGTACAGTCCCAGTCTACTCAACCTCTCCTCGTAATCCAACCCCTTCAGCTCTGGGATTAACCTAGTGAATCTCCTCTGCACACCCTCCAGTGCCAGTACATCCTTTCTCAAGTAAGGAGACCAAAACTGAACACAATACTCCAGGTGTGGCCTCACTAACCCCTTATACAATTGCAGCAGAACCTCCCTAGTCTTAAACTCCATCCCTCTAGCAATGAAGGACAAAATTCCATTTGCCTTCTTAATCACCTGTTGCATCTGTAAACCAACTTTTTGCGACTCATGCACTAGCACACCCAGGTCTCTCTGCACAGCAGCATGTTTTAATATTTTATCATTTAAATAATAATCCCTTTTGCTGTTATTCCTACCAAAATGGATAACCTCACATTTGTCAACATTGTATTCCATCTGCCAGACCCTAGCCCATTCACTTAGCCTATCCAAATCCCTCTGCAGACTTCCAGTATCCTCTGCACTTTTTGCTTTACCACTTATCTTAGTGTCGAATAGAAGGATACGGACTCTGTAAGTGCATACGGTTTTAGTTTAGGCAGGTACCATGGTCAACGCAGGCTTGGAGGGCCGAACGGCCTGTTCCTGTGCTGTGTTGTTCTTTGTTCTTTGTCTTCCTATTGTTATGATCCGGCAGGTGGTAATTTCCACGCAAACCTAATCCCAAAGGAAACTTGTCAAACTTATCACAACAATTTTTTAATATTCTGACCACAAGAATATACACTTCGTGGCACTTTGGAAATTTTAAATATTAAATTACAAGATTTATTAACAAAGGAAAGGAAAACTTGCGCAAGATTACATTTACGCAGTCATTATAAAACATTCCCCTAAAATGACTTCCTACTTGGTTAGACTCACAAAAAAACACTACTTCAGGCAACCCTTATCAATATTTGATCTATAAAATCTAGTAATACCACAAGGCAAATCCACTGTTGCTGTAGGGAAGGTATGTCACAGAGTCCCTCATCCAGTCTCCTGTTGAAATTCAAGAGATTTTAAAACATAACCCTGTTTTCTGGAAAACTGAAACTTTTCTGGGTTGACTAAAGGTTGCTTCACTTTGTTTCTTCAGAGCTCTTTTTCCAGCAAAGTGCAGCACTCCAGGAGATCTCATATGGCCACTCCCAACAAAGCTCTTGTATGCCTCCTTAAGTACCTTTCCTTTTTGTCCTTTGTCCTTGTCCTTTTTTGAAACTCACCTTTCCCAGAATGTTCATCCAAATCCCGCCGTGATGTGGCAAGAAATCAATAATCATCAATTAAGGCTGTTAATGGGATGGGGATTGGCCTTAATTGATGATTATTGATTTATTGCCACGTCACGGCGGGATTTGGATGTCGCCAATGGGAGCGGGTCGGTTAGATCGGAAAATGATCAGCATGGTTGCCAATTTCAGCCCCTCCCACAATCTAACCGGCTAGTGCAGATTCACACCCAGCACGACGTGTCCGTTAGATCAAGCCCCTAGAAAAAGCAGCCTTCACCTGCTGAGCAAGTTACAATCATGCTCTAATCTGGGGAATTCAAATAAGGAGTAAAATAAACTTGACTTTTGTTTAAACTTAAGCCACTGATTATGGTGACTGTTGTGTATGTTTTATTTTAATTACTGTATCTTGACTGATCAGTTGGGTGCAGCGTCTTTTAAATTAAACAACAGATTGCAACAGGCTTTGGATTGATGCTTCAATTCCTGGCACCTAATATAACTAAGGAAGTCTTTTGAGATGTGTAATGAATATTTTAGTGATGGGTTGCTGGTCCGACCATCTGTGGAATGAATTGAACATCAACTTACTGCACAGTATGTGTTTCCATGGCCAGTGGTCCATGATCAATTCTCATTTTACATGTTGATGTCATGAATCAAGGCATTTTTAATTTTAAGAAAATCTTTTGTTTAAAGATTTTGAAAGCTTAGGTTTGTGCAACGTTTAAACTGGAGCTCAAAAGTGAAAATCTTAACAGTTACTGTACCTTCCTTTCCGTGATTTTGTAGCAAAGTTGGTCAGCACATGTAAACAAGCAAATTGCCAGTCCAGTTTTGGTAAAGAGAAATGTCCTGATGTTGCACTAGTCAAGTTGAAGATTATTAATGATTATTAGTTGCATGTCAACAAAATGCAACCATATTTATGTTGCAAAATTATTTCCTCCACCAATGCCCCTCCTCCCCACCATCAATATCTCCACCCACCCCCCCCCCCCCATGTTGCTTTGGACTAAATTCAAAAATGTTATTGTTAAAGGAAACTGATGACTACAGATATTTTGATCCAAAGATTCTTCGCGGCAGTGAGAGGTAAGTTCAATATGATTTACTACTTAACAGCAAATATAGGCAACATCGAAAGAGCATAGAATGGGACAAATGTTACAAGTCAACAACATTTGTGTAGTGGTAGTTTTAATGGGGAAATCACTCATGGTTCTTATTCCTGACTGCTATCTAGTGAAGCTAATCAAAAATGTGTGCCTTTGTGGACAAACAGTGAGTGACAGTGGGATTCAGCCATGGTATGCCTGCACATGTTCACCATTTGAGGAATGGCCATTATAAAGAGGTGCCAAAGATCTACCGACACCAGTGGGATCATACCACAACATAAATTCTCACCTTCAGTAAAGGGGAGAAAAACTTCAGATTAAGAGAAGCAAAACTTTGCTGTTTGTGTGATAACGATGAATTAGCTAAATATCCTTTGGAAAAATATGCAGTTTCATAAAGATGGGGATAAAAGCCTGAATTCCTCAATAGGTTTACCTATTGCTGTATATCAAATTAAAAAGAATACTGGTTTAACATAATTCTTGATCACTTTTCACAAAAATGTAACTTCAAAAATGCTGCAGATTTGCAGGAGCATGGTAGCATAGTGGTTAGCACAATTGCTTCACAGCTCCAGGGTTCCAGGTTCGATTCTTGGCTTGGGTTACTGTCAGTGCTGTGTCTGCATGTTCCCTGGGGGTTTCCTCCGGGTGCTCTGGTTTCCTCCCATAGTCCAAAGATGTGCAGGTTAGGTGGATTCGCCATGCTAAATTGCCCTTCGTGCCCAAAATTGCCCTTCGTGTTGGGTGGGGTTACTGAGGTATGGTGATAGGTGTGGGCTTGGGTAGGATGCTCTTTCCAAGAGCCGGTGCTAATTCGATGGGCCTAATGGCCTCCTTCTGCACTGTAAATTCTATGAGAGAAATTAATTCGCATGCACATAACATTTTTTTTAATTTTGATGTATGAGCTTGAGTTTAATTTCTGATAAAATTAAGTGGGATGGTTTTTAATAAAATGCAACTTTTTTGAGCTGTTCCCAAGTAATATGGGCGGTAGCGCAGTGATTAGCACTATTCCTTCACAGTTCCATGGTTTGAAGTTCGATTCATGGCGTGGGTCACTGTCTGTGCGGAGTCTGCATGTTCTCCCCATGTCTGCGTGGGTGTCCCCCGGGTGCTCTGGTTTCCTCCCACAGTCCAAAGACGTACATGTTAGGTGGATTGGTCATGCTAAATTGCCTTTAATGTCCAAAAAGGTTAGGTGGGGTTCCTGGGTTACCGGGATAGGGAAGAGGTGTGGGCTTAAGTAGGGCTGGTTGGCCTCATGTACTGTAAATTCTATGATAATACTTGATATATGGGAACTGTCAGAGTTTATGATAGGTTTCAGATTTCTGGACCATTGGGATCTATTCCGGGGCAGGTGCGACCTGTACCAGAAGGACGGGTTGCATCTAAACTCGAAGGGCACCAATATCCTGGCTGGAAGGTTTGCTGTTGTCACTTGGGAGGATTTAAACTAATATGGCAGGGGGATGGGAACCAGAGCGTCAGCTTAGAAGGTGTAATAACTGAAGGGGAAATAGAGAACAAAAATAATAGAACATCACCCTCAGGCAGAGCAAAAAAGGTGACAAGTGTGAGACGGGAGGTGGTCAATGCAGGACTGAGGGTATTGTACCTTAATGCGCGCAGTATTGCCAGAACAAGGTAAATGAGCTTGTTGCGCACATTGAATTTGGCCGGTACGACGTTGTGGGCATCACAGAGACGTGGCTGCAAGGGGATCAGGACTGGGATCTAAATATACAAGAATATGTGTCCTATCGAAAGGACAGGCAGATGGGCAAAGGGGGCGGGTTGCATTGTTAGTAAGGAATGAAGTTAAATCGATAGCAAGGAGCGATATAAAATCAGAGGGCATAGAACCTCTGAGGGTAGAGTTGAGGAATCGCAAAGGTAAAAAGACCCTGATGGAAGCTATGTACAGGCCCCCTAGCAGTAGTCAGGAGGTGGGGCAGAAAATACATCAGGAGACAGAGAAAGCATGTAAAAAAGGCAATATTACAATAATCATGGGGGACTTCAATATGCAGGTGGACTAGGAAAATCAGGTTGGTAGAGGATCCCAAGAAAAGGAATTTGTGGAATGTTTAAGAGATTGTTTTTTGGAGCAGCTTATGTTCGAGCTTACTAGGGAACAGGTAATGCTGGATTTGGTGATGTGTAATGAGGCAGACTTGATTAGGGATCTTAAGGTGAAGGAACCCTTGGGGATCAGTGACCACAATATGATAGGATTTATCCTGCAGTTTGAGAGGGAGGAGCTAGAGTCAGATGTAATGGTATTACAATTAAATAAGGGTAACTACAAAGACATGAGGGAGGAGCTGGCCAGAGTTGATTGGAAAAGGAGACTAACAGGGAAGACGGTGGAACAGCAATGGCAGGAGTTTTTGGGGGTTATTCGGGAGGCACAGCAGAAATTCATCCCAAGGGGGAGGAAACATGTTAAGGGCAGGACAAGGCATCCATGGTTGATGATGGAAGCCAAGGACATCATAAAAGCAAAAGAAAAAGCACATAAAGTGGCGAGGATTAGCGGGAAGCCAGAGGATTGGGAATCATTTAAAAACGAGCAGAGGACAGTTACAAAAGCAATAAGGGGAGAGAAGATGAAATATGAGTGCGTGTTAGCTAGTAATATAAAAGAAGATGGGAAGAGTTTCTTTCAATACATAAAAGGTAAGAGAGAGACAAAAATAGACATTGGACCACTAGAAAATGTGACTGGAGAAGTAATAATAGGAAACAAAGAAATGGCAGATGAACGAATAGTTACTTTGCATCAGTCATCACGGTGGAAGACACCAGTGGGATGCCAGAGCTCCAGGAGAATCAGGGGGCAGAGGTGAGTGCAGTGGCCATCACTAAGGAGAAGGTTCTGGGGAAGCTGAAAGGTCTGACGGTAGATAAGTCACCTGGACCAGATGGACTACACCCCAGGGTCCTAAAAGAGATAGCTGAGGAAATTGTGGAGGCTTTGGTGGTGATCTTTCAGGAATCATTGGAGGCAGGAAGGGTCCCAGAGGACTTGGAGGTGGCTAATGTAACACCACTGTTTAAGAAGGGAGGTCGGCAGAAGACGGGAAATTATAGGCCGGTTAGCCTGACTTCGGTCATTGGTAAGATTTTAGAGTCTGTTATTAAAGTTGAGATCGCAAAGTACTTGGAAGTGCATGGTAAAATAGGACTGAATCAGCACGGCTTTGTCAAAGGGAGGTCATGTCAAACAAACCTGTTAGAGTTCTTTGAGGAGGTAACAAGGAAGTTAGACAAAGGAGAACCAGTGGATGTGATTTATTTAGATTTCCAGAAGGCCTTTGACAAGGTGCCGCATAGGAGACTGTTAAATAGGGTAAGATCCTGGCATGGATAGAGGTTTGGCTGACTGGCAGAAGGCAGAGAGTGGGGATAAAGGGGTATTTTTCAGGATGGCAACCGGTGACTAGTGATGTGCCTGAGGGGTCTGTGCTGGGACCACAGCTTTTCACCAGTAATGATCTGGAAGAAGGAACTGAAGGCACTGTTACTAAGTTTGCAGATGATACAAAGATCTGTAGAGGGACAGGTAATATTGAAGAAGCAAGGGGGCTGCAGAAGGATTTGGACAAGCTAGGAGAGTGGGCAGTGAAGTGGCAAATGAAATACAATGTGGAAAAGTGAGAGGTTATGCACTTTGGAAGGAGGAATTTAGGCATAGACTATTTTCTAAATGGAAAAATGCTTACGAAATCAGAAGCACAGAGGGACTTGTGAGTCCTTGTTCACGATTCTCTTAAAGTTAACGCGCAGGTTCAGTCAGCAGTTAAGAAGGCAAATACAATGTTAGCATTCATGTCAAGAGGGCTAGAATACAAGACCAGAGATGTATCTGAGGCTGTATAAGGCTCTGATCAGACCCCATTTGGAGTATTGCGAGCAGTTTTGGGCCCCGTTTCTAAGCAAGGATGTGCTGGTCTTGGAAAGGGTCCAGAGGAGGTTCACAAGAATGATGCCTGGAATGTAGAACTTGTCGTATGAGGAACGTTTGAGGACTCTGGGTCTGTACTCGTTGGAGTTTAGAAGGATGAGGGGGGATCTTATCGAAACTTACAGGATACTGTGAGGCCTGGATAGAGTGGACGTGGAGAGGATGTTTCCATTGTAGGAAAAACTAGAACCAGAGGACATCATCTCAGACTAAAGGAACGATCCTTTAAAACGGATGAGGAGGAACTTCTTCAGCCAGAGGGTGGTGAATCTGTGGAACTCTTTGCCACTGAAGGCTGTGGAAGCCAAATCACTGAGTGTCTTTAAGACAGAGATAGATAGGTTCTTGATTAATAAGGGGATCAGGGGTTATGGGGAGAATGCAGGAGAATGGGGATGAGAAAAATATCAGCCATGATTGAATGGCGGAGCAGACTCGATGGACCGAGTGGCCTAATTCTGCTCCTATGTCTTATAGGTTATTGCATTATGGTCCTGCAAAAATGCTGTTTATACATTTATAGAAACATATGTTATTGTTATTGTACAATTGTTTGGTGACAAGTGGCTAATCAGTTTCATCATAAAATGTCTACCCATCATTTGTAACCCCAAGTCTGGATCAGATTATAAGCAATTATTACACATACGCATGTAAATAAATGCATTTAAATAGCCAAAGTGTTGGATGACACTAACACAATGAATAATGGATAATGTAAGGATTGTCTAAATGTTTCAAAATCCAGAAATATGATTCGTTGTTGGACACCTTTAATCATTTGGCAACCAAAAATCAATATCCATCTAATGCATGCTATTAATCGATCAGAGGACATGAAATTGTGATATCTTCAATAACTTTTTAAAGTTATTAATTAATGGAGTTTATTTTTTTAATACTTCATGTATTAATAAAATAGTGAAAACATTTCTTCAAGTTAGAATGAATGGGCTGCTTTTGAATTCTTATCTTATGTTTGAACACAAATTTGCAGTCATGCTGGTTACATACCGCAAAGTTCTACATAGAACATAGAACAATACAGCGCAGTACAGGCCCTTCGGCCCACGATGTTGCACCGAAACAAAAGCCATCCAACCTACACTATGCCATTATCATCCATATGTTTATCCAATAAACTTTTAAATGCCCTCAATGTTGGCGAGTTCACTACTGTAGCAGGTAGGGCATTCCACGGCCTCACTACTCTTTGCGTAAAGAACCTACCTCTGACCTCTGTCCTATATCTATTACCCCTCAGTTTAAAGTTATGTCCCCTCATGCCAGCCATATCCATCCGCGGGAGAAGGCTCTCACTGTCCACCCTATCCAACCCCCTGATCATTTTGTATGCCTCTATTAAGTCTCCTCTTAACCTTCTTCTCTCCAACGAAAACAACCTCAAGTCCATCAGCCTTTCCTCGTAAGATTTTCCCTCCATACCAGGCAACATCCTGGTAAATCTCCTCTGCACCCGCTCCAAAGCCTCCACGTCCTTCCTATAATGCGGTGACCAGAACTGTACGCAATACTCCAAATGCGGCCGTACCAGAGTTCTGTACAGCTGCAACATGACCTCCCGACTCCGGAACTCAATCCCTCTACCAATAAAGGCCAACACTCCATAGGCCTTCTTCACAACCCTATCAACCTGGGTGGCAACTTTCAGGGATCTATGTACATGGACACCTAGATCCCTCTGCTCATCCACACTTCCAAGAACTTTACCATTAGCCAAATATTCCGCATTCCTATTATTCCTTCCAAAGTGAATCACCTCACACTTCTCTACATTAAACTCCATTTGCCACCTCTCGGCCCAGCTCTGCAGCTTATCTATATCCCTCTGTAATCTGCTACATCCTTCCACACTATCGACAACACCACTGACTTTAGTATCGTCTGCAAATTTACTCACCCACCCTTCTGCGCCTTCCTCTAGGTCATTGATAAAAATGACAAACAGCAACGGCCCCAGAACAGATCCTTGTGGTACTCCACTTGTGACTGTACTCCATTCTGAACATTTCCCATCAACCACCACCCTCTGTCTTCTTTCAGCTAGCCAATTTCTGATCCACATCTCTAAATCACCCTCAATCCCCAGCCTCCGTATTTTTTGCAATAGCCTACCGTGGGGAACCTTATCAAACGCTTTGCTGAAATCCATATACACCACATCAACTGCTCTACCCTCGTCTACCTGTTCAGTCACCTTCTCAAAGAACTCAATAAGGTTTGTGAGGCATGACCTACCCTTCACAAAGCCATGCTGACTATCCCTGATCATATTATTCCTATCTAGATGATTATAAATCTTGTCTCTTATAATCCCCTCCAAGACTTTACCCACTACAGACGTGAGGCTCACCGGCCTATAGTTGCCGGGGTTGTCTCTGCTCCCCTTTTTGAACAAAGGGACCACATTTGCTGTCCTCCAGTCCTCTGGCACTATTCCTGTAGCCAATGATGACATAAAAATCAAAGCCAAAGGTCCAGCAATCTCTTCCCTGGCCTCCCATAGAATCCTAGGATAAATCCCATCAGGTCCCGGGGACTTATCTATTTTCAGCCTGTCCAGAATTGCCAACACCTCTTCCCTACGTACCTCAATGCCATCTATTCTATTAGCCTGGGGCTCAGCATTCTCATCCACAACATTATCTTTTTCCTGAGTGAATACTGACGAAAAATATTCATTTAGTATCTCGCCTATCTCTTCAGACTCCACACACAATTTCCCATCCCTGTCCTTGACTGGTCCTACTCTTTCCCCAGTCATTCGCTTATTCCTGACATACCTATAGAAAGCTTTTGGGTTTTCCTTGATCCTTCCTGCCAAATACTTCTCATGTCCCCTCCTTGCTCGTCTTAGCTCTCTCTTTAGATCCTTCCTCGCTACCTTGTAACTATCCATCGCCCCAACCGAAACTTCACACTTCATCTTCACATAGGCCTCCTTCTTCCTCTTAACAAGAGATTCCACTTCCTTGGTAAACCACGGTTCCCTCGCTCGACGCCTTCCTCCCTGTCTGACCGGTACATACTTATCAAGAACACGCAGTAGCTGATCCTTGAACAAGCCCCACTTATCCAGTGTGCCCAACACTTGCAGCCTACTTCTCCACCTTATCCCCCCCAAGTCACGTCTAATGGCATCATAATTGCCCTTCCCCCAGCTATAACTCTTGCCCTGCGGTGTATACTTATCCCTTTCCATCATTAACGTAAACGTCACCGAATTGTGGTCACTGTCCCCAAAGTGCTCTCCTACCTCCAAATCCAACACCTGGCCTGGTTCATTACCCAAAACCAAATCCAACGTGGCCTCGCCTCTTGTTGGCCTGTCAACATATTGTTTCAGGAAACCCTCCTGCACACACTGTACAAAAAACGACCCATCTATTGTACTCGAACTATATCTTTTCCAGTCAATATTTGGAAAGTTAAAATCTCCCATAATAACTACCCTGTTACTTTCGCTCATATCCAGAATCATCTTCGCCATCCTTTCCTCTACATCCCTAGAACTATTAGGAGGCCTATAAAAAACTCCCAACAGGGTGACCTCTCCTTTCCTGTTTCTAACTTCAGCCCATACTACCTCGGCAGAAGAGTCCCCATCTAGCATCCTCTCCGCCACCGTAATACTGCTCTTGACTAGCAGCGCCACACCTCCCCCTCTTTTGCCTCCTTCTCTGAGCTTACTAAAACACCTAAACCCCGGAACCTGCAACATCCATTCCTGTCCCTGCTCTATCCATGTCTCCGAAATGGCCACAACATCGAAGTCCCAGGTACCAACCCACGCTGCCAGTTCCCCTACCTTGTTTCGTATACTCCTGGCATTGAAGTAGACACACTTCAAACCACCTACCTGAACACTGGCCCCCTCCTGCGATGTCAAATCTGTGCTCCTGACCTCTATACTCTCATTCTCCCTTACCCTAAAACTACAATCCAGGTTCCCATGCCCCTGCTGCATTAGTTTAAACCCCCCCCCCCAAAGAGCACTAACAAATCTCCCCCCCAGGATATTTGTGCCCCTCAGGTTCAGATGTAGACCATCCTGTCTGTAGAGGTCCCACCTTCCCCAGAAAGAGCCCCAGTTATCCAAAAATCTGAATCCCTCCCGCCTGCACCATCCCTGTAGCCACGTGTTTAAATGCTCTCTCTCCTTATTCCTCATCTCACTATCACGTGGAACAACTGAATGGGACAACTGAAAGTTGGAGAAAATATAGAGGGAATTTCAGTTTGTCAATATTTTTTTCTGTAAAATATATTTTCAGTCCAAGCATTTTCCACTGACTAGTCTGTACTGCTGTCAATAACTTTGCCTGATTTTGCAGCTCTCTTCCAAGAAACAAGCATCCATTCCAAGAGGTAAGTAGGTTGCTCAAGCAGTTTTGAGGTACTGGCCTGATTTTGAAAATTGCGTAATGAGTTCTGACATATGAGTAGGAATTTTGGAGAACTGTCAGGCTAACTACAAGTTTTAAGTGGCCGCAACCACATTGAAAATATTAAATTTTGACTCTGCAAATAAAGTCATTTCAAATCAGGAATTTCATGAAAAGAAATGACCATTTGTTTTGTAGCAGCAAGAAAATATAGTTGGAATTTTCTGCCAATTTCTCCAGTCAAATTATGTGCTAAAAGTTCCTTATGTCTGTATGTTTCAAAGTTTATTAGCATTTTATTCTGATACTTAATGGTTGATGGAAATTGCATCAGCACACAGTACCTTTATACCAGATATATAACAAAGCTATAGAAGAGTTACATACATACAAATATATAACTATAGAAGAGTTACATAATCTAAATAGTGACACTTAATTTTGTCTTTGAAGTCACCTCTCATCTGTCTGTGGCCCAAATATCCTGGATCATATTGCCCAGGAATTATGCTGTAATTTACGCTTGTAGCATTACAAAATGTTTCTGTACCAGCATTTCTGACATGAGCGTATGCTGAAATGTCATGTGGAGCTCATCAGCCTCAGCCCCTCCTTTTCCTCTACCATTATTCAGGAAAACATCGGTATATACATTGGAAAGGTCACGCCAGCTGTTTAGTCCTTCTGAATGCATGGTGTTGGGGATTGTATGAAAAATTGTTTGTGTACTCACTTTGATTCAGTGTAAATCTCAGGTCAAAATTCTTTAAAAAAAAAAGATTCTCCTAAATATTTAGGTATCAATCTACATCAGTGTACTCTGCAGAAAGCCAGCAAACTGGTCCTTTGCATGGGGCTTGGAACTCTGTAGATAAACAACAGTGAACTTTAGCAGGTGTAGCTCTGACGTTATGCAAATTATCAAGGAAATTTGCAAATAGTATTGTTTGTGCAAAGCTTGGCAGCAGGGAGGTTGGATGGGAAATCTGTACAATGCCACTCTTGCGCTGCAGTTGGACCAAAATTTCCAAAAAATCCAGACCTACATCCAAAAATGTTGTCAGTTTTTAAATCCCACCAGTGCAGTTTTCCCAATGTTACCAATTCTCCTCCAATGTTTTTCTGAAGCAAGTTTTGTTATTTGCAAATTACACTGTAAGAAGGGTGCAAATAAGCAGATTAGAGAAAATAATCCAGCAGCTCAGCTAATTGACCTTCCCATTCTGTTAATTACCGATGGAAGGAAATTAGATTTTATCATTTGTAATATGGATCAAAGCCTCATATTTAATTTCAGGGTAATAGTTGCATTATGGTTATTGCCACAGTGACTGCAGCTTCAATTACTTTCAGTACATATATCTACAATCCTGATGAATGTTGTAAGATTCAGTGCTTTAACACGCACTGTGAACCCTCACCAATTTTCTTTTTGTCTTGAAGTCTGTTTTGAACTCCGGTATTTATCAAATTGTTGCCAATCTTATACTGTTATTTTGCATAACCTTTCATGCTAGAAGTATCGAACGCATTCCCAAGATAGTTTATAATCTTATGAAAATTATGGTTTTAACACTCCAGGATGTTATGGTGCCTCCCTGTGCTAGGGTCAAGGATACCTCTGAGCGGTTACAGGACATTCAGGACATGTACAGGACAAAGGGGGAGGTGAACAGCCAGTGGTTGTGATACACATTGTTACAAACAAGATAGGTAAAAAAAGGAATGGGATCCTAAAAGCAAAATATAGGGAGTTAGGAAGAAAGTTGAGACCTCAAAGGTAGTGATCTCAGGATACTACCAGTGCCACGTGCTAGTCAGAGTAGAAATAGCAAGTTTTATCGGATCAATACGTGGCTGAAGGGGTGTTGTGAGGAGAGGGTTTCAGGTTCCTGGGGCATTATGACCGGTTTTAGAGGAGGTGGGGCCAGTACAAATTGGACATGTTACACCTGGGCAGGGCCGGGACTGGGGGAAGTATTTGCTAGATGGCTGGAAAACTAAAAAGGCAGGGCGATGGGAACCGTGCAAGGAGTCCGGGAGGAGGAAACCAGGACAAAAGCAAAAGACAGAAAGGGGAATAAGAAAAATGATAGGCAGAGAAACCAAGGGCCACAGTGAAAAATATTGCGAGAGGGATAAATAATATTAAAAACACAAGCTTAAGGCTTGTGCCTTAAGGCGCGGAACATTTGCAATAAAGCGGATGAACTAATCACGAAATAGGCATAAACAGGTATATCATCGGGATTACAGAAACATAGCAGATGTCAACCAGGAATGGGAACTGAACGTCCAGGGATATTCGGTATTTAGGAAGGACAGACATAAAGGAAAAGGCGATGGAGTGGCAATGCTGGTTAAAGAGGAAATTAACGCAATAATGAGGAAGGATAGTAGCTCCGATGATGTGGAATCTGTATGGGTAGAGCTGAGAACACCCAAGGAGCCAAAAATGTTAGTGGCCGTTGTGTATAGACCCCCAAACTGTAGTGGTGATGTTGAGAGTGGTATCAACAGGAGATGCATGTGATGAAGAAACATCTGTAAATTGTGGTGATTTTAATCTGTATGTAGATTGGGTAAATCAAATTAGTCACAATATCACAGAGGAGGAATTCCTGGAGTGTATACGGGATGGTTTTCTGAATCAACTAGAGATAGGCTACCCTAGACTGGGTACTGTGTAATGACAACGGAATCATTGGCAAACTAGTTGTGCAAGACCCGTTGGGGATGAGCGACCATAATGCGACAGAATTTTTCATCAAGATAGACAGTGAAGTGGACAGCACGGTGGCACAGTGGTTAGCATTGCTGCCTACAACGCTGAGGACCCGGGTTCGAATCTCGGCCCTGGGTCACTGTCCATGAGGAGTTTGCACATTCTCCCCGTGTCTGCGTGGGTTTTACCCCCACAACCCAAAAGATGTGCAGGATAGGTGGATAGGCCACGCTATATTGCCCCTTAATTGGAAAAAATAATTAGGTACTCAAAACATTTTTTTTTAAGAAAGATGGAGAGTGAAGTAGTTGATTCTGAGACTAGGGTCCTGAATCTTAATAAAGAAAGCTATGATGATATGAGGTGTGAGTTGGCTATGATCGATTGGGAAAGGGGTGACTGTGGGTAGGCAATGGCAAACCTTCAAGTAGCGCATGGGGGAACTGCAACAATGGTTTATTCCTGTCTGCTACAAAGGTAAAACAGGAAAGGTGGCCAATCCATGGTTTACAAGAGAAATTAGAGATAGTATTCGATCCAAGGAAGAAGCATACAAATTAAAACAACAGGTCTGAGGATCGTGAGCAATATAGAATTCAGTAAAGAAGGGCCAAGGGATTGAAGATGAGGAAAATAGAGTATGAGAATAAGCTTGCTGAGAACATAAAAACTGGCTGTAAATGTTTCTATAGATGCGTGAAGAGAATAATTGGTGAAGACAAATGTAGGTCCCCTACAGTCAGAAACAATGGATTTTATAATGGGGGACAAAAAAATGGCTGAGCAACTAAATATATACTTTGGTTGTGTCTTCACAAATGAGGACACAAATAAGATGCCAGAAATGTTGAGGGTTTAGTGAGAGGGAGGAACTGAAGGAGATCAATATTATATTGATCATACCATATCAATATAGGGAAATGGTGTTGTGTCAATTGATGGGAATGAAGGCTGATAAATCCCCAGGGCCTGATAATCTACATGCCAGAGTACTTAAGGAAGTGGACCGAGAAATAGTGGATGCATTGGTGGTCACCTTCCAGGATTCTAAAGACCCTGGGACAGTTCCTACAGATTGGAGGGAATTATAGACCAGTCGGTAGTGGGGAAAATTCTAGAATCCATTATCAAAGGTTTTAAAGCAGAGTGCTCAGAAAATAGTAGCAGGAACAGACAGTCAGCATGGATATATCAGGCGGGATTCTCGCCCCCCCCCCCCCCCCCCCCCAACCGGGTCGGAGAATCGCCGCGGGGGGGGGGGGGCGTGAATCCCGCTCTGACGCCAGCTGCCGAATTCTCCGGCTCCGGTTTTCAGGCGGGGATCGCACCTCGCCGGTCGGGGGCCGTTGGCGGAGGCCCACCCGGCAATTCTCCGGGCCCCGATGGGCCGAGCGGCTGCCTGTTTTCGGCCGGTCCCGCCGGCGTGAAATAGACATGGTCCATCCCGGCGGGACCTGGCTTGTCGGCCGTCTAGCGGGGGGGGGGGGGATTTTGTAGACCTCCATCAGGCCGCCCCTCAACCTCCTTCGTTTCAGTGAGAACAAACCAAGATTGTTCAACCTCTCACAGCTAAACTCGGTTTGTTCTCACTGGAACAACGGAGGTTGAGGGGTGACCTGATAGAGGTCTACAAAATTATGAGGGGCATAGACAGAGTGGACAGTCAGAGGCTTTTTCCCAGGTTAGAGGGGTCAATTACTAGGGGGCATAGGTTTAAGGTGCGAGATGCAAGGTTTAGAGGAGATGTACGAGGCAAGTTTTTTACACAGAGGGTAGTGGGTGCCTGGAACTCGCTGCCGGAGGAGGTGGTGGAAGCAGGGACGACAGTGGCGTTTAAGGGGCGTCTTGACAAATACATGAATAGGATGGGAATAGAGGGATACGCACCCCGGAAGTGGAGAAAATTTTACGTTCGACGGGCAGCATGATCGGCACGGGCTTGGAGGGCCGAAGGGCCTGTTCCTGTGCTGTACTTTTCTTTGTTCTAAATGCCTGTAGATCCTGTCCCTCAGAATACCTTCTAACAAGTTACCCACCACAGAAGTAACGCTAACCGGTCTGTGGTTCCCAGGCTTACCCCTACAGCCCTTCTTAACCAAGGGCACAACAATTGCTACCCTCCAATTTTCAGACACCTCTCCTGTGGCTGTCGATGATTCAAATACCTCTGCTAGGCGGCCGGCAATTTCCTCCCTAGCCTCCCACAACGTCCTGGGATACATTTCATCAGGTCCCGGGGATTTATCTATCTTGATACGCTTTAATACCTCCTTCTCTATAATATGTACACTCCTCAAGACATCACTTTTTATTTCCTCAATTTCCCTAACATTCGTGCTTTTCTCAACAGTAAATACTGACAAGAAATATTCATTTAGGACCTCTCCCATCGACACATAGATGACCTGGTTTATCCTTAAGAGGCCCTACCCTCTCCCTAGCCACCCTTTTATCCTTTATGTATCTGTAAAAGCTCTTTGGATTTTCCTTTGCCTTATCTGCCAAGACAAACTCATGTCCCCTTTTAGCCCTCCTGATTTCTCTCTCAGCTCTACTCTGACAAGCCCTATACTCTTCAAAGGGTCCATTTGATCCCAGCTGCCTATGTATGTCATATGCCTCCTTCCTTTTGGCCATGACCTCAATATCCTGAGTCATTCAGGATTCCCTCCTTCTACGAGCTTTACCCTTCACTCTAAGAGAAAAGTGCTCACCTTGAACCCTAGTTAACACGTTTTTGAAAGATTCCCACTTACCAGCTGTCCCCTTGCCTGCAAATCGGCACCCCCAATCAACTCTTGAAAGTTCCCGCCTAATACCCTTGAAATTGGCCTTGCCCCAATTAAAAATTTTAATTTTTGTGCCAGACTGTCATTCTCCATAGTGATCTTAAAACTAATGGAATAATGGTCACTGGTCCCAAAGTGATCCCTCACTATCACTTCCGTCACCTGCCCTTCCTTATTCCCCAAGAGGAGGTCAGGTTTTGCTCCCTCTCTGATCGGGCCATCCACATATTGAATGAGGAATTCTTCCTGAATACACTCGACAAATTTCTCTCCATCCAAACCCCCTAGTGCTATGGCTGTTCCAGTTAATGTTGGGAAAGTTAAAGTCCCCAACTATTACCACCCTATTTTTCTGGCAGCTCTCTGTAATCTCTTTACATATTTGCTCCTCAATATCCCGCTGACTATTTGGGGTCTATAATACAGTCCTATCAAAGTGATATCACCCTTCTTATTTTTCAGTTCTACCCATATAGACTCAGTGAGCGAACCCTCGATATATCCTCTCTCTGCACTGCCATGATACTGTCCCTAATCAAAAATGCAACCCCCCCCCCACTCCTCTCTTAACTCGTGTTCTATCTTTCCTATAGCATCTGTACCCCGGAACATTGAGCTGCCAGTCCTGCCTCTCCTTTAGCCAAGTTTCAGTAATAGCTATAATATCCCAGTCCCATGTACCTCTCCACGCCCTGAGTTCATCTGCCTTGCCCGTTAGGCCTCTTGCATTGAAATAAACTCATTTAAATCTGTTTCTCTGCCGTACACTTTTCTCCTCACTGACTTTTGTTTCTATCCTCTCTTTACTACCCTCTGACTTCCTGTATTGGTTCCCATCCCGTGCCGCATTAGTTTAAACCCACCCCAACAGCGCTAACAAACAACCCCCCTAGGACATTGGTTCCAGACCTGCCTAGGTATACATCGTCTGATTTGTAATGGTCCCACCTCCCCCAGAACTGGTTCCCATGTCCCAAAAATCTGAATCCCTCCTTCCTGCACCATCTCTCAAGCCACGCATTCATCCTGTCTATCCTGCTCTGACTAGCAAATGGCATCGGTAGCAATCCCAAGATTACTACTGTTATGGGCCAGGGTTTAGAAAACTCCAAAGTATATCATGGAGTTTACCTGACCTACAACTTTTAATAGATTTTGGTTATGAGAAGCACAAGGGCCTACTTTGCAGGTGTTATGCAACAGAGACCTGAAGTACTTTTAAACAAAACAATGTTTATTCTATGAATTCAGTTAACATTTTATAAACACACAGTAAACATTTTATCAACTACCAACACAACTACCCCCCATAGATACAGTACTCTATGTGCGCCCCTTAATACCTTTCCTAACAACATCCATAAGCCAAACACCCTTTTTAACGAAGCAGTAGGTATAAATTCTTTACACAAGACAGTTATCACTTTTAAATTATCAAGTGATCTGGACACCTTTTACCATACAGAGAGAGAGACAGAATGAACCTTCCTTGTCTAAATTCAGCTTTCAACTGCCTAAAACGAAAGTAAAACACAAAGCCATAAATAGCTTCCAGCTCAAAACAAAAGTAAAAGCCAGAGACATAATCCAGCTCCACCCACACAATGACACAGCTATTTGATAAACACCCATTTCTTAAAGGTACACTCCCATGATACTACCTTTGTGGTCCTACGTTTTAGTTTATCTCCTAACTCCCCAAATTCAGCATGTAGGCCCTCATCCCATTTTACACCTATATCGTTGATGTCTATATACACCATGACAGCTGGCTGTTCACCCTCCCCCTTTAGAATATCCTGCAGCCGCTCTGAGACATCCAGGACCCTTGCACCCGGGAGGCAACATACCTTCCTGGAGGCTCGTTTCAATCCACAGAAACACCTGTCTACTCCCTCTACAATCGAATCCCGTATCACTATAGCTCTACCACTCTTTTTCCTGTTCTCCTGCGCAGCAGAGCCAGCCATGGTGCCATGAACTTGGCGACTGCTGCCTTCCCCTGGTGAGCCATCTCCCCCAACAGTATCCAAAACGGTATATCAGTTTTGGACGGCGATGACCTGCACTGCCTTCCTACTCTTCCTCTGTCTGATGGTCAGCCATTTCCTATCTCCCTCAGTATTCTTTATCTGCGGTGTGACCAACTCGCTAAACGTGCTATTCACAACTTCTTCAGCATCGTGGATGCTCCAAAGTAAGTCCATCGGCAGTTCCAGAGCCGTCATGCGGTCTAACAGGAGCTGCAGCTGGACACATTTCTTGCACATGAAGGAGTCAGGTGCATCGGCCGCGTCCCTGAACTCCCACATTGAGCACGAGGAGCATGACATGAGTCTGGGATATCCTGCAATGTCATAAACCTTAGGTTAACTTATACAACTAGAATGCCAAAAAAACAAAAGGAAAATCAAAAAATAGACAAATGAAAAGAAAAGAAAAACTACTTACCAGTCACCAATGCTTAGCATATAGATACAAATTTAGCAGGTCCCCTCTTGGCCAATCGTAGAGCCCTCCTGTGACATCACTTTTCAGTTTCTCCCCAGTATAAACCTCAGATTCATCATTTACCTGCTGACCTGCCCAAGATGCCGTTGGTCCAACCGCTCGTCTCCTGAAAAACCAGAAGAAAGAAAACAAAATGAAAGGGAAAAAGCACCTCTTCCCATTCCACCGAATTACCGCTCTGCTCCAAATTCCCAAATTCCAATCCTCACTCACGCTCCCTCACTCAGGATGTCTCGACTTCACCGTGCACAAAGCTTACCTCCTGCTTTGTTTCAAAACATTTCAATGAGAAGCTCCTGGTTTTTGTAAATTAACTGGTCCATTTCTCCCATCTACACTAATGCTGCGAGCTTTGCCAAACCTCTGTCTCTGCGCTGCTTCACGTTGTTTTCTTCAAGTATGGGTAGCATGCTTTGTTTCCAATCAGCAGAATGTATTCCCCTCATCAGATTGCAGATTCCTAACAATCCAGCTCCGTTGTATACAGGCTGGCCAATTAAACAACCCTGGCACTCGTCGTCATTCCTGCTCGTCCCTCCCGCTCGCCGTCCCTCCCGCTCGCCGTCCCTCCCGCTCGCCGTCCCTCCCGCTCGCCGTCCCTCCCGCTCGCCGTCCCTCCCGCTCGCCGTCCCTCCCGCTCGTCGTCCCTCCCGCTCGCCGTCCCTCCCGCTCGCCGTCCCTCCCGCTCGCCGTTCCTCCCGCTCGCCGTTCCTCCCGCTATTCGTCCCTCTCTCTCGCCGTCCCTCCCGCTCGCCGTCCCTCCCGCTCGCCGTCCCTCCCGCTCGCCGTCCCTCCCGCTCGCCGTCCCTCCCGCTCGCCGTTCCTCCCGCTCGTCGTCCCTCCCGCTCGTCGTCCCTCCCACTCGCCGTCCCTCCCACTCTCACCCCTCCCGCTCGCCTTCCCTCCCACTCGCCGTCCCTGCCACTCTCACCCCTCTCGCTCGCCGTCCATCCCGCTCGCCGTCCCTCCCGCTCACTGTTCTCCCGCTCGTCGTCCCTCCGGCTCGCCGTCCCTCCCACTCTCACCCCTCCCACTCTCACCCCTCCCGCTCACCGTCCCTCTCGCTCGCGGTCCCTCTCGCTCGCCGTTCCCCTCGCTCGCCGTCCCTCTCGCTCGCCGTCCCTCCCACTCTCACCCCTCCCGCTCGCCGTCCTTCTCGCTCGCCATCCCTCTCGCTCGCCGTCCCTCCCACTCTCACCCCTCCCGCTCGCCGTTCCTCCTGCTCGCCGTTCCTCCTGCTCGCCGTTCCTCCTGCTCGCCATTCCTCCCGCTCGCCGTCCCTCTCGCTCGCCGTCCCTCTCGCTCGCCGTCCCTCTCGCTCGCCGTCCCTCTCGCTCGCCGTCCCTCTCGCTCGGCGTTCCTCCTGCTCGCCGTCCCTCTCGCTCGCCGTCCCTCCCGCTCGCCGTCAATCCCGCTCGCCGTCAATCCCGCTCGCCGTCCCTCCCACTCTCACCCCTCCCACTCTCACCCCTCCCGCTCACCGTCCCTCTCGCTCGCGGTCCCTCTCGCTCGCCGTTCCCCTCGCTCGACGTCCCTCTCGCTCGCCGTCCCTCCCACTCTCACCCCTCCCGCTCGCCGTCCTTCTCGCTCGCCATCCCTCTCGCTCGCCGTCCCTCCCACTCTCACCCCTCCCGCTCGCCGTTCCTCCTGCTCGCCGTTCCTCCTGCTCGCCATTCCTCCCGCTCGCCGTCCCACTCGCTCGCCGTCCCTCTCGCTCGCCGTCCCTCTCGCTCGCCGTCCCTCTCGCTCGCCGTCCCTCTCGCTCGGCGTTCCTCCTGCTCGCCGTCCCTCTCGCTCGCCGTCCCTCCCGCTCGCCGTCAATCCCGCTCGCCGTCCCTCCCCGCTCGCCGTCCCTCCCCGCTCGCCGTCCCTCTTGCTTGCCGTCCCTCTCTCTCGCCGTCCCTCTCTCTCGCCGTCCCTCGCTCTCGCCGTCCCTCTCTCTCGCCGTCCCTCTCTCTCGCCGTCCCTCTCGCTCGCCGTCCCTCTCGCTCGCCGTCCCTCTCGCTCGCTGTCCCTCCCGTTCGCCTTCCCTCCCGCTCGCCGTCTCTCCCGCTCGCCGTCTCTCCCGCTCGCCGTCTCTCCCGCTCGCCGTCTCTCCCGCTCGCCGTCTCTCCCGCTCGCCGTCCCTCCCGCTCACTGTTCTCCCGCTCTCCATCCCTCCCGCTCTCACCCCTCCCGCTCGCCGACCCTCTCGCCTGCCGTCCCTCTCTCTCGCCGTCTCTCTCGCTCACCGTCCCTCTCGCTCGACGTCCCTCCCGTTCCCCTTCCCTCACGCTCGCCGTCTCCCGCTCGCCGTCCCTCCCGCTCACCGTTCTCCCGCTCGCCGTCCCTCCCGCTCGCCGTCCCTCTCGCTCGCCGTCCCTCCCGTTCCCCTTCCCTCCCGCTCGCCGTCCCTCCCGCTCACTGTTCTCCCGCTCGCCGTCCCTCCCGCTCGCCGTCCCTCCCGCTCGTCGTCCCTCCCGCTCGTCGTCCCTCTCGCTCGCCGTCCCTCTCGCTCGCCGTCCCTCCCGCTCACTGTTCTCCCGCTCGCCGTCCCTCCCGTTCCCCTTCCCTCCCGCTCGCCGTCCCTCCCGCTCACTGTTCTCCCGCTCGCCGTCCCTCCCGCTCGCCGTCCCTCTCGCTCGCCGTCGCTCCCGTATGCCGTCCCTCCCGCTCGCCGTCCCTCCCGCTCGCCGTCCCTCCCGCTCTCACCCCTCACGCTCTCACCCCTCACGCTCGCCGTCCCTCCCGCTCTCACCCCTCACGCTTGCCTTCCCTCCCGCTCTCGCTCCTCCCACTTGCCGTCCCTGCCACTCTCACTCCTCTCGCTCGCCGTCCCTCCCGCTCGCTGTCCCTCCCACTCTCACCCCTCTCACTCGCCGTCCCTCTCGCTCGCCGTCCCTCTCGCTCGCCGTCCCTCTCGCTCGCCGTCCCTCCCGCTCGCCGTTCCTCCCGCTCGTTGTCCCTCCCGCTCGCCGTTCCTCCCACTCGCTGTCCCTCCCACTCTCATCCCTCCCGCTCGCCTTCCCTCCCACTCGCCGTCCCTGCCACTCTCACTTCTCTCGCTCGCCGTCCATCCCGCTCGCCGTCACTCCCGCTCACTGTTCCTCCCGCTCGCCGTTCTTCCCGCTCGTCGTTCTTCCCGCTCGTCGTCCCTCCCGCTCGTCGTCCCTCCCGCTCGTCGTCCCTCCCGCTCTTCGTCCCTCCCGCTCGTCGTCCCTCCCACTCGCCGTCCCTCCCACTCTCACCCCTCCCGCTCGCCTTCCCTCCCACTCGCCGTCCCTGCCACTCTCATCCCTCTCGCTCGCCGTCCATCCCGCTCGCCGTCCCTCCCGCTCACTGTTCTCCCGCTCGCCGTCCCTCCCGCTCGCCGTCCCTCCCGCTCGCCGTCCCTCCCGCTCGCCGTCCCTCCCGCTCGCCGTCCCCCTCGCTCGCCGTCCCCCTCGCTCGCCCTCCCCCTCGCTCGCCGTCCCCCCCGCTCGCCGTCCCTCCCGCTCGCCGTCCCTCTCGCTCGCCGTCCCTCCCACTCTCACCCCTCCTGCTCGCCGTCCCTCTCGCTCGCCGTCCCTCTCGCTCACCGTCCCTCTCGCTCGCCGTCCCTCTCGCTCGCCGTCCCTCTCGCTCGCCGTCCCTCTCGCTCGCCGTCCCTCCCGCTCACTGTTCTGCCGCTCTCCATCCCTCCCGCTCTCACCCCTCCCGCTCGCCGACCCTCTCGCTTGCCGTCCCTCTCTCTCGCCGTCTCTCTCGCTCACCGTCCCTCTCGCTCGACGTCCCTCCCGTTCCCTCCCGCTCGCCGTCTCCCGCTCGCCGTCCCTCCCGCTCGCCGTCCCTCCCGCTCGCCGTCCCTCCCGTTCCCCGTCCCTCCCGTTCCCCTTCCCTCCCGCTCGCCGTCCCTCCCGCTCACTGTTCTCCCGCTCGCCGTCCCTCCCGCTCGCCATCCCTCCCGCTCGCCGTCCCTCCCGCTCGTCGTCCCTCTCGCTCGCCGTCCTTCCCGCTCACTGTTCTCCAGCTCACCGTCCCTCCCGTTACCCGTCCCTCCCGCTCGCCGTCCCTCGCGCTCACTGTTCTCCCGCTCGCCGTCCTTCCCGCTCACTGTTCTCCCGCTCGCCGTCCTTCCCGCTCACTGTTCTCCAGCTCACCGTCCCTCCCGTTCCCCGCCCCTCCCGCTCGCCGTCCCTCCCGCTCACTGTTCTCCCGCTCGCCGTCCTTCCCGCTCACTGTTCTCCCGCTCGCCGTCCCTCCCGTTCCCCGTCCCTTCCGCTCGCCGTCCCTCCCGTTCCCCGTCCCTCCCGCTCGCCGTCCCTCCTGTTCCCCGTCCCTCCCGCTCGCCGTCCCTCCCGCTCACTGTTCTCCCGCTCGCCGTCCTTCCCGCTCACTGTTCTCCCGCTCGCCGTCCTTCCCGCTCACTGTTCTCCAGCTCACCGTCCCTCACGCTCGTCGTCCCTCTCGCTCGCCGTCCTTCCCGCTCACTGTTCTCCAGCTCACCGTCCCTCCCGCTCGCCGTCCCTCCAGCTCACCGTCCCTCCCGTTCCCCGTCCCTCCCGTTCCCCGTCCCTCCCGCTCGCCGTCCTTCCCGCTCACTGTTCTCCCGCTCGCCGTCCCTCCCGCTCGCCGTCCCTCCCGCTCGCCGTCCCTCTCGCTCGCCGTCCCTCCCGCTCGCCGTCCCTCCCGCTCACTGTTCTCCCGCTCGCCGTCCTTCCCGCTCACTGTTCTCCCGCTCACCGTCCCTCCCGCTCGCCGTCCCTCCCATTCCCCGTGCCTCCCGCTCGCCGTCCCTCCCGCTCGCCGTCCCTCCCGCTCACTGTTCTCCCGCTCGCCGTCCTTCCCGCTCACTGTTCTCCCGCTCGCCGTCCCTCCAGCTCACCGTCCCTCCCGCTCGCCGTCCCTCCCGCTCACTGTTCTCCCGCTCGCCGTCCCTCCCGTTCCCCGTCCCTCCCGCTCACCTACCCTCCCGCTCGCCGTCCCTCCCGCTCGCCGTCCCTCCCGCTCGCCGTCCCTCCCGCTCGCCGTCCCTCCCGCTCGCCGTCCCTCCCGCTCGCCGTCCCTCCCGCTCGCCGTCCCTCCCGCTCGCCGTCCCTCCCGCTCGCCGCCGCCCTCGCTCGTCGTCCCTCCCGCTCGCCGTCCCTCCCGCTCGCCGACCCTCTCGCTCGCCGACCCTCTCGCTCGCCGGCCCTCTCGCTCGCCGGCCCTCTCGCTCGCCGGCCCTCTCGCTCGCCGGCCCTCTCGCTCGCCGGCCCTCTCGCTCGCCGGCCCTCTCGCTCGCCGGCCCTCTCGCTCGCCGGCCCTCTCGCTCGCCGGCCCTCTCGCTCGCCGGCCCTCTCGCTCGCCGGCCCTCTCGCTCGCCGGCCCTCCCGCTCACTGTTCTCCCGCTCGCCGTCCTTCCCGCTCACTGTTCTCCAGCTCACCGTCCCTCCCGCTCGCCGTCCCTCCAGCTCACCGTCCCTCCCGTTCCCCGTCCCTCCCGCTCGCCGTCCTTCCCGCTCACTGTTCTCCCGCTCGCCGTCCCTCCCGCTCGCCGTCCCTCCCGCTCGCCGTCCCTCTCGCTCGCCGTCCCTCCCGCTCGCCGTCCCTCCCGCTCACTGTTCTCCCGCTCGCCGTCCTTCCCGCTCACTGTTCTCCCGCTCACCGTCCCTCCCGCTCGCCGTCCCTCCCATTCCCCGTGCCTCCCGCTCGCCGTCCCTCCCGCTCGCCGTCCCTCCCGCTCACTGTTCTCCCGCTCGCCGTCCTTCCCGCTCACTGTTCTCCCGCTCGCCGTCCCTCCAGCTCACCGTCCCTCCCGCTCGCCGTCCCTCCCGCTCACTGTTCTCCCGCTCGCCGTCCCTCCCGTTCCCCGTCCCTCCCGCTCACCTACCCTCCCGCTCGCCGTCCCTCCCGCTCGCCGTCCCTCCCGCTCGCCGTCCCTCCCGCTCGCCGTCCCTCCCGCTCGCCGTCCCTCCCGCTCGCCGTCCCTCCCGCTCGCCGTCCCTCCCGCTCGCCGTCCCTCCCGCTCGCCGTCCCTCCCGCTCGCCGTCCCTCCCGCTCGCCGTCCCTCCCGCTCGCCGCCGCCCTCGCTCGTCGTCCCTCCCGCTCGCCGTCCCTCCCGCTCGCCGACCCTCTCGCTCGCCGACCCTCTCGCTCGCCGGCCCTCTCGCTCGCCGGCCCTCTCGCTCGCCGGCCCTCTCGCTCGCCGGCCCTCTCGCTCGCCGGCCCTCTCGCTCGCCGGCCCTCTCGCTCGCCGGCCCTCTCGCTCGCCGGCCCTCTCGCTCGCCGGCCCTCTCGCTCGCCGGCCCTCTCGCTCGCCGGCCCTCTCGCTCGCCGGCCCTCTCGCTCGCCGTCCCTCTCGCTCGCCGTCCCTCTCGCTCGCCGTCCCTCCCGCTCGCCGTCCCTCCCGCTCGCCGTCCCTCCCGCTCGCCGTCCCTCCCGCTCGCCGTCCCTCCCGCTCGCCGACCCTCCCGCTCGCCGTCCCTCCCGCTCGCCGTCCCTCCCGCTCGCCGTCCCTCCCGCTCGCCGTCCCTCCCGCTCGCCGTCCCTCCCGCTCGCCGTCCCTCCCGCTCGCCGCCGCCCTCGCTCGTCGTCCCTCCCGCTCGCCGTCCCTCCCGCTCGCCGTCCCTCCCGCTCGCCGGCCCTCCCGCTCGCCGGCCCTCCCGCTCGCCGGCCCTCCCGCTCGCCGGCCCTCCCGCTCGCCGGCCCTCCCGCTCGCCGGCCCTCCCGCTCGCCGGCCCTCTCGCTCGCCGGCCCTCCCGCTCGCCGGCCCTCTCGCTCGCCGGCCCTCTCGCTCGCCGGCCCTCTCGCTCGCCGGCCCTCTCGCTCGCCGGCCCTCTCGCTCGCCGGCCCTCTCGCTCGCCGGCCCTCTCGCTCGCCGGCCCTCTCGCTCGCCGGCCCTCTCGCTCGCCGGCCCTCTCGCTCGCCGGCCCTCTCGCTCGCCGGCCCTCTCGCTCGCCGGCCCTCTCGCTCGCCGGCCCTCTCGCTCGCCGGCCCTCTCGCTCGCCGGCCCTCTCGCTCGCCGGCCCTCTCGCTCGCCGGCCCTCTCGCTCGCCGGCCCTCCCGCTCGCCGTCCCTCCCGCTCGCCGTCCCTCCCGCTCGCCGTCCCTCCCGCTCGCCGTCCCTCCCGCTCGCCGTCCCTCCCGCTCGCCGTCCCTCCCGCTCGCCGTCCCTCCCGCTCGCCGTCCCTCCCGCTCGCCGTCCCTCCCGCTCGCCGTCCCTCCCGCTCGCCGTCCCTCCCGCTCGCCGTCCCTCTCGCTCGCCGTCCCTCCCGCTCGCCGTCCCTCCCGCTCGCCGTCCCTCTCGCTCGCCGTCCCTCCCGCTCGCCGTCCCTCCCGCTCGCCGTCCCTCCCGCTCGCCGTCCCTCCCGCTCGCCGTCCCCCTTACTCGTCGTCCCTCCCGCTCGCCGTCCCTCCCGCTCGCCGTCCCTCCCGCTCGCCGTCCCTCCCGCTCGCCGTCCCTCCCGCTCGCCGTCCCTCCCGCTCGCCGTCCCTCCCGCTCTCACCCCTCCCGCTCGCACTCCTCCCGCTTGCCCTCCCTGCCACTCTCACTCCTCTCGCTCGCCGTCCCTCCCGCTCGCTGTCCCTCCCACTCTCACCCCTCCTGCTCGCCGTCCCTCCCGCTCGCCGTCCCTCCCGCTCGCCGTCCCTCTCGCTCGCCGTCCCACCCGTTCCCCTTCTCTCCCGCTCGCCGTCTCCGCTCGCCGTCCCTCCCGCTCGCCGTCCCTCCCGCTCGCCGCCCCTCCCGCTCGCCGTCCCTCCCGCTCGCCGTCCCTCCCGCTCGCCGTCCCTCCCGCTCGCCGTCCCCCTTACTCGTCGTCCCTCCCGCTCGCCGTCCCTCCCGCTCGCCGTCCCTCCCGCTCGCCGTCCCTCCCGCTCGCCGTCCCTCCCGCTCGCCGTCCCTCCCGCTCGCCGTCCCTCCCGCTCGCCGTCCCTCCCGCTCGCCGTCCCTCCCGCTCGCCGTCCCTCCCGCTCGCCGTCCCTCCCGCTCGCCGTCCCTCCCGCTCGCCGTCCCTCCCGCTCGCACTCCTCCCGCTTGCCCTCCCTGCCACTCTCACTCCTCTCGCTCGCCGTCCCTCCCGCTCGCTGTCCCTTCCACTCTCACCCCTCCTGCTCGCCGTCCCTCCCGCTCGCCGTCCCTCCCGCTCGCCGTCCCTCCCGCTCGCCGTCCCTCTCGCTCGCCGTCCCACCCGTTCCCCTTCCCTCCCGCTCGCCGTCTCCGCTCGCCATCCCTCCCGCTCACTGTTCTCCCGCTCACCGTCCCTCCTGCTCGCCGTCCCTCCCGCTCACTGTTCTCCCGCTCGCCGTCCCTCCCGCTCACCGTCCCTCCCGCTCGCCGTCCCTCCCGCTCGCCGTCCCCCTTACTCGTCGTCCCTCCCGCTCGCCGTCCCTCCCGCTCGCCGTCCCTCCCGCTGGCCGTCCCTCCCGCTCGCCGTCCCTCCCGCTCGCCGTCCCTCCCGCTCGTCGTCCCTCCCGCTCGCCGTCCCTCTCGCTCGCCGTCCCTCCCGCTCGCCGTCCCTCTCGCTCGCCGTCCCTCCCGCTCGCCGTCCCTCCCACTCTCACCCCTCCCGCTCGCACTCCTCCCGCTTGCCCTCCCTGCCACTCTCACTCCTCTCGCTCGCCGTCCCTCCCGCTCGCTGTCCCTCCCACTCTCACGCCTCCTGCTCGCCGTCCCTCTCGCTCGCCGTCCCTCTCGCTCGCCGTCCCTCTCGCTCGCCGTCCCTCTCGCTCGCCGTCCCTCTCGCTCGCCGTCCCTCCCGCTCGCCGTCCCTCCCGCCCACTGTTCTCCCGCTCTCCATCCCTCCCGCTCTCACCCCTCCCGCTCGCCGACCCTCTCGCCTGCCGTCCCTCTCTCTCGCCGTCTCTCTCGCTCACCGTCCCTCTCGCTCGACGTCCCTCCCGTTCCCCTTCCCTCACGCTCGCCGTCTCCCGCTCGCCGTCCCTCCCGCTCACCGTTCTCCCGCTCGCCGTCCCTCCCGCTCGCCGTCCCTCTCGCTCGCCGTCCCTCCCGCTCGCCGTCCCTCCCGCTCACTGTTCTCCCGCTCGCCGTCCCTCCCGCTCGCCGTCCCTCCCGCTTGTCGTCCCTCCCGCTCGTCGTCCCTCTCGCTCGCCGTCCCTCTCGCTCGCCGTCCCTCCCGCTCACTGTTCTCCCGCTCGCCGTCCCTCCCGTTCCCCTTCCCTCCCGCTCGCCGTCCCTCCCGCTCACTGTTCTCCCGCTCGCCGTCCCTCCCGCTCGCCGTCCCTCTCGCTCGCCGTCCCTCCCGTATGCCGTCCCTCCCGCTCGCCGTCCCTCCCGCTCGCCGTCCCTCCCGCTCTCACCCCTCACGCTCGCCGTCCCTCCCGCTCTCACCCCTCACGCTTGCCTTCCCTCCCGCTCTCGCTCCTCCCGCTTGCCGTCCCTGCCACTCTCACTCCTCTCGCTCGCCGTCCCTCCCGCTCGCTGTCCCTCCCACTCTCACCCCTCTCGCTCGCCGTCCCTCTCGCTCGCCGTCCCTCTCGCTCGCCGTCCCTCTCGCTCGCCGTCCCTCCCGCTCGTTGTCCCTCCCGCTCGCCGTTCCTCCCACTCGCTGTCCCTCCCACTCTCATCCCTCCCGCTCGCCTTCCCTCCCACTCGCCGTCCCTTCCACTCTCACTTCTCTCGCTCGCCGTCCATCCCGCTCGCCGTCACTCCCGCTCACTGTTCCTCCCGCTCGCCGTTCTTCCCGCTCGTCGTTCTTCCCGCTCGTCGTCCCTCCCGCTCGTCGTCCCTCCCGCTCTTCGTCCCTCCCGCTTGTCGTCCCTCCCACTCGCCGTCCCTCCCACTCTCACCCCTCCCGCTCGCCTTCCCTCCCACTCGCCGTCCCTGCCACTCTCATCCCTCTCGCTCGCCGTCCATCCCGCTCGCCGTCCCTCCCGCTCACTGTTCTCCCGCTCGCCGTCCCTCCCGCTCGCCGTCCCTCCCGCTCGCCGTCCCTCCCGCTCGCTGTCCCTCCCGCTCGCCGTCCCCCTCGCTCGCCGTCCCCCTCGCTCGCCGTCCCCCTCGCTCGCCCTCCCCCTCGCTCGCCGTCCCCCTCGCTCGCCGTCCCTCCCGCTCGCCGTCCCTCTCGCTCGCCGTCCCTCCCACTCTCACCCCTCCTGCTCGCCGTCCCTCTCGCTCGCCGTCCCTCTCGCTCGCCGTCCCTCTCGCTCGCCGTCCCTCTCGCTCGCCGTCCCTCTCGCTCGCCGTCCCTCTCGCTCGCCGTCCCTCTCGCTCGCCGTCCCTCTCGCTCGCCGTCCCTCTCGCTCGCCGTCCCTCTCGCTCGCCGTCCCTCTCGCTCGCCGTCCCTCCCGCTCACTGTTCTGCCGCTCTCCATCCCTCCCGCTCTCACCCCTCCCGCTCGCCGACCCTCTCGCTTGCCGTCCCTCTCTCTCGCCGTCTCTCTCGCTCACCGTCTCTCTCGCTCACCGTCCCTCTCGCTCGACGTCCCTCCCGTTCCCTCCCGCTCGCCGTCTCCCGCTCGCCGTCCCACCCGCTCGCCGTCCCACCCGCTCGCCGTCCCTCCCGCTCGCCGTCCCTCTCGCTCGCCGTCCCTCCCGTTCCCCTTCCCTCCCGCTCGCCGTCCCTCCCGCTCACTGTTCTCCCGCTCGCCGTCCCTCCCGCTCGCCGTCCCTCCCGCTCGCCGTCCCTCCCGCTCGTCGTCCCTCTCGCTCGCCGTCCTTCCCGCTCACTGTTCTCCAGCTCACCGTCCCTCCCGCTCGCCGTCCCTCCCGTTCCCTCCCGCTCGCCGTCTCCCGCTCGCCGTCCCACCCGCTCGCCGTCCCACCCGCTCGCCGTCCCACCCGCTCGCCGTCCCTCCCGCTCGCCGTCCCTCTCGCTCGCCGTCCCTCCCGTTCCCCTTCCCTCCCGCTCGCCGTCCCTCCCGCTCACCGTCCCTCCCGCTCACTGTTCTCCCGCTCGCCGTCCCTCCCGCTCACCGTCCCTCCCGCTCACTGTTCTCCCGCTCGCCGTCCCTCCCGCTCGCCGTCCCTCCCGCTCGCCGTCCCTCCCGCTCGCCGTCCCTCCCGCTCGCCGTCCCTCCCGCTCGTCGTCCCTCTCGCTCGCCGTCCTTCCCGCTCACTGTTCTCCAGCTCACCGTCCCTCCCGCTCGCCGTCCCTCCCGTTCCCCGTCCCTCCCGCTCGCCGTCCCTCGCGCTCACTGTTCTCCCGCTCGCCGTCCTTCCCGCTCACTGTTCTCCCGCTCGCCGTCCTTCCCGCTCACTGTTCTCCAGCTCACCGTCCCTCCCGTTCCCCGCCCCTCCCGCTCACTGTTCTCCCGCTCGCCGTCCTTCCCGCTCACTGTTCTCCCGCTCGCCGTCCCTCCCATTCCCCGTCCCTCCCGCTCGCCGTCCCTCCCGTTCCCCGTCCCTCCCGCTCGCCGTCCCTCCCGTTCCCCGTCCCTCCCGCTCGCCGTCCCTCCCGCTCACTGTTCTCCCGCTCGCCGTCCTTCCCGCTCACTGTTCTCCTGCTCGCCGTCCTTCCCGCTCACTGTTCTCCAGCTCACCGTCCCTCACGCTCGTCGTCCCTCTCGCTCGCCGTCCTTCCCGCTCACTGTTCTCCAGCTCACCGTCCCTCCCGCTCGCCGTCCCTCCAGCTCACCGTCCCTCCCGTTCCCCGTCCCTCCCGCTCGCCGTCCTTCCCGCTCACTGTTCTCCCGCTCGCCGTCCCTCCCGCTCGCCGTCCTTCCCGCTCACTGTTCTCCCGCTCGCCGTCCCTCCCGCTCGCCGTCCCTCCCGCTCGCCGTCCCTCCCGCTCGCCGTCCCTCCCGCTCGCCGTCCCTCCCGCTCGCCGTCCCTCCCGCTCACTGTTCTCCCGCTCGCCGTCCTTCCCGCTCACTGTTCTCCCGCTCACCGTCCCTCCCGCTCGCCGTCCCTCCCATTCCCCGTGCCTCCCGCTCGCCGTCCCTCCCGCTCACTGTTCTCCCGCTCGCCGTCCTTCCCGCTCACTGTTCTCCCGCTCGCCGTCCCTCCAGCTCACCGTCCCTCCCGCTCGCCGTCCCTCCCGCTCGCCGCCGCCCTCGCTCGTCGTCCCTCCCGCTCGCCGACCCTCCCGCTCGCCGACCCTCTCGCTCGCCGGCCCTCTCGCTCGCCGGCCCTCTCGCTCGCCGGCCCTCTCGCTCGCCGGCCCTCTCGCTCGCCGGCCCTCTCGCTCGCCGGCCCTCTCGCTCGCCGGCCCTCTCGCTCGCCGGCCCTCTCGCTCGCCGGCCCTCTCGCTCGCCGGCCCTCTCGCTCGCCGGCCCTCTCGCTCGCCGTCCCTCTCGCTCGCCGTCCCTCTCGCTCGCCGTCCCTCCCGCTCGCCGTCCCTCCCGCTCGCCGTCCCTCCCGCTCGCCGTCCCACCCGCTCGCCGTCCCTCCCGCTCGCCGTCCCTCCCGCTCGCCGTCCCTCCCGCTCGCCGTCCCTCCCGCTCGCCGTCCCTCCCGCTCGCCGTCCCTCTCGCTCGCCGTCCCTCCCGCTCGCCGTCCCTCTCGCTCGCCGTCCCTCCCGCTCGCCGTCCCTCCCGCTCGCCGTCCCTCCCGCTCTCACCCCTCCCGCTCGCACTCCTCCCGCTTGCCCTCCCTGCCACTCTCACTCCTCTCGCTCGCCGTCCCTCCCGCTCGCTGTCCCTCCCACTCTCACCCCTCCTGCTCGCCGTCCCTCTCGCTCGCCGTCCCTCTCGCTCGCCGTCCCTCTCGCTCGCCGTCCCTCTCGCTCGCCGTCCCTCTCGCTCGCCGTCCCTCCCGCTCGCCGTCCCTCCCGCTCGCCGTCTCTCCCGCCCACTGTTCTCCCGCTGTCCATCCCTCCCGCTCTCACCCTTCACGCTCGCCGTCCCTCCCGTTCGCCTTCCCTCCCGCTCGCCGTCTCTCCCGCCCACTGTTCTCCCGCTCTCCATCCCTCCCGCCCACTGTTCTCCCGCTCTCCATCCCTCCCGCTTTCACCCTTCACTCTCGCCGTCCCTCCCGCTCGCCGTCCCTCTCTCTCGCCGTCCCTCTCTCTCGCCGTCTCTCTTGCTCACCGTCCCTCTCGCTCGCCGTCCCTCCCGCTCGCCGTCCCTCCCGCTCACTGTTCTCCCGCTCGCCGTCCCTCCAGCTCGCCGTCCCTCCAGCTCGCCGTCCCTCCCGCTCGCCGTCCCTCCCGCTCACTGTTCTCCCGCTCGCCGTCCCTCCCGCTCACCGTCCCTCCCGCTCACCGTCCCACCCGCTCGCCGTCCCTCTCGCTCGCCGTCCCCCTCACTCGTCGTCCCTCCCGCTCGCAGTCCCTCCCGCTCGCCGTCACTCCCGCTCGCCGTCCCTCCCGCTCGCCGTCCCTCCCGCTCGCCGTCCCTGTCGCTCGCCGTCCCTCCCGTACGCCGTCCCTCCCGCTCGCCATCCCTCCCGCTCGCCGTCCCTCCCGCTCTCACCCCTCACGCTCGCATCCCTCACGCTCGCCGTCCCTCCCGCTCGCCGTCCCTCCCGCTCGCCGTCCCTCTCGCCCGGGATCCCTCTCGCTCGCCGTCCCTCTCGCTCGCCGTCCCTCCCGCTCGCCGTCCCTCCCGCTCGCCGTCCCTCCCGCTCGCCGTCCCTCCCGCTCGCCGTCCCTCCCGCTCGCCGTCCCTCCCGCTAGCCGTCCCTCCCTCTCTCATCCCTCCCGTTCGCCATCCCTCTCGCTCGCCGTCCCTCTCGCTCGCCGTCCCTCTCGCTCGCCGTCCCTCTCGCTCGCCGTCCCTCCCTCCCGCTCGCCGTCCCTCCCGCTCGCCGTCACTCCCGCTCGCCGTCACTCCCGCTCGCCGTCCCTCCCGCTCGCCGTCACTCCCGCTCGCCGGCCCTCCCGCTCGCCGTCCCACCCACTTTCACCCCTCCCGCTCGCCGTCCCTCCCGCTCGCCGTCCCTCCCACTCGCTGTCTCTCCCGCTCACCGTCCCTCGCACTTGCCGTCCGTCCTGCTCGCCGTCCCTCCCACTCTCACCCCTCCCGCTCGCCTTCTCTCACCCCTCCCGCTCGCCGTCCCTCCCGCTCGCCGTCCCTCCGCTCGCCGTCACTCCCGCTCGCCGTCCCTCCCGCTCGCCGACCCTCCCACTCTCACCCTTCCCGCTCGCTGAGCCTCCCACTCGCACCCCTCTCGCTCGCCGTCCCTGCCACACACACCATCCCTCCCGCTCGCCGTCCGTCCCGCTCGCTGTCCGTCCCGCTCGCCGTCCGTCCCGCTCTCCGTCCGTCCCACTCGCCGTCCCTCCCGCTCGCCGTCCCTCCCGCTCACCTACCCTCCCGCTCGCCGTCCCTCCCGCTCACTGTTCTCCCGCTCGCCGTCCTTCCCGCTCACTGTTCTCCCGCTCGCCGTCCCTCCCGTTCCCCGTCCCTTCCGCTCGCCGTCCCTCCCGTTCCCCGTCCCTCCCGCTCGCCGTCCCTCCTGTTCCCCGTCCCTCCCGCTCGCCGTCCCTCCCGCTCACTGTTCTCCCGCTCGCCGTCCTTCCCGCTCACTGTTCTCCCGCTCGCCGTCCTTCCCGCTCACTGTTCTCCAGCTCACCGTCCCTCACGCTCGTCGTCCCTCTCGCTCGCCGTCCTTCCCGCTCACTGTTCTCCAGCTCACCGTCCCTCCCGCTCGCCGTCCCTCCAGCTCACCGTCCCTCCCGTTCCCCGTCCCTCCCGCTCGCCGTCCTTCCCGCTCACTGTTCTCCCGCTCGCCGTCCCTCCCGCTCGCCGTCCCTCCCGCTCGCCGTCCCTCTCGCTCGCCGTCCCTCCCGCTCGCCGTCCCTCCCGCTCACTGTTCTCCCGCTCGCCGTCCTTCCCGCTCACTGTTCTCCCGCTCACCGTCCCTCCCGCTCGCCGTCCCTCCCATTCCCCGTGCCTCCCGCTCGCCGTCCCTCCCGCTCGCCGTCCCTCCCGCTCACTGTTCTCCCGCTCGCCGTCCTTCCCGCTCACTGTTCTCCCGCTCGCCGTCCCTCCAGCTCACCGTCCCTCCCGCTCGCCGTCCCTCCCGCTCACTGTTCTCCCGTTCCCCGTCCCTCCCGCTCACCTACCCTCCCGCTCGCCGTCCCTCCCGCTCGCCGTCCCTCCCGCTCGCCGTCCCTCCCGCTCGCCGTCCCTCCCGCTCGCCGTCCCTCCCGCTCGCCGTCCCTCCCGCTCGCCGTCCCTCCCGCTCGCCGTCCCTCCCGCTCGCCGTCCCTCCCGCTCGCCGTCCCTCCCGCTCGCCGCCGCCCTCGCTCGTCGTCCCTCCCGCTCGCCGTCCCTCCCGCTCGCCGACCCTCTCGCTCGCCGGCCCTCTCGCTCGCCGGCCCTCTCGCTCGCCGGCCCTCTCGCTCGCCGGCCCTCTCGCTCGCCGGCCCTCTCGCTCGCCGGCCCTCTCGCTCGCCGGCCCTCTCGCTCGCCGGCCCTCTCGCTCGCCGTCCCTCTCGCTCGCCGTCCCTCTCGCTCGCCGTCCCTCTCGCTCGCCGTCCCTCTCGCTCGCCGTCCCTCTCGCTCGCCGTCCCTCTCGCTCGCCGTCCCTCCCGCTCGCCGTCCCTCCCGCTCGCCGTCCCTCCCGCTCGCCGTCCCTCCCGCTCGCCGTCCCTCCCGCTCGCCGTCCCTCCCGCTCGCCGTCCCTCCCGCTCGCCGTCCCTCCCGCTCGCCGTCCCTCCCGCTCGCCGTCCCTCCCGCTCGCCGTCCCTCCCGCTCGCCGTCCCTCCCGCTCGCCGTCCCTCCCGCTCGCCGTCCCTCCCGCTCGTCGTCCCTCCCGCTCGCCGTCCCTCCCGCTCGCTCGTCGCCCCTCCCGCTCGCCGTCCCTCCCGCTCGCCGGCCCTCCCGCTCGCCGGCCCTCCCGCTCGCCGGCCCTCCCGCTCGCCGGCCCTCCCGCTCGCCGGCCCTCTCGCTCGCCGGCCCTCCCGCTCGCCGGCCCTCCCGCTCGCCGGCCCTCTCGCTCGCCGGCCCTCTCGCTCGCCGGCCCTCTCGCTCGCCGGCCCTCCCGCTCGCTGTCCCTCCCACTCTCACGCCTCCTGCTCGCCGTCCCTCTCGCTCGCCGTCCCTCTCGCTCGCCGTCCCTCTCGCTCGCCGTCCCTCTCGCTCGCCGTCCCTCTCGCTCGCCGTCCCTCTCGCTCGCCGTCCCTCCCGCTCGCCGTCCCTCCCGCTCGCCGTCTCTCCCGCCCACTGTTCTCCCGCTCTCCATCCCTCCCGCTCTCACCCCTCCCGCTCGCCGACCCTCTCGCCTGCCGTCCCTCTCTCTCGCCGTCTCTCTCGCTCACTGTCCCTCTCGCTCGACGTCCCTCCCGTTCCCCTTCCCTCACGCTCGCCGTCTCCCGCTCGCCGTCCCTCCCGCTCGCCGTCCCTCCCGCTCACCGTTCTCCCGCTCGCCGTCCCTCCCGCTCGCCGTCCCTCTCGCTCGCCGTCCCTCCCGCTCGCCGTCCCTCCCGCTCACTGTTCTCCCGCTCGCCGTCCCTCCCGCTCGCCGTCCCTCCCGCTCGCCGTCCCTCCCGCTCGTCGTCCCTCCCGCTCGTCGTCCCTCTCGCTCGCCGTCCCTCCCGCTCACTGTTCTCCCGCTCGCCGTCCCTCCCGTTCCCCTTCCCTCCCGCTCGCCGTCCCTCCCGCTCACTGTTCTCCCGCTCGCCGTCCCTCCCGCTCGCCGTCCCTCCCGCTCGCCGTCCCTCTCGCTCGCCGTCCCTCTCGCTCGCCGTCCCTCTCGCTCGCCGTCCCTCTCGCTCGCCGTCCCTCTCGCTCGCCGTCCCTCCCGTATGCCGTCCCTCCCGCTCGCCGTCCCTCCCGCTCGCCGTCCCTCCCGCTCTCACCCCTCACGCTCGCCGTCCCTCCCGCTCTCACCCCTCACGCTTGCCTTCCCTCCCGCTCTCGCTCCTCCCGCTTGCCGTCCCTGCCACTCTCACTCCTCTCGCTCGCCGTCCCTCCCGCTCGCTGTCCCTCCCACTCTCACCCCTCTCGCTCGCCGTCCCTCTCGCTCGCCGTCCCTCTCGCTCGCCGTCCCTCCCGCTCGTTGTCCCTCCCGCTCGCCGTTCCTCCCACTCGCTGTCCCTCCCACTCTCATCCCTCCCGCTCGCCTTCCCTCCCACTCGCCGTCCCTTCCACTCTCACTTCTCTCGCTCGCCGTCCATCCCGCTCGCCGTCACTCCCGCTCACTGTTCCTCCCGCTCGCCGTTCTTCCCGCTCGTCGTTCTTCCCGCTCGTCGTCCCTCCCGCTCGTCGTCCCTCCCGCTCTTCGTCCCTCCCGCTTGTCGTCCCTCCCACTCGCCGTCCCTCCCACTCTCACCCCTCCCGCTCGCCTTCCCTCCCACTCGCCGTCCCTGCCACTCTCATCCCTCTCGCTCGCCGTCCATCCCGCTCGCCGTCCCTCCCGCTCACTGTTCTCCCGCTCGCCGTCCCTCCCGCTCGCCGTCCCTCCCGCTCGCCGTCCCTCCCGCTCGCCGTCCCCCTCGCTCGCCGTCCCCCTCGCTCGCCGTCCCCCTCGCTCGCCCTCCCCCTCGCTCGCCGTCCCCCTCGCTCGCCGTCCCTCCCGCTCGCCGTCCCTCTCGCTCGCCGTCCCTCCCACTCTCACCCCTCCTGCTCGCCGTCCCTCTCGCTCGCCGTCCCTCTCGCTCGCCGTCCCTCTCGCTCGCCGTCCCTCTCGCTCGCCGTCCCTCTCGCTCGCCGTCCCTCTCGCTCGCCGTCCCTCTCGCTCGCCGTCCCTCTCGCTCGCCGTCCCTCTCGCTCGCCGTCCCTCCCGCTCACTGTTCTGCCGCTCTCCATCCCTCCCGCTCTCACCCCTCCCGCTCGCCGACCCTCTCGCTTGCCGTCCCTCTCTCTCGCCGTCTCTCTCGCTCACCGTCCCTCTCGCTCGACGTCCCTCCCGTTCCCTCCCGCTCGCCGTCTCCCGCTCGCCGTCCCACCCGCTCGCCGTCCCACCCGCTCGCCGTCCCTCCCGCTCGCCGTCCCTCTCGCTCGCCGTCCCTCCCGTTCCCCTTCCCTCCCGCTCGCCGTCCCTCCCGCTCACTGTTCTCCCGCTCGCCGTCCCTCCCGCTCGCCGTCCCTCCCGCTCGCCGTCCCTCCCGCTCGTCGTCCCTCTCGCTCGCCGTCCTTCCCGCTCACTGTTCTCCAGCTCACCGTCCCTCCCGCTCGCCGTCCCTCCCGTTCCCTCCCGCTCGCCGTCTCCCGCTCGCCGTCCCACCCGCTCGCCGTCCCACCCGCTCGCCGTCCCACCCCGCTCGCCGTCCCTCCCGCTCGCCGTCCCTCTCGCTCGCCGTCCCTCCCGTTCCCCTTCCCTCCCGCTCGCCGTCCCTCCCGCTCACCGTCCCTCCCGCTCACTGTTCTCCCGCTCGCCGTCCCTCCCGCTCACCGTCCCTCCCGCTCACTGTTCTCCCGCTCGCCGTCCCTCCCGCTCGCCGTCCCTCCCGCTCGCCGTCCCTCCCGCTCGTCGTCCCTCTCGCTCGCCGTCCTTCCCGCTCACTGTTCTCCAGCTCACCGTCCCTCCCGCTCGCCGTCCCTCCCGTTCCCCGTCCCTCCCGCTCGCCGTCCCTCGCGCTCACTGTTCTCCCGCTCGCCGTCCTTCCCGCTCACTGTTCTCCCGCTCGCCGTCCTTCCCGCTCACTGTTCTCCAGCTCACCGTCCCTCCCGTTCCCCGCCCCTCCCGCTCGCCGTCCCTCCCGCTCACTGTTCTCCCGCTCGCCGTCCTTCCCGCTCACTGTTCTCCCGCTCGCCGTCCCTCCCGTTCCCCGTCCCTCCCGCTCGCCGTCCCTCCCGTTCCCCGTCCCTCCCGCTCGCCGTCCCTCCCGTTCCCCGTCCCTCCCGCTCGCCGTCCCTCCCGCTCACTGTTCTCCCGCTCGCCGTCCTTCCCGCTCACTGTTCTCCTGCTCGCCGTCCTTCCCGCTCACTGTTCTCCAGCTCACCGTCCCTCACGCTCGTCGTCCCTCTCGCTCGACGTCCTTCCCGCTCACTGTTCTCCAGCTCACCGTCCCTCCCGCTCGCCGTCCCTCCAGCTCACCGTCCCTCCCGTTCCCCGTCCCTCCCGCTCGCCGTCCTTCCCGCTCACTGTTCTCCCGCTCGCCGTCCCTCCCGCTCGCCGTCCTTCCCGCTCACTGTTCTCCCGCTCGCCGTCCCTCCCGCTCGCCGTCCCTCCCGCTCGCCGTCCCTCCCGCTCGCCGTCCCTCCCGCTCGCCGTCCCTCCCGCTCACTGTTCTCCCGCTCGCCGTCCTTCCCGCTCACTGTTCTCCCGCTCACCGTCCCTCCCGCTCGCCGTCCCTCCCATTCCCCGTGCCTCCCGCTCGCCGTCCCTCCCGCTCACTGTTCTCCCGCTCGCCGTCCTTCCCGCTCACTGTTCTCCCGCTCGCCGTCCCTCCAGCTCACCGTCCCTCCCGCTCGCCGTCCCTCCCGCTCGCCGCCGCCCTCGCTCGTCGTCCCTCCCGCTCGCCGTCCCTCCCGCTCGCCGACCCTCTCGCTCGCCGGCCCTCTCGCTCGCCGGCCCTCTCGCTCGCCGGCCCTCTCGCTCGCCGGCCCTCTCGCTCGCCGGCCCTCTCGCTCGCCGGCCCTCTCGCTCGCCGGCCCTCTCGCTCGCCGGCCCTCTCGCTCGCCGGCCCTCTCGCTCGCCGGCCCTCTCGCTCGCCGTCCCTCTCGCTCGCCGTCCCTCTCGCTCGCCGTCCCTCTCGCTCGCCGTCCCTCCCGCTCGCCGTCCCTCCCGCTCGCCGTCCCTCCCGCTCGCCGTCCCACCCGCTCGCCGACCCTCCCGCTCGCCGTCCCTCCCGCTCGCCGTCCCTCCCGCTCGCCGTCCCTCCCGCTCGCCGTCCCTCCCGCTCGCCGTCCCTCCCGCTCGCCGTCCCTCCCGCTCGCCGTCCCTCCCGCTCGCCGTCCCTCCCGCTCGCCGTCCCTCTCGCTCGCCGTCCCTCCAGCTCGCCGTCCCTCCCGCTCGCCGTCCCTCCCGCTCTCACCCCTCCCGCTCGCACTCCTCCCGCTTGCCCTCCCTGCCACTCTCACTCCTCTCGCTCGCCGTCCCTCCCGCTCGCTGTCCCTCCCACTCTCACCCCTCCTGCTCGCCGTCCCTCTCGCTCGCCGTCCCTCTCGCTCGCCGTCCCTCTCGCTCGCCGTCCCTCCCGCTCGCCGTCCCACCCGCTCGCCGTCCCTCCCGCTCGCCGTCTCTCCCGCCCACTGTTCTCCCGCTGTCCATCCCTCCCGCTCTCACCCTTCACGCTCGCCGTCCCTCCCGTTCGCCTTCCCTCCCGCTCGCCGTCTCTCCCGCCCACTGTTCTCCCGCTCTCCATCCCTCCCGCCCACTGTTCTCCCGCTCTCCATCCCTCCCGCTTTCACCCTTCACTCTCGCCGTCCCTCCCGCTCGCCGTCCCTCTCTCTCGCCGTCCCTCTCTCTCGCCGTCTCTCTTGCTCACCGTCCCTCTCGCTCGCCGTCCCTCCCGCTCGCCGTCCCTCCCGCTCACTGTTCTCCCGCTCGCCGTCCCTCCAGCTCGCCGTCCCTCCAGCTCGCCGTCCCTCCCGCTCGCCGTCCCTCCCGCTCACTGTTCTCCCGCTCGCCGTCCCTCCCGCTCACCGTCCCTCCCGCTCACCGTCCCACCCGCTCGCCGTCCCTCTCGCTCGCCGTCCCCCTCACTCGTCGTCCCTCCCGCTCGCAGTCCCTCCCGCTCGCCGTCACTCCCGCTCGCCGTCCCTCCCGCTCGCCGTCCCTGTCGCTCGCCGTCCCTGTCGCTCGCCGTCCCTCCCGTACGCCGTCCCTCCCGCTCGCCATCCCTCCCGCTCGCCGTCCCTCCCGCTCTCACCCCTCACGCTCGCATCCCTCACGCTCGCCGTCCCTCCCGCTCGCCGTCCCTCCCGCTCGCCGTCCCTCTCGCCCGGGATCCCTCTCGCTCGCCGTCCCTCTCGCTCGCCGTCCCTCCCGCTCGCCGTCCCTCCCGCTCGCCGTCCCTCCCGCTCGCCGTCCCTCCCGCTCGCCGTCCCTCCCGCTAGCCGTCCCTCCCTCTCTCATCCCTCCCGTTCGCCATCCCTCTCGCTCGCCGTCCCTCTCGCTCGCCGTCCCTCTCGCTCGCCGTCCCTCTCGCTCGCCGTCCCTCCCTCCCGCTCGCCGTCCCTCCCGCTCGCCGTCACTCCCGCTCGCCGTCACTCCCGCTCGCCGTCCCTCCCGCTCGCCGTCACTCCCGCTCGCCGGCCCTCCCGCTCGCCGTCCCACCCACTTTCACCCCTCCCGCTCGCCGTCCCTCCCGCTCGCCGTCCCTCCCACTCGCTGTCTCTCCCGCTCACCGTCCCTCGCACTTGCCGTCCGTCCTGCTCGCCGTCCCTCCCACTCTCACCCCTCCCGCTCGCCTTCTCTCACCCCTCCCGCTCGCCGTCCCTCCCGCTTGCCGTCCCTCCCGCTCGCCGTCACTCCCGCTCGCCGTCCCTCCCGCTCGCCGACCCTCCCACTCTCACCCTTCCCGCTCGCTGACCCTCCCACTCGCACCCCTCTCGCTCGCCGTCCCTGCCACACACACCATCCCTCCCGCTCGCCGTCCGTCCCGCTCGCTGTCCGTCCCGCTCGCCGTCCGTCCCGCTCTCCGTCCGTCCCCTCGCCGTCCCTCCCACTCGCCGTCCCTCCCGCTCGCCGTCCCTCCCGCTCACCTACCCTCCCGCTCGCCGTCCCTCCCGCTCGCCGTCCCTCCCGCTCGCCGTCCCTCCCGCTCGCCGTCCCTCCCGCTCGCCATCCCTCCCGCTCGCCGCCGCCCTCGCTCGTCGTCCCTCCCGCTCGCCGTCCCTCCCGCTCGCCGTCCCTCCCGCTCGCCGACCCTCCCGCTCACTGTTCTCCCGCTCGCCGTCCCTCCAGCTCGCCGTCCCTCCAGCTCGCCGTCCCTCCCGCTCACTGTTCTCCCGCTCGCCGTCCCTCCCGCTCACCGTCCCTCCCGCTCACCGTCCCTCTCGCTCGCCGTCCCCCTCACTCGTCGTCCCTCCCGCTCGCAGTCCCTCCCGCTCGCCGTCACTCCCGCTCGCCGTCCCTCCCGCTCGCCGTCCCTCCCGCTCGCCGTCCCTCCCGCTCGCCGTCCCTCCCGCTCGCCGTCCCTGTCGCTCGCCGTCCCTCCCGTACGCCGTCCCTCCCGCTCGCCGTCCCTCCCGCTCGCCGTCCCTCCCGCTCTCACCCCTCACGCTCGCATCCCTCACGCTCGCCGTCCCTCCCGCTCGCCGTCCCTCTCGCCCGGGATCCCTCTCGCTCGCCGTCCCTCTCGCTCGCCGTCCCTCTCGCTCGCCGTCCCTCCCGCTCGCCGTCCCTCCCGCTCGCCGTCCCTCCCGCTCGCCGTCTCTCCCGCTCGCCGTCCCTCCCGCTAGCCGTCCCTCCCTCTCTCATCCCTCCCGTTCGCCATCCCTCTCGCTCGCCGTCCCTCTCGCTCGCCGTCCCTCTCGCTCGCCGTCCCTCCCTCCCGCTCGCCGTCCCTCCCGCTCGCCGTCACTCCCGCTCGCCGTCACTCCCGCTCGCCGTCCCTCCCGCTCGCCGTCACTCCCGCTCGCCGTCACTCCCGCTCGCCGGCCCTCCCGCTCGCCGTCCCACCCACTTTCACCCCTCCCGCTCGCCGTCCCTCCCGCTCGCCGTCCCTCCCACTCGCTGTCTCTCCCGCTCACCGTCCCTCGCACTTGCCGTCCGTCCTGCTCGCCGTCCCTCCCACTCTCACCCCTCCCGCTCGCCTTCTCTCACCCCTCCCGCTCGCCGTCCCTCCCGCTCGCCGTCCCTCCCGCTCGCCGTCACTCCCGCTCGCCGTCCCTCTCGCTCGCCGTCCCTGCCACACACACCATCCCTCCCGCTCGCCGTCCGTCCCGCTCGCTGTCCGTCCCGCTCGCCGTCCGTCCCGCTCTCCGTCCGTCCCCTCGCCGTCCCTCCCACTCGCCGTCCCTCCCGCTCGCCGTCCCTCCCGCTCACCTACCCTCCCGCTCGCCGTCCCTCCCGCTCGCCGTCCCTCCCGCTCGCCGTCCCTCCCGCTCGCCGTCCCTCCCGCTCGCCGCCGACCTCGCTCGTCGTCCCTCCCGCTCGCCGACCCTCTCGCTCGCCGACCCTCTCGCTCGCCGGCCCTCTCGCTCGCCGGCCCTCTCGCTCGCCGGCCCTCTCGCTCGCCGGCCCTCTCGCTCGCCGGCCCTCTCGCTCGCCGGCCCTCTCGCTCGCCGGCCCTCTCGCTCGCCGTCCCTCTCGCTCGCCGTCCCTCCCGCTCGCCGTCCCTCCCGCTCGCCGTCCCTCCCGCTCGCCGACCCTCTCGCTCGCCGACCCTCTCGCCGTCTCTCTCGCTCACCGTCCCTCTCGCTCGCCGTCCCTCCCGTTCCCCTTCCCTCCCGCTCGCCGTGCCTCCCGCTCGCCGTCCCTCCCGCTCACTGTTCTCCCGCTCGCCATCCCTCCCGCTCACTGTTCTCCCGCTCGCCGTCCCTCCCGCTCACTGTTCTCCCGCTCGCCGTCCCTCCCGCTCGCCGTCCCTCCCGCTCGCCGTCCGTCTCGCTCGCCGTCCCTCCCGCTCGCCGTCCCTCCCGCTCGCCGTCCCTCCCGCTCTCACCCCTCCCGCTCGCACTCCTCCCGCTTGCCCTCCCTGCCACTCTCACTCCTCTCGCTCGCCGTCCCTCCCGCTCGCTGTCCCTCCCACTCTCACCCCTCCTGCTCGCCGTCCCTCTCGCTCGCCGTCCCTCTCGCTCGCCGTCCCTCTCGCTCGCCGTCCCTCTCGCTCGCCGTCCCTCTCGCTCGCCGTCCCTCTCGCTCGCCGTCCCTCTCGCTCGCCGTCCCTCCCGCTCGCCGTCCCTCCCGCTCGCCGTCTCTCCCGCCCACTGTTCTCCCGCTGTCCATCCCTCCCGCTCTCACCCTTCACGCTCGCCGTCCCTCCCGTTCGCCTTCCCTCCCGCTCGCCGTCTCTCCCGCTCGCCGTCCCTCCCGCCCACTGTTCTCCCGCTCTCCATCCCTCCCGCTTTCACCCTTCACTCTCGCCGTCCCTCCCGCTCGCCGTCCCTCCCGCTCGCCGACCCTCTCGCCGTCTCTCTCGCTCACCGTCCCTCTCGCTCGCCGTCCCTCCCGCTCGCCGTCCCTCCCGCTCACTGTTCTCCCGCTCGCCGTCCCTCCAGCTCGCCGTCCCTCCAGCTCGCCGTCCCTCCCGCTCGCCGTCCCTCCCGCTCACTGTTCTCCCGCTCGCCGTCCCTCCCGCTCACCGTCCCTCCCGCTCACCGTCCCACCCGCTCGCCGTCCCTCTCGCTCGCCGTCCCCCTCACTCGTCGTCCCTCCCGCTCGCAGTCCCTCCCGCTCGCCGTCACTCCCGCTCGCCGTCCCTCCCCCTCGCCGTCCCTCCCGCTCGCCGTCCCTCCCGCTCGCCGTCCCTGTCGCTCGCAGTCCCTCCCGTACGCCGTCCCTCCCGCTCGCCGTCCCTCCCGCTCGCCGTCCCTCCCGCTCTCACCCCTCACGCTCGCATCCCTCACGCTCGCCGTCCCTCCCGCTCGCCGTCCCTCCCGCTCGCCGTCCCTCTCGCCCAGGATCCCTCTCGCTCGCCGTCCCTCTCGCTCGCCGTCCCTCCCGCTCGCCGTCCCTCCCGCTCGCCGTCCCTCCCGCTCGCCGTCCCTCCCGCTCGCCGTCCCTCCCGCTCGCCGTCCCTCCCGCTCGCCGTCCCTCCCGCTAGCCGTCCCTCCCTCTCTCATCCCTCCCGTTCGCCATCCCTCTCGCTCGCCGTCCCTCTCGCTCGCCGTCCCTCTCGCTCGCCGTCCCTCCCTCCCGCTCGCCGTCACTCCCGCTCGCCGTCACTCCCGCTCGCCGTCCCTCCCGCTCGCCGTCCCTCCCGCTCGCTGTCCCTCCCACTCGCTGTCTCTCCCGCTCACCGTCCCTCGCACTTGCCGTCCGTCCTGCTCGCCGTCCCTCCCACTCTCACCCCTCCCGCTCGCCTTCTCTCACCCCTCCCGCTCGCCGTCCCTCCCGCTCGCCGTCCCTCCCGCTCGCCGTCCCTCCCGCTCGCCGTCACTCCCGCTCGCCGTCCCTCTCACTCGCCGTCCCTGCCACACACACCATCCCTCCCGCTCGCCGTCCGTCCCGCTCGCTGTCCGTCCCGCTCGCCGTCCGTCCCGCTCTCCGTCCGTCCCCTCGCCGTCCCTCCCACTCGCCGTCCCTCCCGCTCGCCGTCCCTCCCGCTCGCCGTCCCTCCCGCTCACCTACCCTCCCGCTCGCCGTCCCTCCCGCTCGCCGTCCCTCCCGCTCGCCGTCCCTCCCGCTCGCCGTCCCTCCCGCTCGCCGTCCCTCCCGCTCGCCGTCCCTCCCGCTCACCGCCGCCCTCGCTCGTCGGCCCTCCCGCTCGCCGTCCCTCCCGCTCGCCGACCCTCTCGCTCGCCGGCCCTCTCGCTCGCCGGCCCTCTCGCTCGCCGGCCCTCTCGCTAGCCGGCCCTCTCGCTCGCCGGCCCTCTCGCTCGCCGTCCCTCTCGCTCGCCGTCCCTCTCGCTCGCCGTCCCTCTCGCTCGCCGTCCCTCCCGCTCGCCGTCCCTCCCGCTCGCCGTCCCTCCCGCTCGCCGACCCTCTCGCCGTCTCTCTCGCTCACCGTCCCTCTCGCTCGCCGTCCCTCCCGTTCCCCTTCCCTCCCGCTCGCCGTGCCTCCCGCTCGCCGTCCCTCCCGCTCACTGTTCTCCCGCTCGCCATCCCTCCCGCTCACTGTTCTCCCGCTCGCCGTCCCTCCCGCTCGCCGTCCCTCCCGCTCGCCGTCCCTCCCGCTCGTCGTCCCTTCCGCTCGCCGTCCCTCTCGCTCGCCGTCCCACCCCTCCCGCTCGCCGTCCCTCCCGCTCGCCGTCCCTCCCGCTCGCCGTCACTCCCGCTCGCCGTCCCTCCCGCTCGCCGACCCTCCCACTCTCACCCTTCCCGCTCGCTGACCCTCCCACTCGCACCCCTCTCGCTCGCCGTCCCTGCCACACACACCATCCCTCCCGCTCGCCGTCCGTCCCGCTCGCTGTCCGTCCCGCTCGCCGTCCGTCCCGCTCTCCGTCCGTCCCCTCGCCGTCCCTCCCACTCGCCGTCCCTCCCGCTCGCCGTCCCTCCCGCTCACCTACCCTCCCGCTCGCCGTCCCTCCCGCTCGCCGTCCCTCCCGCTCGCCGTCCCTCCCGCTCGCCGTCCCTCCCGCTCGCCATCCCTCCCGCTCGCCGCCGCCCTCGCTCGTCGTCCCTCCCGCTCGCCGCCGCCCTCGCTCGCCGTCCCTCCCGCTCGCCGACCCTCCCGCTCGCCGTCCCTCCCGCTCACTGTTCTCCCGCTCGCCGTCCCTCCAGCTCGCCGTCCCTCCAGCTCGCCGTCCCTCCCGCTCACTGTTCTCCCGCTCGCCGTCCCTCCCGCTCACCGTCCCTCCCGCTCACCGTCCCACCCGCTCGCCGTCCCTCTCGCTCGCCGTCCCCCTCACTCGTCGTCCCTCCCGCTCGCAGTCCCTCCCGCTCGCCGTCACTCCCGCTCGCCGTCCCTCCCGCTCGCCGTCCCTCCCGCTCGCCGTCCCTCCCGCTCGCCGTCCCTCCCGCTCGCCGTCCCTGTCGCTCGCCGTCCCTCCCGTACGCCGTCCCTCCCGCTCGCCATCCCTCCCGCTCGCCGTCCCTGCCGCTCTCACCCCTCACGCTCGCATCCCTCACGCTCGCCGTCCCTCCCGCTCGCCGTCCCTCGCGCTCGCCGTCCCTCTCGCTCGCCGTCCCTCCCGCTCGCCGTCCCTCCCGCTCGCCGTCCCTCCCGCTCGCCGTCCCTCCCGCTCGCCGTCCCTCCCGCTCGCCGTCCCTCCCGCTCGCCGTCCCTCCCGCTAGCCGTCCCTCCCTCTCTCATCCCTCCCGTTCGCCATCCCTCTCGCTCGCCGTCCCTCTCGCTCGCCGTCCCTCTCGCTCGCCGTCCCTCCCTCCCGCTCGCCGTCCCTCCCGCTCGCCGTCACTCCCGCTCGCCGTCACTCCCGCTCGCCGTCCCTCCCGCTCGCCGTCACTCCCGCTCGCCGTCACTCCCGCTCGCCGGCCCTCCCGCTCGCCGTCCCACCCACTTTCACCCCTCCCGCTCGCCGTCCCTCCCGCTCGCCGTCCCTCCCGCTCGCTGTCCCTCCCACTCGCTGTCTCTCCCGCTCACCGTCCCTCGCACTTGCCGTCCGTCCTGCTCGCCGTCCCTCCCACTCTCACCCCTCCCGCTCGCCTTCTCTCACCCCTCCCGCTCGCCGTCCCTCCCGCTCGCCGTCCCTCCCGCTCGCCGTCCCTCCCGCTCGCCGTCACTCCCGCTCGCCGTCCCTCTCGCTCGCCGTCCCTGCCACACACACCATCCCTCCCGCTCGCCGTCCGTCCCGCTCGCTGTCCGTCCCGCTCGCCGTCCGTCCCGCTCTCCGTCCGTCCCCTCGCCGTCCCTCCCACTCGCCGTCCCTCCCGCTCGCCGTCCCTCCCGCTCGCCGTCCCTCCCGCTCACCTACCCTCCCGCTCGCCGTCCCTCCCGCTCGCCGTCCCTCCCGCTCGCCGTCCCTCCCGCTCGCCGTCCCTCCCGCTCGCCGTCCCTCCCGCTCGCCGTCCCTCCCGCTCGCCGCCGCCCTCGCTCGTCGGCCCTCCCGCTCGCCGTCCCTCCCGCTCGCCGACCCTCTCGCTCGCCGGCCCTCTCGCTCGCCGGCCCTCTCGCTCGCCGGCCCTCTCGCTAGCCGGCCCTCTCGCTCGCCGGCCCTCTCGCTCGCCGTCCCTCTCGCTCGCCGTCCCTCTCGCTCGCCGTCCCTCTCGCTCGCCGTCCCTCCCGCTCGCCGTCCCTCCCGCTCGCCGTCCCTCCCGCTCGCCGTCCCTCCCGCTCGCCGACCCTCTCGCCGTCTCTCTCGCTCACCGTCCCTCTCGCTCGCCGTCCCTCCCGTTCCCCTTCCCTCCCGCTCGCCGTGCCTCCCGCTCGCCGTCCCTCCCGCTCACTGTTCTCCCGCTCGCCATCCCTCCCGCTCACTGTTCTCCCGCTCGCCGTCCCTCCCGCTCGCCGTCCCTCCCGCTCGCCGTCCCTCCCGCTCGTCGTCCCTTCCGCTCGCCGTCCCTCTCGCTCGCCGTCCCACCCGTTCCCCTTCCCTCCCGCTCGCCGTCTCCGCTCGCCATCCCTCCCGCTCACTGTTCTCCCGCTCACCGTCCCTCCTGCTCGCCGTCCCTCCCGCTCACTGTTCTCCCGCTCGCCGTCCCTCCCGCTCGCCGTCCCTCCCGCTCACTGTTCTCCCGCTCGCCGTCCCTCCCGCTCGCCGTCCCTCCCGCTCACTGTTCTCCCGCTCGCCGTCCCTCCCGCTCGCCGTCCCTCCCGCTCGCCGTCCCTCCCGCTCGCCGTCCCTCCCGCTCGCCGTCCCTCCCGCTCGCCGTCCCTCTCGCTCGCCGTCCCTCCCGCTCGCCGTCCCTCCCGCTCGCCGTCCCTCCCGCTCGCCGTCCCTCCCGCTCGCCGTCCCTCCCGCTCGCCGTCCCTCCTGCTCTCACCCCTCCCGCTCGCACTCCTCCCGCTTGCCCTCCCTGCCACTCTCACTCCTCTCGCTCGCCGTCCCTCCCGCTCGCTGTCCCTCCCACTCTCACCCCTCCTGCTCGCCGTCCCTCCCGCTCGCCGTCCCTCTCGCTCGCCGTCCCTCTCGCTCGCCGTCCCTCTCGCTCGCCGTCCCTCTCGCTCGCCGTCCCTCTCGCTCGCCGTCCCTCTCGCTCGCCGTCCCTCCCGCTCGCCGTCCCTCCCGCTCGCCGTCCCTCCCGCTCGCCGACCCTCTCGCCATCTCTCTCGCTCACCGTCCCTCTCGCTCGCCGTCCCTCCCGTTCCCCTTCCCTCCCGCTCGCCGTGCCTCCCGCTCGCCGTCCCTCCCGCTCACTGTTCTCCCGCTCGCCATCCCTCCCGCTCACTGTTCTCCCGCTCGCCGTCCCTCCCGCTCGCCGTCCCTCCCGCTCGCCGTCCCTCCCGCTCGTCGTCCCTTCCGCTCGCCGTCCCTCTCGCTCGCCGTCCCACCCGTTCCCCTTCCCTCCCGCTCGCCGTCTCCGCTCGCCATCCCTCCCGCTCACTGTTCTCCCGCTCACCGTCCCTCCTGCTCGCCGTCCCTCCCGCTCGCTGTTCTCCCGCTCGCCGTCCCTCCCGCTCGCCGTCCCTCCCGCTCGCCGTCCCTCCCGCTCGCCGTCCCTCCCGCTCGCCGTCCCTCCCGCTCGCCGTCCCTCTCGCTCGCCGTCCCTCCCGCTCGCCGTCCCTCTCGCTCGCCGTCCCTCCCGCTCGTCGTCCCTCCCGCTCGCCGTCGCTCCCGCTCGCGGTCCCTCCCGCTCGCCGTCCCTCCCGCTCGCCGTCCCTCCTGCTCTCACCCCTCCCGCTCGCACTCCTCCCGCTTGCCCTCCCTGCCACTCTCACTCCTCTCGCTCGCCGTCCCTCCCGCTCGCTGTCCCTCCCACTCTCACCCCTCCTGCTCGCCGTCGCTCTCGCTCGCCGTCCCTCTCGCTCGCTGTCCCTCTCGCTCGCCGTCCCTCTCGCTCGCCGTCCCTCTCGCTCGCCGTCCCTCTCGCTCGCCGTCCCTCTCGCTCGCCGCCCCTCTCGCTCGCCGTCCCTCTCGCTCGCCGTCCCTCTCGCTCGCCGTCCCTCTCGCTCGCCGTCCCTCTCGCTCGCCGTCCCTCTCGCTCGCCGTCCCTCCCGCTCGCCGTCCCTCTCGCTCGCCGTCCCTCTCGCTCGCCGTCCCTCTCGCTCGCCGTCCCTCTCGCTCGCCGTCCCTCCCGCTCGCCGTCTCTCCCGCCCACTGTTCTCCCGCTGTCCATCCCTCCCGCTCTCACCCTTCACGCTCGCCGTCCCTCCCGTTCGCCTTCCCTCCCGCTCGCCGTCTCTCCCGCCCACTGTTCTCCCGCGCTCCATCCCTCCCGCCCACTGTTCTCCCGCTCTCCATCCCTCCCGCTTTCACCCTTCACGCTCGCCGTCCCTCCCGCTCGCCGTCCCTCTCTCTCGCCGTCCCTCTCTCTCGCCGTCTCTCTTGCTCACCGTCCCTCTCGCTCGCCGTCCCTCCCGTACCCCTCCCGCTCGCCGTCCCTCCCGCTCGCCGTCCCTCCCGCTCACTGTTCTCCCGCTCGCCGTCCCTCCAGCTCGCCGTCCCTCCCGCTCGCCGTCCCTCCCGCTCACTGTTCTCCCGCTCGCCGTCCCTCCCACTCACCGTCCCACCCGCTCGCCGTCCCTCTCGCTCGCCGTCCCCCTCACTCGTCGTCCCTCCCGCTCGCAGTCCCTCCCGCTCGCCGTCCCTCCCGCTCGCCGTCCCTCCCGCTCGCCGTCCCTCCCGCTCGCCGTCCCTCCCGCTCGCCGTCCCTCCCGCTCGCCGTCTCTGTCGCTCGCCGTCCCTCCCGTACGCCGTCCCTCCCGTACGCCGTCCCTCCCGCTCGCCGTCCCTCCCGCTCGCCGTCCCTCCCGCTCGCCGTCCCTCCCGCTCTCACCCCTCACGCTCGCATCCCTCACTCTCGCCGTCCCTCCCGCTCGCCGTCCCTCCCGCTCGCCGTCCCTCTCGCCCGGGATCCCTCTCGCTCGCCGTCCCTCTCGCCCGGGATCCCTCTCGCTCGCCGTCCCTCTCGCTCGCCGTCCCTCTCGCTCGCCGTCCCTCTCGCTCGCCGTCCCTCCCGCTCGCCGTCCCTCCCGCTAGCCGTCCCTCCCTCTTTCATCCCTCCCGTTCGCCATCCCTCTCGCTCGCCGTCCCTCTCGCTCGCCGTCCCTCCCTCCCGCTCGCCGTCACTCCCGCTCGCCGTCCCTCCCGCTCGCCGTCACTCCCGCTCGCCGTCCCTCCCGCTCGCCGGCCCTCCCGCTCGCCGTCCCACCCACTTTCACCCCTCCCGCTCGCCGTCCCTCCCGCTCGCCGTCCCTCCCACTCGCTGTCTCTCCCGCTCACCGTCCCTCGCACTGGCCGTCCGTCCTGCTCGCCGTCCCTCCCACTCTCACCTCTCCCGCTCGCCTTCTCTCGTCCCTCCCTCTCGCCGTCCCTCCCGCTCGCCGTCCCTCCCGCTCGCCGTCCCTCCCGCTCGCCGACCCTCCCACTCTCACCCTTCCCGCTCGCTGACCCTCCCACTCGCACCCCTCTCGCTCGCCGTCCCTGCCACACACACCATCCCTCCCGCTCGCCGTCCGTCCCGCTCGCCGTCCGTCCCGCTCGCCGTCCGTCCCCTCGCCGTCCCTCCCGCTCGTCGTCCCTCCCGCTCGCCGTCCCTCCCGCTCTCCATCCCTCCCGCCCACTGTTCTCCCGCTCTCCATCCCTCCCGCTCGCCGTCCCTCTCTCTCGCCGTCCCTCTCTCTCGCCGTCTCTCTTGCTCACCGTCCCTCTCGCTCGCCGTCCCTCCCGCTCGCCGTCCCTCCCGCTCACTGTTCTCCCGCTCGCCGTCCCTCCAGCTCGCCGTCCCTCCAGCTCGCCGTCCCTCCCGCTCGCCGTCCCTCCCGCTCACTGTTCTCCCGCTCGCCGTCCCTCCCGCTCACCGTCCCTCCCGCTCACCGTCCCACCCGCTCGCCGTCCCTCTCGCTCGCCGTCCCCCTCACTCGTCGTCCCTCCCGCTCGCAGTCCCTCCCGCTCGCCGTCACTCCCGCTCGCCGTCCCTCCCGCTCGCCGTCCCTCCCGCTCGCCGTCCCTCCCGCTCGCCGTCCCTCCCGCTCGCCGTCCCTCCCGCTCGCCGTCCCTGTCGCTCGCCGTCCCTCCCGTACGCCGTCCCTCCCGCTCACCGTCCCTCCCGCTCGCCGTCCCTCCCGCTCGCCGTCCCTCCCGCTCTCACCCCTCACGCTCGCATCCCTCACGCTCGCCGTCCCTCCCGCTCGCCGTCCCTCCCGCTCGCCGTCCCTCTCGCCCGGGATCCCTCTCGCTCGCCGTCCCTCTCGCTCGCCGTCCCTCTCGCTCGCCGTCCCTCCCGCTCGCCGTCCCTCCCGCTCGCCGTCCCTCCCGCTCGCCGTCCCTCCCGCTCGCCGTCCCTCCCGCTAGCCGTCCCTCCCACTCTCACCCCTCCCGCTCGCCTTCTCTCACCCCTCCCGCTCGCCGTCCCTCCCGCTCGCCGTCACACCCGCTCGCCGTCCCTCCCGCTCGCCGTCCCTCCCGCTCGCCGACCCTCCCACTCTCACCCTTCCCGCTCGCTGACCCTCCCACTCGCACCCCTCTCGCTCGCCGTCCCTGCCACACACACCATCCCTCCCGCTCGCCGTCCGTCCCGCTCGCTGTCCGTCCCGCTCGCCGTCCGTCCCGCTCGCCGTCCGTCCAGCTCTCCGTCCGTCCCCTCGCCGTCCCTCCCGCTCGCCGTCCCTCCCGCTCACCTACCCTCCCGCTCGCCGTCCCTCCCGCTCGCCGTCCCTCCCGCTCGCCGTCCCTCCCGCTCGCCGTCCCTCCCGCTCGCCGCCGCCCTCGCTCGTCGTCCCTCCCGCTCGCCGTCCCTCCCGCTCGCCGACCCTCCCGCTCGCCGGCCCTCTCGCTCGCCGGCCCTCTCGCTCGCCGGCCCTCTCGCTCGCCGGCCCTCTCGCTCGCCGGCCCTCTCGCTCGCCGGCCCTCTCGCTCGCCGGCCCTCTCGCTCGCCGTCCCTCTCGCTCGCCGTCCCTCTCGCTCGCCGTCCCTCTCGCTCGCCGTCCCTCTCGCTCGCCGTCCCTCCCGCTCGCCGTCCCTCCCGCTCGCCGTCCCTCCCGCTCGCCGACCCTCTCGCCGTCTCTCTCGCTCACCGTCCCTCCCGTTCCCCTTCCCTCCCGCTCGCCGTGCCTCCCGCTCGCCGTCCCTCCCGCTCACTGTTCTCCCGCTCGCCGTCCCTCCCGCTCACTGTTCTCCCGCTCGCCGTCCCTCCCGCTCGCCGTCCCTCCCGCTCGCCGTCCCTCCCGCTCGCCGTCCCTCCCGCTCGTCGTCCCTCCCGCTCGCCGTCCCTCTCGCTCGCCGTCCCACCCGTTCCCCTTCCCTCCCGCTCGCCGTCTCCGCTCGCCATCCCTCCCGCTCACTGTTCTCCCGCTCACCGTCCCTCCTGCTCGCCGTCCCTCCCGCTCACTGTTCTCCCGCTCGCCGTCCCTCCCGCTCACCGTCCCTCCCGCTCGCCGTCCCTCCCGCTCGCCGTCCCTCCCGCTCGCCGTCCCTCCCGCTCGCCGTCCCGCTTACTCGTCGTCCCTCCCGCTCGCCGTCGCTCCCGCTCGCGGTCCCTCCCGCTCGCCGTCCCTCCCGCTCACCGTCCCTCCTGCTCTCACCCCTCCCGCTCGCACTCCTCCCGCTTGCCCTCCCTGCCACTCTCACTCCTCTCGCTCGCCGTCCCTCCCGCTCGCTGTCCCTCCCACTCTCACCCCTCCTGCTCGCCGTCCCTCTCGCTCGCCGTCCCTCTCGCTCGCCGTCCGTCTCGCTCGCCGTCCCTCTCGCTCGCCGTCCCTCTCGCTCGCCGTCCCTCTCGCTCGCCGTCCCTCTCGCTCGCCGTCCCTCTCGCTCGCCGTCCCTCTCGCTCGCCGTCCCTCTCGCTCGCCGTCCCTCTCGCTCGCCGTCCCTCTCGCTCGCCGTCCCTCTCGCTCGCCGTCCCTCCCGCTCGCCGTCTCTCCCGCCCACTGTTCTCCCGCTGTCCATCCCTCCCGCTCTCACCCTTCACGCTCGCCGTCCCTCCCGTTCGCCTTCCCTCCCGCTCGCCGTCTCTCCCGCCCACTGTTCTCCCGCTCTCCATCCCTCCCGCCCACTGTTCTCCCGCTCTCCATCCCTCCCGCTTTCACCCTTCACGCTCGCCGTCCCTCCCGCTCGCCGTCCCTCTCTCTCGCCGTCCCTCTCTCTCGCCGTCTCTCTTGCTCACCGTCCCTCTCGCTCGCCGTCCCTCCCGTACCCCTTCCCTCCCGCTCGCCGTCCCTCCCGCTCGCCGTCCCTCCCGCTCACTGTTCTCCCGCTCGCCGTCCCTCCAGCTCGCCGTCCCTCCCGCTCGCCGTCCCTCCCGCTCGCCGTCCCTCCCGCTCGCCGTCCCTCCCGCTCGCCGTCCCTCCCGCTCGCCGTCCCTCCCGCTCGCCGTCCCTCCCGCTCGCCGTCCCTCCCGCTCGCCGTCCGTCCCGCTCGCCGTCCGTCCCGCTCGCCGTCCGTCCCGCTCGCCGTCCCTCCGACTCTCACCCCTCCCGCTCGCTGTTTCTCCCACTCGCCTTCCCTCCCACTCGCCTTCCCTCCCACTCGCCTTCCCTCCCGCTCTCCGTCCCTCCTGCTCTCCGTCCCTCTCGCTCGCCGACCCTCCCACTCTCACCCTCTCGCTCGCCGACCCTCCCACTCTCACCCCTCTCGCTCCCCGTCCCTGCCACACACACACTCCCTCCCGCTCGCCGTCCCGCCCTCTCGCCGTCCCTCCCTCTCGCTGTCCCTCCCTCTCGCCGTCCCTCCCTCTCGCCGTCCCTCCCGCTCGCCGTCCCTCCCGCTCGCCGTCCCTCCCGCTAGCCGTCCCTCCCTCTCGCCGTCCCTCCCTCTCTCATTCCTCCCGTTCGCCATCCCTCTCGCTCGCCGTCCGTCCCTCCCGCTCGCCGTCACTCCCGCTCGCCGTCACTCCCGCTCGCCGTCCCTCTCGCTCGCCGTCACTCCCGCTCGCCGGCCCTCCCGCTCGCCGTCCCACCCACTTTCACCCCTCCCGCTCGCCGTCCCTCCCGCTCGCCGTCCCTCCCGCTCGCCGTCCCTCCCACTCGCTGTCTCTCCCGCTCACCGTCCCACGCACTGGCCGTCCATCCTGCTCGCCGTCCCTCCCACTCTCACCCCTCCCGCTCGCCTTCTCTCACCCCTCCCGCTCGCCGTCCCTCCCGCTCGCCGTCCCTCCCGCTCGCCGTCACTCCCGCTCGCCGTCCCTCCCGCTCGCCGTCCCTCCCGCTCGCCGACCCTCCCACTCTCACCCTTCCCGCTCGCTGACCCTCCCACTCGCACCCCTCTCGCTCGCCGTCCCTGCCACACACACCATCCCTCCCGCTCGCCGTCCGTCCCGCTCGCTGTCCGTCCCGCTCGCCGTCCGTCCCGCTCTCCGTCCGTCCCCTCGCCGTCCCTCCCGCTCGCCGTCCCTCCCGCTCGCCGTCCCTCCCGCTCACCTACCCTCCCGCTCGCCGTCCCTCCCGCTCGCCGTCCCTCCCGCTCGCCGTCCCTCCCGCTCGCCGTCCCTCCCGCTCGCCGTCCCTCCCGCTCGCCGTCCCTCCCGCTCGTCGTCCCTCCCGCTCGCCGTCCCTCCCGCTCGCCGACCCTCCCGCTCGCCGGCCCTCTCGCTCGCCGGCCCTCTCGCTCGCCGGCCCTCTCGCTCGCCGGCCCTCTCGCTCGCCGGCCCTTTCGCTCGCCGGCCCTCTCGCTCGCCGTCCCTCTCGCTCGCCGTCCCTCTCGCTCGCCGTCCCTCTCGCTCGCCGTCCCTCCCGCTCGCCGTCCCTCCCGCTCGCCGTCCCTCCCGCTCGCCGTCCCTCCCGCTCGCCGACCCTCTCGCCGTCTCTCTCGCTCACCGTCCCTCTCGCTCGCCGTCCCTCCCGTTCCCCTTCCCTCCCGCTCGCCGTGCCTCCCGCTCGCCGTCCCTCCCGCTCACTGTTCTCCCGCTCGCCGTCCCTCCCGCTCACTGTTCTCCCGCTCGCCGTCCCTCCCGCTCGCCGTCCCTCCCGCTCGCCGTCCCTCCCGCTCGTCGTCCCTCCCGCTCGCCGTCCCTCTCGCTCGCCGTCCCACCCGTTCCCCTTCCCTCCCGCTCGCCGTCTCCGCTCGCCATCCCTCCCGCTCACTGTTCTCCCGCTCACCGTCCCTCCTGCTCGCCGTCCCTCCCGCTCACTGTTCTCCCGCTCGCCGTCCCTCCCGCTCACCGTCCCTCCCGCTCGCCGTCCCTCCCGCTCGCCGTCCCTCCCGCTCGCCGTCCCTCCCGCTCGCCGTCCCGCCCTCTCGCCGTCCCTCCCTCTCGCCGTCCCTCCCTCTCGCCGTCCCTCCCTCTCGCCGTCCCTCCCGCTCGCCGTCCCTCCCGCTCGCCGTCCCTCCCGCTCGCCGTCCCTCCCGCTAGCCGTCCCTCCCTCTCTCATCCCTCCCGTTCGCCATCCCTCTCGCTCGCCGTCCGTCCCTCCCACTCGCCGTAACTCCCGCTCGCCGTCACTCCCGCTCGCCGTCCCTCCCGCTCGCCGTCCCTCCCGCTCGCCGTCACTCCCGCTCGCCGGCCCTCCCGCTCGCCGTCCCACCCACTTTCACCCCTCCCGCTCGCCGTCCCTCCCGCTCGCCGTCCCTCCCACTCGCTGTCTCTCCCGCTCACCGTCCCTCGCACTGGCCGTCCGTCCTGCTCGCCGTCCCTCCCACTCTCACCCCTCCCGCTCGCCTTCTCTCACCCCTCCCGCTCGCCGTCCCTCCCGCTCGCCGTCACTCCCGCTCGCCGTCCCTCCCGCTCGCCGTCCCTCTCGCTCGCCGACCCTCCCACTCTCACCCTTCCCGCTCGCTGACCCTCCCACTCGCACCCCTCTCGCTCGCCGTCCCTGCCACACACACCATCCCTCCCGCTCGCCGTCCGTCCCGCTCGCTGTCCGTCCCGCTCGCCGTCCGTCCCGCTCTCCGTCCGTCCCCTCGCCGTCCCTCCCGCTCGCCGTCCCTCCCGCTCGCCGTCCCTCCCGCTCACCTACCCTCCCGCTCGCCGTCCCTCCCGCTCGCCGTCCCTCCCGCTCGCCGTCCCTCCCGCTCGCCGTCCCTCCCGCTCGCCGTCCCTCCCGCTCGCCGCCGCCCTCGCTCGTCGTCCCTCCCGCTCGCCGTCCCTCCCGCTCGCCGACCCTCCCGCTCGCCGGCCCTCTCGCTCGCCGGCCCTCTCGCTGGCCGGCCCTCTCGCTCGCCGGCCCTCTCGCTCGCCGTCCCTCTCGCTCGCCGTCCCTCTCGCTCGCCGTCCCTCTCGCTCGCCGTCCCTCTCGCTCGCCGTCCCTCCCGCTCGCCGTCCCTCCCGCTCGCCGACCCTCTCGCCGTCTCTCTCGCTCACCGTCCCTCTCGCTCGCCGTCCCTCCCGTTCCCCTTCCCTCCCGCTCGCCGTGCCTCCCGCTCGCCGTCCCTCCCGCTCACTGTTCTCCCGCTCGCCGTCCCTCCCGCTCGCCGTCCCTCCCGCTCGCCGTCCCTCCCGCTCGTCGTCCCTCCCGCTCGCCGTCCCTCTCGCTCGCCGTCCCACCCGTTCCCCTTCCCTCCCGCTCGCCGTCTCCGCTCGCCATCCCTCCCGCTCACTGTTCTCCCGCTCACCGTCCCTCCTGCTCGCCGTCCCTCCCGCTCACTGTTCTCCCGCTCGCCGTCCCTCCCGCTCACCGTCCCTCCCGCTCGCCGTCCCTCCCGCTCGCCGTCCCTCCCGCTCGCCGTCCCTCCCGCTCGCCGTCCCTCCCGCTCGCCGTCCCGCTTACTCGTCGTCCCTCCCGCTCGCCGTCGCTCCCGCTCGCCGTCCCTCCCGCTCGCCGTCCCTCCCGCTCGCCGTCCCTCCTGCTCTCACCCCCCCGCTCGCACTCCTCCCGCTTGCCCTCCCTGCCACTCTCACTCCTCTCGCTCGCCGTCCCTCCCGCTCGCTGTCCCTCCCACTCTCACCCCTCCTGCTCGCCGTCCCTCTCGCTCGCCGTCCCTCTCGCTCGCCGTCCGTCTCGCTCGCTGTCCCTCTCGCTCGCCGTCCCTCTCGCTCGCCGTCCCTCTCGCTCGCCGTCCCTCTCGCTCGCCGTCCCTCTCGCTCGCCGTCCCTCTCGCTCGCCGTCCCTCCCGCTCGCCGTCTCTCCCGCCCACTGTTCTCCCGCTGTCCATCCCTCCCGCTCTCACCCTTCACGCTCGCCGTCCCTCCCGTTCGCCTTCCCTCCCGCTCGCCGTCTCTCCCGCCCACTGTTCTCCCGCTCTCCATCCCTCCCGCCCACTGTTCTCCCGCTCTCCATCCCTCCCGCTTTCACCCTTCACGCTCGCCGTCCCTCCCGCTCGCCGTCCCTCTCTCTCGCCGTCCCTCTCTCTCGCCGTCTCTCTTGCTCACCGTCCCTCTCGCTCGCCGTCCCTCCCGTACCCCTTCCCTCCCGCTCGCCGGCCCTCTCGCTCGCCGGCCCTCTCGCTCGCCGGCCCTCTCCCTCGCCGGCCCTCTCGCTCGCCGTCCCTCTCGCTCGCCGTCCCTCCCGCTCGCCGTCCCTCCCGCTCGCCGTCCCTCCCGCTCGCCGACCCTCTCGCTCGCCGACCCTCTCGCCGTCTCTCTCGCTCACCGTCCCTCTCGCTCGCCGTCCCTCCCGTTCCCCTTCCCTCCCGCTCGCCGTGCCTCCCGCTCGCCGTCCGTCCCGCTCACTGTTCTCCCGCTCGCCGTCCCTCCCGCTCACTGTTCTCCCGCTCGCCGTCCCTCCCGCTCGCCGTCCCTCCCGCTCGCCGTCCCTCCCGCTCGTCGTCCCTCCCGCTCGCCGTCCCTCTCGCTCGCCGTCCCACCCGTTCCCCTTCCCTCCCGCTCGCCGTCTCCGCTCGCCGTCTCCGCTCGCCATCCCTCCCGCTCACTGTTCTCCCGCTCACCGTCCCTCCTGCTCGCCGTCCCTCCCGCTCACTGTTCTCCCGCTCGCCGTCCCTCCAGCTCGCCGTCCCTCCCGCTCGCCGTCCCTCCCGCTCGCCGTCCCTCCCGCTCGCCGTCCCTCCCGCTCGCCGTCCCTCCCGCTCGCCGTCCCTCCCGCTCGCCGTCCCTCCCGCTCGCCGTCCCTCCCGCTCGCCGTCCCTCCCGCTCGCCGTCCGTCCCGCTCGCCGTCCGTCCCGCTCGCCGTCCGTCCCGCTCGCCGTCCGTCCCGCTCGCCGTCCGTCCCGCTCGCCGTCCCTCCGACTCTCACCCCTCCCGCTCGCTGTTTCTCCCACTCGCCTTCCCTCCCACTCGCCTTCCCTCCCACTCGCCTTCCCTCCCGCTCTCCGTCCCTCCTGCTCTCCGTCCCTCTCGCTCGCCGACCCTCCCACTCTCACCCTCTCGCTCGCCGACCCTCCCACTCTCACCCCTCTCGCTCCCCGTCCCTGCCACACACACACTCCCTCCCGCTCGCCGTCCCGCCCTCTCGCCGTCCCTCCCTCTCGCCGTCCCTCCCTCTCGCCGTCCCTCCCTCTCGCCGTCCCTCCCGCTCGCCGTCCCTCCCGCTCGCCGTCCCTCCCGCTCGCCGTTCTCCCGCTCGCCGTCCCTCCCGCTCGCCGTCCCTCCCGCTCGCCGTCCCTCCCGCTCGCCGTCCCTCCCGCTCGCCGTCCCTCCCGCTCGCCGTCCCTCCCGCTCGCCGTCCCTCCCGCTCGCCGTCCTTCCCTCTCGCAGTCCCTCCCGCTCGCCGTCCCTCCCGCTCGCCGACCCTCCCATTCGCCGTCCCTCCCTCTCGCCGTCCGGCCCGCTCGCCGTCCGTCCCGCTCGCCGTCCGTCCCGCTCGCCGTCCCTCCGACTCTCACCCCTCCCGCTCGCTGTTTCTCCCACTCGCCTTCCCTCCCACTCGCCTTCCCTCCCACTCGCCTTCCCTCCCGCTCTCCGTCCCTCTCGCTCGCCGACCCTCCCACTCTCACCCCTCCCGCTCGCCGACCCTCCCACTCTCACCCCTCCCGCTCTCCGTCCCACCTGCTCTCCGTCCCTCCCGCTCGCCGTCCCTCCCGCTCGCCGTCCCTCTGGATACATTTCCTCACCCGCCCGCACACCACCTCATCCGCTAACAGTCCGACATCTAATCTCCAATGCGCGCGTTGGCCACCCTCCTTGCTCACCTGTATGTCTACCCGGTGCGGGGCATGATCCGAGACCGTGATCGCTGAATACTGTGTGTCCACTACCCCGTCAGTAAAGCCCTGTTGAAGATGAAAAAGTCGGTCCGGGAGTACCCTTTATGCATGTGTGAGTAGAAAGAAAACTGTTTCACTCTCGGTCAGCAAACCTCCATGGGTCCACTCCCCCCATCTGCTCTTTCAACCCCTTTAGCTCCTTTGCCATTGCTGGCACCCTGCCTGTCCTTGAGCTCGACCGGTCTAGCCTTGGGTCAATGACTGTGTTGAAGTCTCTTCCCCCCCCCCCCCCCCCCCCCCCCATGACCAACTTCTGCGAGTCCAGGTCCGGGATCTTCCCCAACATCCTCCTAGTAAACTCCACATCATCCCAGTTTGGCGTGTAAACATTCACTCGTACCACCGGCAGCCCTTCCAACTTCCAACTAACCATGATGTACCGACCTCCCACATCTGCAACTATTCTTCCCGCCTCGAATGACACTTGCTTCTTAAACAGAATCGCGATCCCTCTAGTCTTCGAGTCCAGCCCCGAATGAAATACCTGCCCGACCCATCCCTTCCTTAGTCTAGTCTGCTCGATTACCCTAAGATGCGTCTCCTGTAACATTGCCATGTCCCCCTTCAATCCCCTCAAGTGCGCGAACATGTGTGCCCTCTTAACCGGCCCATTTAACCCTCTAACGTTCCACCCCCCCCCCCCCCCAACCCACTGCGCTTTCGTGAGCCAGCCCGCCCAGCTACCTTGGTACCTCCATCGCCCATGGTGCCAAACATTTACCCACCTACTGTTTTCCCCCCCGCTCAGAGACACATATGCAAGAGAAAACATTCCCAGTCCAGTCCAGTTAACCGAAAGAAACAAAAAGAAACGAAATGCCCCACATCGAAAATTCACACTTCCATCCCCCACCAGTGCAATGCAAACTTTAACTTACAAATATACGCAGCGGCTCCAGGATCGATACAGAAGGCGTTACAAATGTAGTGCAAAAACAAGAGTATATTTAACGTGAAGACTGCAGCAAAGTTCAAACACCCCAGTCCCCTGCCAGCCCTTTCCTTCTGGCGAAGTCCATCGCTTCCTAGGGCGACTCAAAATAGAAGTGTTGCTCCTCATAGGTGACCCAAAGACGGGCCGGATACAGCAGTCCAAACTTCACCTTCTTCTTGAAAAGGGTCGACTTTACTTGGTTGAGCCCCGCTCTTCTCCTGACTACGTTCGCGCTCAGGTCTTGGTAAATGTGCAGGATGCTGTTTTCCCAGTTACAGCTCCGTGTCTGCCTGGCCCACCGTAAAATACTCTCCTTGTCCTGGTACCCGTGCAATCCCACCACCATCACCCTCGGGGGGTCACCTACACGTGGCTTCTTCTCTAATATTCTGTGCGCCCTGTCCACCTCCAAGGGTCGGGTAAACATCTCATCCCCATTAGCTTCTTGAACATACCTGCTATATATGCCCCTGCATCCGGTCCTGCTGACCCCTCCGGGAGACCAATGATCCTCATGTTCTGCCGGCGGGACCTATTCTCTATATCCTCCACCTTCCCCTGGAGCCTTTTCTGCTGGTCTCTCAGCATCCCCACCTGCACCTCCATTGCTGCTTGGTGTTCCTCATGCTCGGTCAGTGTCTTCTCCACTTTCTGGATCGCCCGATCTTGAACGTCCAATCTCTGTTCCAGCCGAGCAATCGATTCCCTAATCGGGTCCAAGCATTCCTGTTTCTGCTTGGCGAAGCCCTCCTGTATAAACTTGATCAACTGCTCCGTCGACCACTGGGTCGTCGAGCCAGAACTCCGCTCGTCTGCAATGCTATTTCCCGCTGCAGCTTCAACCCAGGCCTTCTCTGTTCGCCTATTTCTCCCTTTGCGAGCACTCCTGGTCCGCCTCTCCGTGCACTGGTGTGGGATCCTCCTCATGGTCACGCCCACTATCGATTTTTCAAGTAAAATCTGAGAAAAAATGGGGGAAAAGGTCCAAAGGTCCGTCCCGAGCGGGAGCTACCTACTCCTTCTTGGCCGCCACTTGAAGTCGTCAATTATTTTTTTGAATGTGCTGTTGTACAAGGTTGTTCATTTAAGTTTGTTTTTCCATTGCCTAGGCCATTGTCTTTGTTGTTGGAGGTGGAAATTATATTGAATATCAGAACCTTGTTGATTATACAAAGGTAAGATGACATTTAATATTGGAAAATACACAATATATTCAAATAAAACAAGGCAGAAAATTGGTGAAACTGACTGTCATTAAGAGACAATCTATGTCCAGCGAAGGTTGCACTGAATTGGAGGGAAACCAACATAGTATGTTCAGAACTCCCAAGGAACATAATACTTACCTTAAAGTCAGAGATTGGGAGTTTGGAGCGGGCCTTTGGGTTTCTATGCATGCACCAGCCAAAGAATGGCAGCAAACACACAGTGATCCCTCCCTGTGCAGAAGACAAATATTAGTGTACAAGTTAGATATTGTAAATTGTACTTTCTTTACAAATTTATGTGTCTCTGTAAAGGTTGGGGTGAAGGTATAGACAAATTTGAATAATTAACTGTGATTGTATTGAAATATTTGCAACCTTTTTGTCTCGTGTAATATAGTTCATTTTTCTTGCTTAACAAATGTATTATTTGTGTTAAAAGTGCACTAGCAGAATCTTGGGAATGCTGGTAATTGGCCTTCATGGTTTCTAAAAAATCAGTTAGGATCTATCAAGCCAAGTTGCACTCTGAGATCTGACTTATCCAGTATAAACATCAGCTGGGATTGTAATGAGTAACTGTTTCAAGAAAGGTAATGAAACAAACTACCTACAGACTGATTTGGCTTTTGATGTCAGTTGCAAAATAAACATTCAACACAAAAATTCAATACCTTTATATAGTAACCCAGCCTGCATAGTTTCAAAAGGTGCATATTCTGCATGACTGACTTGCTTGACTATTTTGAGGAATCATAGAAATGTTCGAAGTCTTACAACACCAGGTTAAAGTCCAACAGGTTTGTTTCGATGTCACTAGCTTTTGGAGCGCTGCTCCTTCCTCAGGTGAATGAAGAGGTCTGTTCCAGAAACACATATATAGACAAATTCAAAGATGCCAAACAATGCTTGGAATGCGAGCATTAGCAAGTGATTAAATCTTTACAGATCCAGAGATGGGGTAACCCCAGGTTAAAGAGGTGTGAATTGTACCAAGCCAGGACAGTTGGTCGGATTTCGCAGGCCAGATGGTGGGGGATGAACGTAATGCGACATGAATCCCAGGTCCCGGTTCGCGCTCATGTGTGCGGAACTTGGCTATAAGTTTCTGCTCGGCGATTCTGCGTTGTCGCGGGTCCTGAAGGCCGCCTTGGAGAACGCTTACCCGGAGATCAGAGGCTGAATGCCCTTGACTGCTGAAGTGTTCCCCGACTGGAAGGGAACATTCCTGCCTGGTGATTGTTGCGCGATGTCCGTTCATTCGTTGTCGCAGCGTCTGCAAACTTCCAACGCCGGCATCTCCACATCATAGAAATGTTCAGCACAGAAGGAGGCCATTCGGCCCATCATGTCCATGCCAGTCTGAGGACACCCAGGTGCCCTTTCTAATCCCACCTTCCTGCACCCGATCTCTCGCCCTGTAGCTTAGAGCAGTTACTTAAAGTGCAGATCCAGGTACTTTTTAAAAGAGTTTAGGGGCTCTGCCTCACTACCAACTCGGGCAGCGAATTCCAGACTCCCACTACCCCCTGCGTAAAAAGGTTTTCCCCTCATGTCCCCTCTACACCTTCTGCCACTTATCTTGAATCTATGACCCGGTTCTCGAATTCTCCACCAATTGAAACAATTGTATCCTGTCCACCCTGTCTCTTTCCCTCATAATTTTGTAAACTTCAATTAAGTCACCCCTCAGCTTTCGTTGTTCCAAGGAAAATAACCCAAACCTATCCAATCTCTCCTCGTAGCCACACTTTCCTAGCCCTGGCAACATTCTTGTAAACCTCCTTTGTACTATCTTCAGAGCAATAACCTCCTTCCTGTCAAGTGGCGACCAGAACTGCACACAATATTCCAGTTGTGGCCTCACCAATTTTTTATATAATTATACCCTTACTTTTATAATCTGTACCTCTGGCAATGAAGGAGAGCATTCCATATGCTTTCTTCACAACCTTGTCTACTTTCACAGCTGTCTTTAGGGACCTGTGTACCCGAACGCCAAGATCTCTCACTTCATCTACCCCTCTTAGTATATTCCCATTTATTGTGTACTCCCTACAATTGTTTAACCTCCCTAAATGCATGACCTCACATTTCTCTGTGCTAAATTCCATCTACTACTTTATCGCCCACTCCACCAATCCATATATATCATTTTGAAGATTTTGGCTACCCTCTTCACTAGCCACCACTCAACCAATCTTTGTGTCATCTTCAAATTTCCCAATCATATTCCCCACATTCACATCCAAATCGTTAATATATAACATAAACAGTATGGGCCCCAACACCAAGTCCTGTAGAACACCACTTGAAACAACTTTCCAATTGCAAGGGCAGCGATCAACTTTGTTTCCTGTTTCTTAGCCAATTTTTCATCCAGTTTGCTACATTGCCCTGCATCCCATGGGCTTTCACTTTTTAGGCCAAATGTGGGACTTTGTCAAAAGCCTTGCTAAAATCTATGTACGCCACTTCCACTACACTACTTTCATCAACCCTTCTTGTCACTTTCCCAAAGAATTCAATCAAATTTGTGAGGCAAGATTTTCCTTCTACAAATTCATGCAGAATATCCATGCCTTTGCATGTGACAGTTATCCTATCTCTCAGGACTGACTCTACTAATTTGCCCACCACTGACGTAAGACTAATTGGCCTATAATTGTTTGGCATTTCCTTTGATCCCTTCTTAAACAATGGTACCATGTTTGCATTTCTCCAGTCCTCGGGTACTTCCCCTGTATTTTTTTTATTCGTTCATGGGACAAATGGCACCGCAGGCTGTGCCAGCATTCATTGCCCATCCCGAATGCCCATGACGGGTTAATTAAGAGTCAACCATATTGCTCTGGGTCTGGAGTCACATGCAGGCCAGACCAAGTAAGGACGGCAGATTTCCTTCCATAAAGAACATTAGTGAACCAGCTGGGCTATTCTGACAATCAACAATGCTTTCATGGTCATCATTGGACTACTTTAAATAACCGTAAGACTTTAGATTCTCATGTGCAAATAAACCTCAGCCAAGAAAAACAAGAAATATGCTTGCAACTGATATTGAAATTGACATTTTAGCATAAATGAGTCAAGATCGATTGTCAAATTTCATTCACTAGAAGATTTTGTTGATAAGTAGAACCCTATTATGAGAGATTACATTAATAACATAGCATTAATAACAGACCTGGTTGTAGACTAACAGCATTCAATTTAGCCTGAACAACTGAAAGCTTTTAACCTTAAAGATCAGTTCTTGATACATAATGCTTGTCTTAGTTGTGCTGACACCTCTTCCCATCAACATAGCAGACACAAAATAGATCAATGTGTGGAAGACCATAGAAGCAACCTGTCGCGTCCAACTTGGCAAATCATGTTTTATAAAACTTGACATCATTACCATCCTGGTTACAGTTAGCATTTCTTTTATGTTTTGCTTCCAAAAACAAGATTTTTAAAACTAAATCTATGTTTTCTGCTCTATGTCATAATTGCAATGCATTTTACAGCACAGAAACAAGCACTCAACTCAATTGGTCTCATTGGGTGTTTATGCTCCACATGAGCCTCCTCCCACCCTTCTTCATCTCACTCATAACAGCCATCATGCATTTCCTATGTGCACAGAATCACAGAAGGAGGCTCTTCGACCTATCATGTCTGCACCATCGCTCTGAATGAGCAATTCACCTAACCACCTTGCAACATCTCTCTCACTCTCTCACTCTCACTCACTCTCACACACACACACCCTTCCGGAACCCAGCACATTCTTCTTTTTCAGATAGGTGTAATTCCTTTTTGAATGCCTCTATTGAAGCTGCCTCCTCCAAATTCGCAGGCAGTGTATTTCAGACCTTAACCACTCACTGAATGAAAATGTTTTTCCTCATGTTGATTTTGCTTCTTTTGCCAATTACTTTAAATCAATCAGGGGAAGTTTCTCCCTACCTACTCTGTCCTGATCCCTCATGATTTTGAAGACCTCTATCAAATCTCCTCTTGGTCTTGTCTTCCCCAAGGAAAACAGTCCCAACTTTTGCAGCCTATTTCCATAACTGAAGTTCTCATCCAGAACCATTCTTGTCAACCTTTTAAGCACTCTCCAATGCGTTTACAACTTTCCTAAAATGTGGCGCCCTTCCTAGATGTAATTCTCCAACTGAGGCATCTTATAGTTCAATATGACCTCCTTGTTCTTGTTCACAATGGGTCTATTAAGCCTAAGATTTCTTCTTTGGCGATCACTCGCTAACGAGTATGATTGTCCACCTAAGAAACTCTGTGTCACTGGTTGTGGGTTCTGTGGGTCCTTGCGTGACTAATGAGCCTGATCTTAGTGTGGTTCATGGGTCGCCACACTACCAGAAGGATGTGGAGGCTTGAGAGAGGGTGCAGAAGAGATTTACCAGAATGTTGCCTGGTATGGAGGGCATTAGCTATGAGGAGCGGTTGAATAAACTCGGTTTGTTCTCACTGGAACGAAGGAGGTTGAGGGGAGACCTGATAGAGGTCTAAAAGATTATGAGGGGCATAGTCAGAGGCTTTTCCCCAGGGTAGAGGGGTCAATTACTAGGGGGCATAGGTTTAAGGTGAGAGGGGCAAGGTTTAGAGTAGATGTACGAGGCAAGTTTTTTACGCAGAGGGTAGTGGGTGCCTGCAACTCGCTACCGGAGGAGGTGGTGGAAGCAGGGACGATAGGGACATTTAGGGGGCATCTTGACAAATACATGAATAGGATGGGATTAGAGGGATACAGACCCAGGAAGTGTAGAAGATTGTAGTTTAGTCGGGCAGCATGGTCGGCACGGGCTTGGAGGGCCGAAGGGCCTGTTCCTGTGCTGTACATTTCTTTGTTCTTTGTTCTTTGTTTGTTAGAGCCGCATCTCCGACCACACATTTGGCAGATGTTTCTGGGAGATGGGATTTGCCCTTTGACTCGGGATCACTGGTATTCCTTTCTCAGGCTCTTTTCCGGGCCTTCTCTTGCCGTCGGGTGTTCTCAAAGGATTGTGTCCCTTCACTGAAGAGGTGCGTCCAAGTAGGTCTCTTCTGAGCAAGGGTCTCCCAGGCATTGGAGTCTATATTTCATTTCTTTTTTTTTTAATTTAGGGTACCCAATTAATTTTTTTCCAATTAAGGGACAATTTAGCGTGACCAATCTACCTACCCTGCACATTCTTGGGTTGTGGGGACAAAACCCACACAAACTCGGGGAGAATATGCAAACTCCACACGGCCAGAGCCGGGATCGAACCTGGGACCTCAGCGCGTGAGGCAGCAATGCCAAACCACTGCACCACTGTGCTGCCCTATATTGCATTTCTTGAGGTAAGTTTTCAGGGTGTCTTTAAAGTGCTTCCTTTGTCCCCTTGTTCAGGAGCCTTCCTTGAGCCTGGCGAAGAAAATTTGCTTCGACAGTCGGGGCTCCAGCATCCTAAGCACATGAACAGCCCAGCGGAATTGATTTTGAATGATCGTGGTCTCGATGCTGGTGCTTCTAGCTCCTTCGAGGACACTAATGTTAGTACATCTGTCCTCTCAGCTGATGCGGAGAATCCATCTCACACAACATTGATGGCACCTCTCCATTGCCATGCGGTGGCATCTGTATGTAGTCCAGGTTTATGAGCCATGTGGAAGAATGACTGCATTGTAAATGAGGATCTTGGTATCAGAGCAGATGTCACGGTGGTCAAAAACTCTTGTCCTTAGGCGTCCGATGGTAGCATTCATGGATTGGATACGATGTTGGATCTCCGCATCGATGTCAGCCTTAGAGGAGAGGTGGCTCCCCAAATAAGGGAAATGTTCCACAGTTGGGAGGGTTTCTTAGTAGATCTTGATGGAGGGAGAGACCGGATCTTGCCCTGAGTGGGTTGGTAAAGGACTTGAGTCTTGCTGAGGCTGAAGCTCAGACAGATTCTTCACTATGCTTCTACGAAGGTGTCAAGAATAGCTTGGAGATTCTCTTCTGAGAGAGCGGAGATGGCATTGTCATCCTCATACTGAAGTTCCACGAGCAATATCAGTGTTATTTTCTTCTTGGATTTCGACCAATTGAGGTTGAAAAGTTTTCTGCCCATCTTGTTGACTAAGTCGTTGTGAAGCTTGTTGTTGACCAGGTGAAGGATGGTGGTGATGAAGATGGAGAAAAGGATGGGTGCGATGACACATCGCTGCTTGGCTCCAGTCCTGACCTTGAAGGTTTCTGTCTTATTTCCATTGGTGAGGACTGTCGCCGACATCTTGTTGTGGTGGAGTCGGAGGATGTTGATTTTCTGCCCATTTGACTATCCCGTCTATATCTGCCTGTAACCACCCGGCCATTCTTGGTGTCATCTGCAAACTTATTGATCCTACCCCTCACTTGGTCATTTATATAAATGACAAATAGGGGACCCAGCACAGATTCCTGTGGTATGCCACTGGACACTGGCTTCCAGTCACTAAAGCAGCCATCTGTCATCACCCTCTGACTCCTACAGCTCAGCCAATTTTGAATCCACCTCATCAAGTTACCCTGTATCCCATGTGTATTTGCCTTTTTTATAAGTCTCCCACGTGGGACCTTGTTAAAGGCTTTGCTGAAATCCATGTAAACTACATCAACTGCACTACGCTCATCGACACACCTGCTCACATGCTCAAAAAATGTAATCGATATATATATAAATGCCTCAATAAAAATATAAATATTTTGAAAATTTAGTCAAATTTGTTAGGCATGACTCCCCTCTGACAAAGCCATGCTGACTATTCCTGATCAAACCTTGCCTCTCCAAGTGGAGATATATTCTCTCCTTCAGAATTTTCTCCAATAGTTTCCCTACCACTGAAGTGAGACTCACTGGTCTGCAGTTCCTAGGCTTATCTGTACAACCTTTCTTAAATAGTGGATCCACATTAGCTGTTTTCCAGTCCTCTGGCACCCCCACTGTGGCCAGAGAGGAATCAAAAATTTGGGTCAGAGCCCTGGCAATCTCCTCCCTCGCCTCCCGTAGGGATCTGTCCACTTTTGAGCCTGCCAACACCTCCAATACCTCCCTATGACAATTTGTTCACAAACCTCACAGGCACTCTCTTCCTGAGTTCCATATCTACCTCCTCATTCACTTGGTTGAAGACAGATATTAAGTATTTGTTCAACACCCTATCAGTGTCCTTTGGCTCCACCCACAGATTTCTCCCTTCGTCCCTAATGGGCCCTACTCTTTCCCTGGTTATACTCTTCCCATTGATAAACTTATGGAATATCTTGGAATTTTCCCTACTTGTACCAGCCAGAGCTTTCTCATATCCCCTCTTTGCTCTCCTAATTGCTTTCTTAAGCTCCATTCTGCACTTTCTGTATTCCACTAATGTTTCCTTTGTACTTGCTAAAAGCCTCTCTTTTCCTTCTCATCGGATCCTGAATGTCTCTGGTCATCCATGGTTCTCTGGGCTTGTTACTCCTTCCTATTACCCTGGAGGGAATGTGTTGGGCCTGTACCCTCCCCATTTCCTTTTTGAACTGCTCTTCTGTAGGTTTCCCCACAAGTAACTCTTTCCAGTCTACCTTGGCCAGATCCTGCCTTATTTTACTAAAATCCGCTCTCTCTCAGTCCAAACATTTTTTGCAACTTGTCTATTTCTTTGTACTGATTGATTCTGAAGAAACCGTGTGCAAGGTAACCTATGCCGATATTGTTTTGCAGGTAGGTTGTACCATACATGGCAGCATTAAGTAGAGGATCCTTGAATGGTTGGGGTCTGTCAAGTGCAGCAGATGCATGGGAACCACCACCTGCAAGATCCCCTCCAAGCCTCACACGATCCTGACTTGAAATTATATCATCATTGTTTTATTGTCGCTGGATCAAAACCTTCGAACTCTGTTTCTAACAGCTTTGTGGTGTACCTGCACCAGATGGACTGCAGCAGTTCAAGAAGGAAACTCACCATCACATTCTCGAGGGCAATTAGGAATGGGCAAAACATGCTGGCTAGCCAGTGACACACACATCCTTTGAACAAATTAAATACCCAACATTTCCAAACTCTAGATTCAGCACATGCAGTGTGCCTCTATGATTTTTAAGTGGTGGGTTATGTTAAACTGTACATGAGGTGTCAGCAACTGATTATGTATGCAAGGGCAAGAAGGATTTTTAGAATCTGCAATATTGGTGTGTAAGACATTCAAATATAAGGATTTTCTGAATGCGTTGTTGATGTATATATTCCATTGGTGGAATTTTATATCATCTCCTGCTCGAGCAGCAATTTTAGTATGAAGCTTTTTGAGAAACTTGCCGCACGGTCTCATTTTCGGTTGAATTCTCTGTATTACTCTCGGGAGTAAATTCATTAATTTGTTTTTATTCAGAATAAACCCGGTAAACATGTGTTATATGGCTGCAGTGAACTGTTCAATGCTGGTCAATTCCTGAAACAGGTATTTTATTTTAATTATTTGTTAAGTTGTGGCATGTGGTATTGATTAAAATAGTAGACAAATGGGAGATTTATGTAAAGGTAATTGGTTCTGAGGTTCACCTTTTTTAAAAAAAAGTCAACGATTTCTGCCATCAATGTTTAACGACGTATAGCGACAGAAAATGTGCTCAGAGATCATTCATTTCTTTTTTTTTAAATTATTTTTATTCAAATTTTTATCAAAACAATAATTTTTGCATAACCGTTCGCAACATTTAACACAACAAAATAAATGTTAACCATATATACAGAGAAAAGAACACTATTACGTAACAATCTCCCCCCCCCCCACCCCCACCCCCACCAGGATGCTGCTGCTGCTGACCTTTACTGCTCTCCTAGAAAGTCGAGGACTCCGAGAGAACCCCGTCATGGACCCCCTCAAGGCAAACTTTATTTTCCGAAGACAGAAACCCAGCCATGTCACCAATCCAGGTCTCCACACTTGGGGGCTTCGAATCCCTCCACATTAAAAGGATCCGTCTCCGGGCTACCAGGGAGGCAAAGGCCAATACATCGGCCTCTTTCGCTTCCTGAACTCCTGGATCGTCTGACACACCAAAGATCACTATCTCTGGACTCGGCACCACCCGCGTGGCCAAGATCTTGGACATTGCCACAGCAAATCACTGCCAGAATCCCTTAAGAGCCGGGCATGCCCAGAACATATGGACATGATCTGCAGGGCTTCCCGCACACCTCGCACATTTATCCTCAACCCCAAAGAGCTTGCTCATTCTGGTTGCCGTCATGTGTGCCCGGTGAGCCACCTTAAACTGGATTAAGCTAAGCCTGGCACATGAAGAAGAGGAATTGACCCTGTTTAGGGCGTCCGCCCACAGGCCCGCATCCAGCTCCCCGCCTAGCCCCTCCTCCCAATAGCCCTTAAGTTCCTTCACTGGGGTTTCCTCTGCCTCCTGAAGTTCCTGGTAGATGTCCGACACCTTCCCCTCCCCTATCCATGTGCCGGAGACCACCCTATCCTGTATCCTGTGTGGGGGTAGCAGCGGAAATGACACCACCTGTTTTTTGAGAAAGGCGCATACCAGAAGGTATCTGAAAGCATTTCCAGGGGGCAAACTGAATTTCTCTTCAAGCGCTTTCAGGCTGGGAAAGGTCCCGCCTATGAACAGGTCCCCCATCCTTTCAATGCCTCCCCTGTGCCAGCTTTGAAACCCTCCGTCTATCTTGCCCGGGACAAATCTTGCATATCGGGGTCCAAACTGAGGCTCCCTCCACCCCTCCTTTGTCTTCTCCACTGACCCCAGATCTTTAATGCCACCACCACCACCGGACTGGAGGAGTAGCGGGCCGGCGAGAATGGCAGAAGCGCCTTTACAAGTGCCCCAAGGCTGGTATCTTTGTATGAGGCCGCCTCTAACCGCTCCCACGTCGACCCCTCCCCACAATACCCATTTTCTAATCATGGCTATGTTAGCCGCCCAGATCTTGTTCAGGTGAACAAGAAGGACTTGGGGATGAAGATGGGAAGGCACTGGAAGACGAACAGAAATCTGGGGAGAACTGTCATCTTAACGAGCATGTCCCACCTTTTGCAGTCCCCCTCCACCTACTCTACCAGCCGAGATAGATTAATCTTATGGAGGGCATCCCACTTTCGAGCCACCTGTATCCCTAGGTATTGAAAGCTCTTCTCGACCATTTTCAGCGTAAGCTCTCCCAGTCTCTTTTCCTGCCCCTTAGCTTGGATCACGAACATCTCGCTTTTCTTCTCGTTTAGTTTGTACCCCGAGAAATTGCCAAAGTCCCTCAGAATCTGCATAACCTCCCCCATCCCCTCTAGTGGGTCCGAGATGTACAGGAGCAGATCGTCCGCATAAAGCGAGACCCGATGCTCCTCCCACCCCTGAACCAACCAGTTCTTTGAAGTCCGCAGCGCAATAGCCAGCGGCTCTATCGCAAGGGCGAATAATAACGAGGAGAGGGGGCACCCCTGCCTCGTCCCCCAATGGAGCCTAAAGTATTCCGACCTCAACCTGTTCGTGCCCACACTTGCCATGGGGGCCTGGTAGAGAAGCTGAACCCAACCTATGAACCCCTCACCGAATCCGAACCTTCTTAGCGCTTCCCACAGGTACTCCATTCCACCCGGTCAAAGGCTTTCTCTGCGTCCATCGCCGCCACTACTTCTGCCTCCCCTCCCTCTGAGGGCATCATGATGATGTTTAGGAGCCTCTGTACATTGGAGTTCAATTGCCTGCCCTTGACGAAGCCTGTCTCATGCTCCCCTATCACCCCAGGGACACAGTCCTCAATTCTAGCAGCCAAAATCTTGGCCAGCAGTTTGGCGTCCACATTCAGGAGCGATATCGGTCTATAAGATCTACACTGTAGCGGATCTTTCTCTCGTTTAAGGATGAGTGAAATCGAAGCCTGTGGCATTGTTGGGGGGAGGGTCCCTCTCTCTCTGGCCTCATTAAAGGTCCTTAGCAGGAGTGGGCACAGCAGCTCCGAAAATTTCTTGTAGAATTCTATAGGGTAGCCGTCCGGCCCCGGGGCCTTGCCCGACTGCGTGTTCCCTAGACCCTTTACCATCTCCTCCAGCTCTATCGGGGCCCCCAGTCCCTCCACCAGATCCTCTTCCACCTTTGGAAACCTCAGTTGGTCCATGAATTGCTTCATCCCTTCCCCTCCCCTCTGACTCATCCAATTTACCGTAAAACGCCCTAAAGACTTTGTTCACCCCCTCTGGGTCCATGACCGTGTTGCCCTCCTTATCCTGTACTTCCCCAATTTCCCTGGCTGCCTCCCTCTTGCGAAGTTGGTGCGCCAGCATTCTATTCGCTTTCTCCCCGTATTCATAGACAGCCCCTTTGGCCTTCCTCAGCTGTGCCACCGCCTTTCCAGTGGTCAGCAGGTCGAATTCCGCCTGCAGCCTCCGGCGCTCTTTCAGTAGCCCCGTCTCGGCAGTCTCCGCGTAACTCCTGTCTAGCACGGTAGCATTGTGGTCAGCACGGTAGCATTGAGGGCAGCATGATAGCATTGTGGGCAGAACAGTAGCATTGTGGATAGCACAATTGCTTCACAGCTCCAGGGTCCCAGGTTCAATTCCGGCTTTGGTCACTGTCTGTGCGTGGGTTTCCACCGGGTGCTCCGTTTTCCTCCCACAGTCCAAAGATGTGCAGGTTAGGTGGATTGGCCATGATAAATTGCCCTTAGCGTCCAAAATTGCCCTTAGTGTTGGGTGGGGTTACTGGGTTATGGGGATATGGTGGAGGTGTTGACCTTGGGTAGGGTGCTCTTTCCAAGAGTTGGTGCAGACTTGATGGGCAGAATGGCCTCCTTCTGCACTGTAAATTCTATGATAATCTACTCTGAGTATCTCCTCGACTAGCCTTTCTCTCTCCGCTCTTTCCTTCTTCCCTCTATGGGATCTGCTAGAGATCAACTCCCCTCTGATAACTGCCTTCAGGGGCTCCCACACCGTGGACGCCGCTACCTCCCCCGTATCATTAGTTTCCAGGTAATTTTTAATGTTCCTCCTTATCCGCCCACAAGCCTCGTCGTCTGCTAGCAGCCCCACATCTAGCCTCCACAGTGGGGGCTGACCTCTCCTCCCCAAGACGCAAATCCACCCATGATCGGAGACTGCAATGGCCGAGTATTCTGTCCCCTCCATCCTAGGGATTAACACCCTGCTCATCACAAAGAAATCTATACGGGAGTAAACTTTGTGGACATGGGAAAAGAAAGAGAACTCCTTCGCCCTCGGTCGGGCGAATCTCCACGGGTCTACGCCCCCCACCTGTTCCACAAATCCCCTCAGTTCTTTAGCCGCCGCTGCTCGCTTCCCCGACCTGGGGTTTGACCGGTCCAATATAGGGTCTATAAATATGTTAAAGTCACCCCCCATAATCAGATTGTGTGAGTCTAAGTCCGGAATTTTACCAGCATGCGCCTCATGAATTCCACGTCGCCCCAGTTCGGGGCGTAAAGGTTCACGAGCACCACCTGAGCCCCTGCAGCTTCCCGCTAACCATTATGTATCCCCCTTGTCAGACACAATATTCCCTGCCTCAAAAGTCACCCGTTTGCTGACCAGGATTGCTACTCCTCTGGTCTTTGAATCCAGCCCCGAATGGAACACCTGGCCCACCCACCCTTTTCTCAATCTTGTTTGGTCCGCAAGTTTTAGGTGCGTCTCCTGTAGCTTGGCTACGTCTGCCTTTAACCCCTTAAGGTGTGAGAACACGCGAGCCCTCTTGACCGGCCCATTCAGGCCCCGCACATTCCACATGATCAGCCTGGATGGGGGGGTAACCCCCCCCTCCTCTCTCCCCCCTCCTCTTCCCCCCCCTCCTCTCCCCCCCTCCTCTTCCCCCCCCTCCTCTCCCCCCCCCTCATCTCCCGTCCTCCTCCCCCTCCTTCTCCTCCCCTCCTCTCACCCCCCTCTCCCCCCTTCCTTCTCCCCCCTTCCTCCCCTCCTTCTCTCCCCCCCCCCCCCCCCCCGGGAAAGTGAGTGCAGAATACTGCAATATAGAGGGATTTGGGTGGTGTTCTCGTCAGTGAATCACAATACATCAACATGCAGCTCCAGTAATTAAGGAGGCATATGAAATATTAGTCATTATTGCAAGGGGAATGGAATACTAAAATAGGGAAATCTTGCTTCATCTACATTGTTAAGACCACACTTAGTCTGTTGTGTACAATTTTGGTCCCCTAAGTTAAGGAGGGATAAACTCTACAAGATGCACTATAGCATTCACTAAGGCTCCTTCGACAGCATCTTCCTAACTAACAGCCTCTGCCATCTAGAACAGGCTTGTCCACTCAGGGAGCCATATTTGCATATTTTACTCACTCAGGAGCCAGCAAATTTCAGAAAGATATGGTTAGGCACAAAATAAATGGAATTTCAAAAGAAAAGTTGAGGTTTTAAGGAAATAACTAATTGCTGAGCAAAAGTACAGCAAAGTCAAAGTAATAAACTAAGTTTAAAAAGGAGTAAGTGCTAAAAATAACTGGCGTGTGAGAGGGTCAGTGAATGTGGGTGGGAGTGGGTACGTGTGTATGTGTTGGTGTTTGGTATTAGGAGTGTCTCTGTCTGTCTCTCGTTCTCAGCCCGCATCTTACCCCCACCGACGCACACACCCACACCTACAGTCTCTCGCTCCCACGCAACCACCCACCTCTTGCTCCCATCCACTCTCACTTGTTCCCAGATCCATCCACACTCATTCATTTGTACCTTTCTCGCTCTCCCACCCATACACTCCGCTCTCTCACCTACACAGTCCCTCTCTTTCACCCATACACTCCCCCTCATACTCTCCCCTCATCCACCCATACACTCATGGTCTTTCACCCACCCACTTCCCCACTCTCATGTGGCTGGGGTGTTTTTCATGCCAAATGGCATAACTTTGAATTGGTCTATACCAGCTGGAGTCACAAAAGCTGAAATCTCCTTCACCCTTTTGGATAAAGGTACCTGCCAGTAACCTTTAAGTAAATCCAGTTTGGAAATAAAAGCTTATTATCCCACTTTCTCAATGCAATCCTCCAAACGTGGGATAGGTTAAGAGTCCGTTTTTGTAACTGCATTAACCATTCTATAGTCCACACACAACCGTTGGGTACCATCTGGTTTAGGTACCATCACTACGGGTGAGCTCCATTGCATGCAACCCATTTCAATGATGCCATTTTTAAGCATACTCTCAATCTCTTTGTTAACCTGTGCCAATTGTAAAGGGTTTAGTCTGTATGGATGTAGTTTGATTGGAACAGCATTTCCCACATCTACATCATGTATAGCCATTTTACTATTTCGCAATTTATCGCTACAAACCTGCCCACGTGATATCAATAACTCTTTCAGGTCAGTTCGTTTTTCCACTGGAAGGTAACTTAACAATTTATCTCAATTTTTAAGAACATCCTCATTTTCCAATTTAATTTGAGGTATGTCAAATTCACAGTCATCTGGATTTGGTTCGTCACTGGGGGCTGGTTTAGCACAGGGCTAAATCGCTAGCTTTGAAAGCAGAGCAAGGCAGGCCAGCAGCACGGTTCAATTCCCGTACCAGCCCCCCCCCCCCAAACAGGCGCCGGAATGTGGCGACTAGGGGCTTTTCACAGTAACTTCATTTGAAGCCTACTTGTGACAATAAGCGATTTTCATTTCATTTTTCATTTCACTTTGAGTTAGAATCATTAAAACCTCCTTTTTCTCTCCGTCCCTTTCAAAATACCTTTTAAGCATATTCACATGACACACTCGGTGAGTCTTCCTTCTATCTGGTGTTTTTACCACATAACACACCTCACTGATAAGGTGATAAGGTCCACAAAGCCTTGCTTTTAAAGGTTCACCTACCACTGGTAACAATACTAAAACTTGATCTCCACAGGCAAAACTACGAACTTTGGATTTCTTGTCCCCTACCCGATTCATCACATTTTGTGCAACTTTCAAATGTTGTCCGGCCAATTCACCTGCTCTATTTAATTATTCCCTAAAATTTGACACATAATCCAATAATGTAATTTCCGATTTCTCACTCACCAATTTTTCCTTAATCAACTTAAGTGGTCCTCTTACCTCATGACCAAAAATTAGTTCAAAAGGACTGAATTTGGTTGACTCATTTGGTGCATCCCTAATTGCAAACAGTACGAAGGGAATTCCTTTATCTTAATCCTCTGGATAATCGTGACAATAAGCCCTCGACATTGTCTTTAGTGTCTGATGCCACCTTTCTAATGCTCCCTGCGATTCTGGATGGTACGCAGTTGATTTAAATTGTTTTATTCCTAAGCTATCCATAACTTCTTTGAATAGCCTCGTGGTAAAATTTGATCCTTGATCCTTGATTTAGGGCAGCACGGTAGCATAGTGGATAGCACAATTGCTTCACAGCTCCAGGGTCCCAGGTTCGATTCCGGCTTGGGTCACTGTCTGTGCGGAACAACAAAGAACAAAGAAATGTACAGCACAGGAACAGGCCCTTCGGCCCTCCAAGCCCGTGCCGACCATGCTGCCCGACTAAACTACAATCTTCTACACTTCCTGGGTCCGTATCCCTCTATTCCCATCCTATTCATGTATTTGTCAAGATGCCCCTTAAATGTCACTATCGTCCCTGCTTCCACCACCTCCTCCGGTAGCGAGTTCCAGGCACCCACTACCCTCTGCGTAAAAAACTTGCCTCGTACATCTACTCTAAACCTTGCCCCTCTCACCTTAAACCTATGCCCCCAAGTAATTGACCCCTCTACCCTGGGGAAAAGCCTCTGACTATCCACTCTGTCTATGCCCCTCATAATTTTGTATACCTCTATCAGGTCCCCCCTCAACCTCCTTCGTTCCAGTGAGAACAAACCGAGTTTATTCAACCGCTCCTCATAGCTAATGCCCTCCATACCAGGCAACATTCTGGTAAATCTCTTCTGCACCCTCGCTGAAGCCTCCACATCCTTCTGGTAGTGTGGCGACCAGAATTGAACACTATACTCCAAGTGTGGCCTAACTAAGGTTCTATACAGCTGCAACATGACTTGCCAATTCTTATACTCAATGCCCGTTTGCACGTTCTCCCCGTGTCTGCGTGGGTTTCCTCCGGGTGCTCCGGTTTCCTCCCACAGTCCAAAGATGTGCAGGTTAGGTGGATTGGCCATGCTAAATTGCCCTTAGTGTCCAAAATTGCCCTTAGTGTTGGGTGGGGTTACTGGGTTATGGGGATAGGGTGGAGGTGTGAGCTTGGGTAGGGTGCTCTTTCCAAGAGCCGGTGCAGACTCGATGGGCCGAATGGCCTCCTTCTGCACTGTAAATTGTATGGATGGATGTATGATCCGATTGTATTTCTTTTTTTTTTAAATAATTTTTATTAAAGGTTTTCATAAAATATCAATAACAAAATGAGAAAGAAAAAAGAACCCAACAGGGGTAAGTAGAAAACACAATCTAAAAAAGCAACCCCCCCAAACCCCTTCCCCCCCGTACCTAAATAATAAATTAACATTAACACCCCGACTTAAGACAACAGGTGTATACACCCCCTCAGACCCTTCCAGTGTAAATAACATAAACAAAAATAAAGTAAACCCCCCCACCCCCCGAGTTGCTGCTGCCATTGACCAATGTCTAGCGTTCTGCCAGAAAGTCTAAGAACGGTTGCCACCGCCTAAAGAACCCTTGTACCGACCCTCTCAAGGCGAATTTCACCCTCTCCAATTTAATGAACCCTGCCATATCGCTGATCCAGGATTCCACACTTGGGGGCCTCATATCTTTCCACTGAAGGAGAATCCTCCGCCGGGCTACCAAGGACGCAAAGGTCAGAATTCCAGCCTCTTTCGCCTCCTGAACTCCCGGCTCCTCTGCCACCCCAAATATTGCGAGCCCCAGCCCGGTTTGACCCTGGATCCTACCACCCTCGACACCGTCCTCGCTACGCCCTTCCAAAATTCCTCCAGCGCTGGGCATGCCCAGAACATATGGGTGTGATTTGCTGGGCTCCCTGAGCACCTAACACACCTGTCCTCACCCCCAAAGAACCTGCTCATCCTTGTCCCGGTCATGTGTGCCCTGTGCAGCACCTTAAACTGTATGAGGCTGAGCCTCGCGCATGAAGAGGAAGAGTTCACACTCCCTAGGGCATCTGCCCACGTCCCCTCTTCGATCTCCTCTCCCAACTCCTCCTCCCACTTACCTTTCAACTCCACCACCGAGGCCTCCTCCTCCTCCTGCATCACCTGGTAAGTTTCCGAGATCTTCCCCAATCCCACCCACCCCCCCGAGAGCACCCTGTCCTGTACTGTGTGTGGCAGTAGCCGTGGGAATTCCACCACCTGCCGTCTGGCAAACGCCCTTACCTGTAAGTACCTGAAGGTGTTATCCGGGGGGAGCCCGTACTTCTCCTCCAGCTCACCCAAGCTCGCGAACTTCCCGTCCACAAACAGGTCCCCTAACTTTCGTATGCCTGCCCTGTGCCACCCCGAAAACCCTCCACCTGTTCTTCCTGGGGCGAACCGGTGGTTCCCCCGTAATGGGGTCCACGCCGAGGCCCTAACTTCCCCCCTATGCCGCCTCCACTGCCCCCAAATTTTGAGGGCCGCCACCACCACCGGGCTCGTGGTATACCGGGCAGCACGGTAGCCTTGTGGATAGCACAATTGCTTCACAGCTCCAGGGTCCCAGGTTCGATTCCGGCTTGGGTCACTGTCTGTGCGGAGTCTGCACATCCTCCCCGTGTGTGCATGGGTTTCCTCCGGGTGCTCCGGTTTCCTCCCACAGTCCAAAAATGTGCGGGTTAGGTGGATTGGCCATGATAAATTGCCCTTAGTGTCCAAAATTGCCCTACGTATTGGGTGGGGTTACTGGGTTATGGGGATAGGGCGGAGGTGTTGACCTTGGGTAGGGTGCTCTTTCCAAGAGCCGGTGCAGACTCGATGGGCCGAATGGCCTCCTTCTGCACTGTAAATTCTATGTCTATGACTATGATACCTCCTTGGAGGGAGCAGCAGCGGCGCCGTTGCCAGCGCCCCCAGACTCGTACCCACACAGGACGCCTTCTACAGCCTCTTCCATGCAGCCCCCTCCCCCTCCATCACCCACTTGCGCACCATTGTCGCATTGGCGGCCCAGTAGTACCCACAGAGGTTGGGCAGCGCCAGCCTACTCCGCTCCAGGAACACCCTTCTCACCCTCGGAGTCCCTCGCGCCCACACAAACCCCATTATACTCCTGTTAACCCGCCTGAAAAAAGCCTTTGGGATAAACACGGGGAGGCACTGGAACAGGAACAAAAACCTTGGGAGCACCATCATTTTGATTGACTGCACCCTACCCGCCAGGGACAGCGGCAACGCGTCCCACCTCTTGAACTCCTCCTCCATTTGCTCCACCAGCCTTGTAAAGTTAAGCCTATGCAGGGCCCCCCAGCTCCTGGCCACCTGGACCCCCAAATATCTGAAACTCCTCTCCGCCCTTTTTGGTGGGAGCTCGCCAATCCCCCTCTCCTGGTCCCCTAGCTGAACTACGAACAGCTCGCTCTTCCCCATATTGAGCTTGTACCCCGAAAAGTCCCCGAATTCCCTAAGCATCTTCATTACCTCTGGCATTCCTCCCACCGGGTCCGCCACATACAACAGCAGGTCGTCCGCATAAAGCGACACCCTGTGCTCCTCCCCACCCCGCACCAACCCCCTCCAGTTCCTCGACTCTCTCAGTGCCATAGCCAGGGGTTCAATCGCCAGTGCGAAGAGCAGGGGGGACAGGTGACATCCCTGTCTCGTCCCTCAGTGCAACCGAAAGTACTCGGACCTCCTCCTATTTGTGGCCACACTCGCCATCGGGACCTCGTACAACAGCCTAACCCACCTGACAAACCCCTCCCCAAACCCGAACCTCTTCAGCACCTCCCACAGGTACCCCCACTCGACCCTATCGAAGGCTTTCTCAGCGTCCATCGCCACCACTATCTCCGCCTCCCTCTCCCTCGCCAGCATCATGATAACGTTCAAAAGCCTCCGCACATTCGCGTTCAACTGTCTCCCCTTCACAAACCCCGTCTGGTCTTCATGGATGATCTGCGGCACACAATCCTCGTGGCTAAGACCTTCGCCAGCAACTTGGCATCTACATTTAGCAAGGAAATCGGTCTGTAAGACCCACATTGCAGGGGATCCTTGTCCCGCTTCAGGATCAAGGAGATCAGTGCCCGGGACATCGTCGGGGGTAAACCCCCCCCCCCATCCCTTGCCTCATTAAAGGTCCTAACTAACAGCGGGCCCAACAGGTCCATATATTTTTTATAGAACTCGACCGGGAAACCGTCCGGCCCCGGTGCCTTCCCCGCCTGCATGCTTCCTATCCCTTTGATCAGCTCCTCCAGCCCAATCGGGGCTCCCAGTCCCGCCACCAGTCCCTCTTCCACCTTTGGAAACCTCAATTGGTCCAGGAAATGGCCCATCCCTCCCTCCTCCCGTGGGGGCTCGGATCGGTACAATTCCTCGTAAAAGTCCCTGAAGACCCCGTTGATGCCAACCCCACTCCGCACCACGCTCCCTCCCCTGTCCTTAACTCCCCCGATCTCCCTAGCTGCGTCCCGCTTCCGAAGCTGATGCGCCAGCATCCGGCTTGCATTTTCCCCATACTCGTAGACCGCCTTCCTGGTGGTCACCAGGTCGAATTCGGCCTCTTCCTCAACAATCCTTCCTCAGGTTCTTCCACATATTTCCTGTCTACCCTCACCATCTCCCCCATCAGCCTCTCCCTCTCCCCCCGCTCCCTCCGCTCCTTGTGGGCCCTGATGGAGATCAGCTCTCCCCTCACCACCGCCTTCAGTGCCTCCCATACCATCCCCACTCGGACCTCCCCGTTGTCGTTGGTCTCCAAGTACCTCTCTATACTTCCTCGGACCCGCTCGCTCACCTCCTCGTCCACCAACAGCGCCACCTCCAAGCGCCACAGCGGGCGCTGGTCCCTCTCTTCCCCCATCTCCAAGTCCACCCAATGCGGGGCGTGGTCCGAAATGGCTATTGCTGAATACTCGGTATCCTCTACTCTCGCTATCAGCGCCCTACTCAAAATGAAAAAGTCGATTCGAGAATAATCCTTATGGACATGTGAGAAGAATGAAAATTCCCTAGCCCCCGGCCTTGCAAATCTCCAAGGGTCCACCCCTCCCATTTGGTCCATAAATCCCCTCAACACTCTAGCCGCCGCCGGCTTCCTACCCGTCCTAGACCTGGAGCGATCCAGTGCCGGATCCATCACCGTGTTAAAGTCTCCCCCCATTATCAGGCCCCCCACTTCCAAGTCTGGGATCCGACCCAACAAAACCCGCATCGTCCCAGTTCGGAGCATACACATTGACCAGTACCACCCTCTCTCCCTGCAACTTACCACTTACCATTATGTACCTACCGCCATTATCTGCCACAATGCTCGACGCCTCGAATAACACCTTCTTTCCCACCAAGATCGCCACCCCTCGATTTTTGGCAACTAGCCCCGAGTGAAACACCTGACCTACCCACCCTTCCCTCAGTCTTACCTGGTCTGCCACCTTCAGGTGCGTCAACTAGAGCATAACAACATCCGCCTTGAGCCCCTTCAGGTGCGCGAACACGCGGGCCCGCTTAATCGGCCCATTCAGTCCCCTTACATTCCAGGTTATCAGCCGGATCAGGGGGCTACCCGCCCCCCTCCCCCGCCGACTAGCCATGACCCCTCCTCGGCCAACCACGCGCCCGCACCCCACGCCCGGCCCGTTCCCCACAGCGGCATACCCCCATCTTAACCCACCCCACTCGCTCCAGCTCCTCCTTGATCTTAGCAGCAGCAAATCGATTCTTCCCCCCCCCCCTCCCCCCCTGGCTAGGACCCATCCTAGCTGGTTTACTCCCCCCATTGCACTTCCGCATGTCAGCTGACTCCTGCTGACCCCGGCCACTCCCGCCTCCCCTTCGACTCCTCCCATTGTGTGGCACACTCTCCTCTCCCGCTCCCCATTCACAGGCTCTCCCCCTCCGTTCTAAGCGCGGGAAACAATCCTCGCTTCCCCGCCCCGGTCCCGTCCCCCCCAGTCTTCAGCGCAGGAAAAAAAATCCCGCGCTCTCCACCTACCAGGACCCGCCACCAACCAAAACAGTGCAAAGGCCCCCCACCCCCCGAGCCAAAAATAGGCATAACATATCCACCGCAGTCCCCAATCGCCCATCCCGACCCTCAGTCTGTGTCCAGCTTCTCGGCCTGAACAAAGGCCCACGCCTCCTCCGGAGACTCAAAATAATGGTGCCGGTCCTTGTAGGTAACCCACAGTTGTGCCGGCTGCAACATGCCAAACTTCACCCCCTCCCTTTGCAGCACCGCCTTCGCTCGATTGTACCCGGCCCTCCTTTTCTCCACCTCCGCACTCCAGTCCTGATATATCCAAACCTCCGCGTTCTCCCACCTGCTGCTCCTCTCCTTCTTGGCCCACCTGAGCACACACTCCCGATCGACGAACCGATGGAACCGCACCAGCACCGCCCGCGGAGGCTCGTTAGCCTTGGGCCTCCTCGCCAACACTATGGGCCCGATTGTATTTCTGTGGGTAGTCCATATTTAGTAAAGAATTTAAGTAACTCCTCCACAATCTTTTTAGCTGTAATATTATGTACTAGAATGACCTCTGGAAACCTAGTGGACACATCCATTATAATCATAAGATATTGATTCCCACTTTTTTTCTTAGGAAGCAGTCCCAGGCAATCAATTAGGACCCTTGTAAAAGGTTCCTCAAATGCTGGAATGGGTATTAAGGGTGCTGGTTTTATCACTGCTTGAGGTTTCCCTATCACTTGACATGTGTGACATGATTGACAAAATTTAACTACATCTTTATGTAGTCCAGGCCAATAAAAATGTTTGGATTTTAGCTTGAGTTTTCCTTATTCCCAAATAACCTCCCACTGGTACCTCATGTGCAACTCGCAACATCTCCTTTCCCCTACCGGCAATACTACTTGATGAACTTCAGCCCACTTTCCATCCGCCTGCATATGTACAGGTCTCCATTTTCTCATCAAGACATCACTTTTCCGGTAATAACGCTCTGGTATACTCAGATTCCTCTTCCGCGTATGCTTTCTGATACATCCATTTTATTTCTATATCTTTCTGTTGTAACTCCGCCAATTCTCCTGAACTAAAAATATCCACCTCATCCTCCACCTGTTCTTGTTCTTTTTCAACCATCTGATCAAAAATTGTTTCCGATAATTGCACTTCAACTTCATCTTCACTCTTTGATTTCTCCTCTTGTGTTAACCTGTGACTTTGCGACCTTGTTACTACACAATCCGGAAAAATCCCAGGATATTCGTCCTTCAATACTTCAGTTGTCTGATTTTCCACTGGCTTATCAACCACAGTAGACATCACTCCCACCTGCGATCCAGCTATATCATTACCCAAGATAAACTGTATTCCTGGACAAGATAGTTTATCTATTACTCCTACTCCCACTTCACCAGTCTTCATTGGACTTTCCAACTTTACCTTATAGAACATAGAACAATACAGCGCAGTACAGGCCCTTCGGCCCACGATGTTGCACCGAAACAAAAGCCATCTAACCTACACTATACCATTATCATCCATATGTTTATCCAATAAACTTTTAAATGCCCTCAATGTTGGCGAGTTCACTACTGTAGCAGGTAGGGCATTCCACGGCCTCACTACTCTTTGCGTCAAGAACCTACCTCTGACCTCTGTCCTATATCTATTACCCCTCAGTTTAAAGTTATGTCCCCTCGTGCCAGCCATTTCCATCCGCGGGAGAAGGCTCTCACTGTCCACCCTATCCAACCCCCTAATCATTTTGTATGCCTCTATTAAGTCTCCTCTTAACCTTCTTCTCTCCAACGAAAACAACCTCAAGTCCATCAGCCTTTCCTCATAAGATTTTCCCTCCATACCAGGCAACATTCTGGTAAATCTCCTCTGCACCCGCTCCAAAGCCTCCACGTCCTTCCTATAATGCGGTGACCAGAACTGTACGCAATACTCCAAATGCGGCCGTACCAGAGTTCTGTACAGCTGCAACATGACCTCCTGACTCCGGAACTCAATCCCTCTACCAATAAAGGCCAACACTCCATAGGCCTTCTTCTGACCTATCAACCTGAGTGGCAACTTTCAGGGATCTATGTACATGGACACCTAGATCCCTCTGCTCATCCACACTTTCAAGAACTTTTCCATTAGCCAAATATTCCACATTCCTGTTATTCCTTCCAAAGTGAATCACCTCACACTTCTCTACATTAAACTCCATTTGCCACCTCTCAGCCCAGCTCTGCAGCTTATCTATATCCCTCTGTAACCTGCTACTTCCTTCCACACTATCGACAACACCACCGACTTTAGTATTGTCTGCAAATTTACTCACCCACCCTTCTGCGCCTTCCTCTAGGTCATTGATAAAAATGACAAACAGCAACGGCCCCAGAACAGATCCTTGTGGTACTCCACTTGTGACTGAACTCCATTCTGAACATTTCCCATCAACCACCACCCTCTGTCTTCTTTCAGCTAGCCAATTTCTGATCCACATCTCTAAATCACCCTCAATCCCCAGCCTCCGTATTTTCTGCAATAGCCTACCGTGGGGAACCTTATCAAACGCTTTGCTGAAATCCATATACACCACATCAACTGCTCTACCCTCGTCTACCTGTTCAGTCACCTTCTCAAAGAACTCAATAAGGTTTGTGAGGCATGACCTACCCTTCACAAAGCCATGCTGACTACCCCTGATCATATTATTCCTATCTAGATGATTATAAATCTTGTCTCTTATAATCCCCTCCAAGACTTTACCCACTACAGACGTGAGGCTCACCGGTCTATAGTTGCCGGGGTTGTCTCTGCTCCCCTTTTTGAACAAAGGGACCACATTTGCTATCCTCCAGTCCTCTGGCACTATTCCTGTAGCCAATGATGACATAAAAATCAAAGCCAATGGTCCAGCATTCTCTTCCCTAGCCTCCCAGAGAATCCTAGGATAAATCCCATCAGGTCCCGGGGACTTATTTATTTTCAGCCTGTCCAGAATTGCCAACACCTCTTCCCTACGTACCTCAATGCCATCTAATCTATTTACCTGGAGCTCAGCATTCTCCTCCACAACATTATCTTTTTCCTGAGTGAATACTGACGAAAAATATTCATTTAGTATCTCGCCTATCTCTTCAGACTCTACACACAACTTCCCATCCCTGTCCTTGACTGGTCCTACTCTGTCCCTAGTCATTCGCTTATTCCTGACATACCTATAGAAAGCTTTTGGGTTTTCCTTGATCCTTCCTGCCAAATACTTCTCATGTCCCCTCCTTGCTCGTATAGAATGGAACACTACTCCTCTCACCCTGAATTCCAAATATTACCACCTTTTCTGGCAACATTCTTCCCAAACTACATAACTCCTCATCTCTTCCCATTAAAGATTGACTAGCTCCCGTATCTCGTAAAATTGTGACTTCTTTACCTGCTCCTCCTGATACACATGAGTAAACTTTACCCACACAAGTAAATTCTTTAAAGAGATCTGGCACCTTCGTATTAATCATCTCTTGATCGGGCTGTACAATCTTTTGCACCTCCTTCGCTTCACTTGGGCTTTCCTTTACCACTTTAACAAACCCTGCTGTCTTATCCTGTTTTACCACATCAGCCTTCCCAGTGCTTTTCTTCAACCACCAACACTGTGACTTTACATGGCCTATTTTATTACAGTGAAAACATTTGAAACTTTTCATTTCTTTTCCACCCTCCTGGATTTCTTTTTTAATCTGAGGTACACGCTCCTTATTATCTCCCATCAGATCACCTTTACCTTTACCACTTGAGTATTTCTCATGTCCCCAGTTTCTATCCCTCACAGGCTGAAACTAATGTTGGAAACCAAGCTTTGATTTATGAACTGATTCATAATCATCTGCCATTTCTGCTGCTAATCTCGCAGTTTTGACCCTCTGCTCTTCCACATGCGTTCCCACTACATCAGGAATTGAATTTTTAAACTCCACCAAAAGTATAATTTCTCTGAGAGCTTCATACGTTTGGTCTATTTTCAAAGCCCTTATCAACCTATCAAAATTACTCTGTTTGATCCTTTCAAACTCCATGTATGTTTGACCAAATTCTTTCCTTAAATTTCTAAACCTTTGGCTGTAGGCTTCAGGCACTAGTTCATATGAACCCAAGATGGATTTTTTCATCTCCTCATACGTCTCAGATACCTCCTCCTTGATGCAAACACTTCACTAGCCCTACCGACCAGTTTTGTTTGAATCAGTAACACCCACATGTCCTGTGGCCATTTCATTTGTTTAGCTGCCTTCTCAAATGAAATGAAAAAGTCATCTACCTCCTTCTCGTCAAACCTTGGCAATTCTTGGACATATTTAAATAGGTTCCCACCAAGCCTTCGACTTTGACGCTCTTTCTCACTATCCTCATCACTATCATCCAACTGTACGTTTTCCTTTACATCTGCCAATTTTAACTGACTGTCATGTTTCATGCCCATTTTCTGAAGTTCAAACTCTCTCTCTTTATCTTTTTCCCTGATCTGTACCTCCCTCCTCTTTCTTTTTGTTCTGCTAGGGCTATTCTTTCTTTTCTCCTTTCTTCTCTCTCCTTTTCTTTTTCTCTTACCGCTCTATCTCTTTCTCTTTCTTTTTCCGCTCTCTCTCTCTATTTCTTTTTCCTCTCTTTAGTATTCAAGCTGCTTTAATTCTTTCCCATGTTCCATTGTTTAATTTGTAACTGAATTTTTGCCATTTCCGATGAGTCAAATTGTATCTCAGGCAACTTTAAATGCTTAGCCACTGCCATAATTACCTCATCTTTTCGCATTTTGTCAGGTAATGTTAACTGCAATGTTTTTGCCAAATCTAACAGTCTGTTTTTTGTCTCTGTCCGTAAGGTACTGCGTGTGACCGTCTCCACCCCAAAAAACTTCCGAGCCTCTGAAAGAGCCATTGTCCGCAACACACTCCCCACTTAAACTATAATACCACACCTGAAAAGCAACCACAATATGCTCACCCCTCACTGTCTTTAAGTTCACTAAGCCAATCCAATAGATAGACTTTTATCTCGGTCGAGCCCCCAATTTGTTATGGGCCAGGGTTTAGAGAACCCCAAAGTATATCATGGAGTTCACCTGACCCACAACTTTTAATAGATTGTGGTATGGGGAGCACACTGCCCACTCTGCAGGTGTGGTACAGCAGAAATGGAAAAGTATTTTTTAAAGCAAAACAATGTTTATTCTACGAACTCAAGTTAACCTTTAACCTTTTTAAAACATACAGTGAACATCTTAGCAACCATCAATTTAAATACAACTCCCAAAGAATACAACATTAAGTAATCCTTAATAACTTCCCAAACAACATCCAGAAGTCAAAAGAAACACCTTTTAACAGAAGCACATCAGGTTTACATTCACTACTGAAAACATTTATAATTCTGAATTCACCAAATGATCAAGAGATAATCTTTTCATGGCAGAGAGAACAGCAGTACACCTGCTTTGTCTGGCTTCAGCCCCAACACTGAAAACGAAACTAAAACACACCCTGCAGTAAACAGCCTAAAACAAAAGTAAAAAGCTGACAGACAGCCCAGCCCCACCCACTCTGTGACATCACTGCAGTAATAAGCACCCATTTCTTAAAGGTACTCTCACTACAGATATTTATATACACACCCATTTACAAACACCTATTTCTTAAAGGTACTCTCACATGACAAGATCCATGGTCTGCTAATCTACTTACTCTCCAACCACCGTCCCACCCTCTATCCACACACTCAAGACACACACCATCCGCACAGTGGGGCAGAGAAGGATCAAAATAATGGAATTGAAAGGGCATGTGAGATGAGTACCTTCGCTGCTGAAGTTGTGGTCTTTATAGTTAGCCATCGTCTCTGGACCCAAAGTGTTGAAATCCACCGGTTGGATTGGACCTTCTAGTTTGTGCCTTCAATTAGAACCCACAGGATGCAGACCTCCTCTGAGGAGTCACTTTCATTTGACTGCACTCTACCAGATTAGCTCTCAGTCTCACTGAAACATTCTCTACCTGAGAATTTAAAAGAGGGTTTTCCGTACACTCAGCCTCGCAAATGCTTGTCTGGCATTTGTGCAGGTTTTCTGGCTGCGGAGTAGAGAAAGGAAAAGGCTTTTTCTTTCAGGCCTTCAGAGGCCTCAGGAGAGAGCTATCAGCACTGTGCCTTGCTCAGCCTTTCTCGCTCTCCCACCCATACACTCTGCTCTCTCACCTACACAGTTCCTCTCTTTCACCCATACACTCCCCCTCGTCCACCCATACACTCCCCCTCGTCCACCCATACACATCCCCTCGTCCACCCATACACTCCCGCTCTTTCACCCACCCACTTCCCCACTCTCACCCATACACTCTCACTCACCCACTCCCTCATTCCCACCCACACACTCCCCCTCTCCAACCCACTAACTGCCCCTCTCCAACCTATGCACACCCCCTCTTCAACCTACTCACACACCCTATCCAACCCTTGCACACCCCTCCAACCCTCGCACACCCCTTCTCCAACACTCGCCCAACCCCTCTCCAACCCTCGCACACCCCCTCTCCAAGCCTCGCACACCCCCTCTCCAACCCCTCTCCAACCCTCGCACGCCCCCTCTCCAATCCTCGCACACCCCCTCTCCAACCCTTGCACAAACCCTCTGCAACCCTCACGCACACTCTCTCCAACCCTCGCACACCCCCTCTCCAACCCTCACGCGCCCCCTCTCCAACACTCACCCACCCCTCGCGAACCCTCGCACACCCCCTCTCCAACCCTCGCACACCCCCTCTCCAACCCCTCTCCAACCCCTCTCCAACCCTCGCACGCCCCCTCTCCAACACTCACCCACCCATCGCGAACCCTCGCACACCCCCTCTCCAACCCTCGGACACCCCCTCTCCAACCCTCGTACGCCCCCTCTCCAATCCTCGCACACCCCCTCTCTAACCCTTGCACAAACCCTCTGCAACCCTCACGCACCCCCTCTCTAACCCTCGCACACACCCTCTCCAACACTCACCCACCCCTCGCGAACCCTCGCACACGTCCTCTCCAACCCTCGCACACCCCCTCTCCAACCCTCGCACAGACCCACTCCAACCCTCGCACACCCCCATACCGGGCAGCACGGTAGCCTTGTGGATAGCACAATTGCTTCACAGCTCCAGGGTCCCAGGTTCGATTCCGGCTTGGGTCACTGTCTGTGCGGAGTCTGCACATCCTCCCCGTGTGTGCGTGGGTTTCCTCCGGGTGCTCCGGTTTCCTCCCACAGTCCAAAGATGTGCGGGTTAGGTGGAATAGCCATGCTAAATTGCCCATAGTGTCCAAAATTGCCCGTTGTGTAGGGTGGGGTTACTGGGTTATGGGGATAGGGTGGAGGTGCGGATCTTGGGTAGGGTGCTCTTTCCAAGAGCCGGTGCAGACTCGATGGGCCGAATGGCCTCCTTCTGCACTGTAAATTCTATGATAATCTATGAGTTGAAGAAGGCAGCTCGCCAGCATCTTCACAAGGGCCATTGGGATGGGCAATGAATGTTGGCCTAGACAGCGACGCCCATGTCCTTTTGAAGGAACTTGGAAGTACTCACATTGGAGGTAGTTCAGAGCAGGTTCACTAGGTTGATTGCTGGGATGAAGTGGTTGACTTACTAGGAGAAATTGAGCTATTTGGAGTTTAAACTCATTGGAATTTAGAAAAATGAGAGATGGTTTTATTGAAATGTAAGATTGTGAGGTGCACACCTACAAAATAAAATGCTGGAAATTTGAAATGAACAAAAAATGCTGGAAAAGCCTGGTCAGGCAGCAAACCCTTGCACACCCCCCTCTCCAACCCTCGCACACCCACGCTCCAACACTCACCCACCTCCTCCCCAACACTCGCCCACGCTCTCCCCAACACTCGCACAATAAACTGGTGCCAGGGGTCACATTGGCTCACGGGCCACTGTGGAGAGAATCAAAAGAATGTTTCAAGTTGAGTAACCTCTCAGAGAAACTAGGAGCCGGAGTAGGCTATTCGACCCTTTGAGCCTGCTCTGCCATTCAATATGATCATGACCTCTATCTCAGTGCCATATTCCCACTTTCTCCCCATTCCCCTTAATGCTGTTAAAATCTTTCTTGTATACGTTCAGTGACTTGTCCTCCACAGCCTTCTGTGGTAAATAATTCCACAGGTTCACTACACTTTGAGTGAAGAAATATTTCCTCATCTCAGTTCTAAATAATCTACCTTATATCCTGAGACTGTCTCCCCTGGTTCTCGGTTCCAGTATATCACCATTTAAATAATACTCTCCCTTTCTGTTTTTCACACCAAAGTGTTTGGAAAACAGAATAAAGATAGAAATGTAAGAACTTTTTATCAAGTGGAAGGGGGGGGGAAGATGCAGAAAGAACAAAATGGGAAGTTCTATGGTAGGATGGAGAGCAGGGGAGATTAAATAACAAAAGATTTCAGAGAGAGTGGTAATGGATATAGTAAAGAAACAAAATGTTATACCCAAATGTGGTGTGAATGGCTATCTTAAAAAACATCTGAATGCATCTTTAAAGGATAAAGAAAGAAACCAGCCAAGGCTAACCTAGATAAATAAAAGAAGAAAAGAACATATGGAACAAGATAAACGCAGAGTGGGCGGCACGGGAGCACAGTGGGTAGCACTGTTGCTTCACAGCTCCAGGGTCCCAGGTTCGATTCCCACTTGGGCCACTGTCTGTGTGGAGTCTGCGCGTTCTCCCTGTGTCTGCGTGGGTTTCCTCCGCGTGTTCCAGTTTCCTCCCACAAGTCCCGAAAGACGTGCAGTAGGTGAATTGGACATTCTGAATTCTCCCTCAGTGTATCCGAGCAGGCGCCGGAATGTGGCGACTAGGGGATTTTCACAGTAACTTCATTGCAGTGTTAATTCAGCCTACTTTTGCCAATAAAGATTATTTTTAAAAAATCATGACCTAAAGTTGTTGAACTCGAGTTGAGTCCAGAAGGCTATAGAATACCAAGTTGAAACATAAGGTGTTGATCTATATGGTTGCATTCAGCTTTGTGGGAACACAGTGGCAGGCCATGGACAAAGGTCAGCCTTAGGAGCAAGGAGGAGAATTAAAATGAGAAGCGAGCAGGAACTGAATCTCCATTCTCTCCATCCCACTGGTTGCCCAGTACGCATAATCATGAACAGAGAATACGTATACTAAAATAAAAGTAAATTGCTATTTCACTTGGAAGGAGTGCTCAGAGCCTTAGACCGTGCAAAAGGATATGTATTGCATCTCCTGCATTTGCACAAAAAGGTGCTGAAAGGTGTGTTAGGGGTGTTTGAGAAATGGACTTGGGTGTCACAGAGGGAACAGTCCTTTCCAAATATGGGAGTCTTAACAGAGCCATAACCTTTGCAGTATTTAAGTGCTTGATCTCACATGGACTGAACTTTGGCTTGCAACTTACTGGGTTCTCAGCAAGGCGAATGGGACTATACATTTTCCTTCTGGCTCGCAAATAATTAGTCTGGCCTCTTGTTCTCAGCCCTAGTATAATGGAAAATGGGAATTCCTCCCATTAGTTGCCCAAGTACCCACCACACTTCTCGACTGGGTGTAATAGGGCTATAGAATCTTGGTCATATATGTTTGTGGAATCGCTTATTTCAGTCCACCGCTTGCCTCTTTTGGTGTTTGGTTTGCAGATGGCCCCAGGTTGTCACAGCCTGGTGCTGCTCTTGTCTTTGCCTTTTACACTGATCTGTAACTAATGCTCTTTTCTTTCCTTCAGCTATCGCAACTTGGATTTCAGAGTTAAGAGACACCATAGCTTTCTCTGCACATCTTCAAGGTGGGGAGAATACATACAACATGTTTTGCTATTCCAGTGTCACCCTTTATTTACATACTTCTGTCTTGTAATACTTGTAATTCCATTTATTTGATAATTCTTTGATGTAATTGGATATAATTTCTGACATTTTTAACTTTAACTATACATCATGTAACTGTACAAATAGTTGAAATAAATCTGAAAACAGAAATCTTTGCCGTATTAAATGGACTTATTTATTTTGATAGTTTGGATAAATGTTTTTTCTTTTGCAACATTTCTTGCTAAACGACATAAAATGCAAGTTATTCATAGAATCCCTACAGTGCAGAAGGAGGCCATCTGGTCCATTGAGCCTGCACCAACCCTCTGAAAGAGCACTCCAGCCAAACTCACTTCCCCGCCCTATCCCAATTACCCCTTAACTTAACCTGCACATCCCTGGATACTAAGGGGCAATTTAGCATGGCCAATCCACCTAACCTGCACACCTTTGGGCTGTGGGAGGAAACCGGAACAACCAGAGGAAACCCACGCTGACATGGGGAGAACATGCAGACCCCGCACAGTCACCCAAAGCTGGAATTGAACCTGGGTCCCTGGCTCTGTCCTAACCACTGCGCCAGCATGCCGCAATTACAGATGGGAACTTGACTGTTTATTCTTTCTACCCCTTGCCACACCCCTAACCCCAATCCTTGCCAGCTAAGAATTTCTGTACTCACACTGCCTCTCCCTCAGCTGAAATCAGCTCATCCAGAAAAACTAGAGATTGCACGTTCAACTATCCTTACCTGTAATTAATACAATGAATTCAGATGGGTAATGGGGCTAATTATTCCGAATTATTCATTGAGTCCAAGAAAGAATACATGTTGGATATATTGCTTTGGGTACCTGACTCTGAAATTGTCCAGGTACATAGACATTTTACAGGAATCCATTTCATATTGGAGAACTGCAAAGGGTTTTGTTTTGTTTTAAGGTCCTCTGTGAGCAATGCAATTAGCTCTTCCTTGTGATAGCAATTGGTACTGCTTCAGCCCATCTCTTAGGTCCACTGACAATTTTGATAAATTTTAACCCAAAGAAGTGTCTTCAAAGTCAGGCCCAGAATTTTCAATTTTTACTTAATTCATAGTTTTATAATAAATTAGGTTTAAAAAATAGTGTTACCTTATTTTTGAACTGTAACCATAAGACTTGGGAGCAGAATAAGGCCAATCAAGTCTGCTTCACCATTTAATCATGGCTGATATGTTTCTCATCCCCATTCTCCTGCCTTCTCCCCATAACCTCTGATCCTCCTATTAATCAAGAACCTATCTATCTCTGTCTTAAAGACACTCAGTGATTTGGCCTCCACAGCCTTCAGTGGCAAAGAGTTCCACAGATTCACCACCCTCTGGCTGAAGAAATGCTTCTCTTCTCAGTTTTATAGAATCGTCCCTTCAGTTTGAGGTTGTGCCCTGGATTCTAGTTTTTCCTAGTCGTGGAGACAGCCTCTCCACGTCCACTCTATCGAGGCCTCTCCGTATCCTGTAAGTTTCAATAAGATCCCCCCTCATCCTTCTAAACTCCAACGAGTACAGACCCAGAGTCCTCAACCGCTCCTCATATGACAAACTCTTAATTCCAGAGATCATTCTTGTGAACCTCCTCTGGACCCTTTATAAGGCCAGCACATCCTCCCTTAGATACAGGGCGCAAAACTACTTACAATAACATCCATCATCTTGTAAAAGTTGAGGAAACAATGGTAATAATTCTTCAAGTTCTTAAGTTCATATATGTTTTTAAAATGTTGGGATAAAATGCAATTAGAGAACATATTTTGTTGGTTTAACAACATTTTGAATTACACTTATTTAATTTTTAAAATGCTAACTGTAAAGAGCTTTTATACTAAAACAGGCCTTTTTAAAAAAAAATATTTGTTCACGGGATGTGGCTGTCATTGGCAAGGTCAGAATTTATTGCACTTGAGAAGGTGGTGGTGACTGTCCAAACCGCTGCCATTATGCACAAGTGATGAATGGAATGAACCTTTAAGGTGCCTATCTTGTGAATGCTTTGTCCTGGATGGTGTCAAACTTCAGGAGCATTGTTTTTTTTAAACATTTTATTAAGGCATTTATAATTTTATAATAATAGCAGTGAACAGTATACATACAAATATAAACAAAGTGCAAAGGCCGCCTCCCTCCCTCACAAGTCCCACCTCCTCTAAACGATAATCTAACTCCCCCGCCTGCACATCTCGCACACCAGTCCTGTATCCTAAAAAGCTTGCTCATCCGGGCCACCATCATGTGTGCCCGGTGAACAACCTTAAACTGAATCAGGCTGAGCCTGGCACATGATGAGGACGTGTTGACTCTGTTAACGCATCCGACCAAAGACCTGCCTCTATCTCCTCCCCAGCTCATCCTCCCACTTGAGCTTTAGCTCCTCTGTCTGCGTTTCCTCCGACTCCATGAGTTCTTTATAAATATCCAAAACCTTCCCCTCTCCCACCCCCATTCTGGAAACTACCCTGTCCTGTATCCCCCATGGCGGTAGGAGCGGAAAGGTCAAAACCTGCCTTCGCAAAAAATCCATTACCTGTAGATATCTGAATCCATTTCCTGCTGGCAGTTCAAATTTCTCCTCTAAATCCTTCAAACAGGGGAAGCTCCCATCTATAAATATATCCCCCATCCTCTCCATCCCTGCTCTCTGCCATCTCCGAAACCCCCGTCCTGCCGTCCCGGTACACACCGATGGTTACTGCAAATTGGGGCCCAGACCGATGCTCCCTCCACTCTCATGTGCTTCCTCCACTGCCCCCAGACTCTCTGGGCCACCACTACCACCGGGCATATGGAGTACCGGGCCGGCAAGAATGGCAGATGTGCCGTTACCAATGCCCCCAAATTGGGGGCAGCACGGTAGCACAAGTGGTTAGCACTGTGGGTTTACAGGGCCAGGGTCCCAGGTTCGATTCCCTGCTGGGTTACTGTCTGTGCGGAGTCTGCACATTCCCCATGTGTCTGCGTGGGTTTCCTCTGGGTGCTCCGGTTTCCTCCCACAGTCCAAAGACATGCAGGTTAGGTGGATTGGCCATGATAAATTGCCCTTAGTGTCCAAAAAGGTTAGGAGTTATTGGGTTATGGGGATAGGGTGGAAGTGAGGGCTTAAGTGGGTCAGTGCAGACTCGATGGGCCGAATGGCTGTACTGTGTTCTATGTTGTTCTCCCGGCCACGCTCCAGCAACACTTTCTTCACTCGCGGGGTTTTACCCGCCCTCACAAAACCCAAAATCACCTTGTTTACCCGTTTAAAAAGGCCCTTGGGATAAAGTTAGGGAAGCACTGAAAAACAAACAGAAACCTTGGGAGGACTGTCATTGTCACGGTCTGTACCCTCCCTGCCAGTGACAGCGCGAGCATGTCCCACCTTCGAAAGTCCTCCTTCATCTGTTCTATTAGCAGGGTCAAATTTAGTTTATGTAACAGCCCCCAGTTCCGTCCCACCTGGATTCCCAAATAATGAAAGCTCCCTCCCACCACTCTGAACCGCAGCTCTCCCAATTTCCTCTTCTGCCCCCTTGCCTGGATCGCAAACATCTCGCTTTTCCCCATATTCAATTTATACCCCGAAAACCGGCCAAATGCCCCATAAATCCTCATAATCTCTCCCATCCCCCCTAACAGGTCGGAAATATTCAGGAGCAGGTCATCGGCGTATAGCGAGACCCTGTGTTCTACACCCCTCGGACCAACCTCTTCCAGTCCCTTGAAGCCCTTAGCGCCATCGCCAGTGGCTCTATGGCCAAAGCAAACAGCAGTGGGGAGAGGGGGCATCCCTGACTAGTCCCCTGGTGCAATTTAAAATAGTCCGACATCAACCAATTCGTTCGGACCGGTTGTACCACTGGTGCCTGGTTCAACAACCGGACCCAAACCACCCCAACACCTCCCACAAATAGTTCCATTCCACCCGGTCGAAGGCCTTTTCTGTGTCCATCGCATCCACTACTTCCACGTCCCTCCCCTATGGGGGCATCATGATCACATTAAAGAGCCTTCTAACGTTGGCCGTTAGCTGTCTGCCCTTAACAAACCCCGTCTGGTCCTCCCCTATCACCTCTGGGACACAATCTTCTGTCCTTGAGGCCAAGATTTTAGCCAACAGTTTGGCATCAACATTCAATAGGGAGATTGGCCTGTACGACCCGCATAACTCAGGGTTCTTCTCCCGCTTCAGGATAAGTGAGATTGCGGCCTGTGACATTGTCGGGGGAAGAACCCCTTGCTCCTTTGCCTCATTAAATGTCCTCACCAGCAGTGGCCCAACACCTCATAGAATGTTTTGTAAAATTCCACTGGGTATCCGTCCGGTTCCGGGGCCTTATCCGACTGCATGGCCTCCAGCTGCTCTGTTATTTCTTCAATCCCGATCGGGGCTCCCAACCCCTCCACCAACCCTGCTTCCACCTTTGGAAACTTCAACTCACCCAGGAACTGCCTCATCCCCTCTACCCCAGCTGGGGGTTCCGACTCGTATAGCCGGCTATAAAACTCCTTAAACACCCCGTTCACCCCTGCTGGGTCCAAGACCGTGTTCCCAGCTCTGTCCTTCACTCTTCCTATCTCCCTGGCCGCCTCCCTTTTCCTTAGCTGGTGTGCAAACATTCTGCTGGCCTTCTCTCCATACCGCTAGCTGGAAGAAGACAAAGAGTGGTGGTTGATGGGAAATGTTCACACTGGAGTCCAGTTACTAGTGGTGTACCACAAGGATCTGTTTTGGGGCCACTGCTGTTTGTAATTTTTATAAATGACCTGGAGGAGGGCGTAGAAGGATGGGTGAGTAAATTTGCAGATGACACTGAAGTCGGTGGAATTGTGGACAGTGCGGAAGGATGTTACAAGTTACAGAGGGACATAGATAAGCTGCAGCGCTGGGCTGAGAGGTGGCAAATGGAGTTTAATGCAGAAAAGTGTGAGGTGATTCATTTTGGAAGGAATAACAGGAAGACTGAGTACTGGGCTAATGGTAAGATTCTTGGCAGTGTGGATGAGCAGAGGAATCTCGGTGTCCATGTACATAGATCCCTGAAAGTTGCCACCCAGGTTGAGAGGGTTGTAAAGAAGGCGTACGGTGTGTTAGCTTTTATTGGAAGAGGGATTGAGCTTGGGAGCCATGAGGTCATGTTGCAGCTGTACAAAACTCTGGTGCGGCCGCATTTGGAGTATTGCGTGCAATTCTGGTCGCCGCATTATAGGAAGGATGTGGAAACATTGGAAAGGGTGCAGAGGAGATTTACCAGAATGTTGCCTGGTATGGAGGGAAGATCTTATGAGGAAAGGCTGAGGGACTTGAGGCTGTTTTCGTTAGAGAGAAGAAGGTTAAGAGGTGACTTAATTGAGGCATACAAGATGATCAGAGGATTGGATAGGGTGGACAGTAAGAGCCTTTTTCCTTGGATGGTGATGTCTAGCACGAGGGGTCATAGCTTTAAATTGAGGGGAGATAGATATAAGACAGATGTCAGAGGTAGGTTCTTTACTCCGAGAGTAGTAAGGGTGTGAAATGCCCTGCCTGCAACAGTAGTGGAGTCGCCAACACTAAGGACATTCAAATGGACATATGGACAATAAGGGAATAGTGTAGATGGGCTTTAGAGTGGTTTCATAGGTCGGCGCAACATCGAAGTCCGATGGGCCTGTACTGCGCTGTAATGTTCTATGTTGTATATCGCCCACCTCGCCTTCCTCAGCTGCTCCATCGCCTTCCCGTAGACAACAGCCCAAACTCCATCTGTCGCTTCCGCCGCTCCCTCAATAACCCTGCCTCCGGGGCCTCCGCGTATCTCCTGTCTACCTGGAGTATTTCCCCAACCAACCTATCTATCTCTGCTCCCTCCACCTTCCTCCTGTGGGCCAGTATCGATATTAGCTCCCCTCTAGGCCTTCAGCCCTTCCCAAACCATTGCTGCCGAGACTTCCCCCATGTCGTTTATTTCCAGATAGTTCTGGATGGACTCCCTCACACGCCAACACACACCCTCGTCCGCTAACAGTCCAACGTCCAATCTCCATTGCGGTCGCTGGCCCCCCTCCTTGCACACCTGTAAATCCACCCAATGTGGGACATGATCCGACACAGCAATCGCCAAATACTCGGTATCAACCACCCCCTCCAGTAGAGCTCTGTTCAGAATAAAAAAGTTGATCCGGGAGTATACTTTATGTACATGAGAAAAGAAAGAAAACTCCTTCGCTCTTGGCCGACCAAACCTCCATGGGTCTATTTAGCTATGAGGAGCGGTTGAATAAACTCGGTTTGTTCTTGCTGGAACAAAGGAGGTTGAGGGGAGACCTGATAGAGGTCTACAAAATTATGAGGGGCATAGACAGAGTGGGTAGTCAGAGGCTTTTCCCCAGGGTAGAGGGGTCAATTACTAGGGGGCATAGGTTTAAGGTGAGAGGGGCAAGGTTTAGAGTAGATGTACGAGGCAAGTTTTTTACGCAGAGGGTAGTGTGTGCCTGGAACTCGCTACCGGAGGAGGTGGTGGAAGCAGGGACGATAGTGACATTTAAGGGGCATCTTGACAAATACATGAATAGGATGGGAATAGAGGGATACGGACCCAGGAAGTGTAGAAGTTTGAAGTTTAGTCGGGCAGCATGGTCAGCACGGGCTTGGAGGGCCGAAGGGCCTGTTCCTGTGCTGTACATTTCTTTGTTCTTTGTTTGTTCTTTGTACCCCAACCATCTGCTCCATGAACCCCTTTAGTTCCTTCGCCATTGCTGGCATCCTCCCTGTCTTTGAGCTCGACCGGTCCAACCTTGGGTCAATGACCGTATTAAAGTGTCCCCCCCCCCCCCAATGATCAGCTTGTGTGAATCCAGGTCGGGGATCTTCCCTAACACCCATCTTATAAACTCTGCATCATCCCAGTTTGGTGCGTAGACATTTACGAGCACCACCAGTGTCTCCTCCAACTTCCCGCTGACCATGATATACTACCTGCCCCTCATATCCAAAACTATCTTTCCCGCCTCAAATGACACCCGCTTATTAATCAGGATTGCGAAGCTACTAGTCTTGGAGTCCAACCCTGAGTGAAATAACCTGCCGACCCACCCCTTCCTCAATCTGGTCTGATCTGTTACCCTCAGGTATGTCTCCTGTAGATTTGCCACATCCGCCTTCAATCCCCTCAAATGCGCGAACACGCGAGCCCTCTTAACCGGCCCATTCAGCCCTCTAACGTGCCACGTGATCAGCCTGACCGGGAGGCATCTCGCCCACCCCCCCTGCCGATCAACCATCACCCATCTTAGGCCCGCCCTTCGGCACCCTCCATCCTCGACCTCCCATTTGTCTCCTAGCAACAATCCCTCCCCTGTCAGCAGAGCAATTCCCCCCGCCCCCATCCCCATTGACAACAGAACAAATCCAACCCCCTTAAGCAAACTTATCATCTGCTCATCCCCCACTGCGCTTCTGTGAGCTAGCCCGCCCAGCTAGCCTGGTAGCCCTCCCCCATCGCCAAACATCCTACCCACTATTGTTCCCCTCCTCCCCCGCTTGCACATACATATTCAAAAAACACAGTTCCAACCAAACACAAAGAAAAAAAGATCCATCAACCCTTCCCCCACCAGCACCAGGTTAACTTAAAAACTGAGCAACAGCCCAAGAATCAGTACAAAAAACATTTTACATACAGTTTGTCGTGGAAATCATAATAAAGACAAATTCCTCGAGGTTCGATTTAAGGAAATTTATTTACACAAATATACTTGTGGAGAGAGAGTGTTTCAGCTGCAAAGCCAAGGCACCGCACTCTGAGTTATGCAGTCAAAAACTATTATATTTATAGGTTGAAATAAACATCTTTGAAGAGATAAAGCTTGGGAACATGCGCAAGAGGATATATGAATGTTTTGCCCTTGGTTTAAAAACAATTCGAGTACGCATTTTGTTGTCCTTCGGAAGAACAACTTATTATCATAATAATGCAGAGTACAAAATACTTAGTATTTAGTTTACATTACTTGACCTACTTATTTTCGCTCAAAAGCAGTGTTAAAATATAGTTAATATTCCCAGCATGCTTCTAAATTGGTAACTCATTAACTTCCCTTCCACAATTCCCTCCTTGTTGATCTTTTGATCAACATCCTTTAGTAAATGATCATGTCCTCCGTAGAGAAGGGTGGTTTATAATGTATGGGGAACAGATGTACGACAGTTATGAGCTGGTAGCAAGGAGGCAAGGCGGCTAGGGCTGTTCTCCCGTGTTAGTATAATAAAAATATCTTGCGCAAATTAAACAGTAACCATACGACAATCAAGATTCCAATGGCGATTACATTCCAGAACACAATCCTCTGTCCTGACGATCCTACCATCCAAAGCCAAAGTCTCATCCCTCATTTTTGTGTAATCTTGTTACCTCTCTACGAATGTGATCCACCAGATTATCAATTTTTCTGAGTTATCAGGGATGTATGTGCAACAGTTACTTCCAATCAGGGCACAAGTGCCTCCCTTTTCAGCTAACAAGAAACCAAGAGCCATTCTATTCTGCAGGGCAACCGCTCTGACAGCAACCACCTCAGTTTCTATCTGGTTAACAGCTTCTGCAGCGTCATCAGCTACCTGCTCAAGGATGTCTCGTAGTTCGCGTAGTTCGTATGCATTAGTGGCTATTCCTAATGGTGGTATCATTATTCCCAGCATTTGTGCCCATGTCATAATACTTTGTGTCGTCCTATGATGGGGATGGTCCTGCAATTGCTGAATGTGATGCACATAAGGGACTACCTATCCAAAATAGCAGGAGCCTTCCCAATTTTCTGGTGTGGCCACAGATAAAATACGTGCCGTTATATGCGGTCAGGTTTCCTTTACTATCAGTCATCATTAGTCCAATCGATCCCCTTCCCAGAAGCCTCCACTAGTTTGATTTTCAACTCCTGACCAATCAAAGATGAATAATCCTTTAGCTGTAAGGTGGAACATATTCAACATTGCCAATTCAAGGTCTGATCACACTGACTTGTGCCTGGGTAGGTCCCATATGTTTTATGTTTCCTCAAGCATATGCTACCCTTTGGCACTCCAGTGTAATTGGGAAGGATCAAACAGAGCGTTTGACGTGTTACATTAAACCTAGGCCCCACCATCCTTTAAACCTATTCATATCGTATCCAGCTAATCTCCAATCTAACATATTCTGTGGATCTTACCCATGCCCTGTATTATTTTGTCTTCGAGCCCATTCTGCTATCTCGTTACTGGCGAATGGGATGGGTCGTACGGGGATGCCCGCCCCCAAGCATCTGGGAATTTGGGTACAAACCCAACAACTGAATTTATTTACCCTCTCTGCGTATGAGTGAGACATGTATATTAAGGTGTTGGTATGCAGTTTACCCTCTACATGATGTTGGATTAATATGATAATATAAAAACATCAACGCCATCATTCTCTTCAGGTCAGCGTTTCGCTAGTACTCTCAAAGTTCCGTATGATGTAGTTTATACGAGTTGCATTTTCTTTTACTTTAACAGCTGTTCGGGTTGTTAGCAGCACTTGGTAGGGTCCATTCCACCTAGGAGAAAAGAATCTTTGTTTAGTGCTTTCACATATACTTGATCTCCAGGTTTAAAGGGTGTGTATTTCCCTCTTTTGGATGCATCTGAGCCTGTCGCACCTTTTCCTGTATTTACTTTCTTTGGTTTTTTTTTCAGCGGTTTCACACATGGCCTGGGCATATTTTAGTGATGCCTCATCTGCCCATATTAAGGCTACTGCCGCTGGAGTCATTGGTGGTTTAGGTTCAGTTGTCATGGGACGTTCCATTAATATCTCATACGGGTTTAAACCCTTATTACGATTTCTCTGGATTTCTCAGGGCATACATGACTATGGGTATGGCATCTGGCCATAGCAGCCCATTTTGTTGACACACTTTTGTAACTGCAGTTTTAATTATTCCATCCGCCCTTTCCACAATTCCTGAGGATTGTGGCTGATATGGGATATGCAATTTCCAATCAAATCCCGTGGCTTCTGTTGGGGCTTTGATCAATTTGCTAGTGAAATGAGTTCCCCTGTCAATGTTAATACTCATCGGTATTCCAATCCTAGGTATTATTTCCTTTAACCATTCTCTGCTACCAGAATATTTACCATTGTTCTAGCATCATCTCTTTTGGTTGGAAAAGCCTCTACCCACCGTGAAAACACGTCCACTATCACCGATTATTCCTGTGACAAATCATACATGCACTTCAACTTCATCGTCACTCTTTGATTTCTCCTCTTGTCTTAACCTGTGACTTTGCGACCTTGTTACTACACAATCCGGAAAAATCCCAGGATATTCGTCCTTCAACACTTCAGTTGTCTGATTTTCCACTGGCTTATCAACCACAGTAAGCATCACTCCCACCTGCGATCCAGCTATATCGTTACCCAAGATAAACTGGACAAGATAGTTTCTCTATTATTCCTACTACCACTTCACCACTCTTAACTGGACTTTCCAACCTAACCTTATAATGGAACACTACTCCTCTCACCCTTAATTCCACATATTACCACCTTTTTTGGCAACATTCTTCCCAGACTACATAACTCCTCATCTTCTACCATCAAAGATTGACTAGCTCCCATATCTCTTTAAATTGTGACTTCTTTACCTGCTCCTCCTGATACACATGAGTAAACTTTACCGACACAAGTAAATTCTTGAAAGAGATCTGGCACCTTCTTGTCCATCACCTCTTGATCAGGCTGTACAATCATTTGCATCTCCTTCGCTTCACCTGGGTTTTCCTTTACCACTTTAACAAACCCCATTGTCTTATCCTGTTTTACCACATCAGCCTTCCCAGTGCTTTTCTTCAACCACCAACACGGTGACTTTACATGGCCTAGTTTATTACAGTGAAAACATTTGAAACTTTTGACACTCTCCTTATTATCTCCCATCAGATCACCTTTACCTTTACCACTTGAGTATTTCTCATGTCCCCAGTTTCTATCCCTCACAGGCTGAAACTGATGTCGGAAACCAAACTTTGATTTATGAACTAATTCATAATCATCATTTCTGCTGCTAATCTCGCAGTTTTAACCCTCTGTTCTTCCACATGAGTTCTCCCTACATCGGGAATTGAATTTTTAAACTCCTCCAAAAGTATAATTTCTCTGAGAGCTTCATACGTTTGGTCTATTTTCAAAGCCCTTATCCACCTATCAAAATTGTCTTGGTAGAAACCTGCTTTTAGCCAAGAGCAATGCTCCTGTAGAGAACTGATGCCTGTTTTAACTTTGGTTCTGTTATGGTGGACGGAAGTTCAACTGCAGAAGCTTGTAGTTGTGGCTGCTGTTTGAGAGCCACTTTTTTGCTATTTTATCAGCAAATCTATTGCCGCATGAGACTTCATCGTCTGCAGTAGTATGCGCTTCACACTTTAAAACGGCTATCTTGCTGGGCAGCTGAACAGCATCTCGCAAATTTAAAACTAATTTAGCATGTTTAATAGGTTGGCCGGAGGAAGTTATGAATTTCATAATTGGCCAAAATCATGTACTGCCCTAAAAGCGGATCGGGAATCAGTATAAATATTGACTGTTTTATTTTTAGCTAGAATACATGCTTTAGTGATGGCAAACTATTCGGCCGCTTGAGCAAACGTTCCCGAAGGCAGAGCAAAAGCTTCCACTATCTTGAATGGAGTTACTATTGCATCACCGGCCAGGAGGGTCATATCAATTGGTCGGTTTGCTGACCCATTGGTGAAAACGATGATGTCTGGATTTTCTCGTGGGTGAATCAGGTCAAGAGGTTGTGGTGGCTTCAACCAATAGTGAACAGTCATGATCATACATATGTTCTGTTTCTGAGGGCGCGGGTAAGAGTGTAGCAGGGTTGACAGCTGGCACTCGCTTGTAGGTAAAGTGGGTTTTGGAGAGAATTACTTCATACCCAGTGTGTCAAGGCCCAGTAAAATGCTGCATTGCGGGTGAATTAAGCAGCAGCAAAACTGATTTTTTTTTTCACTATGGCCGCTGTGGCTGCTACTGCTCTTAAGCAATTTGGCATACCGTTTACCACACCGGGTAATAGGCAAGGGGTCTTTTCCCTCCTTAATGCACCAGGACTCCTGTTGCAAATCTCCCTGCTTCATTCATATGAAGAGTAAAGAGCTTGCTGAAATTAGGAAGTCCCAAGGCAGGGGCGCTAATCATGGCTTGTTTCAAATTACGAAATGCTTGCTCCCTCTCTGGGATCCAGTAACAACTGAAGGGGTGTCCTGTAGGGTAGCCTTGCGCAGTACTGCATCCATCTCTCTATAGTCCGGGATCCACTGCCTGCAATAACCCACCATTCCGAGGAAGATAAAGGTTTATTTTTCGTGCGTGGAGTTGGTACCCTTGCTACAGTCTGTATTAATAGAACATAGAACATAGAACGATACAGCGCAGTACAGGCCCTTCGGCCCACGATGTTGCACCGAAACAAAAGCCATCTAACCTACACTATGCCATTATCATCCATATGTTTATCCAATAAACTTTTAAATGCCCTCAATGTTGGCGAGTTCACTACTGTTGCAGGTAGGGCATTCCACGGCCTCACTACTCTTTGCGTAAAGAACCTACCTCTGACCTCTGTCCTATATCTATTACCCCTCAGTTTAAAGCTATGTCCCCTCGTGCCAGCCATTTCCATCCGCGGGAGAAGGCTGTCACTGTCCACCCTATCTAACCCCCGATCATTTTGCATGCCTCTATTAAGTCTCCTCTTAACCTTCTTCTCTCCAACGAAAACAACCTCAAGTCCATCAGCCTTTCCTCATAAGATTTTCCCTCCATACCAGGCAACATCCTGGTAAATCTCCTCTGCACCCGCTCCAAAGCCTCCACGTCCTTCCTATAATGCGGTGACCAGAACTGTACGCAATACTCCAAATGCGGCCGTACCAGAGTTTTGTACAGCTGCAACATGACCTGACTCCGGAACTCAATCCCTCTATCAATAAAGGCCAACACTCCATAGGCCTTCTTCACAACCCTATCAACCTGGGTGGCAACTTTCAGGGATCTATGTACATGGACACCTAGATCCCTCTGCTCATCCACACTTCCAAGAACTTTACCATTAGCCAAATATTCCGCATTCCTGTTATTCCTTCCAAAGTGAATCACCTCACACTTCTCTACATTAAACTCCATTTGCCACCTCTCAGCCCAGCTCTGCAGCTTATCTATATCCCTCTGTAACCTGCTACATCCTTCCACACTGTCAACACCACCGACTTTAGTATCGTCTGCAAATTTACTCACCCACCCTTCTGCGCCTTCCTCTAGGTCATTGATAAAAATGACAAACAGCAACGGCCCCAGAACAGATCCTTGTGGTACGCCACTTGTAACTGAACTCCATTCTGAACATTTCCCATCTTCTTTCAGACCCAAGCCTCCGCTGCCCTTACTGCAGCTGAAATCCCAAATACTGCTGTCTCCTGACAGAATTGCAGCTTGTCCATTGCGATCCCATGCCCTCTTTCTGCCAGATGTGATAATAACAAAAGGGTATTTTGTTGACAAACTAGTCCTCCCTCTGAGGCTATCAATAAATTGTCATCATATTGAGGGAATGTTGAGCCTGCAGACAACTGGTACTCGTCCAAGTCTCTTTTAATACTGTTAATTCCGATATGTAAAGCAAATAGATATTGACTTTCCGGGTGCAATGGTATGGAGAAAAAGGCTGAGAAAGTTGTTGGTGGTTTGGAAGACAAAATTACATTTGTGTCCGGCACCAATGGAGCAATAGTGATAACAATTTTATTGATGGCTCTAAGATCTTGCACAAACCACCACTCGTTGGGTCTTCCTACCTTTGGAATGGGGAGTATAGGGGGGCTACGGGGGCATTTTGTTCTCTTCAGCACCCCTTGCTGTAATAGTGCATTGATCACTCCCTCTCTCCCTTTTTCTGATTCCGGTGCCAACCTGTATAGTTTTAAGTAGGGCAGGACAACATTCTTCTGTAACTGCACCCGATGCGCTGGGGCAGAATGTACTTTTCCAACATGATTTTTATGTTGGGCCTATAGATGTGGCAGTGCCTGGGCAAGGATTGAAGGGAGTAAATGATGGCTCTCTCGGGGAGGTTGTTGTCTTTCAAATGTGGCGGGCCATTGCTCCTCTTTCCAGGTCACTTTGCCCTCCTGTTTGCCATAAAATTCTATCAGGCAATTTTGTCCGTCCATTTCAATATAAATCCCATGTATTACTTTTTTCCTTTGGCCTCTTTGATCACTTCTCCTATTTGCTTTGCCTTAGCGGGATGTCTTGCGGTCAATGTTAAATGGGGTTCTGAAGTTAAACCCATCCTAAAATGATCCCTCTGACTGTACTAACATTCCTAATCCCACAACACCGAAAAATAAAAAGGAGTGACATGCAATGATGTCTGCTGTCCTAAGTGACTATGTGTTTATAAATTGTATGCGTGCTCATCCTCACGAGCATACCAAGCCATGCAATGGGTCACTATATTCTCTCATCTGGACTTTTAATAGCTGTCCCAAGGATCATTAATCTTGTTGGACAAGGATAAGAGTGGTCCTAGGTTGAATGTGCTAAATTGGGGGAAGGCTAATTATAACAATATTAGGCGGGAACTGAAGAACATAGATTGGGGGCGGATGTTTGAGGGCAAATCAACATCTGACATGTGGGAGGCTTTCAAGTGTCAGTTGAAAGGAATTCAGTACCGGCATGTTCCTGTGAGGAAGAAGGATAAATACAGCAATTTTCGGGAACCTTGGATAACGAGGGATATTGTAGGCCTCGTCAAAAAGAAAAAGGAGGCATTTGTCAGGGCTAAAAGGCTGGGAACAGACAAAGCCTGTGTGGAATATAAGGAAAGTAGGAAGGAACTTAAGCAAGGAGTCAGGAGGGCTAGAAGGGGTCACGAAAAGTAATTGGCAAATAGGGTTAAGGAAAATCCCAAGGCTTTTTACACGTACATAAAAAGCAAGAGGGTAGCCAGGGAAAGGGTTGGCCCACTGGGATAGGCAAGGGAATCTATGTGTGGAGCCAGAGGAAATGGGTGACGTACTAAATGAATACTTTGCATCAGTATTCACCAAAGAGAAGAAATTGGTAGATGTTGAGTCTGGAGAAGGGTGTGTAGATAGCCTGGGTCACATTGAGATCCAAAAAGACGAGGTGTTGGGTGTCTTAAAAAATATTAAGGTAGATAAGTCCCCAGGGCCTGATGGGATCTACCCCAGAATACTGAAGGAGGCTGGAGAGGAAATTGCTGAGGCCTTGACAGAAATCTTTGGATCCTCACTGTCTTCAGGTGATGTCCCGGAGGACTGGAGAATAGCCAATGTTGTTCCTCTGTTCAAGAAGGATAGCAAGGATAATCCAGGGAACTACAGGCCAATGAGCCTTAATTCAGTGGTAGGGAAATTACTGGAGAGACTTCTTCGAGACAGGATCTACTCCCATTTGGAAGCAAATGGACGTATTAGTGAGAGGCAGCATGGTTTTGTGAAGGGGCGGTTGTGTCTCACTAACTTGATAGAGTTTTTCGAGGAGGTCACAAAGATGATTGATGCAGGTAGGGCAGAGGATGTTGTCTATATGGACTTCAGTAAGGCCTTTGACAAGGTCCCTCATGGTAGACTAGTACAAAAGGTGAAGTCACACAGGATCAGGGGTGAGCTGGCAAGGTGGATACAGAACTGGCTAGGTCATAGAAGGCAGAGAGGAGCAATGGAAGGATGCTTTTCTAATTGGAGGGCTGTGACCAGTGGTGTTCCACAGGGATCAGTGCTGGGACCTTTGCTGTTTGTAGTATATATAAATGATTTGGAGGAAAATGTAACTGGTCTGATTAGTAAGTTTGCAGACGACACAAAGGTTGGTGGAATTGCGGATAGCGATGAGGACTGTCAGAGGATACAGCAGGATTTAGATTGTTTGGAGACTTGGGCGGAGAGATGGCAGATGGAGTTTAATCCGGACAAATGTGAGGTAATGCATTTTGGAAGGTCTAATGCAGGTAGGGAATATACAGTGAATGGTAGAACCCTCAAGAGTATTGAAAGTCAAAGAGATCTAGGAGTACAGGTCCACAGATCACTGAAAGGGGCAACACAGGTGGAGAAGGTAGTCAGGAAGGCATACGGCATGCTTGCCTTCATTGGCCGGGGCATTGAGTATAAGAATTGGCAAGTCATGTTGCAGCTGTATAGAACCTTAGTTAGGCCACACTTGGAGTATAGTGTTCAATTCTGGTCGCCACAGTACCAGTAGGATGTGGAGGCTTTAGAGAGGGTGCAGAAGAGATTTACCAGAATGTTGCCTGGTATGGAGGGCATTAGCTATGAGGAGCGGTTGAATAAAGTCGGTTTGTTCTCACTGGAACGAAGGAGGTTGAGGGGCGACCTGATAGAGGTCTACAAAATTATGAGGGGCATAGACAGAGTGGATAGTCAGAGGCTTTTCCCCGGGGTAGAGAGGTCAGTTACTAGGGGGCATAGGTTTAAGGTGAGAGGGGCAACATTTAGAGTAGATGAACGAGGCAAGTTTTTTACGCAGACGGTAGTGGGTGCCTGGAACTCGCTACCGGAGGAGGTGGTGGAAGCAGGGACGATAGTGACATTTAAGGGGCATCTTGACAAATACATGAATAGGATGGGAATAGAGGGATACGGACCCAGGAAGTGTAGAAGATTGTAGTTTAGTCGGGCAGCATGGTCGGCACGGGCTTGGAGGGCCAAAGGGCCTGTTCCTGTGCTGTACATTTCTTTGTTCTTTTGTTGAAACTGGGGAAGTCTGTGAAACTTCCATCACTTTATCACATTTGATTTGCAAAAGCGCATAAACTTCACAACACAAAAATAATCTTAAAAACTAAAGCTCCTCAAATGTTGCCATTTTTGATCCACCAAAGAGCACAGAAGACCATAACAGTTCTCTCTGAAATTGTACCAAGAATGTACCTGTAAACGTACTATAATGTTCCAGTGTAATTTTGAGTACAGAGTGTTCTTCTAAGCCTTTCTCCTATGTAATTGTTTTTCAGGCATCTGTTGAAGGTTCTGAGCATGTACGGACTTTGGTGGGTTTTTCAATCTGCAAGAGGTTGACCCATAAGTAAAACCTGTTTTATTAGAGCTCCTGTTTTCATAGTTATTACTCTTATTATTGTTTTGCTGCATTGCTGTTATTAAACTCCGTTATTTATTGATGTAAAGAAGTTCCTTTCAAACAATGCATTCATCTTTGATTCTTTGTGGTCTCAAGTTATGACATAATTTTTTTTTCTTGCCGTCAAAATAAAGCTTTTTAATATTCAGCGTGGCAACATGAGGTTGCATTCAGTGAGTAGCTAGTTTTCATCGTGAGTTTATTCGACGGAATTTCAAATTATCAACACAATGCCTATGTTCCCCAATAAATTCTGGTGGAGAGGAAACCCGAGACACTACACGTGTAGTGTCTCCCACCCGCCCTCCTCCTCTAACCTAATAATAAAACCCATTGGTCTGAGGTAAGTACCATATTTTATTATATTATTATTATTTTTTAGCCAGATCTTGGTAGAAAGTTGGAGGAATGGCAGGGAAGGGAGTGCAATGTTCCTCCTGCAGGATGTTTGAGGTGAGGGATGCAGTTAGTGTCCCTGCTGATTTTACCTGCAGGAAGTGCTGCCATCTCCAGCTCCTCCAAGACCGAGTTAGGGAACTGGAGCTGGAGTTGGAAGAACTTCGGATCATTCGGGAGGCAGAAGGGGTCATAGATAGCAGCTTCAGGGAATTAGTTACACCAAAGATTGGAGATAGGTGGGTAACTGTAAGAGGGACTGGGAAAAAACAGTCAGTGCAGGGATCCCCTGCGGTCGTACCCCTGAGAAACAAGTATACCGCTTTGGATACTTGTGGGGGGGACGACTTACCAGGGGTAAGCCATGGGGTACGGGCCTCTGGCACGGAGTCTGTCCCTGTTGCTCAGAAGGGAAGGGGGGAGAGGAGCAGAGCATTAGTAATTGGGGACTCTATAGTCAGGGGCACAGATAGGAGATTTTGTGGGAGCATGAGAGACTCACGTTTGGTATGTTGCCTCCCAGGTGCAAGGGTACATGATGTCTCGGATCGTGTTTTCCGGGTCCTTAGGGGGGAGGGGGAGCAGCCCCAAATCGTGGTCCACATCGGCACCAACGACATAGGTAGGAAAGGGGACAAGGATGTCAGGCAGGCTTTCAGGGAGCTAGGATGGAAGCTCAGAACTAGAACAAACAGAGTTGTTATCTCTGGGTTGTTGCCCGTGCCACGTGATAGTGAGATGAGGAATAAGGAGAGAGAGCATTTAAACACGTGGCTACAGGGATGGTGCAGGCGGGAGGGATTCAGATTTTTGGATAACTGGGGCTCTTTCTGGGGAAGGTGGGACCTCTACAGACAGGATGGTCTACATCTGAACCTGAGGGGCACAAATATCCTGGGGGGGAGATTTGTTAGTGCTCTTTGGGGGGGTTTGAACTAATGCAGCAGGGGCATGGGAACCTGGATTGTAGTTTTAGGGTGAGGGAGAATGAGAGTATAGAGGTCAGGAGCACAGATTTGACATCGCAGGAGGGGGCCAGTGTTCAGGTAGGTGGTTTGAAGAGTGTCTACTTCAATGCCAGGAGTATACGAAACAAGGTAGGGGAACTGGCAGCGTGGGTTGGTACCTGGGACCTCGATGTTGTGGCCATTTCGGAGACATGGATAGAGCAGGGACAGGAATGGATGTTGCAGGTTCCGGGGTTTATGTGTTTTAGTAAGCTCAGAGAAGGAGGCAAAAGAGGGGGAGGTGTGGCGCTGCTAGTCAAGAGCAGTATTACGGTGGCGGAGAGGATGCTAGATGGGGACTCTTCTGCCGAGGTAGTATGGGCTGAAGTTAGAAACAGGAAAGGAGAGGTCACCCTGTTGGGAGTTTTTTATAGGCCTCCTAATAGTTCTAGGGATGTCGAGGAAAGGATGGCGAAGATGATTCTGGATATGAGCGAAAGTAACAGGGTAGTTATTATGGGAGATTTTAACTTTCCAAATATTGACTGGAAAAGATATAGTTCAAGTACAATAGATGGGTCGTTTTTTTGTACAGTGTGTGCAGGAGGGTTTCCTGAAACAATATGTTGACAGGCCAACAAGAGGCGAGGCCACGTTGGATTTGGTTTTGGGTAATGAACCAGGCCAGGTGTTGGATTTGGAGGTAGGAGAGCACTTTGGGGACAGTGACCACAATTCGGTGACGTTTACGTTAATGATGGAAAGGGATAAGTATACACCGCAGGGCAAGAGTTATAGCTGGGGGAAGGGCAATTATGATGCCATTAGACGTGACTTGGGGGGATAAGGTGGAGAAGTAGGCTGCAAGTGTTGGGCACACTGGATAAGTGGGGCTTGTTCAAGGATCAGCTACTGCGTGTTCTTGATAAGTATGTACCGGTCAGACAGGGAGGAAGGCGTCGAGCGAGGGAACCGTGGTTTACCAAGCAAGTGGAATCTCTTGTTAAGAGGAAGAAGGAGGCCTATGTGAAGATGAAGTGTGAAGTTTCGGTTGGGGCGATGGATAGTTACAAGGTAGCGAGGAAGGATCTAAAGAGAGAGCTAAGACGAGCAAGGAGGGGACATGAGAAGTATTTGGCAGGAAGGATCAAGGAAAACCCAAAAGCTTTCTATAGGTATGTCAGGAATAAGCGAATGACTAGGGAAAGAGTAGGACCAGTCAAGGACAGGGATGGGAAATTGTGTGTGGAGTCTGAAGAGATAGGCGAGATACTAAATGAATATTTTTCGTCAGTATTCACTCAGGAGAAAGATAATGTTGTGGAGGAGAATGCTGAGCCCCAGGCTAATAGAATAGATGGCATTGAGGTACGTAGGGAAGAGGTGTTGGCAATTCTGGACAGGCTGAAAATAGATAAGTCCCCGGGACCTGATGGGATTTATCCTAGGATTCTATGGGAGGCCAGGGAAGAGATTGCTGGACCTTTGGCTTTGATTTTTATGTCATCATTGGCTACAGGAATAGTGCCAGAGGACTGGAGGACAGCAAATGTGGTCCCTTTGTTCAAAATGGGGAGCAGAGACAACCCTGGCAACTATAGGCCGGTGAGCCTCACGTCTGTAGTGGGTAAAGTCTTGGAGGGGATTATAAGAGACAAGATTTATAATCATCTAGATAGGAATAATATGATCAAGGATAGTCAGCATGGCTTTGTGAAGGGTAGGTCATGCCTCACAAACCTTATTGAGTTCTTTGATAAGGTGACTGAACAGGTAGACGAGGGTAGAGCAGTTGATGTGGTGTATATGGATTTCAGCAAAGCGTTTGAAAAGGTTCCCCACGGTAGGCTATTGCAAAAAATACGGAGGCTGGGGATTGAGGGTGATTTAGAGATGTGGATCAGAAATTGGCTAGCTGAAAGAAGACAGAGGGTGGTGGTTGATGGGAAATGTTCAGAATGGAGTACAGTCACAAGTGGAGTACCACAAGGATCTGTTCTGGGGCCGTTGCTGTTTGTCATTTTTATCAATGACCTAGAGGAAGGCGCAGAAGGGTGGGTGAGTAAATTTGCAGACGATACTAAAGTCGGTGGTGTTGTCGATAGTGTGGAAGGATGTAGCAGATTACAGAGGGATATAGATAAGCTGCAGAGCTGGGCCGAGAGGTGGCAAATGGAGTTTAATGTAGAGAAGTGTGAGGTGATTCACTTTGGAAGGAATAACAGGAATGCGGAATATTTGGCTAATGGTAAAGTTCTTGAAAGTGTGGATGAGCAGAGGGATCTAGGTGTCCATGTACATAGATCCCTGAAAGTTGCCACCCAGGTTGATAGGGTTGTAAAGAAGGCCTATGGAGTGTTGGCCTTTATTGGTAGAGGGATTGAGTTCCGGAGTCGGGAGGTCATGTTGCAGCTGTACAGAACTCTGGTACGGCCGCATTTGGAGTATTGCGTACAGTTCTGGTCACCGCATTATAGGAAGGACGTGGAGGCTTTGGAGCGGGTACAGAGGAGATTTACCAGGACGTTGCCTGGTATGGAGGGAAAATCTTATGAGGAAAGGCTGATGGACTTGAGGTTGTTTTCGTTGGAGAGAAGAAGGTTAAGAGGAGACTTAATAGAGGCATACAAAATGATCAGGGGGTTGGATAGGGTGGACAGTGAGAGCCTTCTCCCACGGATGGATATGGCTGGCACGAGGGGACATAGCTTTAAACTGAGGGGTAATAGATATAGGACAGAGGTCAGAGGTAGGTTCTTTACGCAAAGAGTAGTGAGGCCGTGGAATGCCCTACCTGCTACAGTGGTGAACTCGCCAACATTGAGGGCATTTAAAAGTTTATTGGATAAACATATGGATGATAATGGCATAGTGTAGGTTGGATGGCTTTTGTTTCGGTGCAACATCGTGGGCCGAAGGGCCTGTACTGCGCTGTATCGTTCTATGTTCTATGTTCTATGTTCAGGGCAGTCGTGAGTTCATTGAGAGAAGCGAGGATTGGGCTGAATACATGGCGGGGTTGCAGCATTTCTTGATAGCAAACAGAATAGAAGATGAGGCAAGATTGGGCTCTATTCTCCGGAGCATGTGTGGGGCAAAATTATATCAGTTGATAAGGAATTTGGCCACACCACGGAAGCCAGGGAAGATTTAATTTGCAGATTTAGGTGGTCTGGTCCAGAATCGCTGAAGGGGAACATTTTCAGAGACTATGTATTGGACTGGCTTTCATGTGGGGTCAGTCAAGCTTGATTGACGTACGAAGGAGAGAGGTTTGAGGCAGTCTCAAATCTCTCAGAATTTTCAGCTTTTCCGTACAGTAATTATACATTTTTCAACAAGTTAGTAGCCCACCCGAGGTTGGCTACGATCCAATCACGCCACTTGACCACTAAAATGTATTTTTCTGCCAGCCTGATCACCTCATGATTTTTGAATGCCTTGTTCATTGTCCACAGATGATGGTTTCCAGACCTTTCTTATCTGTCTGTCCTTGGTGCCCTGTATACATTCTAGTCTATCTGGCTCCTACCTGTAACTGGTTCTATTGTCTACATTAAGGCTGCTTCACTGAAGAGAATTCCTGCTGGTTTGACTGTTTCAGTGTGTGCATTCTGTATTTTCCCATCTCTCTCAATAACGTGGTCACGTATCCCATTATGCCTTGTGAACCTTTCACAAGTGACTATATGTATATTTCAGAATTATTCTGCCTTAAAAATGTATTTATATCTAATTATAGTGGATACAGGTGCTGCAATTTAGGAACTACATCTTCTATGATATTTTCTACGATTGCTGTATTGTTTCTTTAAGTAATTAACCCTATTCTCACTAAATTACTCTATATTGCCATATTAGTCTATTCTTTTATGCTTTCCTGGATGTCAGTTCGCCCCCAATAGATAGGAGCTTTTCCTATCGCCCCTGCAATCACCATAACCCGAAGCCCTCAGTTATTGCTCAAAGATTCAAATTTCAGCCATTTCAAAAAGCAGGTCAATCAGTAACAAACTTTGTGGCAGAATTTCGCCGGTTTTCTGTGATTTCGGAGCAGTTTTAGAAGATATACTCAGAGATCTCACAGAATCATATACGGTAGCACAGAGGTAAACACTGTTGCTTCACAGCTCCAGGATTCCAGGTTCGATCACCGGCTTGGGTTACTGTCTGTGTGGGTCTGCCCGTTCTCCCAGTGTCGGCGTGGGTTTCCTCCGGGTGCTCCGGTTTCCTCCCACAAGTCCCGAAAGACGTGCTGTCAGGTAATTTGGACATTCTAAATTCTCCCTCTGTGAACCCGAACAGGCGCCGGAATGTGGCGGCTAGGGGATTTTCACAGTAACTTCATTGCAGTGTTAATTCAGCCTACTTTTGCCAATAAAGATTATAATACAGTGCAGTAGAGGCCCTCCAGCCCATCGAGTCTGATAGGATGGTCTGCAGCATTAACGAGCATCAGTTGTTAGGTGAAGCCAAACTGACTTTTAAGAAAGGCTCTGGAAATTTCACAGGGCTAGGAAATGGCTGTCAGTAATGCTGAAGATTTTCAGAAGGTTAATGCCAGTGCTTAGGCAAGGGCACTGCACCAAATGAAGAAAGAGGTTCCCAGCAAAAAGGTGAAAGTAGTGGAGTGTTTTTGATGTGGTAGGCCACACAATGCAAATCTTTGCAAATTTATGGATATTGTTTGTCACCAGTGCAACAACAAGGAACATTTATTGAAGACGACAAGCTCACCATTAACCAGGTTTCCAAGTTAGATGCTTATCCATTACCTAGGGTGGAAATTTTGTGTGCAACTCTTGCAGGAAGCAAGACTTTTTCAAAACTGGACATGAGCCAGGCATATCAACAACTGTTGCTGGAGGAGGATTTGATTTGAAGCAGTACATGACCGTCAACAAGCATAAATGGTTGCTCAAGTATAATCGTTTACTTTTTGCCGTAACTCCAGCCCAGCGAGCTTTCAAAGGACGATGGACAACCTCGTTGCAAGGCATTCTTTTTTTTTTTTTAAATATATTTTTATCAAGAATTTTTCAATAACAATATTTTCCATCTTACAAACAACCCTCCCCGTAACAAAGAAAAGAAAAAGAACTTGCGTGGCAAGACATGAACATGGCAAGTCAATAAAATACAGAACTTTGTACATTGGATTCTTCCCGTACATGTCAGTTTTGGGATCATTCATGTGCTTTCTTGCTCACATGCCCCCCAAAGGAACCCCCTTTCCCCCACCTCCCTCCCCACGAACGATGTCCCCCCCCTCCCACCCACCCCCCCTGGGTTGCTGCTGCTGCTGTCCGACCTTCATCTAACGCTCCACGAGATGGTCTAGGAACGGTTGCCACCGCCTGTAAAACCCCTGCGCAGACCCTCTCAAGGCAAACTTTATCCTTTCCAACTTGATAAACCCAGCCATATCATTTATCCAGGCCTCCACGTTGGGGGGCTTTGCCTCCTTCCACATTAGCAAGATCCTTCGTCGGGCTACTAGGGACGCAAAGGCCAGAATGCCGGCCTCTTTCGCCTCCTGCACTCCCGGCTCGTCCACTACTCCAAATAGTGCTAGCCTCCAGCTTGGCTTGACCCGGACTTTCACCACCTTAGATACTGTTCCCGCCACTCCTCTCCAGAACCCCTCCAGTGCCGGGCATGACCAAAACATATTGACATGGTTCGCCGGACTTCCTGAGCACCTCCCACATCTGTCCTCCACCCCAAAGAACCTACTCAGCCTCGCCCCCGTCATATGCGCTCTATGAACCACCTTAAATTGTATCAGGCTAAGCCTGGCACATGAAGAAGAGGAATTAACCCTAAGGATGCAGGGAAATTCAGCCAACGCAGGAGAAACAAGCAGGTGCAAAGTTTCCTGTGTATTAGAACTTGCAGAAACCCAGACAGCACTGAAACTAGCAA